>NC_140590.1:638418837-639018837 GCF_964204655.1 Triturus cristatus | reverse complement strand
CGCTCATAAATGGTTCTCCACGGAGCTCAAAAAACAGAAGCTTGAGCTAAGACAAAAAGAAAGAAAATGGAAATCACATTACACTTTGGAGGATAAACTTCTGTTCTCCTCTGCTCGCAACGACTATAAAAAGAATATACGCGAAGCCAAAGCCGCATACTTTTCAGCTAGAATCCTTAACGTCCAAAACAAATCGAAAGAGATCTTCTCCATTGTCAATGATTTATGTAATTCTGACAGAATTCACCCTGTTCAGCCTCCCACTCAGGAGTTTTGCAGCTCTCTGAACTCTTTTTTTCTGGACACGATCTCCACGATTAAGGCCAGTATCCCCGTTATATGTTGCACAGACCCCACTGATCTGGTCACGACTAATCCTGCTACCTTCGACCATTTCCCAGTCTTAGGCCCCCAGCTCTTTTCAGAACTACTGGTCCGAGTTAAATCTGGGTCACCTAACGACTGTTGTCCCCCTCATATCCTGAAAGAGGTCTTATCCGTCCTTCCCCCATGTTGTAATCCCTCTTTTAAATGAATCCTTTACCCAGGGTAAGGTTCCCTCTGCCTTTAAGAATGCGATAGTGGTCCCACTATTAAAAAAACACGGTGCTGACCCCCTGAATCACTCCAATTATCGCCCTATTTCTTTGCTTCCCTTCTTGGCAAAGATCCTCGAGGCCCACGTTACCAAGTCTCTTTCGAATTTCATCGAACAAACTGACTATTTGGAACCCAATCAAGCCGGGTTCCGTCCTGCACATTCCACTGAGACGGTCATTCTCGCCGTACTAGACACCCTGCGAGCTAACGCGGACAAAGGTAATCCTCCTCGATTTGTCGGCCGCGTTCGACACGGTGAATCATCACATCTTATTATCCCGTGTCGAACAAGCAGGTATACAAGGCTCCGCCTACAACTGGATCAAATCTTTTCTTCAAGACAGAAAGCAGGCAGTCCGTCTAGGCACTTTAACCGCCCCCAGGATGGTCTCCTCCTGCGGAGTCCCCCAGGGTTCTTCACTCTCCTCTCTACTATTTAATCTTTATCTTAGACCCCTCATCAGTTCCTTAAAAAATATGAAGGTCACAACTTTTAATTACGCAGATGACCTTCAACTTATTTTTACACTAGATGGGCCAAACTCAGCCCCTGAATTTCAAGACACCATGCTACACATTCAGCGCTGGATGAATCTCAAACTTAATCCTGGCAAGACGGAGCTAATCTTGCCAGGCACCAGCACAACCATGTGGGGCCCCCATTTTTGGCCTGCTAACCTTGGCCCTCCTCCCTCCCCCTCTAATTCTGTAAAAAGCCTTGGAGCGACTTTGAATGCCGACCTCTCACTCAGGGGACAAGTGGGGTCTGTAGTCTCCTCATGTGTTTTTCAGTTGAGGAAACTCAAAAAAATTGCTCACCTACTTACCCCTTCGGCTCTCACTCAGGCAGTGATTGCCCTTATACTATTGCGTCTCGATTTCAGCAACTCCATCTACTTCGGCCTGCCCTTGTTCCTGCTCAAACGTCTCCAAATGGTACAGAACCAGGCTGCCAGACTAATACTTAAGCAACCCAAATAGCACTCTGCCAGCCCCCTTTTGGCTAAACTACATTGGCTCCCTATTGGCACAACGGGCAGCTTTTAAGACCGGCTGCCTCCTCTTTAAAGCCCTGCATTGTAAGAGCCCTAAATTTCTTAGCAACCTGATCGTGAAATACATACCACGCCGCTCTCTACGGTCTGGTAACCTCATGCTACTAGCTACTCCGACTATTAAAAGGAAACGCCAGGGAGGGCGTAGGTTCTCGTACCTCGCACCTGGCCTCTGGAACTCGCTACCTCTGGACATCCGAGTGCAGGAAAATCTACTGAGCTTCAGAAAGGCTCTGAAAACACAGCTGTTTGTACTTTCATACAATTAGTCCGTCTGCCGCGTCCTCTTGAGACAATTAGCGCCATGAAACCTTCGGGTGTGCGTGCGCTTTATAAATTTCTCCTAACATAACATAACAAGATACATGCTGCCTGCGCTGAAGGCGGGTAGATGCTGACCTATTACACATGCTCTGGTTCTGCACCGATCTTCATACATACTGGGAGGGGGTACTGGTGAGACTAGCCACTAGCACGGACTGGGAGGAGCCGCGAACTTGGGAAGTTTGCATCACCGGGGTGTTTTCAAGAAGCAAAAAGTACACAGCATCCACTAGGTTTCTGGATCTGTGCTTAATTGTGGCCAAACGCCTAATTAGCGCAGGTGGAAGGCAGAGGTGCCCCGCCGCTGAAGGCTTGGTTTCTTTCCATGCTGAATTGGGTGAAGGCAGAGGCGGTCTCCTTGGTACATGAGGATATGTTGAGGGTCTGAAAATTCCCCATCTCCGCTGCATGGAACGCAATGCTGTGTACACTGCAGGGGCTGTCGGCTCCGGATGACCCCATGGATGTTCCTACTCTGGACTGATAGTGTGTAATGCATTTGCAAGACCTATGATCTGAGCTGTGATGTGATTCACAGACAGCATCCTTTACACCCCACATTGTACTCTTGTTATTCTTTTTATAGTCAGGGTGTGCAACCCTATGATAGCCGACTGGGTTCTGTTTCATAGCTTTTGGGATTTGTGACTCTTGGTTTACCTATATGTGGCTTCTGTTTCCCTTCCTATTGTTTCCCACCTTTTTGATAGTGATCTTATGCTGGATATTTTTTTATAAGACTGTTTGACTACATAAATAGATTGATGTGACATGGCGGCGTGAAGCCATAAGAGCCGTACATATGTACTCATAATGTGATTACACAGTGGAATTATATTGTACCATGCCGAGATTAAACAGTGTGGATGATGGAGGGAGAAGGCGCTGTGTTTGCTGGGTGGTGGATGGGGGGTTAAGCCGGTCCTTGTGCGCCTAGATTTGTCTGCCGCGTTCGACACAGTGAACCACACTGTGTTGGTGCAACGGATGTGGGGGTGGAGGCCATGTGGAAATTTAGCGTGCAAACTGAACATTATCTGCGCCATCTTGCCTCTCCCCAGCGCCACGCATAGCAAATGCACGGCTGCCATTTTAGGCACCCCACTCTCTCTCCCCGCTCACTCTCGATCGCCAGCGCTTTCCCCCGGCGCTGCGAGCATCCCCCGCGCGCCGGCCACCCCCGCTCTCTCATACAGGCCATAAACCCTCTCCTTCTGCGCGACCCTGCTACGGAGCCACATCCGACCGACATCCCATACATGGTCATGCCTCTCCTTTGATAACCCCCTTCCTCTGCGCCCCATTGTCCGAACTGGTCCCAGGCCATCACCTAGCCCTGCGGATGCAGTTTATTGCCCCTACTGTAAGGGAAACACCCCGCATCAAAGGGATTACAGTAGATCAAAGCCCCTACCCCCTGAGACCCGGCCGGTTGCACACACCCCCGGGAATTAGCGGAATTCCCTGCTGCGCAATAGCCATCTCCCACTGCGGGTAGGGTGGGAACCTCTACTGTAACCATGTGTGGGATCGGATCTGAGCCGGGGCTTCAGGGGATGTTCTTTCAGGCATCAAGAGAATCTCAAGAATGTACTATATGTAATAAAGCAATAAACCGGTGTATAAGAGACCAGGTCTCAGAGATGCGGTTAGAGCACCTCGTGACGATACCTTGCTGTCTGATCTGATGTGTTCTGCTCCGACGGAATAAAACTTTGTTTCCTGCCTTCCAGTCTCCGGCGCCTGCCTCTTTTATTGGTAAATTATCGAGTGGTATGAGAGGCGATTACCGCCGGGCAAATACTTGAAAGGTTATCAACTGAAACTGCCGCTACCATTTAACAGCCACTGCCCTGGCCCTCCTATCCTCCTTCCTGGAGGCAAGAGTGTAGAGGCTGTTCTGGGACAGCCTGCAATCGGACAGCTTCCAACTTCCATGCGGCGTCCCACAGGGATCCGCCCTTTCCCCGACAATGTTTAACATTTACGTCACCGCGTTGGCTAAACTTGTCAGGAGGCATGGTTTTGCCCTGGTTTCTTATGCTGACGATTCTCAACTTGTCATCTCCATTACCAACCAGCCTGAGAACACAGCTGCCAAGTTCCATGTCTGTCTCACGGAGATTATGACCTGGATGAACCATAGCTTCATGAAAATTAACAGACAAAACGGAGGTGATGGAATATGGTTCGGGCCAGCCCTTATGGAGTAAGTCCTGGTGGCCAACTGATGCCGGAGAATGCCCACGCCCTGTCACCAAGGTTAAGAACCTTGGGGTCAAGTTCGATGATCAACTGAACTTCTGTGCCCAGGTAAACAGTCTCACCTCCTCCTGCTTTTTTCTATTAAAAACCCTGAGAAGATGTTTTCCATACATCTCACAAGAGTTGCATAAGACAGTGATGGTAGCACTCTTTATCCAAGTTAGACTACTGCAATGCCCTATTTTTGGGCATTGACAAGTCCCAAATGAGAAAATTGCAGTCTCTACAGAACGCCGCATCTAGACTATTTCTGGGTATACCCAGAGGACAGCCAACTTCAGCAGGAATCAAATCACTTCACTGGCTCCCTGTCAAACAGCGGGGGGAATGCAAGTCTTTATGCCTTGTGCACAAGGCAATATATGGTGGCGGTGGAGAGGACATTCAAAAACTGTTCCCACCGTATATTCCTCCACGCACTCTTAGATCTGCTAGTCTGGGTCTCATTAAGATCATAAAGACCAGACGAGCAAGATGGGGGGGCAGAGCGATATCACAATGTGCGGCAAAGCTCTGGAATAAAATGCCTCTGGCCATGATGCTCCAACCCAATTTGCAGCTTTTCAGGAAGGGTCTGAAAACATGGCTGTTTATTTCCGCATAGGCTCCCGGTTAACACAGTACGTTATTCTTGCTCACACACCACTGCGCCAAGACGCCATGGCAATCGAGCGCTATATAAGGAATATGCTACTTACCAGTATGCATCTGTTCTTGGCATGTAGAGATGCAGATCTACACACTTTTGCATAGATCGCCATCTGGTGTTGGGCCCGGATGTTTGCAGTTTGTTTCTCCTCTTGGAAAGTGTTTGGAAGTCACGAGGTCGGTGACTCCTCCCTTGGCCTGTATTGCGCATGGGCTTCGGCTCCATCCTCAGATTTTTTTTCGCCAACAGGGAAAGATGGAGCGTAGTAATTATAGTGAAGAAACCCATGTGTGTTGTATCTAAATAAGAAAGACTGGAACAGATACAGGTAGCAGGGGAGGAGGGTGGGCGTGTGTAGATCTGCAGCTCTACATGCCAAGAACAGATGCATACTGGTAAGTAGCATATTCCGTTCGAGGCATATGAGCTGCAGATTACACACTTTTTTATAGACTATATAGCAGTTCCCAACCCTAGGGGCGACCAATGGTATCTGTTGCAGTGGTTTGAAAAAGTGTTTTTAGTACAGCCTGGCCCACACTAGCTTGTTGCTTGGTTTGCACATCTACACAGTAATGTTTAGTGAAAGTGTGCGGTGTTGACCATGTAGCTGCTTTGCAGATATCATCTAATGGGATGTTCCCTAGAAAAGCCATAGAAGCCCCTATCTTTCGTGTAGAGTGGGCTTTAGGGGGAACAGATAGCGTGCGTTTTGCCTTGTGGTAGCAAATTTGTATGCATTTTACAATCCACCTAGCTATCCCTGATTTAGAGATGGGGTTGCCTTTATGTGGTGGAGAGAAAGAGACAAACAGTTGTTTTGTCTTTCTGAAAGGTTGTGTTCTCTGGATATAGTAAAGTAAGGCCCTTTTAACATCAAGTGTGTGTAGAGCCCTTTCTGCAACAGTTTGAGGCTGCGAGAAAAAAAACGGTAAGTCTACCGATTGGTTTAGATGAAAGGGGGAAATGACTTTGGGTAGGAATTTTGGGTTGGTACGGAGGACAACCTTGTTCGGGTGCATTTGGAGAAAAGGTTCTTGTATAGTAAGTGCTTGTATCTCACTGACCCTTCTAAGGGAAGTGATGGCTACAAGGAAAGCTGTTTTCCATGTGAGAAATTGCAGTTCACATTTATGCAAAGGTTCGAAAGGCGGTCCCATTACCCTTGTGAGAACTATATTTACGTTCCACACAGGTGAGGGTGGTACTCTGGGGGTGATTATTCGTTTGAGGCCTTCCACGAAGGCTTTAATGGCAGGCACTCTGAAAAGTGATAGGTGCTGTCTGTTTTGTAGGTAAGCGGCAATTGCTGCGAGGTGTAGCCGAATGGATGTATATGCTAGGTTACACCTTTGTAGATGGAGTAAGTAGCATATAATGTGCTGTATAGATACATCTAGAGGGTTGATTGTGTTGTTATGGCAATAAACAACAAATCTTTTCCACTTTGCAGCGTAGCAGGCTCTAGTAGTAGGGCGTCTAGCTTCTCTGATGACGTTCATACAGTCAGGGGGAAGGTAAAGGTATCCGAATTCTAGGATCTCAGGAGCCAGATCGCCAGGTTGAGCTGAGCTGGATCCGGGTGTCTGATCTCTCCATGGTTCTGGGTTAGGAGGCATGGTGAGAGGTGTAACTTTTGGTGTGGCACTACCGAGAGTTCCAGCAGCGTGGTGTACCACGGTTGTCTGGCCCATGTTGGAGCTACTAGAATCAGTGTGAGGGAGTGCTGTTGTAGCTTTCGCACCACTAATGGAATTAGTGGGAGAGGTGGAAAGGCGTACGCAAATTTGCCTGACCAGTTTATCCATATCGCATTGCCTTTGGACAATAGGTGTGGGAATCTGGCGGCGAAGCTTGGGCATTTTTTGTTTTCGTGGGTGGCAACGAGTTCTATGTGTGGATGCCCCCACATCTGAAAGAACAGGTGAAGAACCTGCGGGTGAAGTTCCCACTCGTGGATCTGCTGCGTTTGTCTGCTGAGCAGATCTGCCATGGTGTTTTGGACTCCTGGAACATGTTGGGCTAGGAAAAAGATTTTGTGTGGAATTGCCCATCTCCATATGCTCTGTGCTAGTTGAGAGAGCTGTGGAGAGTGCGTGCCGCCTTGTTTTTGAATGTAGTACATGGCCGTCATGTTGTCTGTGCGAATAAGGACTGCCTTGCCTAAAATGTGTGTGTGAAAGGATTTTAGGGCTAGAAAGATTGCCAGTAACTCCAGATGGTTGCTGTGGAGTAACTTTTGTTGCGGCGTCCATGTGCCCTGCACTGTGAGGTGTAATAGATGAGCTCCCCAGCCGGAGAGCGATGCGTCTGTTAGGATTATTTGTGGAACAGGGTCCAGAAACGGTCGACCTCTGGAATGATTCGTGGTGTTCCACCACTGCAGAGAGCGATGGGTGGGACCGTCTACCAACACAAGATCTCTCAGTTGCCCCTGGGCCTGGTTCCATTGGCGCGCTAAGCACTCTTGGAGTGGACGCATCTGGAGTCTTGCATGAGGCACTATGAAAATGCAAGAGGCCATCATCTCTATCAGTTGCATAAACACTCTTGCTGGGAGAGAGTGTTGAGGTATGAATCTTTGACGCAAAGCCTGAAAGCTTGCAATCCTGGCAGGATTGGGGTAGGCTATGGCTTTTGAGGTGTCTATGGTGGCACCGAGGTATTGCTTTGTGTGGGATGGTATTAGCTGGGACTTTTGGTGGTTCACCGTGAAGCCTAGCTGGTGAAGTAGTTGGATTGTAGTGGCGGTGCGATGTACACATTGGTTGTAGGACGTGGCTTTTATTAGCCAGTCGTCCAAATATGGGAAGACGTGAATGTGCTGTCTTCTGAGGTGTGCCGCCACTACCGCTAGGCACTTGGTGAATACCCTTGGTGCTGTTGTGACCCCGAATGGGAGCACCTTGAACTGGTAGTGTTGCCCATCCACTACAAATCTGAGGTACTTTCTGTGAGCATGGTGTACCGGAATGTGAAAGTATGCGTCTTTCAAGTCCAGTGTGGTGAGAAAGTCGTTCTGGGAGAGGAGCGGAAGTACCTGCTGAAGCGTTACCATGTGAAAATGGTCCGAATGTATGCATGTGTTTAGAGGCCGGAGATCTAAGATAGGTCGTAGAGTCTCGTCTCTTTTTGGTATCAGAAAATATAGGGAGTAGACCCCTAAATTTTGCTGATTGGCGGGGACTTGTTCTATCGCCTGTATTTGTAGGAGGGAGATTACCTCCGGTTTTAGTAACGTGGAATGTTCTTGTGACATTGGGCGTTGCCTGGGTGGAATGTTGGGGGGGGGGGGTAGATGTTAATTCTAGACAGTACCCTGAACGAATAATTTGGGTCACCCATCTGTCTGATGTGATGGTCTCCCAGACGTGAAGGAAAGTTTGTAGCCTGCCCCCGACCGGAGTGGGATGGTCTGGAGGGAGCAGGGGGAAGTCATTGGGTAGGCGGTGTGGCAGAGCGGGCGGTAGTTTTTTGCCTCTGCCTTTATTGTTATTGCCTCTATAGCCGCCTCTTTGATAACCCCTTGTGAAGGTGGATTGAGCAGGGGATTTGTAGGAAGTGGACGCGCTATCTGAGGAGTAGCCTCTGGCCGTGCCCCGAAAGGAAGAGCGGCGAAAGGAGCGCCTAGGAGGGTGTGACTGCAGGGCTCTCATAGATTTCGCCGTATCTGTGTCCTTCTTCATCTTCTCGAGGGCCTCATCTACCTTTGGGCCGAATAGATGTTCTTGATCAAATGGAAGATTTAATATGGAGGCTTGTACCTCAGGTTTAAAGCCTGAAACTCTCAGCCAAGCATGGCGACGGAGGAGGACGCTAGTGTTAATGGCCCTGGAGGCTGAGTCTGCTGCGTCTAAAGCACAGCGTATAGAGGTGTTAGTTATAGTCTTACCCTCTTGAATTAATTCATTGGCCCTATTTTTGTATTTTTCTGGGAGATGGTGCATGATGGTTTCTAGTTCATCATAATGCGCTCCGTCGTATCTGGCCAATAGCGCTTGAGTGTTGGCGATACGCCATATATTGGCTGCCTGTGACCCAGTGCACTTTCTTGACGCGTCCAGTAGCTTTGACTCTTTGTCAGGTGGTGGTGCTTCGCCTGACGCCTGGGAGTTTGACCTCTTCCGTGCAGTGGAGACTACTAGGGAATCCAGTGGTGCTTGCCCTTTGATATAGGCAGGATCTGTGGGGGCAGCTTTATACTTTTTCTCTATGCGTGGGTTAATGACCCTAGCCCTGACTGGGTCTTTAAAAACCTCTGGCGCATGTTTTATTACCCCCTTGAACATAGATAGTATAGAAGTAGACCTATGTGCGGTATCAAAGGTGTCGAGGAGGAAATCTTCCTCTACCGGGTCAGTGTGTAGCTCTACCCCGTGATAATGTGCCGCCCTCTGAAGTAGGTGGTGAAAACCTAATGAGTCTTCTGGTGGAGATGGCCTGGATGGATGAAGGTCATCTTGTGGGACATCTGGAATGTCTGGGTTATTATAATTGTCCCATGGGTCTGGGGATCCTGTAGGGGTGGGGTCTTGTGGCACATCCCCTGGATCGTAGTATGGGTCCCCCTGATCATCATGGTCTTGAGACGGGGTCGGAGAGCGATGAGGCGGGGGTGGAGTAGGCGGGGTGGAGAAGGCGGAGGTGGAGAGGGTGGAGGAGGTGGAGAGGGTGGAGGAGGTGGAGAGGGTGGAGGAGGTGGAGAGGGTGGAGGAGGTGGGGAAGGCACTCTGAAAGGGGAGGTAGCACAGTCTTTTTCTTTGGAGGTGGAGGCGGAGCCGGTTTGTCCAAATGGAATGGAATGGAAGGTACATTTATATAGCGCAGCTATCACTCCAGGGAGCTTATTGGCGCTAGATGTCAACATAGATGGAACATGTTGGCTACTGCTGTTGTTCGAAGGATCCTGTGCATATTATACTAAGGCTTTGTATGCAGTGTCTGTAAGGGAGAAGACCCAAGTCTTCAGGGCTTTCCTGAAGGAAATGTCTCTTTTTAGAAGAAAGTGCCAAATGTCCAGTTTTTGGATCCTTGGTAAGTGTCTTTTGCAAAGGACCCGGTGTAAACAGTTCCTGGGACAATGTTTGTTCAGTCGGCGCCGAAGGTTTCGGGGCCGATGGCTTTTTAGGCTTGTCCGTGCCGTGCTTTTTTGGAACCTACGATTTTTTGGTTGGTGCCGAGGTAGGCTTTGGCGCGGGAGTATCGGTGCCGAGGGCCTTATGATGTTTGGTCGGTACCGAAAGGCTGAGTTTCAACACCGAGGGCTTTGGTGCGGAGCTTGGTGTCGAGGTAGAGGCCGGGCTCTTTTTCGGTGCCGAAGTGTGTTTATCGGCACCGCTGGCAGGCTGGTTCAAGCCCGAGCCGCCGGAAGGCTTATTAGGCTTCGTCACCGGGCCCGAAGGTGGGGTGTTCGAAGCAGTGTCTTTGGTCTTGCCTAGGCCCGGAGGCGAAGGCGTGACCGAAGCTTTTTTGGATGTCTGCGCGGGTGTGGGAGGGGGTATATTACTCACGACCCTCTGCGCCGGGGTGATGTCCTCCACATCCGAATCGTCGGCCTCGGAAGCACTGACGAGGTCCTCTTCGGTGTGCTGCTGTCCCAGAGCTTCGACGTCATCCCCGAAGATGTCGACTGGAACAGAGGTCGAGGAGTGCGCCATGTTCCGTCTGGCCCTTCGATCTCGAAGAGTCTTTTTCGATCTGAAAGACTTGCATGCGGGACAGTCTCGAGCCTCGTGTTCAGGGGAGAGGCAGAGGTTGCACACCTCATGAAGATCTGTGTGTGGAAATTTGGACCCACATCGAGGGCACTTCTTGAATGGAGTTCTTTCCATCAGCCGGGACCGGAGCTTGGATAGGCCCGAAGGCCGCCGTCGACGACTGGAATCGAAGGTGTGTTGAAGAGAAGGTGATTGAGGAGATCAGGATCTGAACAATACCGCGATGAGCGAGGATTCCGCTTCGATCGTCGAACTGGAAATGTTCGGAACCGGAACACGAAGTATTACATCCGAGCCCGATGGCGGAAAAAAACAATCTGAGGATGGAGCCGAAGCCCATGCGCAATACGGACCAAGGGAGGAGTCACCGACCTCGTGACTTCCAAAGACTTTCCAAGAGGAAAAACAAACTGCAAACATCCGGGCCCAACACCAGATGGCGATCTATGCAAAAGTGTGTAATCTGCAGCTCATATGCCTCAAACACATATAAACATGAACATAGTCTCAACCTAAAAGTCATACTGTCAACCTGATTTTGTAAACAAAGTATTGTAATGTGATGAACTAAAGGTAAAGTGACTGTTCCTCAAAACCTATAACATGAAATATCATTCAGAAAATGTAATCAATGTGATATAAAGAAAATGCATATTTTACCTTTTGCATAATGTGTACTCCTCACTGCTTGTGACCCCTCGTGGAGGAGGGCGGAATAGCCAACCATCTTGAGTTCCTAAAAGAACAATACAAATTGAATGGGTTTGCAATATTTGTTCCAAGAAAGGCATGAGACACAAACACTTAAAAAACAACACATTTCTCTTAGGCATTTGTTTTATTGAGTTAAATGTTGTGTTTGTCATTATTATTGTTAATTATTCTTCTCTTGTAACTTGCTAGAGGCCGGCTGCAGTTTGTACGAGTTCATGCCTACGCAATATACAAAACACAACACTCAGAACACAGTATAGAGAGACAGGGCTTTTGGTCAGTCTCCTTCAGCCATTGGCTTGCTTGGGTGAGCTCCCTTCAGTAATAGACTTGAGCTGTCCGTGTTGTGGTGCGAAATGCTGTCTGTTAAATAAAAGAATGCTGTGAATTGAAGACCCCAGGAGTGCAGCGTCGTCTCCCTTTGTGAAACAAATTAACTGGGGTTGTGGTCTTTAACCCCCGAAGCAGCACCAGTTGCAAGAGCGCGCCGCTTGCAGACCACTTTGCTTTGAATCTTAAATAAAAGCGGCAGCGCCCGGTGTTTGTGAATACTTACAACAAAGGAGTGGCGAGGAGATAATTATCCCCTGCGTGTGTACAATACACAAGACGAAATTGGAAACAAGTTCCTCACTTCAATAACGCCTAGCCCAACTTCTTACTTGAAGGAGTGTCTCATCATGAAGTAAATGTGAGAGTTGTCCTTGAATTCCCACACCGAGGCGGCCCTTGAAATAATGGGAGTAAGGGCCTGGGAGTTGACAATGGAGGGCAAAGGACAAATTCTTTAAAACTGCCACACAATATAATTAGGCACATGGGAAAATGGAATTCCAGATGTACTAAACATAAAGACACTACAATTCCCAAAATGCCGAACATTGCATTTAAGGCGTGTCAATTAGAGCAATACAATTTTGGCACCACTTGAGAAAGACGGATGTTGAAACGCGTTGTGGTGTGAAATGCTGTCTGTTAAATAAAAGAATGCTGTGAATTGAAAACCCCAGGAGTGCAGCGTCGTCTCACTTTGTGAAACACATATATATATATATATATATATATATATATATATATATATATATATATATATATTTTTCCACACCTCTGCTCCGTTTAAGGGGCCCCTGGCGCTTCTTTATCCGGTGCAGTGCTGAGGCCGAGCTTTGCCATCATAAATCATCCAAAAGTTCCCTGGCAGGAAACCAATTAGCACGCACTTACAGTTTGCTTAGTTTTGTCCCAATTCTTTATTTGTCTTAACAGGTATCCAGTCTCAAGACAAACCAACGCGTTTCACCATCCACTGATAGCTTGATCACGGTTGTCATTGCACTTTTGAGATTAACCAATAAAAGCAAACATTGTTAGTCATGTGATTATTGATGTCATCAGTTTCAAAGCATAGAATTCTGGACCTCGTATTTTTGCAACTTAATGTCGATAAACATTTCATACAAGGACTTAATTCCCCAGTTTGGTAATCACTTAAATAACCCTTACATTACAATCCATCTTGTATTAATTTAGTCAGAAGACTTTTCATATTTATTGGGTGTGTTTGATTTTGTTGCCTAAATTGTTTTTCTAATGCTGTGTGCCGGGTTGTGCTTAGCTATGTGTCATTGCATATAGTCTTTGTCTTAACGGTTCTTTGTTTTCCGATTGTCACCCTCTTGTTAATGTTTGCGCAAACAGATTTTTAGAATGAAACCCTCTAGTGGGTCAATACCTGGGCTGATTACTTGCCCTCTAGTGGGCTGCAGATCCACTTTCTCTATTGGATTTTGGAAAAAAGGGTTACGTCTATGTGGTTGCAATTTGTCTATTGAAAGGTCTTTTTATGCTATTTTTTATATATGTGTATCTATTTTGAATTTTTTTTATATCTGTGTTTTTTGGTACATTTTTTATATAAAAACCAAACTGAATGGATCTACCTAAAACCCCTTTGTCAGTGAAACTCCTACAAATGAATGTACAGTTCCTCGCTTTGATTGAGGCCCCATGGCGTGAAAGTCCTGAAATTGAGAATTTGTCGTGATTCTCTTTGTCTCAAAGTTTTTTCGCGATCTCCCCCTCTTTCATTTAGGGGTATTGTTTCCAGAGCATAAAACACTAGGGATTTCCAATCTCCTCCATGATTGGTTTCCATATGTTTCGCAACCGCGTTGCTCCTGTCTTTGTTGATTGTTGCTCTGACGTGTTGTAATATTCTCTTTTTGAGTTCACATTTTGTGCTTCCTATATATTTCAATGAACATGGGCATTGGATTACGTATACTACAAATTGGCTTTTGCAAGTAATGAGTTCTTTTATCTGCCATTTCTTGTTGTTCGGTAGTTCGACTTCCGTCATGTTCTTGGCAATTTGGCAAACTTTACAACTGTGGCACTTTTTGAACCCCTTCGTGTTCAGCCACTGAATACCCTTTTTTCTGGTGGTATGATCTTGATGGTGGCTGTGTATCAATTTGTCTCTCAAGTTCTTTGCTCGGCGATACGTAATGTTGGGATGTTTGCCCATAATTTCGCTCACCACCGGATCCAATTGTAAGATCTTCCAGTTCTTTCGAAGGATATCCGCTATCTGTTTTGATTCCTTCGAGTGATCCAAAATCAGTCTCACTGTTGGTTCTTCTGATTTGGATTTGTTCGTGCTTGGGTGGTTGTCATCGAGGATGTCCTCTCTTCTCTTTTCATTGGCACGTTTCCAACATTTCTGAATAATGCCTTTTTGGTATCCCCGGTGTCTGAACCTTTTTGCCGTTTTTTTACTATGTTCTTCCCATTCCTTCTGTTCTGAGCAGATTCTCCGTAATCTAAGGAATTCACCGTATGGGATGTTATCCTTAACCGATGATTTATGAAAACTGGTCGCATGTAACATCGCATTTGTTGAGGTCTCTTTTCTGTGCAATGTTGTTTCCAGTTGGTTGTTGGCAATGTAAATTTCCGTGTCTAGGAAAATTATTCTTTCCTTACTGATGTTGTATGTGAATCTTATGTTTGCATCTGATGAGTTTAGAATTTTAAAATATTCCTCAAATTCCTGTGTCGTGCCGTCCCATATTATTAGTAGGTCGTCGATGTATCTTAACCATTTCATCACTTTGCTTACATATTTGTCATTTATAGGGTGCCATGCTACTTGTTGTTCCCACCATCCCATGGTGAGACAGGCGTATCCTGGGCTAAAAGAAAAACCCATTGCACAACCCTTTGTTTGTAAGTAGAGTTCCTCCCCGAAAAGAAATACATTTTGTGTCAAGCACATTTGGATCATGTCCATTAACATTTGGTTGTGTTGTTTGAATTTAATGTCTCTGTCCTTGAGGAAATTACTACATGCTGCTAATCCAATGGGGTTTTCAATGTTCGTATACAATGATGTGACGTCCATTGTAATTAACATATAGGAGGTTTGCCATGGAAGTGCTTGTAAGTGTCTTAACAGATCCGTAGTATCCTTTAAATATGAGTTTAGAATCAGTACCAGTGGCATCAGGAAATAGTCGATGTAATTCGCTACCGGTTCCATAAGTGAGCCTTTCGCAGACACGATTGGTCGGCCTGGTGGTTTCGTTGGATTTTTATGTACTTTCGGTAGGAAATATATTGTTGCCATTTTGGGATGATCTGTGCTCAAGAATTTTCTTTCATCGTCGTCGATTAGAATCAAAAGTTGCCACCTTTGGATTTCCTTATCTAGATGTTCTTTGAATATTTCTGTAGGATTCTTCTCCAATTTTCTATAATATTCTTTATTCCTTAATTGAAGGTGCGCTTCCGTTACATAATCAACGGTGTTCATTATAACGATATTTCCACCTTTATCCGCCATTTTGATCGTTATTGATTTATCTGCCATTAATTCTTTAAGAGCCATTCTTTCCTCTTGTTTTAGATTGTCTTGAAATTTTGTTTCCCTTATTTTGTATATTTCCTGTACCACTGCTTCTTGGAAAATATCAATTCTGTTGCCTGGGGGCAATTGGGGGTAGAATCGTGAGGGGGCTTTTTTTCCACTTAGACCTGCTCTCATCTGTGGACATACCATAGATTCATCCATGATATCCGTTTGTTCCGTTATATCCAAATTGACCAATGTCAGGAGAGCTGGCATATCCGTTACTTTTAAAACGGGTTCTGCTGTGTTGAGTATCATTTTTTTCTTCCGTGTTTCAGTTGTTTTTGCCAATTCCAGATTTTCCTTGAAGATTTTTGCAAGTTTGATTTTTCGTATGTACTTGTATATGTCAATCCGTGTTTGCGCTAAATCCATTGATTGGATCGGGCAGAAGTTGATTCCATGTTTTAACAGTGAGATGTCGTTGTCAGATAGGGGGCGTTTCGAGAGATTCATTATGACTAGTTCTTCCTTGTCATCTGGGTCATCCGTCCAATTCATTTCGATGTCTTCTGGCGCATACTTCTGGTTTTGGTCCCTGTTTCTTCGGGTCCAGTTCTTCCTTTTTCCTCTTCTTGTTGGTTTTTTGATGTTGATGCCGGTGTTCGGGGAGTCCATCTGCGACCTCTTCCCCTTCCCCGTGTGGTGCGAAATTGATTTTGGTTTTGTTCCCATGATCTTTGTTGAAGAACTAGTCTCATGTCTCCTAAAAAACTGTTTGTTGTTGGTTCTCCGTCATTATCGCTCGCTCCTGTTGAGGTTAAAGATGTAACACTTGAAGAGCTGTGTATCTCCATTGGCCCTCTGCCCTGGCTTTTGAATATATCAAATTTTTTGGCATATGTAAATCTATATATATACACACACATATATATATATATATATATATATACACACACACATATATATATATATATTTTGCTCCTCCACGCTCGAGTTACTGCCGCCGCACTCCAGATCAGAGGGTGCGTCGTCTGCCGCGAACTACTCCAGCACAGTCCGCATTACATCACCCAATCCCCTGAACAACTCCAAAGGATGACGACGCCTTGATCTTCTTGGATCTTTTAGAGAGTCCTAGTGAATAGGAGGTGGTATTTTTGCCATAGCTACAGGCTTTACATTTATTACATTTCGTAAAGCCTACTCTTCTCGTTAACCAGGCACTACCTGTTGGACCTTGTTTTTTAGATGTTATATTAGACACCAGCATCTGCTTGAAAGATCTAGCCTTTCTGAAAGTCAATGCTGGTTTTTTCTGTCTTTCAACACACTACATTTGTAGTCACATCACGTGACTTGTCACGAGCACGGAAGAAAAGTATGTAAATGACGAATCAAAGTTTGTATTGATTGTTGGTGATCAAGCCTGCAGGTCAGGCGAAACGCGTACAACCGGCTGACTGCACAATAAACTAAGTTTGAGCCAGGACAAGGCGTCGTCATCCTTTGGAGTTGTTCAGGGGATTGGGTGATATATATATATATATTCACTGAAAAAACCATAGGTTTCAGACATGTTATAGTTAGCGGAAATTTTAATGATAAAAACCAATGAAATTCCCCCGTTATAGTTAGTGCAGGCAACTATAACTCACGCGACCGCAATCTTCTGCTGATGCTAATACTGTATTTAGACACTTATTTGCCCATGTCTTCTTCCATAAATTTTTAGCTATACATATATTAGAAATATTTTTTTTTCATAAAGACACATATGTCATCAGCAGAAGATTGCGGTCGCGTGAGTTATAGTTGCCTGCACTAACTATAACGGGGGAATTTCATTGGTTTTTTATCATTAAAATTTCCGCTAACTATAACATGTCTGAAACCTATGGTTTTTTCAGTGAATTTGCAAGGTTTTTTAAATGCTAATTCCTAACTATAACGTGTGTGAAACCTATGGTTTTTTCAGTGAATTTGTACGGTTTTTTAAATGCTAAGTTACTTTACGCCATTCGTGGCGTGCACGCCCACTTAACGCAGTTCGTTCCGTGCGCGCACGGTGCGCTTTGCGCACCGTGCGCGCACGGTGAGCACGCGGTGCGCTTCGCGCACCGCGCGCCCACTTTACGCAGTTAGTGCCGTACACGCAAGGTGGGCACGCAGTGCGCTACGCGCACCGCGTGCCCACGTTACGCACCGTGCGCACATGGAGGACATATTATGCGCTTCCTTGTGATAGGTAATCTGTTAAATTTAATTTGTAAGTGATGACAATAATATGCCATGCACAGAGAGTGTTTTTTTTTTAATTAAAATTTTTAGCGTAAGCGCACCGTACGCGTACGGTAAGCGTAATCGGCGAAATTTTCAAAAAATTAAAATTTACCGTTTTTGGCCTTTGAGGACTCAACTAACATGGCTATGTGCATGGGCGCTGTCTAAACAGCCCCTTTATATGTTTTTTGCCTTTATTTACAGCCCCCCCCTCAGAGTGCGAGAGAGAAAATGGCGGCCGCCGCTTCCTGGTTTCGACCGATTCGAATGTTTACTTAGATGTAACAGCCAATCAGAATCGCGCTCGCGCTCGCGCACGCGACCGTACGGTAAGCTTACGGTAAGCGTACCGTAAGCTGGCTCAGATATATATATTGATTTAAAGGCTATTTTCTCAGAATCTACTGAACAGATTTACACCAAACCTACAAAAGGCACTTCCTTGACCTGAGGACTACCTCTCTGCCAAATTTCTAGTAATTCTGTTCAGCCGTTCGGGCTGTAGCCCTGTCTAAAGGTCCTATGGAAAAATGCATGGGAAAAATGCGTTTTGGGACCCCCCTTTTATCTCAGCCCCCGCTTGACGAATCCCCCCGAGACTTTCAGGGTAGGAGCGGAGCGTAGCGCCCCACCTATTTTGAGAAATTCGCGAGGATTCGTCGACCGGCGTCAAAGTTATTCAAAATAGAATGTTGCGGATTTCCTATGGAAAAGGGGTCCTAACTATAACTACCTACTGGCGACCGCCAGTAGGTAATATATATATACACATATATATATTTTCACTGAAAAAACCATAGGTTTCAGTGATGTCATGAGTGATGTCACTGACCATGTCATGAGTGATGTAATATGTGACGTCATCAGCAGTGCATTGCGGGGGCGCGAGTTATAGTTAGCTGAACTAACTATAACACGGGAATTTCTAGGGTTTTGTACGAGGGAAATGTTCAGCTACCTATAACACCCCTAAAACCTATGGTTTATTCAGTGAATATATATATATATATCTCCAACAAACAAGTTACCTGCAATGAGGAGCCCACAACAGGTAGGTTGCAATAGCCACTTCTTTAAAGAAAAAAGGCATCACAAGCAGCCAGAATGCCTTGACATCAATGTAGTCCTGCCCAACGCGTTTCATGAATAAACACTTCATCAGGGTCTACGGTCATTTAACAGGGGTGTAGAACACAGCAGTTTGAGCAACGCTCACTTCAGGTGATGAGTCCCCGCCCATGTGGGCGTGGCCACTCGAGTGACCTGATGGATCCTGTAGTGCTGCCAGTCTTCCTACAGTGAGTCGTCGTGTATAAACACCTCAATATTCATATAAATCCCCAGTGGGTTGCAAGCAGCAGCTTCGGCCGCTTGAAATGCTCCATGATTTTTTCCATTGGGCAACCTGTCCCTTACGCTGTCACGTCATTCGGCGCAGCAGCAGGACTGTACCAGAGTACAGCGGGGCTTCACTCGCAGCTCAGGCTGCGCCGCTCAGTATCCAACAAACAAGTTACTTGCAATGAGGAGCCCACAACAGGTAGGTTGCTCGTGGTGTTCCTATTGGTACTCAAGTGTCCAATCACAGCCCTTGCTCTTCAATCACTGTGAGCAGTAAACGCCAAGGATGCTGGTAAATGAAGTCCTGCAGTCTGTAAGGGTCCCCAAAAATAGCAGTGCATGTCAGCAATCCCACACCGCGGACTTTGGTACAGTGACCGGTCCGTACATTAAGTAATGCCCCAGCTTTTAGCCAGCCTGTGAGTCCGCTCATCCACTGCCGCAGGGACCATGGCAGCAAACAACGCCTGTCGCCGTCCAAATCAGCAGCAAACTGCTGCTGCTCTCTCCTCGATACCAGGAACATTATCTTGGGCGAGGGGGCGCCACTTTGTGCATTCAGCACCAAACACCAACAAAGTTGTCGACTTGAAGCGGAGCACCAGATCGAGAGGCGTGCCGGTCAAGCAGCGTCGACAGCTGCGTACATATCCACCACCACACCCGCCTCTTTGACAAAAAACGGGTCCGACACATGCTTTTGGACGGATCAGGTAGGTTTAATTGCCACCAAACAGAGAAATTCAAGCTTAAAAACACCTGGCAGACGCGTTTCGGCGAATGCCTTCATCATTGCCAGCATTGTGTTTCGTCAATCGGCGCCTAAGTTATTCCAAATAGAATGTTGCGGATTTCCTATGGAAACACGATCCTAACTATAACTATCTACTGGCGACCGCCAGTAGATTATATATATATACATACACACACACACACACACACACACACACACACACACACACATACATACATATACACATATATACATACATATATTTATTTATTTCCCCCCCAGGGGCTCACCTCATTGGAACAAATGAGTAAAACTGTTTGACCCACTGCAGCATCACTTTTCTGTGAAGACTCCAAGCAGTAGTGCTGGGTGAAAATGTGGGTGGTCTTCAACATTGCAGCACAGCATAGCTTCTACAGCAGAATACCAGCAAACAGGGCAGCGGAGGTAGATACTGCCCTCGTGGAAATTGCCTTTGGTCTAGCTGAGAGTGGTTTCCTAGCTTTGCTGTGGCAATATTAAATTGTAGCAAAAATCCATCTCGCCTTGGTGACTGCAAAACATTTTTGAGAGAGAGACTATAGGCTATCAAAAGCTGAACAGACTTTCTGTATTTTTAGTACGTTGGAGATGGAATTTGAGACCACATTTAATGTCCTAGGTGTGCAGAGACTTTTCAGCTGGTGATTCGGAATGTGAAAACAAAGTACACAAAATGATTGGTTCGTTGAGATGAAATTGAGATGGAACTTTGGGAATAAACTTGGGGTTTGTTCTAAATAGCACATATTCATCAGTGAAGCACAAGAAAGGCTCTCGAATAATAAAGGCCTGAATCTCGCAGACTCTTCTAGCAGAAGTAAGAGCCAACAACAGAACGATTTTGCAAGTGAAAAATGTGATATCTGCCCTGTGGATGGGCTCGAAAAGCAGCTTAATGAGCTGCAGGAGGATCACACTGAGATGCTATTCTGGTGGAGGAGCATTTTACTAAAGGGAAGGCTCTAAACAAACCCTTCATGAATTGTTTGACTCTCCTAGTTGAACAGAGAGAAGGCGAATGAGAAGTATATCTGAATCTTGAGATTGCTGCAAGGTGAAGCTTTACCAATGAACGTACAAATCCTGACCAAGCTAGGGATAGCAGATATGGTAAAATTTGCTCAGGTTATGCTTCCAAGGGATGTAGATTCAAACCTTCACACAATATGAAGAATGTTTTCCATTTTAATTTGTAAGCAAGTGGTGTCGCAGTGGTGCGGCCGTTGATGATATGCTAGTCGGCGCTGTTTCCAGCGACGGTGCTGATGTCGATGATGGTGTCATCTTCGTCAAAGGTTTGGTACCGATGTCGTACCTGCCAACTATGCTTCTATTGGTAGTGACTTGAGAGTATGAACTCCCGCTGATGGTAATTTAGAAGAGGGGATCACTCATGTTGACAAAGTAGGAGCTGTGATGGCTGCTGTCGATTTTCTCAATGAAGATGGTAACGGTCGCCGTCGGTGAAACAAGCATCGACAGAGCAGTCGTCGGCATGGTTTTCTTTGATGTCGACAGTTCTGAGGAGGGAGAAGGTTTTCGTTCCCTTTTACCATCAGAAGTAGTAGAGGATAGGGAAGAGGCAGCCCCTTGGAAGATTAGTTTTAATTTCTACTTTCTCAGGGATCTTTACGTCTTCAAGGCCTTTCTACTCCTCTCAGAAACCCCATGGTCAGAAGATCTTGACCTTTTCTGGGTTGTGTGGGACGAAACACTTCATCAGATGAGCTGGATTTCTGGGCTTTGGACTACTTTAGACACAGAAGCAATCGCTCCTCTCTATCTTGCAAGGTTTTTGTAAATCTTGCACACCTTTACCTGATGTTGAGGGTAAAGACAGTACAGACAGTCCTTAAGTGGATCATCCACATGCAGCCTATTCTTCCCAAAGGGCTTGCAGGATCTGAAGAGACCTGTTTTAGAAAAATCAAACATTGCAGAGATATAGTATCTTGAGAATAATTCTGAAGAAACTGAGCAGAGCTCAGGGAGACTCCCTTCACGCAACATGCAGTAGAACATCTGAGGGATTCAGCCTCTGTTTGGAGTGTTCTAGATGGTGCTAGCACCTGATTAGTTATGGATGAAGTTTAGTCCTTTTAAAAATAAAAAAATTAAAAAGGATATAAATAGGCCAATTATGTGACTTAGCATCACCAGTATTGGCCTATGGTACAATTGCAGACAGCCTTCTATGGTACATTGGGACTCACACTTCGACGACGGGGAATGATTCAAGCATTTGAATCTGTACGGGTATCTCGATGACCAGGGCTTTAAGGAGCTGTGCACAAACACAGCTGTAATTGACTCATGTGGCAACTCCTGCACGCATCTTTCCAATGTAAACCTTCTAGTTTAGTTACTGTAACTGGAACTCACTGTAACCAATGTATCCTACTACTGTTATGAAGTGCTCTGATGCCTTTTGGCCATGTCTGCACTATCTAAAATTGCAAAAATAAATACAATAAAATGCAAATCTGTACCACAAGGCTGTGAGGTGAGGCCTTGTGATCCTGGCTCCCACAACAGCATACCACACCAGCAATGTGACTCTCTCCCTGAACCTATGCTGCGTTAACACACTGTGATCTTCCCTGCCTGGTCCTCCGAGCATGCCACAAGGCAGCTGCACACAGCAAAAGTAGCTATTAAGGACAGACTTGAATAAAAAGCACCTATGATGGCTTTGCACTAAAGACAAAAAATAGGATAGGCTCTTCATTTATTTCAGAGGTGAGATTGACCTCTGGGCAAAGAGGATCCAGAAAGGAAGATCACCCAATCGCACTCAGTTGCGAAAGAGTGTGGCAGCTGCCTACATGTGCCCAGGCAGCCCTTTTTAGGTCTCACCTGAGACAGCGTATGTGCTTTTGCGAGCAAGTCTATTTTTCTTTTTAAAAAATTCTAAAAAGGGCTTAGACCCAACCCATTCCTCAAGACTGATTGCCTTTGCCACTCCTTTCTTTTAGTTTCAGTTGTCAGCAACACAGTTTTTTTCCCCAGTCGCAGACTACCAGGCAGCACAGCTGTGTGTTTGCTAAAGACATCTTGGGGACATTCAGAAAGTTGACCTAGGAATGCATTTTGCCCACTGCTTACCATTCGTTTTGTGGTAATGTATGGTCAATTGGTAGCTGGCCATTTGAGGTGTGCAACTTTGTAAAATGGTGATTACTTCAGGTGGTGCAGCAAAAGCCCCCCTGGCTACTAATATTTGTTTCAAGTGGTTTGTAACTCACATTTCTGGCATTCTCTTTGCCAGCTTTATTTGCTTCAGGCTGTCCAGCTCAAGTTCGTCCCGCCAGCTGCCCAAACCTTGTTACTACATTCTGCCACAAACTCACTTTATGTAAACATAGCTTTAAATCATGTTCTTATCTTGTCACATTTGCCAATGTATTAAAGACAGAGGTCAAATTTCATTCTGTCTCTTTCTGGGAGATTGGTGTTTATTTTTCTTTCTCGTACTTCAAAGTGAGAGAATTTATAACAATCCTGCTGGGTACTGCTTGATGAAAGCTATAGAATGTCTTTTTTCCCTAGCACACAACAACATTTTAATGTCTGTAAAGAACTGTGCTGATGATCAAATCAATACATTGGGTGATAACATTTCCACACATTATTGCATGTGCGCTGTATACTTCTGTCAGTAAAACTGTATGTGAGTGCAAAGGTAATGGTCATTTCAATTGAAGACGTGGTTTGTAATGGAAGTACGCTACAATACCATGCTTACTCCACGTTACCCCACTCCACTTCTCATCACTCCACACCACTGCACTCTACACCACTCCACACTGTCACTGCACCACTCCACTCTAAGCCAATGCACTCTACCCCACACTACTCAACTATGCACCACTTCATTCTTTGCAACTGCACTCTACATGACTCTGCACCATTTCACTCTATGTCACCCAACACTGCACTGTATGCCAATGCGATCTACTCTGTCACTCCACTGTGTGCCAGTGCACTCTGTGCCAATCCCCCTCTATGCCACTCTAATCGAGTCTGCACCACTGCATTCTACTCTGAAACAATCTGCTCTACACCACTGCACATGGTGACAGCACTCGGCGCAACTAAAATCTACTGCCATTGCACTCTATGCCATTCTAATCTTCTCTAATCTACTGCACTCTACTCTATACCACTGCACTGTATGCCACTTCACTCTACTTTGAAGAAATCTTCTCTATGCCATGGCAGTATACGCCACTATATTCCACTATACTTCACTACACTCTAAACCAATGTACGCTTTACTACTCCATTCTATTCTGCACCACTCCACTCCACTCTGAAACAATCTACTCTGCGCCACTGCACTATGCCACTCGACTACACTCTGCGCTACTCTATGCCACTGCAATCAACGCTTCACCACTATGCCACTGCACTCTATGCCACTATTCTATGTCACTGCACTCTACCCTGCACCACTCCACTCTGAAACAATCTGCTCTACGCCACTGCACTCTGTGACAGCACTCGGCGCAACTGAAATCTACTGCCATTGCACTCTATGCCATTCTATTCTACTCTACAACAGTATGCTCTGCACGACTCTACTTTATGCTACTCTACGCCAGTGAACTCTAATCTACTCTGCACTACTGCACTCTATGCTGCGACACTATGCCACTGCACTCTATGCCATTACTCTATGTCACTGCACCACTCCACTCTTAAACAATCTACTCTACGACACTGCACTCTAAGCCACTGCTGACCATCCACACCCAGATAAAACACCATTTTTCGGGGGAAATTCTGAAAGGCAGCAGAACCATTCAACCAGAAAAGAATCTTAAAGCCATGGGTATCATTAAAGTTCTTTAATGAGAGCCCTGACATGGTTAAAAAGGTAAGGAGAAAGGGAGGAACCGTGAGGCACCCAACGCTTAACCTGTACTGCGGTGGCTTTAAACATGCCAAGGTGCACAGCTTGAGTACGATAGACCGAGAAGGATTTATTCTACTCAAGTGTGAAACCTTTTAACACAGTGGCTTCCACATGATCAACCAACAATTTTTGGCAAAAAGTATTGAAGATGAGTCCAGCAGAACCAAGTCTAATATTTGTCCAATGTCTGCCGCTCTGCGAATATCATAAAGTATAGAGAGCATATCTGACTCAGTTCTATGGGCTGGCCAATAGACAGTCTGTGAGGATCAGGAAGTTCAGTCTCCATCAAGTGGCGACATAATTCCTGAGCTACATGAGCTTCCATGACTTTAGAAGAGAATGGTAGAAGTGAGATGGGATGATAGTTGTTCAAACACATAAGATTTTCCTTTGGTTTCTCTTGCAGCAGTATGACCATATCCTTTCTGAAAGAGATATGTATTATCCCTTGAGATGGGGATTCCTTAAGGAGGGAGTTGAGTACATATTAAAATACGTGGAAGATAGGAATCTAAAGGGGAGCCAGATTTCAGCTTTGACATTAAAAGAAGTAGCCATATTTTGCTGATAGAATGGACGATGTACATTATAATAGGCCTAGAGGCCCCAATCCAGGGCCCCTGGATGACTTGTGCCTAGTCATTCTTGATCTTCAGAACTCTGGGCAGGAGAGGTATTGGCGGGAAGGTGTACAGGGTCTTGAATCCCACCATCAGCGGAAATAGTCAGAGAGAGAGAGAGAGAGACAGACATTTTGGGAACGCCAATACGTAGTACTGATGACAATGCACATTCGCAGAAGTAGTGAAGAGATAGAGTCAAGGTTCTCCCCCTGTGCGGAAGAGACCTTGCGCCACCTCTGGTTGCAACTGCCACTTGTGAGCCACCAGGGGCAAGTGGCTTAGTTCATTCACCCTTAGTTTACAGATCTGGCCAGAGGATTCACCACGAGGAAGATTCCTTAATGGTCCAGCCATTACTAGCTCTCAGAGTCCACAACCCCATCCAGTCCTGTTTGATGCAGTACCTCATGGCGGTGGTGTTGTCTGTGTGCACCTGCACCAGCCTTACCTTGCTGGATGGTAGGACGTTTTTCAAGTCCAAGCGGACTGCTCTCAAATCCAGAATGTTAATGTGCAGCTGAGCCTCTGCGTAAGACCAGAGGCTTCTGATCTCCACCTCTCCGAGGTGGCCACCCCACCCTAGTCCAGAAGCGATGCATCTGTTACCACAGTTAAGTCTGGGTGAGGTAAGGAGGGGGGACTGCCACTGACCCAATCGTGGTCAAGCAACCACCACCATAGGCCTTTTACAGTCTTATCCAAGATCTGAGCATGATCGGAGAGGTCTCCTTGATGGTAGGTCCAACAAGACTTAAGAACACACCATAGAGCCTTCATATGTGACCGGGCATGCTTTGCCAGCGGGATGCAGCATGCCAACAGACCCAGCAGTGTCCAAGTCGCCCTCAACAGTGGCGGTTCCTCGAGGGAGTGTTGCGGGGCGGTGAGGCGGGGTGGAGGAGGGGCAGGCAGGGGGTAGTAAACTCTGGCATACGGCCGAACGGAGTTAAGTTAATAAAACGAATGACATTGCGCGCTGAAACGTCAAATCGGCGTTGCAGCGCGCGCAATGTAATTAGTTTTATTTATTTACTTAACTCCGTTCGGCCGTATGCCGGAGTTCCCAGAATGCAGGAATGGGGTGTGCCACAGCCTTAACCCCGAACCCTGCTGAGGCTGAAGTGGCAGTCTGTATGGGCTGCCCCTGCCAGAGAGACAAAGATCGAAAAGGCTGATGCGGTTGGCATGGCAGGGCAGCTAAGCCCAATGAATGTGCTGTGGCCCTGTATTTAAAATGCTCCACTGTGGAGTCTGATTTCTCCCCAAACAGGCGAGTCCCATCAAAGGGCATATCTATAAGGTATGACTAGACATTACTGGAGAAACCCGCAGATCTCATCCAGGTGTGTCAAAGGATAGCAACGTTAGTGCCAATGGCCTAGCCTATGGAATTCGTAGTATCCAGGCCACTAGGGACAGTAAATTTGACAGTGTCATAGCCATCTTGTATGGCTTGGGTCTGTACAAGGCAAAGGTCCTCAGGGACACCTGGAAGGACTTGAGCTACAGAGTCCCAGAGAGCCCAAAAGGCACCAGACATTGGCCAACTGTTGATCCAAACATATGGAAGAAAATACCATCTTCTCAAAGGTCTGTACTCTCTTAAGACTCCCCATCCAGGTGAGGAGTGGGGAAAGCATTCAGGTTTGCCCTGCTGGTGGAAGCTTGCACCCCCAAGCTCTCAGGAGAATAATGTTGAGTCAAAAGAGCAGAGTCGCTTGGGGCAGGGTGATAGTGCTGCACAATCTAGTGATATATCAAGGCACCAGAGCAAGGTTTGTCCTGGGCCCAGAAGAGAAAGTTGGTGAGGGCCTCATTAAAGGGAATCACTAGCTCAGTACTGGTCTGCTCTTGTTCCAGAACTTCAGTTAGAACATTAATTTTGATTTACAAGGTATGGAGCTGGAGGTCGAGAACATCAGCGGCCCTCTGCATGACCACTGCGAAGGAGGCACTTTCATCAGTGGCTGGGCCTGGATGAAAGACTATGCTGAAGTTAGGAGAGATTTCAAGGCCACTGGCATGCTGGTGATCCACATAACAATTATCCTCATGGTAGGGTTGCCAAAACTGATCACCCGCATTATGTTAATTGTCCTAGTCCATTTCAAATAAAGAATGTAGAGTAGGAGGCCCACAGAACCAGAACGCTAAGCAGCTCAGGTGGAATGTGTACAGTCTCTCGACTTCATGGGGCCTGCAGGCATGCCAGAAGGAAACTGAAGATATCCCAGGGGTCGTACCATGGCCTTACGTAACTACTGAATCTGCCTTAGTGTCACAGACAGACCCAGAAACTCTGGGTGTGTCCCAGGACAAATTGAGAGACTGGCTTCAACATAGATCAACTTCGAGAAGCATAATGACTCCTTTGTACCTGCTGAGGAGTACAAGTGTAGCGGGGAAGGGTCCAAATGAAGCTTGGATTTGTTATGTTTTTTCTTGGACTTACCTCAACCAGTTACAATGCGGGGTCTCCGATGCTTGGTGACATAAGACCTTCGCCTCGCAGTCCAGAATTGCCTTCAGATTCATCAAAGTGCAGTCACAATAGGCATTTGGAGTTGTAAGTCGACCCCAGGCATAATAAACAAACAGAATGGGACTCTGTCAGACATTTGCTTGTGGCAGTTCCTACAAGGTTTTAACCCTTTAGTCTTGGAAAGTGACCATTTCCTTACACAGGTCAGTTCGAATGTTGAGTTTAACTGTCTTGAAAAGTAACTAGAGGTAGCACCGCTTCTTGTCATGGTGGTTTGAAAAGAAAGGGACCAAAGTCAGCACGCAGAAATGTCACCTATACTGGCTTTGCACATAATTTCCGTAGTAAAATGGCATCATTGCAGAGCCACACAGTGCCACCTGGCGGCGCACAGAGATGCAGCTTATGACCTCACATATATTACAAACAATGTTCCCTCTAATTATTTTTCTCCTTGTGCGGCAGTAGACTGTTTGGGAGTGCACTTTAGCCAGCAGAGTGCAGACCCATGAACACCAAGTGTACTAGTTAGGACAGTAATGTATGTAACCGTTGATCATGTTTAAAAAACACATTCTCACCGGTGCTATAGTGACTCTACTGCTTAATAACTGACCATTTTGTTCGTTTGTGTTCTGCAAATAAAAAACAGAAATTAAAAATAAAAAAAACACATTCTCTGGACTGAAAGCATGGTGAGAGCAAAACACCAGTACCTCTATCTACTATTTAACAGCATTTCTAGGCCTAATGACGGAGGTACAGAAAATATGGAAATGTGAACTATTATGCATTATTTAGAAAGCTACAGAATCAGTAGTCGGAGCTCAGCCCAAACTGGGTATGAAATCTAAAGTGGTATGCATTCAAGCTGCAAAGCAAGTACAAGTTATTACATTTCATTTACAGGAACACCTTTTTCTCAAATCAAAATTTAACCTGCACATTCCCTTCAATTGCCTTTCCTGAGTTCACATAGCTGAAAGCTTCCTTCTCTAAAAAGTTCTAATATGCATTACTAGGTTATTTTTGCCTCAATTCTGCCTTTCACAGTGTGCGAAAAACCTTAAACTTTTCCCCTTCCACGGATAATTCTCAATCTGTCACAATCATACCTTTAGAAACTCTTCACTTGTTAGACCGCGTTTTACAAATAGCTGTTCATCCTCTCATCAGGCATGTTTCGTCTTAGGCAAAGTCTTGCAAAATTCTAAATAAACAAAAGGTAGCATTTGCTTTGTACTGCACTATAGGTTTAGAATGCTTTTTTTTTTTTTTTTTACAGAAGCCATGTGTCTTTTGTATCACACACAAAACCATGTAATCCATCTTAAAAATGCAATGCGCATGGCTCAACACCCACTTTCCCTATCCTATCCATCAATGCTACCCGCTACGTGCTTTGCCATTTCCATCAGCCCTGCATTTTCCTTCAGCAAATGCCAGACAACTCAGCCTTGAAAACTACTTTTGTTTCTTACCAGTTTTGAAATAAATCATGCAGCATTGGCTTTATTCCACAGTATTCGTTAGATTTAAAAAGAAGGCCTGCCTATTAGTAAAAAGGAGTGTTGATCAAATTGCACTGAGCGGGGTGTTGATCAAATTGCACTGAGCGGGGTGTCGATCAAATTGCACTGAGCGGGGTGTCGATCAAATTGCACTGAGCGGGCTGTCGATCAAATTGCACTGAGCGGGCTGTCGATCAAATTGCACTGAGCGGGCTGTCGATCAAATTGCACTGAGCGGGCTGTCGATCAAATTGCACTGAGCGGGCTGTCGATCAAATTGCACTGAGCGGGGTGTTGATCAAATTGCACTGAGCGGGGTGTTGATCAAATTGCACTGAGCGGGGTGTTGATCAAATTGCACTGAGCGGGGTGTTGATCAAATTGCACTGAGCGAAGATAATTGATGCAAGCATTTCAGTGAGAGCCGTGAGTCAGTGAGTGAGTCAGTGAGTGAGTCAGTGAGTGAGTCAGTGAGTGAGTCAGTGAGTGAGTCAGTGAGTGAGTCAGTGAGTCAGACAGTGAGTCAGACAGTGAGTCAGTCAGTGAGTGAGTGAGTCAGTCAGTGAGTGAGTGAGTGAGTCAGTGAGTGAGTGAGTCAGTGAGTGAGTGAGTGAGTCAGTGAGTGAGTGAGTCAGTCAGTGAGTGAGTGAGTGAGTCAGTGAGTGAGTGAGTCAGTCAGTCAGTGAGTGAGTGAGTGAGTCAGTGAGTGAGTCAGCCAGTGAGTCAGCCAGTGAGTCAGTCAGTGAGTCAGTCAGTCAGTGAGTCAGTCAGTCAGTGAGTCAGTCAGTCAGTGAGTCAGTCAGTCAGTGAGTCAGTCAGTCAGTGAGTCAGTGAGTCAGTCAGTCAGTCAGTGAGTCAGTCAGTGAGTCAGTCAGTGAGTCAGTCAGTCAGTGAGTCAGTCAGTGAGTCAGTCAGTGAGTCAGTCAGTGAGTCAGTCAGTGAGTCAGTGAGTCAGTCAGTGAGTCAGTCGGTGAGTCAGTCGGTGAGTCAGTCAGTGAGTCAGTCAGTGAGTCAGTCAGTGAGTCAGTCAGTGAGTCAGTCAGTGAGTCAGTCAGTGAGTCAGTCAGTGAGTCGGTGAGTCAGTCGGTGAGTCAGTGAGTCAGTCAGTGAGTCAGTCAGTGAGTCAGTCAGTGAGTCAGTCAGTGAGTCAGTCAGTGAGTCAGTCAGTGAGTCAGTCAGTGAGTCAGTCAGTGAGTCAGTCAGTGAGTCAGTCAGTGAGTCAGTCAGTGAGTCAGTCAGTGAGTCAGTCAGTGAGTCAGACAGTGAGTCAGACAGTGAGTCAGTCAGTGAGTGAGTGAGTCAGTCAGTGAGTGAGTGAGTCAGTCAGTGAGTCAGTCAGTCAGTCAGTGAGTCAGTCAGTCAGTCAGTGAGTCAGTCAGTCAGTGAGTCAGTCAGTCAGTCAGTCAGTGAGTCAGTCAGTCAGTGAGTCAGTCAGTCAGTGAGTCAGTCAGTCAGTGAATCAGTCAGTCAGTGAGTCAGTCAGTCAGTGAGTCAGTCAGTCAGTGAGTCAGTGAGTCAGTCAGTGAGTCAGTGAGTGAGTCAGTGAGTCAGTGAGTCAGTGAGTCAGTCAGTCAGTGAGTCAGTCAGTCAGTGAGTCAGTGAGTCAGTGGGTGAGTCAGTGGGTGAGTCAGTGGGTGAGTCAGTGGGTGAGTCAGTGGGTGAGTCAGTGGGTGAGTCAGTGGGTGAGTCAGTGGGTGAGTCAGTGGGTGAGTCAGTGGGTGAGTCAGTGGGTGAGTCAGTGGGTGAGTCAGTGGGTGAGTCAGTGGGTGAGTCAGTGGGTGAGTCAGTGGGTGAGTCAGTGGGTGAGTCAGTGGGTGAGTCAGTGGGTGAGTCAGTGGGTGAGTCAGTGGGTGAGTCAGTGGGTGAGTCAGTGGGTGAGTCAGTGGGTGAGTCAGTGGGTGAGTCAGTGGGTGAGTCAGTGGGTGAGTCAGTGGGTGAGTCAGTGGGTGAGTCAGTGGGTGAGTCAGTGGGTGAGTCAGTGGGTGAGTCAGTGGGTGAGTCAGTGGGTGAGTCAGTGGGTGAGTCAGTGGGTGAGTCAGTGGGTGAGTCAGTGGGTGAGTCAGTGGGTGAGTCAGTGGGTGAGTCAGTGGGTGAGTCAGTGGGTGAGTCAGTGGGTGAGTCAGTGAGTGAGTCAGTGAGTGAGTCAGTGAGTGAGTCAGTGAGTGAGTCAGTGAGTGTGTCAGTGAGTGAGTGAGTGAGTGAGTGAGTGAGTGAGTGAGTGAGTGAGTGAGTGAGTGAGTGAGTGAGTGAGTGTCAGTGAGTGAGTGAGTGAGTGAGTGAGTGAGTGAGTGAGTCAGTGAGTGAGTCAGTGAGTGAGTCAGTGAGTGAGTCAGTGAGTCAGTCAGTGAGTCAGTCAGTGAGTCAGTCAGTGAGTCAGTCAGTGAGTCAGTGAGTGAGTCAGTGAGTGAGTCAGTGAGTGAGTCAGTGAGTGAGTCAGTCAGTGAGTCAGTGAGTGAGTCAGTGAGTGAGTCAGTGAGTGAGTCAGTCAGTCAGTGAGTCAGTGAGTCAGTCAGTCAGTCAGTCAGTCAGTCAGTCAGTCAGTCAGTCAGTGAGTCAGTCAGTGAGTCAGTCAGTGAGTCAGTCAGTGAGTCAGTCAGTGAGTCAGTCAGTGAGTCAGTGAGTCAGTCAGTCAGTGAGTCAGTCAGTCAGTCAGTGAGTCAGTCAGTCAGTCAGTGAGTCAGTCAGTGAGTCAGTCAGTGAGTCAGTCAGTGAGTCAGTGAGTCAGTGAGTCAGTGAGTCAGTGAGTCAGTCAGTCAGTGAGTCAGTGAGTGAGTCAGTTAGTGAGTCAGTTAGTGAGTCAGTGAGTGAGTCAGTGAGTGAGTCAGTGAGTGAGTCAGTGAGTGAGTCAGTGAGTGAGTCAGTGAGTGAGTCAGTGAGTGAGTCAGTGAGTCAGTGAGTCAGTGAGTCAGTCAGTGAGTCAGTCAGTGAGTCAGTCAGTGAGTCAGTCAGTGAGTCAGTCAGTGAGTCAGTCAGTGAGTCAGTCAGTGAGTCAGTGAGTCAGTCAGTGAGTCAGTGAGTCAGTGAGTCAGTGAGTCAGTCAGTGAGTGAGTGAGTCAGTCAGTCAGTGAGTGAGTGAGTCAGTCAGTCAGTCAGTGAGTGAGTGAGTGAGTGAGTGAGTGAGTGAGTGAGTGAGTGAGTGAGTGAGTGAGTGAGTCAGTGAGTCAGTGAGTCAGTCAGTGAGTCAGTCAGTGAGTGAGTCAGTGAGTCAGTGAGTCAGTCAGTGAGTCAGTGAGTGAGTAAGTCAGTGAGTGAGTAAGTCAGTGAGTGAGTGAGTCAGTGAGTGAGTCAGTGAGTGAGTCAGTGAGTGAGTCAGTGAGTGAGTCAGTGAGTGAGTCAGTGAGTCAGTGAGTGAGTCAGTGAGTCAGTGAGTGAGTCAGTGAGTCAGTGAGTGAGTCAGTGAGTGAGTCAGTGAGTGAGTCAGTGAGTGAGTCAGTGAGTGAGTCAGTGAGTGAGTCAGTGAGTGAGTCAGTGAGTGAGTCAGTCAGTGAGTCAGTGAGTCAGTCAGTCAGTGAGTCAGTCAGTGAGTGAGTCAGTCAGTGAGTGAGTCAGTCAGTGAGTCAGTCAGTCAGTGAGTCAGTCAGTGAGTGAGTCAGTCAGTCAGTGAGTCAGTCAGTCAGTGAGTGAGTCAGTCAGTGAGTCAGTCAGTGAGTCAGTCAGTGAGTCAGTCAGTGAGTCAGTCAGTGAGTCAGTCAGTCAGTCAGTCAGTCAGTCAGTCAGTGAGTGAGTCAGTGAGTGAGTCAGTGAGTGAGTCAGTGAGTGAGTGAGTGAGTGAGTCAGTGAGTGAGTCAGTGAGTGAGTGAGTCAGTGAGTGAGTCAGTGAGTGAGTGAGTCAGTGAGTCAGTGAGTCAGTCAGTGAGTGAATCAGTGAGTCAGTCAGTGAGTCAGTGAGTCAGTGAGTCAGTCAGTCAGTCAGTGAGTCAGTCAGTGAGTCAGTCAGTGAGTCAGTCAGTGAGTCAGTCAGTGAGTCAGTCAGTGAGTCAGTCAGTGAGTCAGTCAGTGAGTCAGTCAGTGAGTCAGTCAGTGAGTGAGTCAGTGAGTGAGTCAGTGAGTGAGTCAGTGAGTGAGTCAGTGAGTGAGTCAGTGAGTGAGTGAGTCAGTGAGTGAGTCAGTGAGTGAGTCAGTGAGTGAGTCAGTGAGTGAGTCAGTGAGTGAGTCAGTGAGTGAGTGAGTCAGTGAGTGAGTCAGTGAGTGAGTCAGTGAGTGAGTCAGTGAGTGAGTCAGTGAGTGAGTCAGTGAGTGAGTGAGTCAGTGAGTGAGTCAGTCAGTCAGTCAGTCAGTCAGTCAGTGAGTGAGTGAGTGAGTGAGTCAGTCAGTGAGTGAGTCAGTGAGTGAGTCAGCCAGTGAGTCAGCCTGTCAGTGAGTCAGTGAGTCAGTGAGTCAGCCTGTCAGTCAGTGAGTCAGTCAGTGAGTCAGTCAGTGAATCAGTGAGTCAGTGAGTCAGTGAGTCAGTGAGTCAGTCAGTCAGTCAGTCAGTCAGTCAGTGAGTGAGTCAGTCAGTCAGTCAGTGAGTCAGTCAGTGAGTCAGTCAGTGAGTCAGTCAGTGAGTCAGTCAGTGAGTCAGTCAGTGAGTCAGTGAGTGAGTCAGTCAGTGAGTCAGTGAGTGAGTCAGTGAGTGAGTCAGTGAGTGAGTCAGTGAGTGAGTCAGTGAGTGAGTCAGTGAGTGAGTCAGTGAGTGAGTCAGTGAGTGAGTCAGTGAGTGAGTCAGTGAGTGAGTCAGTGAGTCAGTGAGTCAGTGAGTCAGTGAGTCAGTCAGTCAGTGAGTCAGTGAGTCAGTCAGTCAGTGAGTCAGTGAGTGAGTGAGTGAGTCAGTGAGTGAGTGAGTGAGTCAGTGAGTGAGTGAGTGAGTCAGTGAGTGAGTGAGTCAGTGAGTGAGTCAGTGAGTGAGTGAGTCAGTGAGTGAGTCAGTGAGTGAGTCAGTGAGTGAGTCAGTGAGTGAGTCAGTGAGTGAGTCAGTGAGTGAGTCAGTGAGTGAGTCAGTGAGTGAGTCAGTGAGTGAGTCAGTGAGTGAGTGAGTCAGTGAGTGAGTGAGTCAGTCAGTGAGTCAGTGAGTGAGTGAGTGAGTCAGTCAGTGAGTGAGTCAGTGAGTGAGTCAGTCAGTGAGTCAGTCAGTCAGTCAGTCAGTCAGTCAGTGAGTCAGTCAGTGAGTCAGTCAGTCAGTGAGTCAGTCAGTCAGTGAGTCAGTCAGTGAGTCAGTCAGTGAGTCAGTGAGTCAGTGAGTCAGTGAGTCAGTGAGTCAGTGAGTCAGTCAGTGAGTCAGTGAGTCAGTGAGTCAGTCAGTGAGTCAGTCAGTCAGTCAGTCAGTGAGTCAGTCAGTGAGTCAGTCAGTGAGTCAGTGAGTCAGTCAGTCAGTGTTGGACCTGGCCTCGTGGCGTGGTCCTTAACCCCCTGGATTGTGGCCGTTCCCCGCCCCGGCCGTCACGGGCCACCCGTCTGGACTGCACCAAGGCCCTTCACCCGGAGCTACACGTGGTCGCATACTCCTCGTGGCTCCGCCATCTTGTTGGCATCCACGTCACACCGTGCCCCAGCCGGCGCGACCCCGCTCAACCCAGCCTCGACCCCAACGAAGCCCCGACATCGAGGCACCACGAACTGGCCAGGGGGTGCCGCCGGAACCATTCATCGCCCCGGCGGAGGACAGTATCGATGGGACCCCCAACTGTCCTCCCCTCTCGAGGTGTGATCACCCTGCAAACTCCCATGGGCCTGGCGCCTCTCCTGCTGGGCGTCTGGCCACCTCCACCCGGCCACTCCGCCCCCTCGGGCGCATAGGTCCGGACATCAAAGGGCTCCAGACCTATATCTCGGGCGACCCCACCACAGCTCGGCAGTTGTATCCCGGAGTCGAGAGCCCTGCTGATCGAATCGCGGCTGACCCTACGGAGACGAACTCTTGCCGGAACCATCACGAGCCCTGCTGACTGCGTCGCGGCTCCCTCCTGTGAACCCTTTTCTGAACCACCTGGAACATCGGAGCCCTGCAGACGCTGTTGCGGCCCAACCTCGCTGGAACCTTCCTCGGAGCCCTGCTGACGACGTCGCGGCTCGAGCTGAGCAGAAACCATCTTGAGAGCCCTGCTGATTGAATCGCGGCTCTCCCCGAACTGTACGCCAGAGCCCTGCTGACGCCGTCGCGGCTCGACCCCTCCGAGATCGGAGGTCCTCCAGCGTGAGGATAAGAACTGGGCCCCAGGTACCCTCGTACCACACTCCTGCCAAAGACTGTCCCGCTACCCCTACCCTTCCAAAGAGACATTGAGACTTTTGGTGGATCCCTCGATCCCTTCGTGTAAATATTGAACTCGTAACCTTTTATTGATGATAAAGAATTGCTTGTCTTGAGACAACCTCCTTGAGTCCGGTGTGGTGGTGTTACTGTGCTAGTACGGGATAGGAGAAGGATCTCTCAGGAGACTTCTCGGCAGCGCTCGGCTACTTCGTGCAGTGAGAGGGCCCCCCCTTGGTGGTCTCACCGACTCCTCGGGGTCCGCCTTCCAACAGTCAGTGAGTCAGTGAGTCAGTCAGTCAGTGAGTCAGTCAGTGAGTGAGTCAGTGAGTGAGTGAGTGAGTCAGTGAGTCAGTGAGTGAGTGAGTGAGTGAGTCAGTGAGTGAGTCAGTGAGTCAGTGAGTGAGTCAGTCAGTCAGTGAGTCAGTCAGTGAGTCAGTCAGTGAGTCAGTCAGTCAGTGAGTCAGTGAGTCAGTCAGTCAGTGAGTCAGTCAGTCAGTCAGTCAGTGAGTCAGTCAGTCAGTGAGTCAGTGAGTCAGTGAGTCAGTGAGTCAGTCAGTCAGTGAGTCAGTCAGTCAGTGAGTCAGTCAGTCAGTGAGTCAGTCAGTCAGTGAGTCAGTCAGTCAGTGAGTCAGTCAGTCAGTCAGTGAGTCAGTCAGTCAGTGAGTCAGTCAGTCAGTGAGTCAGTCAGTCAGTGAGTCAGTCAGTGAGTCAGTCAGTGAGTCAGTCAGTGAGTCAGTCAGTGAGTCAGTCAGTGAGTCAGTCAGTGAGTCAGTCAGTGAGTCAGTCAGTCAGTGAGTCAGTCAGTCAGTGAGTCAGTGAGTGAGTGAGTGAGTGAGTGAGTGAGTCAGTCAGTGAGTCAGTCAGTGAGTCAGTCAGTGAGTCAGTCAGTGAGTCAGTGAGTCAGTCAGTGAGTCAGTCAGTGAGTCAGTCAGTGAGTCAGTCAGTGAGTCAGTGAGTGAGTCAGCCAGTCAGTCAGCCAGTCAGTCAGCCAGTCAGTGAGTCAGTCAGTGAGTCAGTCAGTGAGTCAGTCAGTCAGTGAGTGACTGAGTCAGTCAGTGAGTCAGTCAGTGAGTCAGTGAGTGACTGAGTCAGTCAGTCAGTGAGTGAGTGAGTGAGTGAGTGAGTGAGTGAGTGAGTGATCGAGTGAGTGATCGAGTGAGTGATCGAGTGAGTGATCGAGTGAGTGATCGAGTGAGTGATCGAGTGAGTGATCGAGTGAGTGATCGAGTGAGTGATCGAGTGAGTGATCGAGTGAGTCAGTGAGTGAGTCAGTGAGTGAGTCAGTGAGTGAGTCAGTGAGTGAGTCAGTGAGTGAGTCAGTGAGTGAGTCAGTGAGTGAGTCAGTGAGTGAGTCAGTGAGTGAGTCAGAGAGTGAGTGAGTCAGTCAGTGAGTGAGTCAGTGAGTGAGTGAGTCAGTGAGTGAGTCAGTGAGTGAGTCAGTCAGTGAGTCAGTCAGTGAGTCAGTCAGTGAGTCAGTCAGTGAGTCAGTCAGTGAGTCAGTCAGTGAGTCAGTCAGTGAGTCAGTCAGTCAGTGAGTCAGTCAGTGAGTCAGTCAGTGAGTCAGTCAGTCAATGAGTGAGTGAGTCAGTCAGTCAGTCAGTGAGTCAGTCAGTGAGTCAGTCAGTCAGTGAGTCAGTCAGTGAGTCAGTCAGTGAGTCAGTCAGTGAGTGAGTCAGTGAGTGAGTGAGTCAGTGAGTGAGTGAGTCAGTCAGTGAGTGAGTCAGTGAGTGAGTCAGTGAGTGAGTCAGTGAGTGAGTCAGTCAGTGAGTCAGTCAGTGAGTCAGTCAGTGAGTCAGTCAGTGAGTCAGTCAGTGAGTCAGTCAGTGAGTCAGTCAGTCAGTGAGTCAGTCAGTGAGTGAGTCAGTGAGTCAGTCAGTGAGTGAGTGAGTCAGTGAGTCAGTCAGTGAGTGAGTGAGTCAGTGAGTGAGTCAGTGAGTGAGTCAGTGAGTGAGTCAGTGAGTGAGTCAGTGAGTGAGTGAGTCAGTGAGTGAGTGAGTCAGTGAGTGAGTGAGTCAGTCAGTGAGTGAGTCAGTGAGTGAGTGAGTCAGTGAGTGAGTCAGTGAGTGAGTCAGTGAGTGAGTCAGTGAGTGAGTCAGTGAGTGAGTCAGTGAGTGAGTCAGTGAGTGAGTGAGTCAGTGAGTGAGTCAGTGAGTGAGTCAGTCAGTGAGTCAGTCAGTGAGTCAGTCAGTCAGTGAGTCAGTCAGTCAGTGAGTCAGTCAGTGAGTCAGTCAGTGAGTCAGTCAGTGAGTCAGTCAGTGAGTCAGTCAGTGAGTCAGTCAGTGAGTCAGTCAGTCAGTCAGTCAGTCAGTCAATGAGTGAGTCAGTCAGTCAGTCAGTCAGTCAGTGAGTCAGTCAGTGAGTCAGTCAGTCAGTGAGTCAGTCAGTCAGTGAGTCAGTCAGTCAGTGAGTCAGTCAGTCAGTGAGTCAGTCAGTCAGTCAGTCAGTGAGTCAGTCAGTCAGTGAGTCAGTCAGTGAGTCAGTGAGTCAGTCAGTGAGTCAGTCAGTGAGTCAGTCAGTCAGTGAGTCAGTGAGTCAGTCAGTCAGTGAGTCAGTCAGTCAGTGAGTCAATCAGTCGGTGAGTCAGTCAGTGAGTCAGTGAGTCAGTCGGTGAGTCAGTCAGTGAGTCAGTGAGTCAGTCAGTGAGTCAGTCAGTGAGTCAGTCAGTCAGTGAGTCAGTCGGTGAGTCAGTCAGTGAGTCAGTCAGTGAGTCAGTCAGTGAGTCAGTCAGTCAGTGAGTCAGTCAGTCAGTGAGTCAGTCTCAGTGAATCAGTCAGTCAGTCGGTGAGTCAGTCAGTCAGTCGGTGAGTCAGTCAGTCAGTCGGTGAGTCAGTCAGTCAGTCGGTGAGTCAGTCAGTGAGTCAGTCAGTGAGTCAGTCAGTGAGTCAGTCAGTGAGTCAGTCAGTGAGTCAGTCAGTGAGTCAGTCAGTGAGTCAGTCAGTGAGTGAGTCAGTGAGTGAGTCAGTGAGTGAGTCAGTGAGTGAGTCAGTGAGTGAGTCAGTGAGTGAGTCAGTGAGTGAGTCAGTGAGTGAGTCAGTGAGTGAGTCAGTGAGTGAGTCAGTGAGTGAGTCAGTCAGTGAGTCAGTGAGTGAGTCAGTGAGTGAGTCAGTGAGTGAGTCAGTGAGTGAGTCAGTGAGTGAGTCAGTGAGTGAGTCAGTGAGTGAGTCAGTGAGTGAGTCAGTGAGTGAGTCAGTGAGTGAGTCAGTGAGTGAGTCAGTGAGTGAGTCAGTCAGTGAGTCAGTCAGTGAGTCAGTCAGTGAGTCAGTCAGTGAATCAGTCAGTGAGTCAGTCAGTCAGTGAGTGAGTGAGTCAGTGAGTCAGTCAGTGAGTCAGTCAGTCAGTGAGTCAATCAGTCAGTGAGTCAGTCAGTCAGTGAGTCAGTCAGTCAGTGAGTCAGTGAGTCAGTGAGTCAGTCAGTCGGTGAGTCAGTCAGTGAGTCAGTGAGTCAGTCGGTGAGTCAGTCAGTGAGTCAGTCAGTCAGTGAGTCAGTCAGTGAGTCAGTCAGTCAGTCGGTGAGTCAGTCAGTGAGTCAGTCAGTGAGTCAGTCAGTGAGTCAGTCAGTCAGTGAGTCAGTCAGTCAGTGAGTCAGTCAGTCAGTGAGTCAGTGAGTCAGTGAGTCAGTGAGTCAGTGAGTCAGTCAGTGAGTCAGTCAGTCAGTGAGTGAGTGAGTGAGTGAGTGAGTGAGTGAGTGAGTGAGTCAGTCAGTCAGTGAGTCAGTCAGTGAGTCAGTCAGTGAGTCAGTCAGTGAGTCAGTCAGTGAGTCAGTCAGTGAGTCAGTCAGTGAGTCAGTCAGTGAGTCAGTCAGTGAGTCAGTCAGTGAGTCAGTCAGTGAGTCAGTCAGTGAGTCAGTCAGTGAGTCAGTCAGTCAGTCAGTCAGTCAGTCAGTCAGTCAGTCAGTGAGTCAGTCAGTGAGTCAGTCAGTGAGTCAGTCAGTGAGTCAGTCAGTGAATCAGTCAGTGAATCAGTCAGTGAATCAGTGAGTCAGTCAGTCAGTGAGTCAGTCAGTGAGTCAGTCAGTCAGTGAGTCAGTCAGTCAGTGAGTCAGTCAGTCAGTGAGTCAGTCAGTGAGTCAGTCAGTGAGTCAGTCAGTGAGTCAGTCAGTGAGTCAGTCAGTCAGTGAGTCAGTCAGTCAGTGAGTCAGTCAGTCAGTGAGTCAGTCAGTGAGTCAGTCAGTGAGTCAGTCAGTGAGTCAGTCAGTGAGTCAGTCAGTGAGTCAGTCAGTGAGTCAGTCAGTGAGTCAGTCAGTGAGTCAGTCAGTCGGTGAGTCAGTCAGTCGGTGAGTCAGTCAGTCGGTGAGTCAGTCAGTCGGTGAGTCAGTCAGTGAGTGAGTCAGTGAGTGAGTGAGTGAGTGAGTGAGTCAGTGAGTGAGTCAGTGAGTGAGTCAGTGAGTCAGTGAGTGAGTCAGTCAGTGAGTGAGTGAGTGAGTGAGTCAGTGAGTCAGTGAGTGAGTCAGTGAGTGAGTCAGTGAGTGAGTGAGTCAGTGAGTGAGTGAGTCAGTGAGTGAGTGAGTCAGTGAGTGAGTGAGTCAGTGAGTGAGTGAGTGAGTGAGTGAGTGAGTGAGTCAGTGAGTCAGTCAGTCAGTGAGTCAGTCAGTCAGTCAGTCAGTCAGTGAGTCAGTGAGTCAGTGAGTCAGTCAGTGAGTGAGTCAGTGAGTGAGTGAGTGAGTGAGTGAGTGAGTGAGTCAGTCAGTCAGTGAGTCAGTGAGTCAGTCAGTGAGTCAGTCAGTCAGTCAGTGAGTCAGTCAGTGAGTGAGTCAGTGAGTGAGTCAGTGAGTGAGTCAGTGAGTGAGTCAGTGAGTGAGTGAGTGAGTGAGTGAGTGAGTGAGTGAGTGAGTGAGTGAGTCAGTGAGTGAGTCAGTGAGTCAGTGAGTGAGTCAGTGAGTGAGTCAGTGAGTCAGTGAGTCAGTGAGTCAGTGAGTCAGTGAGTCAGTGAGTCAGTGAGTGAGTGAGTGAGTGAGTGAGTCAGTGAGTGAGTCAGTGAGTCAGTCAGTGAGTCAGTCAGTGAGTCAGTCAGTGAGTCAGTGAGTGAGTCAGTGAGTGAGTCAGTGAGTGAGTCAGTGAGTGAGTCAGTGAGTGAGTCAGTGAGTGAGTCAGTGAGTGAGTCAGTGAGTGAGTGAGTGAGTGAGTGAGTCAGTGAGTCAGTCAGTGAGTCAGTGAGTGAGTGAGTGAGTGAGTGAGTGAGTGAGTGAGTGAGTCAGTCAGTCAGTGAGTGAGTCAGTCAGTCAGTCAGTCAGTCAGTCAGTGAGTCAGTCAGTCAGTCAGTCAGTCAGTCAGTGAGTCAGTCAGTGAGTCAGTCAGTCAGTCAGTCAGTCAGTCAGTCAGTCAGTGAGTGAGTCAGTCAGTGAGTGAGTCAGTCAGTGAGTCAGTGAGTCAGTCAGTGAGTCAGTCAGTGAGTCAGTCAGTCAGTCAGTCAGTCAGTGAGTCAGTCAGTCAGTGAGTCAGTCAGTCAGTGAGTCAGTCAGTCAGTCAGTGAGTCAGTGAGTCAGTCAGTGAGTCAGTCAGTGAGTCAGTCAGTCAGTGAGTCAGTCAGTCAGTGAGTCAGTCAGTCAGTGAGTCAGTCAGTCAGTCAGTCAGTGAGTCAGTCAGTCAGTGAGTCAGTCAGTCAGTGAGTCAGTCAGTGAGTCAGTGAGTCAGTCAGTGAGTCAGTCAGTGAGTCAGTCAGTCAGTGAGTCAGTCAGTCAGTGAGTCAATCAGTCGGTGAGTCAGTCAGTGAGTCAGTGAGTCAGTCGGTGAGTCAGTCAGTGAGTCAGTGAGTCAGTCAGTGAGTCAGTCAGTGAGTCAGTCAGTCAGTGAGTCAGTCAGTGAGTCAGTCAGTGAGTCAGTCAGTCAGTCGGTGAGTCAGTCAGTGAGTCAGTCAGTGAGTCAGTCAGTCAGTGAGTCAGTCAGTCAGTGAGTCAGTCAGTCAGTGAATCAGTCAGTCAGTCGGTGAGTCAGTCAGTCGGTGAGTCAGTCAGTCAGTCGGTGAGTCAGTCAGTGAGTCAGTCAGTGAATCAGTCAGTGAGTCAGTCAGTGAATCAGTCAGTGAGTCAGTCAGTGAGTCAGTCAGTGAGTCAGTCAGTGAGTCAGTCAGTGAGTGAGTGAGTCAGTGAGTGAGTCAGTGAGTGAGTCAGTGAGTGAGTCAGTGAGTGAGTCAGTGAGTGAGTCAGTCAGTGAGTGAGTGAGTCAGTCAGTGAGTGAGTCAGTGAGTGAGTCAGTGAGTGAGTCAGTGAGTGAGTCAGTGAGTGAGTCAGTGAGTGAGTCAGTCAGTGAGTGAGTCAGTCAGTGAGTCAGTCAGTGAGTCAGTCAGTGAGTCAGTCAGTGAGTCAGTCAGTGAGTCAGTCAGTGAATCAGTCAGTGAGTCAGTCAGTCAGTGAGTGAGTGAGTCAGTGAGTCAGTCAGTGAGTCAGTCAGTCAGTGAGTCAATCAGTCAGTGAGTCAGTCAGTCAGTGAGTCAGTCAGTGAGTCAGTGAGTCAGTGAGTCAGTCAGTCGGTGAGTCAGTCAGTGAGTCAGTGAGTCAGTCGGTGAGTCAGTCAGTGAGTCAGTGAGTCAGTCGGTGAGTCAGTCAGTGAGTCAGTCAGTCAGTGAGTCAGTCAGTGAGTCAGTCAGTCAGTCGGTGAGTCAGTCAGTGAGTCAGTGAGTCAGTCGGTGAGTCAGTCAGTGAGTCAGTGAGTCAGTCAGTGAGTCAGTGAGTCAGTCAGTCGGTGAGTCAGTCAGTGAGTCAGTGAGTCAGTCGGTGAGTCAGTCAGTGAGTCAGTCAGTCAGTCGGTGAGTCAGTCAGTGAGTCAGTCAGTCAGTGAGTCAGTCAGTGAGTCAGTCAGTGAGTCAGTGAGTCAGTCAGTGAGTCAGTCAGTGAGTCAGTCAGTGAGTCAGTCAGTGAGTCAGTCAGTGAGTCAGTCAGTCAGTGAGTCAGTCAGTCAGTGAGTCAGTCAGTCAGTGAGTCAGTCAGTCAGTCAGTGAGTCAGTGAGTCAGTCAGTGAGTCAGTGAGTCAGTCAGTCAGTGAGTGAGTGAGTGAGTGAGTCAGTCAGTCAGTGAGTCAGTCAGTGAGTCAGTCAGTGAGTCAGTCAGTGAGTCAGTCAGTGAGTCAGTCAGTGAGTCAGTCAGTGAGTCAGTCAGTGAGTCAGTCAGTCGGTGAGTCAGTCAGTGAGTCAGTCAGTGAGTCAGTCAGTGAGTCAGTCAGTGAGTCAGTCAGTGAGTCAGTCAGTGAGTCAGTCAGTGAGTCAGTCAGTGAGTCAGTCAGTGAGTCAGTCAGTGAGTCAGTCAGTGAGTCAGTCAGTGAGTCAGTCAGTGAGTCAGTCAGTGAGTCAGTCAGTGAGTCAGTCAGTCAGTGAGTGAGTGAGTCAGTCAGTCAGTGAGTCAGTCAGTGAGTCAGTCAGTCAGTGAGTCAGTCAGTCAGTGAGTCAGTCAGTCAGTGAGTCAGTCAGTGAGTCAGTCAGTGAGTCAGTGAGTCAGTCAGTGAGTCAGTCAGTGAGTCAGTCAGTCAGTGAGTCAGTCAGTCAGTGAGTCAGTCAGTGAGTCAGTCAGTGAGTCAGTCAGTGAGTCAGTCAGTGAGTCAGTCAGTGAGTCAGTCAGTGAGTCAGTCAGTCGGTGAGTCAGTCAGTCAGTGAGTGAGTCAGTGAGTGAGTCAGTGAGTGAGTGAGTGAGTCAGTGAGTGAGTCAGTGAGTGAGTCAGTGAGTCAGTGAGTGAGTCAGTGAGTGAGTGAGTGAGTGAGTGAGTCAGTGAGTGAGTCAGTGAGTCAGTGAGTGAGTCAGTGAGTGAGTCAGTGAGTGAGTCAGTGAGTGAGTGAGTCAGTGAGTGAGTGAGTCAGTGAGTGAGTGAGTCAGTGAGTGAGTGAGTGAGTGAGTCAGTGAGTCAGTCAGTGAGTCAGTGAGTCAGTCAGTCAGTCAGTGAGTCAGTGAGTCAGTGAGTCAGTCAGTCAGTCAGTCAGTGAGTGAGTCAGTGAGTGAGTCAGTGAGTGAGTGAGTGAGTCAGTCAGTCAGTGAGTCAGTGAGTCAGTCAGTGAGTCAGTCAGTCAGTGAGTCAGTCAGTGAGTCAGTCAGTGAGTCAGTGAGTCAGTCAGTGAGTGAGTCAGTGAGTGAGTCAGTGAGTGAGTCAGTCAGTGAGTCAGTCAGTGAGTCAGTCAGTGAATCAGTCAGTGAGTCAGTCAGTCAGTGAGTGAGTGAGTCAGTGAGTCAGTCAGTGAGTCAGTCAGTCAGTGAGTCAATCAGTCAGTGAGTCAGTCAGTCAGTGAGTCAGTCAGTGAGTCAGTGAGTCAGTGAGTCAGTCAGTCAGTGAGTGAGTGAGTCAGTGAGTCAGTCAGTGAGTCAGTCAGTCAGTGAGTCAATCAGTCAGTGAGTCAGTCAGTCAGTGAGTCAGTCAGTCAGTGAGTCAGTGAGTCAGTGAGTCAGTCAGTCGGTGAGTCAGTCAGTGAGTCAGTGAGTCAGTCGGTGAGTCAGTCAGTGAGTCAGTCAGTCAGTGAGTCAGTCAGTGAGTCAGTCAGTCAGTCAGTCGGTGAGTCAGTCAGTGAGTCAGTCAGTGAGTCAGTCAGTGAGTCAGTCAGTCAGTGAGTCAGTCAGTCAGTGAGTCAGTCAGTCAGTGAGTCAGTGAGTCAGTGAGTCAGTGAGTCAGTGAGTCAGTCAGTGAGTCAGTGAGTCAGTCAGTCAGTGAGTGAGTGAGTGAGTGAGTGAGTCAGTCAGTCAGTGAGTCAGTCAGTGAGTCAGTCAGTGAGTCAGTCAGTGAGTCAGTCAGTGAGTCAGTCAGTGAGTCAGTCAGTGAGTCAGTCAGTGAGTCAGTCAGTGAGTCAGTCAGTGAGTCAGTCAGTGAGTCAGTCAGTGAGTCAGTCAGTGAGTCAGTCAGTGAGTCAGTCAGTGAGTCAGTCAGTCAGTCAGTCAGTCAGTCAGTCAGTCAGTGAGTCAGTCAGTGAGTCAGTCAGTGAGTCAGTCAGTGAATCAGTCAGTGAATCAGTCAGTGAATCAGTCAGTGAATCAGTCAGTGAGTCAGTCAGTCAGTGAGTCAGTCAGTGAGTCAGTCAGTCAGTGAGTCAGTCAGTCAGTGAGTCAGTCAGTCAGTGAGTCAGTCAGTGAGTCAGTCAGTGAGTCAGTGAGTCAGTCAGTGAGTCAGTCAGTGAGTCAGTCAGTCAGTGAGTCAGTCAGTCAGTCAGTGAGTCAGTCAGTGAGTCAGTCAGTGAGTCAGTCAGTGAGTCAGTCAGTGAGTCAGTCAGTGAGTCAGTCAGTCGGTGAGTCAGTCAGTCGGTGAGTCAGTCAGTCGGTGAGTCAGTCAGTCGGTGAGTCAGTCAGTGAGTGAGTCAGTGAGTGAGTGAGTGAGTGAGTGAGTCAGTGAGTGAGTCAGTGAGTCAGTGAGTGAGTCAGTCAGTGAGTGAGTGAGTGAGTGAGTCAGTGAGTCAGTGAGTGAGTCAGTGAGTGAGTCAGTGAGTGAGTCAGTGAGTGAGTCAGTGAGTGAGTCAGTGAGTGAGTCAGTGAGTCAGTGAGTGAGTGAGTCAGTGAGTGAGTGAGTCAGTGAGTGAGTGAGTCAGTGAGTGAGTGAGTGAGTGAGTGAGTGAGTGAGTCAGTGAGTCAGTCAGTCAGTGAGTCAGTCAGTCAGTCAGTCAGTCAGTGAGTCAGTGAGTCAGTGAGTCAGTCAGTCAGTGAGTGAGTCAGTGAGTGAGTGAGTGAGTGAGTGAGTCAGTCAGTCAGTGAGTCAGTGAGTCAGTCAGTGAGTCAGTCAGTCAGTCAGTGAGTCAGTCAGTGAGTGAGTCAGTGAGTGAGTCAGTGAGTGAGTCAGTGAGTGAGTCAGTGAGTGAGTGAGTGAGTGAGTGAGTGAGTGAGTGAGTGAGTCAGTGAGTGAGTCAGTGAGTCAGTGAGTCAGTGAGTGAGTCAGTGAGTGAGTCAGTGAGTCAGTGAGTCAGTGAGTGAGTCAGTGAGTCAGTGAGTGAGTGAGTGAGTCAGTCAGTGAGTGAGTCAGTGAGTGAGTCAGTGAGTGAGTCAGTGAGTGAGTCAGTGAGTGAGTCAGTCAGTGAGTGAGTCAGTCAGTGAGTCAGTCAGTGAGTCAGTCAGTGAGTGAGTCAGTGAGTCAGTCAGTGAGTCAGTCAGTGAGTCAGTCAGTGAGTCAGTGAGTGAGTCAGTGAGTGAGTCAGTGAGTGAGTCAGTGAGTGAGTCAGTGAGTGAGTCAGTCAGTGAGTGAGTGAGTGAGTGAGTGAGTGAGTGAGTGAGTCAGTCAGTGAGTCAGTGAGTGAGTGAGTGAGTGAGTGAGTGAGTGAGTGAGTCAGTCAGTCAGTGAGTGAGTCAGTCAGTCAGTCAGGCAGTGAGTCAGTCAGTCAGTCAGTCAGTCAGTCAGTGAGTCAGTCAGTGAGTCAGTCAGTCAGTCAGTCAGTCAGTCAGTCAGTCAGTGAGTGAGTCAGTCAGTGAGTGAGTCAGTCAGTGAGTCAGTGAGTCAGTCAGTGAGTCAGTCAGTGAGTCAGTCAGTCAGTCAGTCAGTGAGTCAGTCAGTCAGTGAGTCAGTCAGTCAGTGAGTCAGTCAGTCAGTCAGTGAGTCAGTGAGTCAGTCAGTGAGTCAGTCAGTGAGTCAGTCAGTCAGTGAGTCAGTCAGTCAGTGAGTCAGTCAGTCAGTGAGTCAGTCAGTCAGTCAGTCAGTGAGTCAGTCAGTCAGTGAGTCAGTCAGTCAGTGAGTCAGTCAGTGAGTCAGTGAGTCAGTCAGTGAGTCAGTCAGTGAGTCAGTCAGTCAGTGAGTCAGTCAGTCAGTGAGTCAATCAGTCGGTGAGTCAGTCAGTGAGTCAGTGAGTCAGTCGGTGAGTCAGTCAGTGAGTCAGTCAGTGAGTCAGTCAGTGAGTCAGTCAGTGAGTCAGTCAGTCAGTGAGTCAGTCAGTGAGTCAGTCAGTGAGTCAGTCAGTCAGTCGGTGAGTCAGTCAGTGAGTCAGTCAGTGAGTCAGTCAGTCAGTGAGTCAGTCAGTCAGTGAGTCAGTCAGTCAGTGAATCAGTCAGTCAGTCGGTGAGTCAGTCAGTCGGTGAGTCAGTCAGTCAGTCGGTGAGTCAGTCAGTGAGTCAGTCAGTGAATCAGTCAGTGAGTCAGTCAGTGAATCAGTCAGTGAGTCAGTCAGTGAGTCAGTCAGTGAGTCAGTCAGTGAGTCAGTCAGTGAGTGAGTCAGTGAGTGAGTGAGTCAGTGAGTGAGTCAGTGAGTGAGTCAGTGAGTGAGTCAGTGAGTGAGTCAGTGAGTGAGTCAGTCAGTGAGTGAGTGAGTCAGTCAGTGAGTGAGTCAGTGAGTGAGTCAGTGAGTGAGTCAGTGAGTGAGTCAGTCAGTGAGTGAGTCAGTCAGTGAGTCAGTCAGTGAGTCAGTCAGTGAGTCAGTCAGTGAGTCAGTCAGTGAGTCAGTCAGTGAATCAGTCAGTGAGTCAGTCAGTCAGTGAGTGAGTGAGTCAGTGAGTCAGTCAGTGAGTCAGTCAGTCAGTGAGTCAATCAGTCAGTGAGTCAGTCAGTCAGTGAGTCAGTCAGTGAGTCAGTGAGTCAGTGAGTCAGTCAGTCGGTGAGTCAGTCAGTGAGTCAGTGAGTCAGTCGGTGAGTCAGTCAGTGAGTCAGTGAGTCAGTCGGTGAGTCAGTCAGTGAGTCAGTCAGTCAGTGAGTCAGTCAGTGAGTCAGTCAGTCAGTCGGTGAGTCAGTCAGTGAGTCAGTGAGTCAGTCGGTGAGTCAGTCAGTGAGTCAGTGAGTCAGTCAGTGAGTCAGTGAGTCAGTGAGTCAGTCAGTCGGTGAGTCAGTCAGTGAGTCAGTGAGTCAGTCGGTGAGTCAGTCAGTGAGTCAGTCAGTCAGTCGGTGAGTCAGTCAGTGAGTCAGTCAGTGAGTCAGTCAGTCAGTGAGTCAGTCAGTGAGTCAGTGAGTCAGTCAGTGAGTCAGTCAGTGAGTCAGTCAGTGAGTCAGTCAGTGAGTCAGTGAGTCAGTCAGTCAGTGAGTCAGTCAGTCAGTGAGTCAGTCAGTCAGTGAGTCAGTCAGTCAGTCAGTGAGTCAGTGAGTCAGTCAGTGAGTCAGTGAGTCAGTCAGTGAGTCAGTGAGTCAGTCAGTCAGTGAGTGAGTGAGTGAGTGAGTCAGTCAGTCAGTGAGTCAGTCAGTGAGTCAGTCAGTGAGTCAGTCAGTGAGTCAGTCAGTGAGTCAGTCAGTGAGTCAGTCAGTGAGTCAGTCAGTGAGTCAGTCAGTCGGTGAGTCAGTCAGTGAGTCAGTCAGTGAGTCAGTCAGTGAGTCAGTCAGTGAGTCAGTCAGTGAGTCAGTCAGTGAGTCAGTCAGTGAGTCAGTCAGTGAGTCAGTCAGTGAGTCAGTCAGTGAGTCAGTCAGTGAGTCAGTCAGTGAGTCAGTCAGTGAGTCAGTCAGTGAGTCAGTCAGTCAGTGAGTGAGTGAGTCAGTCAGTCAGTGAGTCAGTCAGTGAGTCAGTCAGTCAGTGAGTCAGTCAGTCAGTGAGTCAGTCAGTCAGTGAGTCAGTCAGTGAGTCAGTCAGTGAGTCAGTGAGTCAGTCAGTGAGTCAGTCAGTGAGTCAGTCAGTCAGTGAGTCAGTCAGTCAGTGAGTCAGTCAGTGAGTCAGTCAGTGAGTCAGTCAGTGAGTCAGTCAGTGAGTCAGTCAGTGAGTCAGTCAGTGAGTCAGTCAGTCGGTGAGTCAGTCAGTCGGTGAGTCAGTCAGTGAGTGAGTCAGTGAGTGAGTGAGTGAGTCAGTGAGTGAGTCAGTGAGTGAGTCAGTGAGTCAGTGAGTGAGTCAGTGAGTGAGTGAGTGAGTGAGTGAGTCAGTGAGTGAGTCAGTGAGTCAGTGAGTGAGTCAGTGAGTGAGTCAGTGAGTGAGTCAGTGAGTGAGTGAGTCAGTGAGTGAGTGAGTCAGTGAGTGAGTGAGTCAGTGAGTGAGTGAGTGAGTGAGTCAGTGAGTCAGTCAGTGAGTCAGTGAGTCAGTCAGTCAGTCAGTGAGTCAGTGAGTCAGTGAGTCAGTCAGTCAGTCAGTCAGTGAGTGAGTCAGTGAGTGAGTCAGTGAGTGAGTGAGTGAGTCAGTCAGTCAGTGAGTCAGTGAGTCAGTCAGTGAGTCAGTCAGTCAGTGAGTCAGTCAGTGAGTCAGTCAGTGAGTCAGTGAGTCAGTCAGTGAGTGAGTCAGTGAGTGAGTCAGTGAGTGAGTCAGTCAGTGAGTCAGTCAGTGAGTCAGTCAGTGAGTCAGTCAGTGAATCAGTCAGTGAGTCAGTCAGTCAGTGAGTGAGTGAGTCAGTGAGTCAGTCAGTGAGTCAGTCAGTCAGTGAGTCAATCAGTCAGTGAGTCAGTCAGTCAGTGAGTCAGTCAGTGAGTCAGTGAGTCAGTGAGTCAGTCAGTCAGTGAGTGAGTGAGTGAGTGAGTGAGTGAGTGAGTCAGTGAGTGAGTCAGTGAGTCAGTGAGTGAGTCAGTGAGTGAGTCAGTGAGTCAGTGAGTCAGTGAGTCAGTGAGTCAGTGAGTCAGTGAGTGAGTCAGTGAGTGAGTCAGTGAGTGAGTCAGTGAGTGAGTCAGCGAGTGAGTCAGCGAGTGAGTCAGCGAGTGAGTCAGCGAGTGAGTCAGCCAGTCAGTGAGTCAGTCAGTGAGTCAGTCAGTGAGTCAGTCAGTGAGTCAGTCAGTGAGTCAGTCAGTGAGTCAGTCAGTGAGTCAGTCAGTGAGTCAGTCAGTGAGTCAGTGAGTGAGTCAGTCAGTGAGTCAGTGAGTGAGTGAGTGAGTGAGTGAGTGAGTGAGTGAGTGAGTGAGTCAGTGAGTCAGTCAGTGAGTCAGTGAGTGAGTGAGTGAGTGAGTGAGTGAGTGAGTCAGTCAGTCAGTGAGTGAGTCAGTCAGTCAGGCAGTCAGTCAGTGAGTCAGTCAGTCAGTCAGTCAGTGAGTCAGTCAGTGAGTCAGTCAGTCAGTCAGTCAGTCAGTCAGTCAGTGAGTGAGTCAGTCAGTGAGTGAGTGAGTCAGTCAGTCAGTCAGTGAGTCAGTGAGTCAGTCAGTGAGTCAGTCAGTGAGTCAGTCAGTCAGTCAATCAGTCAGTGAGTCAGTCAGTCAGTGAGTCAGTCAGTCAGTCAGTGAGTCAGTGAGTCAGTCAGTGAGTCAGTCAGTGAGTCAGTCAGTGAGTCAGTCAGTGAGTCAGTCAGTGAGTCAGTCAGTGAGTCAGTCAGTCAGTGAGTCAGTCAGTCAGTCAGTCAGTCAGTCAGTCAGTCAGTCGGTGAGTCAGTCAGTCAGTGAGTCAGTCAGTCAGTGAGTCAGTCAGTGAGTCAGTCAGTGAGTCAGTCAGTGAGTCAGTCAGTGAGTCAGTCAGTGAGTCAGTCAGTGAGTCAGTGAGTCAGTCAGTGAGTCAGTCAGTGAGTCAGTCAGTCAGTGAGTCAGTCAGTGAGTCAGTCAGTCAGTGAGTCAGTCAGTCAGTGAGTCAGTCAGTCAGTGAGTCAGTCAGTGAGTCAGTCAGTGAGTCAGTCAGTGAGTCAGTCAGTGAGTCAGTGAGTCAGTCAGTGAGTCAGTCAGTGAGTCAGTCAGTCAGTGAGTCAGTCAGTGAGTCAGTCAGTCAGTGAGTCAGTCAGTCAGTGAGTCAGTCAGTCAGTGAATCAGTCAGTCAGTGAATCAGTCAGTCAGTGAATCAGTCAGTCAGTAAATCAGTCAGTCAGTGAATCAGTCAGTCAGTGAATCAGTCAGTCAGTCGGTGAGTCAGTCAGTCAGTGAGTCAGTCAGTCAGTGAGTCAGTCAGTGAGTCAGTCAGTGAGTCAGTCAGTGAGTCAGTCAGTCAGTGAGTCAGTCAGTGAGTCAGTCAGTGAGTCAGTCAGTGAGTCAGTCAGTGAGTGAGTCAGTGAGTGAGTGAGTGAGTGAGTGAGTGAGTGAGTGAGTGAGTGAGTGAGTCAGTGAGTGAGTCAGTGAGTGAGTCAGTGAGTGAGTCAGTGAGTCAGTCAGTGAGTGAGTCAGTGAGTGAGTCAGTGAGTGAGTCAGTGAGTGAGTCAGTGAGTGAGTCAGTGAGTGAGTCAGTGAGTGAGTCAGTGAGTGAGTGAGTCAGTGAGTGAGTCAGTGAGTGAGTCAGTGAGTCAGTGAGTCAGTGAGTCAGTGAGTCAGTGAGTCAGTGAGTCAGTGAGTGAGTCAGTGAGTCAGTGAGTGAGTCGGTGAGTCAGTGAGTCAGTCAGTGAGTCAGTGAGTGAGTCAGTGAGTGAGTCAGTCAGTCAGTCAGTCAGTGAGTGAGTCAGTCAGTCAGTCGAGTCAGTCAGTCAGTCGAGTCAGTCAGTGAGTCAGTCAGTGAGTCAGTCAGTCAGTCAGTCAGTCAGTGAGTCAGTCAGTCAGTGAGTCAGTCAGTCAGTGAGTCAGTCAGTGAGTCAGTCAGTGAGTCAGTCAGTCAGTGAGTCAGTCAGTGAGTCAGTCAGTGAGTCAGTCAGTGAGTCAGTCAGTGAGTCAGTCAGTGAGTCAGTCAGTGAGTGAGTGAGTGAGTGAGTGAGTGAGTGAGTCAGTGAGTGAGTCAGTGAGTCAGTGAGTGAGTCAGTGAGTGAGTCAGTGAGTCAGTGAGTCAGTGAGTCAGTGAGTCAGTGAGTCAGTGAGTGAGTCAGTGAGTGAGTCAGTGAGTGAGTCAGTGAGTGAGTCAGCGAGTGAGTCAGCGAGTGAGTCAGTGAGTGAGTCAGCCAGTCAGTGAGTCAGTCAGTGAGTCAGTCAGTGAGTCAGTCAGTGAGTCAGTCAGTGAGTCAGTCAGTGAGTCAGTCAGTCAGTCAGTCAGTCAGTCAGTCAGTGAGTCAGTCAGTCAGTGAGTCAGTCAGTCAGTGAGTCAGTCAGTGAGTCAGTCAGTGAGTCAGTCAGTGAGTCAGTCAGTGAGTCAGTCAGTCAGTGAGTCAGTCAGTGAGTCAGTCAGTGAGTCAGTCAGTGAGTCAGTCAGTGAGTGAGTCAGTGAGTGAGTCAGTGAGTGAGTGAGTGAGTGAGTGAGTGAGTGAGTGAGTGAGTCAGTGAGTGAGTCAGTGAGTGAGTCAGTGAGTGAGTCAGTGAGTGAGTCAGTGAGTGAGTCAGTGAGTCAGTCAGTGAGTCAGTCAGTGAGTGAGTCAGTGAGTGAGTCAGTGAGTGAGTCAGTGAGTGAGTCAGTCAGTTAGTCAGTTAGTCAGTGAGTGAGTGAGTCAGTGAGTGAGTCAGTGAGTGAGTCAGTGAGTGAGTCAGTGAGTGAGTGAGTGAGTGAGTGAGTCAGTGAGTGAGTCAGTGAGTGAGTCAGTGAGTGAGTCAGTGAGTGAGTCAGTGAGTGAGTCAGTGAGTGAGTCAGTGAGTGAGTCAGTGAGTGAGTGAGTCAGTGAGTGAGTCAGTCAGTGAGTCAGTCAGTGAGTGAGTGAGTCAGTGAGTGAGTGAGTCAGTCAGTGAGTCAGTGAGTCAGTGAGTCAGTCAGTCAGTCAGTCAGTGAGTCAGTCAGTCAGTGAGTCAGTCAGTCAGTCAGTGAGTCAGTCAGTCAGTGAGTCAGTCAGTCAGTGAGTCAGTCAGTGAGTCAGTCAGTGAGTCAGTGAGTCAGTGAGTGAGTCAGTCAGTCAGTGAGTCAGTCAGTCAGTGAGTCAGTCAGTGAGTCAGTCAGTGAGTCAGTGAGTCAGTGAGTCAGTGAGTGAGTCAGTCAGTGAGTGAGTCAGTCAGTCAGTGAGTGAGTCAGTGAGTCAGTGAGTGAGTCAGTCAGTGAGTGAGTGAGTCAGTCAGTGAGTGAGTCAGTGAGTCAGTGAGTGAGTCAGTCAGTGAGTGAGTCAGTCAGTCAGTGAGTCAGTCAGTCAGTCAGTGAGTGAGTCAGTCAGTCAGTCAGTCAGTGAGTCAGTCAGTCAGTGAGTCAGTGAGTCAGTCAGTGAGTCAGTCAGTGAGTCAGTGAGTCAGTCAGTCAGTCAGTCAGTCAGTCAGTCAGTCAGTCAGTCAGTCAGTCGGTCGGTGAGTCAGTCAGTCAGTGAGTCAGTCAGTGAGTCAGTCAGTGAGTCAGTCAGTGAGTCAGTCAGTGAGTCAGTCAGTGAGTCAGTCAGTGAGTCAGTCAGTGAGTCAGTGAGTCAGTCAGTGAGTCAGTCAGTCAGTGAGTCAGTCAGTGAGTCAGTCAGTCAGTGAGTCAGTCAGTCAGTGAGTCAGTCAGTCAGTGAATCAGTCAGTCAGTGAATCAGTCAGTCAGTGAATCAGTCAGTCAGTGAATCAGTCAGTCAGTGAATCAGTCAGTCAGTGAATCAGTCAGTCAGTCGGTGAGTCAGTCAGTGAGTCAGTCAGTGAGTCAGTCAGTGAGTCAGTCAGTGAGTCAGTCAGTGAGTCAGTCAGTGAGTCAGTCAGTCAGTGAGTGAGTGAGTCAGTCAGTCAGTGAGTCAGTCAGTGAGTCAGTCAGTCAGTGAGTCAGTCAGTGAGTCAGTCAGTGAGTCAGTCAGTGAGTCAGTCAGTGAGTCAGTCAGTCAGTCAGTCAGTCAGTCAGTCAGTCAGTCAGTCGGTCGGTGAGTCAGTCAGTCAGTGAGTCAGTCAGTGAGTCAGTCAGTGAGTCAGTCAGTGAGTCAGTCAGTGAGTCAGTCAGTGAGTCAGTCAGTGAGTCAGTCAGTGAGTCAGTGAGTCAGTCAGTGAGTCAGTCAGTCAGTGAGTCAGTCAGTGAGTCAGTCAGTCAGTGAGTCAGTCAGTCAGTGAGTCAGTCAGTCAGTGAATCAGTCAGTCAGTGAATCAGTCAGTCAGTGAATCAGTCAGTCAGTGAATCAGTCAGTCAGTGAATCAGTCAGTCAGTGAATCAGTCAGTCAGTGAATCAGTCAGTCAGTCGGTGAGTCAGTCAGTGAGTCAGTCAGTGAGTCAGTCAGTGAGTCAGTCAGTGAGTCAGTCAGTGAGTCAGTGAGTGAGTGAGTCAGTCGGTGAGTCAGTCGGTGAGTCAGTCGGTGAGTCAGTCAGTAAGTCAGTGAGTGAGTGAGTGAGTGAGTGAGTGAGTCAGTGAGTGAGTGAGTCAGTGAGTGAGTGAGTCAGTGAGTGAGTCAGTGAGTGAGTCAGTGAGTCAGTCAGTGAGTCAGTCAGTGAGTCAGTCAGTGAGTCAGTCAGTGAGTGAGTCAGTGAGTGAGTCAGTGAGTGAGTCAGTGAGTGAGTCAGTGAGTGAGTCAGTGAGTGAGTCAGTGAGTGAGTCAGTGAGTGAGTGAGTCAGTGAGTGAGTGAGTCAGTGAGTCAGTGAGTCAGTCAGTCAGTGAGTCAGTGAGTCAGTGAGTCAGTGAGTCAGTGAGTCAGTGAGTCAGTCAGTGAGTGAGTCAGTGAGTGAGTCAGTCAGTCAGTCAGTCAGTGAGTGAGTCAGTCAGTCAGTCGAGTCAGTCAGTCAGTCGAGTCAGTCAGTGAGTCAGTCAGTGAGTCAGTCAGTGAGTCAGTCAGTGAGTCAGTCAGTGAGTCAGTGAGTCAGTCAGTCAGTCAGTCAGTCAGTCAGTGAGTCAGTGAGTCAGTCAGTCAGTCAGTCAGTCAGTGAGTCAGTCAGTCAGTCAGTGAGTCAGTCAGTCAGTCAGTGAGTCAGTCAGTGAGTCAGTCAGTCAGTGAGTCAGTCAGTGAGTCAGTCAGTCAGTGAGTCAGTCAGTGAGTCAGTCAGTGAGTCAGTCAGTGAGTCAGTCAGTGAGTCAGTCAGTGAGTCAGTCAGTGAGTCAGTCAGTGAGTCAGTCAGTGAGTGAGTCAGTGAGTGAGTCAGTGAGTGAGTCAGTGAGTCAGTGAGTGAGTGAGTCAGTGAGTCAGTCAGTGAGTCAGTGAGTGAGTGAGTCAGTGAGTGAGTCAGTGAGTCAGTGAGTCAGTGAGTCAGTGAGTCAGTGAGTCAGTGAGTGAGTCAGTGAGTGAGTCAGTGAGTGAGTCAGTGAGTGAGTCAGTGAGTGAGTGAGTCAGTGAGTGAGTCAGCGAGTGAGTCAGCGAGTGAGTCAGCGAGAGAGTCAGTGAGTGAGTCAGCCAGTCAGTGAGTCAGTCAGTCAGTGAGTCAGTCAGTCAGTGAGTCAGTCAGTGAGTCAGTCAGTCAGTGAGTCAGTCAGTGAGTCAGTCAGTGAGTCAGTGAGTCAGTGAGTGAGTCAGTCAGTCAGTGAGTCAGTCAGTCAGTGAGTCAGTCAGTGAGTCAGTCAGTGAGTCAGTGAGTGAGTCAGTCAGTGAGTCAGTGAGTGAGTCAGTCAGTGAGTGAGTCAGTCAGTCAGTGAGTGAGTCAGTGAGTCAGTGAGTGAGTCAGTCAGTGAGTGAGTCAGTCAGTCAGTGAGTGAGTCAGTGAGTCAGTGAGTGAGTCAGTCAGTCAGTGAGTGAGTCAGTCAGTGAGTGAGTCAGTCAGTGAGTGAGTCAGTCAGTCAGTGAGTGAGTCAGTCAGTGAGTGAGTCAGTCAGTCAGTCAGTGAGTGAGTGAGTCAGTGAGTGAGTGAGTCAGTCAGTGAGTGAGTGAGTCAGTCAGTGAGTCAGTGAGTCAGTCAGTAAGTCAGTGAGTCAGTCAGTGAGTCAGTCAGTGAGTCAGTCAGTGAGTCAGTCAGTGAGTCAGTCAGTGAGTCAGTCAGTCAGTGAGTCAGTCAGTCAGTGAGTCAGTCAGTCAGTGAGTCAGTGAGTCAGTGAGTGAGTCAGTGAGTGAGTCAGTCAGTGAGTGAGTCAGTGAGTGAGTGAGTCAGTCAGTCAGTGAGTCAGTCAGTGAGTCAGTCAGTCAGTGAGTCAGTCAGTCAGTGAGTCAGTCAGTCAGTGAGTCAGTCAGTCAGTGAGTCAGTCAGTCAGTGAGTCAGTCAGTGAGTGAGTCAGTCAGTGAGTGAGTCAGTCAGTGAGTGAGTCAGTGAGTGAGTCAGTCAGTGAGTCAGTCAGTGAGTCAGTGAGTCAGTCAGTGAGTCAGTGAGTGAGTCAGTCAGTCAGTGAGTCAGTCAGTGAGTCAGTGAGTCAGTCAGTGAGTCAGTCAGTGAGTCAGTCAGTGAGTCAGTCAGTCAGTCAGTGAATCAGTCAGTCAGTCGGTGAATCAGTCAGTCAGTCGGTGAGTCAGTCAGTGAGTCAGTCAGTGAGTCAGTGAGTGAGTGAGTCAGTCAGTGAGTCAGTGAGTCAGTGAGTGAGTCAGTCAGTCAGTGAGTGAGTCAGTCAGTGAGTCAGTCAGTCAGTGAGTGAGTGAGTCAGTCAGTCAGTGAGTGAGTCAGTCAGTCAGTGAGTGAGTCAGTCAGTGAGTGAGTCAGTCAGTGAGTGAGTCAGTCAGTCAGTGAGTGAGTCAGTCAGTGAGTGAGTCAGTCAGTCAGTCAGTGAGTGAGTGAGTCAGTGAGTGAGTGAGTCAGTCAGTGAGTGAGTGAGTCAGTCAGTGAGTCAGTGAGTCAGTCAGTAAGTCAGTGAGTCAGTCAGTGAGTCAGTCAGTGAGTCAGTCAGTGAGTCAGTCAGTGAGTCAGTCAGTGAGTCAGTCAGTCAGTGAGTCAGTCAGTCAGTGAGTCAGTCAGTCAGTGAGTCAGTGAGTCAGTGAGTGAGTCAGTGAGTGAGTCAGTCAGTGAGTGAGTCAGTGAGTGAGTGAGTCAGTCAGTCAGTGAGTCAGTCAGTGAGTCAGTGAGTCAGTGAGTCAGTCAGTGAGTCAGTCAGTCAGTGAGTCAGTCAGTCAGTCGGTGAGTCAGTCAGTGAGTCAGTCAGTGAGTGTTGGAAGGCGGACCCCGAGGAGTCGGTGAGACCACCAAGGGGGGCCCTCGCACTGCACGAAGTAGCCGAGCGCTGCCAAGAAGTCTCCTGAGAGATCCTTCTCCTATCACGTACTAGCACAGTAACACCACCACACCGGACTCAAGGAGGTTGTCTCAAGACAAGCAATTCTTTATCATCAATAAAAGGTTACGAGTTCAATATTTACACGAAGGGATCGAGGGATCCACCAAAAGTCTCAATGTCTCTTTGGAAGGGTAGGGGTAGCGGGACAGTCTTTGGCAGGAATGTGGTACGAGGGTACCTGGGGCCCAGTTCTTATCCTCAAGCTGGAGGACCTCCGATCTCGGAGGGGTCGAGCCGCGACGGCGTCAGCAGGGCTCTGGCGTACAGTTCGTGGAGAGCCGCGATTCAATCAGCAGGGCTCTCAAGATGGTTTCTGCTCAGCTCGAGCCGCAACGTCGTCAGCAGGGCTCCGAGGAAGGTCTCAGCGAGGTGGGGCCGCGACGGCGTCTGCAGGGCTCCGATGTTCCAGGTGGTTCAGGAAAGGTTCACAAGAGGGAGCCGCGACGCAGTCAGCAGGGCTCGTGATGGTTCCGACAAGAGTTCTTCTCCGTAGGGTCAGCCGCGATTCGATCAGCAGGGCTCTCGACTCCGGGATACAACTGCCGAGCTGTGGTGGGGTCGCCCCAGATATAGGTCTGGAGCCCTTTGATGTCCGGACCCTTGCGCCCGAGGGGGCGGAGTGGCCGGGTGGAGGTGGCCAGACGCCCAGCAGGAGAGGCGCCAGGCCCATGGGAGTTTGCAGGGCGATCACACCTCGAGAGGGGAGGACAGTTGGGGGTCCCAACGATACCGTCCTCCGCCGGGGGCGATGAATGGTTCCTGCGGCACCCCCTGGCCAGTCCGTGGTGCCTCGAGGTCGGGGCTTCGCTGGGGTCGAGGCCGGGTTGAGCGGGGTCGCGCCGGCTGGTGTACGGGGTGACGTAGATGCCAACAAGATGGCGGAGCCATGAGGAGCATGCGACCACGTGCAGTTCCAGGTGAAGGGCCTTGGAGCAGTTCAGACGGGTGGCCCGTGAAGGCCGGGGCGGGGAACGGCCACAGTCCAGGGGGGTTAAGGACCACGCCACGAGGCCGGGTCCAACAGGCGTCCCCCCCAGCCGAAGGCATGGAGAGTCACCCATCTCCTTGGGGATTCTCCTCGTCAAGGCGGAAGAAGCGGGACAGGCCGTCGGCGTTGGCGTGGTCATTGCCGGGCCGGTGTTCGACGTCAAAGTCCATCCCTTGTAGCGAGATGGACCATCGCAGCAGTTTGGGGTTCTCGCCCCGCATTCGCATTAACCATTGCAAGGGCCGGTGGTCGGTCTGGACCCGGAAGTGGGCGCCAAAGAGGTAGGGCCGGAGCTTCTTGAGGGCCCACACCACAGCGAAGGCCTCGCGCTCAATAGTGCTCCAGCGTTGCTCCCGGGGCAGTAGTCGCCGGCTGATGAAGGCCACTGGTCGGTCGAGCCCCTTTTCGTCAGTTTGGGAGAGAACGGCCCCGATCCCATACTCGGAGGCGTCCGTCTGTACCACGAACTCCTTCTGGTAGTCCGGGGCCTGCAGCACCGGAGCAGTACACATGGCCGTTTTGAGGGTGTCGAAGGCTGTTTGGCAGCGGGGTGTCCAGTGTACCTTCTTGGGCTGCTTTTTGGACGTTAACTCTGTGAGGGGGCCGACAATGCTCCCATAGTCCCGGATAAACCGTCGGTAGTATCCGGTGAGGCCCAGGAAGGCCCGGACAGCGGTCTGGGTAGTGGGGGGTTCCCAGGTCTGGATGGCATCTATCTTTGCTTGGAGGGGGGCCACCTGCCCGCTCCCCACTTGATGGCCCAGGTAGGTCACGGATCCGTGGCCGATTTGGCATTTGCTGGCCTTGATTGTGAGCCCGGCCCGCTGGAGGGCGGCCAGGACGGCCTTTAGGTGGAGGAGGTGCTCGGCCCAGTGGTTGCTGTACACGGCAATGTCATCTAAGTAGGCCGCGCTGAAGGCCTCAAGCCCGGCCAAAACTTTGTTCACCAGTCGCTGGAAGGTGGCCGGGGCGTTCTTCATTCCGAAGGGCATCACCCGAAAGTGGTAATGCCCATCCGGAGTCGAAAAGGCGGATCTTTCTTGGGCGCCGGGGGTGAGCTGGATTTGCCAGTACCCGGCGGTGAGGTCCAGCGTGCTCAGGTAGCGAGCGGCCCCTAGGCGGTCGATGAGTTCGTCGGCCCGGGGTATCGGGTGTGCGTCCGTCTTGGTTACTACATTCAGGGCTCGGTAGTCCACGCAGAATCGCAACTCCGGGGGGTGGCCGGGAGCTGCGGCCTTGGGCACCAGGACGACAGGGCTGGCCCACGGGCTGTCGGAAGGCTCGATGACCCCCAGGGCCAGCATCTTCGCTACTTCGGCCTGGATGCAGGCCCGCACTCGGTCAGGCACCCGGTAGGCTCTGTGTCGTATGGGGGGGTTCTCCCCGGTGTCGACGTCGTGGACGCACCAGTGGGTCACCCCCGGGGTGAGAGAGAAGAGGGCTGCGTAGTCCCGCAGTAATCGCTGGCAGTCGTTGCGCTGTTCCGGGGTCAGGGACGAGGCGAGTTGGACCCCTTCGATCGATCCATCGTGAATGTCGGCTTGCAAGAGGTCGGGCAGGGGCTCGGAGTCGTCCTCGCCCCCCTCGTCGGTCGCCAGCAGCAGGCTCAGTTCGGTCCGGGCGAAGTGGGGTTTTAGCCTGTTAGCATGTAGGACCCGGAGGGGGTTCCGGGGGGACTCCAGATCGACCAAGTAGGTGACGGGACTTTTCTTCTCCACCACCTTGAAGGGCCCGGTCCACTTGTCCTGGAGGGCGCCGGGTTCGACCGGGGCCATGACCCATACTTTCTGACCTGGCTCGAATTCTACAGTAGAAGTGTTGCGATCGTACCACCGCTTCATGTCCTCCTGGCTGGCCTCGAGGTTGGCTTCGGCGAGGGCTCGGAACTTGCGGGTCTGGTTTCGGAGGGTCAGGAGGTATCGGTAGACGTCAGGAGGGGCGCCTCGGGGCTTCATCTCCCAGCCCTCCTTGACCAGACTGAGCGGTCCGCGGACCGGGTGTCCATACAATAGTTCAAACGGGCTGAACCCCAGGGACTTCTGCGGGACCTCCCGATAGGCGAACAGGAGGCAGGGCAGCAGGACATCCCATCTCCGCCTGAGTGGTTCTTCCAGGCCCTGGATCATCCCTTTCAATGTTCGGTTGAATCGCTCAACCAGTCCGTTCCCCTGAGGGTGATATGGGGTCGTGAACTTGTATGTGACCCCGCACTGTTGCCACAGGGACCGCATGTACCTGGAGATAAAGTTCGTGCCGCGGTCGCTCACCACTTCGCTGGGGAATCCCACTCGGGAGAAGATCCCCATCAAGGCCCGGCCTACCACAGGGGCCGTTATGGTTCTGAGCGGGACCGCCTCCGGGTACCTGGTGGCGTGGTCCACGAGGACCAGGATGAAGCGGTGGCCCAGGGCGGTTTGGGGGTCCAGGGGTCCCACAATGTCGATTCCGACCCGTTCAAACGGGGTGCTGACGGCGGGAAAGGGCTGGAGGGGGGCCTTGACCCGACCCCCCGTCTTTCCGCTGGCTTGGCAGGTCTGGCAGGACCGGCAGTGGTTGTCTACATCTCTCCGCATCCGGGGCCAGTAGAAGTGGGTCACCAGACGACTGTACGTTTTGTCTTGCCCCAAGTGTCCGGCGAGGGGCACATCATGGGCCAGGTTGAGAAGAAACTCCCGGAAGCGGAGGGGGACCACCAACACGCGGCTGGCCCCGAGTTCTGCTACTTTCTGTTCACTGTACAACAGGCCCTCGGCCCAGTAGATCCAGTGGGTGCCGGTCTGGTCACCGTTGGCTTGCGCGGTCGCCTGCTGCCGGACCCCTTCGAGAGAGGGACAGGACTGTTGCTCTTGCTGGAACTGCTCTCGGGTGGGGCCCCCTTCGTGTTGCCTTTGCGTCAGCTCTGGTAGGGCCCTCGGAGAAGTCATCTCTTCGGGGGAGGATTCGCTGGACCCAGGGTCGGTGTCCGCCTCCTCCTCGCTGCTGGCGGGAGGGGGTGTGAGCCCCTCGGGTCGGGCGGTCCCGGAGGTCGAGGATGAGCGGGGGGCCTGGGCGGTCATGGACCGGGTGATGGCGCAGGCCCAATCAGCCAGTCCCAACATTCGGAGGTGCTCTCGTCGTTCTACTTGAGCCCAGGGGGAACTCTCCAAGTCGTTCCCCAGGAGGCAGTCGACCGGGGCGTCGTCGCGCACTGTCACCTTCAGCAGGCCCGTCACCCCTCCCCACTCGAAGGGGACCAGGGCCATCTGGCATAGGCTTTCACTGTTGTCGGCCGTCCGGACAGGGCACAGCACATTCGGTAGAATCTGTTCAGGGGTCACCAGGTGGCAGCGGACAGCGGTGATACTGGCGCCGGTGTCGCGAAGGGCTTCGGCCCGTTGTCCGTTGACCGTGACCTGCTGCCGGTACTTCTGGGTGTTGGTTGGGATGGGGGTGCAGGGTACCATCTCCCGGCTACCCAGGCAGACCAGGGACATGGCTGCCGGCTCCCACTCAGTGTTTTCTCGGTCGAGGGCCTCTTCTTCCTCTTCTCCTCCCCCCAAGGCGGCGGCTGTCAGCTGCCGGGGCGGGGGCCCGCCGGCCCCGTTTCTTCGGTTCAGAGGGCAGGCCGGGTCGCTGGCAAAGTGTCCGGTTTGTTGGCAGCCATAGCAGGTCACTGGTGGCCGTGGTCCGGGTCGGGCCGGGCCCACCCTTCGTGCTAGGCTCGGGGAGAGATGTGGCTGCGGTGGCCCTCGAGGGGGGCTCCTGGGGGCCCCAGCGGGAGGGTCTCGGTTCCTGTTCGGCCCTCCCCCCCCACCGCGCTGGCGTGGGGGTCCGTTGGGGTTCCTCTGGTACTCCCCCATTGAGCTCCGGGGGACCCGGGAGTTGACCCATCGATCGGCCTCGACGGCCAGTTTCCGCGGGTCGGTCATTTTGCTGTCGAGGAGGTGCTGTCTCAGCTCCACGAAGCAATTGTTGGAAAGATGTTCCCACACGATGAGGTCGACCAGCTGCCCGTAGGTGGTTACTTTGCTGCCTTTGATCCACCCTTCTAGGGCCCGACTAAAAAAGTCCACATATTCCACCCATGTGGTACCCGGGATTTTCTTGCAGTCTCGGAACCGCTGGCGGTACATCTCCGCTGTTAGCCCGTAGCGGGTGAGCAGGGCCTCCTTCATGTGATCGTAGGAGGTCATCACTTCCTCCGGTAGCTGGAGCAGCGTGTCCCGCCCTTCACTCAGGAATCGCCCCCACAGGCCTGCGCCCCAGTCTTTTCGGGGCACTCGATGGGAGGTCATGGCCACCTCATAGGCCTTGAACCATTGTTGGATATCGTCATTTTTGTAATACTCCTTGACGACCTCCTTCGGGATATGTACTTTGGCCTCGGCAGGCGGTAGAGTGTCTCTCGTACTGGGGGTGTTGGTCCCTCCGTTCTTGGCCTTGATCTCGAGCTCCTTGAGGCTGCGCTCGTGCTCAAGGGTGAGCTTCTTTTCCTCCAACTCCCGGTGTCGTCTCTTCTCTTCTATCTCTTCTTGAAGGCGTAGCTGCTCGAGGGCCAGTTTCTTTTCTGCCAGCTGGAGTTCGCCGTCCAGTCGCAGTCGGGCGAGCTCTAGCTCGTGGCTCCGGACCTTTTCCCGCTCTCGTATTTCTTCTTCGGAGAGGCCGGTTTCTAGGCTCTTTCGTCCTCCGGTTGCCGGGGTCAGTGCGGTTGCTGTGGTCTCCGTCAGGGGCAAGGGCCCTTCTTCCTGGGAGGGGCCTGCCCTGGCCTCCAGCCATGTCCTCAGAGCTTTCTGCATCTCTTCCTTGGTACCGAGGCTGGTGGTTGCAATGCCTTTGTCTCTGCAGAACTGTTTTAATTCTTTGTGCGTATATTCTTCCAGCCGTTCGGGCTGGAACTCCATTGTTGCGTTGTTTTCCTGGCTGCTCATGATGCTATTCGTTTGGATGGGTAGCTAGTGGGTACTGGCTGGTACGTACTGCGTTCGGCTCGGATCCCGTCGCTGGCCACCAAATGTTGGAAGGCGGACCCCGAGGAGTCGGTGAGACCACCAAGGGGGGCCCTCGCACTGCACGAAGTAGCCGAGCGCTGCCGAGAAGTCTCCTGAGAGATCCTTCTCCTATCACGTACTAGCACAGTAACACCACCACACCGGACTCAAGGAGGTTGTCTCAAGACAAGCAATTCTTTATCATCAATAAAAGGTTACGAGTTCAATATTTACACGAAGGGATCGAGGGATCCACCAAAAGTCTCAATGTCTCTTTGGAAGGGTAGGGGTAGCGGGACAGTCTTTGGCAGGAATGTGGTACGAGGGTACCTGGGGCCCAGTTCTTATCCTCAAGCTGGAGGACCTCCGATCTCGGAGGGGTCGAGCCGCGACGGCGTCAGCAGGGCTCTGGCGTACAGTTCGTGGAGAGCCGCGATTCAATCAGCAGGGCTCTCAAGATGGTTTCTGCTCAGCTCGAGCCGCGACGTCGTCAGCAGGGCTCCGAGGAAGGTCTCAGCGAGGTGGGGCCGCGACGGCGTCTGCAGGGCTCCGATGTTCCAGGTGGTTCAGGAAAGGTTCACAAGAGGGAGCCGCGACGCAGTCAGCAGGGCTCGTGATGGTTCCGACAAGAGTTCTTCTCCGTAGGGTCAGCCGCGATTCGATCAGCAGGGCTCTCGACTCCGGGATACAACTGCCGAGCTGTGGTGGGGTCGCCCCAGATATAGGTCTGGAGCCCTTTGATGTCCGGACCCTTGCGCCCGAGGGGGCGGAGTGGCCGGGTGGAGGTGGCCAGACGCCCAGCAGGAGAGGCGCCAGGCCCATGGGAGTTTGCAGGGCGATCACACCTCGAGAGGGGAGGACAGTTGGGGGTCCCAACGATACCGTCCTCCGCCGGGGGCGATGAATGGTTCCTGCGGCACCCCCTGGCCAGTCCGTGGTGCCTCGAGGTCGGGGCTTCGCTGGGGTCGAGGCCGGGTTGAGCGGGGTCGCGCCGGCTGGTGTACGGGGTGACGTAGATGCCAACAAGATGGCGGAGCCATGAGGAGCATGCGACCACGTGCAGTTCCAGGTGAAGGGCCTTGGAGCAGTTCAGACGGGTGGCCCGTGAAGGCCGGGGCGGGGAACGGCCACAGTCCAGGGGGGTTAAGGACCACGCCACGAGGCCGGGTCCAACAGTGAGTCAGTGAGTGAGTCAGTGAGTCAGTCAGTGAGTCAGTGAGTCAGTCAGTGAGTGAGTCAGTGAGTCAGTGAGTGAGTCAGTGAGTCAGTCAGTGAGTGAGTCAGTGAGTCAGTCAGTGAGTGAGTCAGTGAGTGAGTCAGTGAGTGAGTCAGTGAGTGAGTCAGTGAGTGAGTCAGTCAGTGAGTCAGTCAGTGAGTCAGTCAGTGAGTCAGTCAGTGAGTCAGTGAGTGAGTCAGTGAGTGAGTCAGTGAGTGAGTGAGTCAGTGAGTGAGTCAGTGAGTGAGTGAGTCAGTGAGTGAGTCAGTGAGTGAGTGAGTCAGTGAGTGAGTCAGTGAGTGAGTCAGTGAGTGAGTCAGTGAGTGAGTCAGTGAGTGAGTCAGTGAGTGAGTCAGTGAGTGAGTCAGTGAGTGAGTCAGTGAGTGAGTCAGTGAGTGAGTCAGTGAGTCAGTGAGTCAGTGAGTCAGTGAGTCAGTCAGTGAGTCAGTGAGTCAGTCAGTGAGTCAGTGAGTCAGTGAGTCAGTCAGTCAGTCAGTCAGTCAGTCAGTCAGTGAGTCAGTGAGTCAGTGAGTCAGTCAGTCAGTCAGTCAGTCAGTGAGTCAGTCAGTCAGTCAGTGAATCAGTCAGTCAGTCGGTGAGTCAGTCAGTGAGTCAGTCAGTGAGTCAGTCAGTGAGTCAGTCAGTGAGTGAGTCAGTGAGTGAGTCAGTGAGTCAGTGAGTGAGTCAGTGAGTCAGTGAGTGAGTCAGTGAGTGAGTCAGTCAGTCAGTCAGTGAGTGAGTCAGTGAGTGAGTCAGTGAGTGAGTCAGTGAGTGAGTGAGTCAGTCAGTCAGTGAGTCAGTCAGTCAGTGAGTCAGTCAGTCAGTGAGTCAGTCAGTCAGTGAGTCAGTCAGTCAGTGAGTCAGTCAGTCAGTGAGTCAGTCAGTCAGTGAGTCAGTCAGTGAGTGAGTCAGTCAGTCAGTGAGTGAGTCAGTCAGTCAGTGAGTGAGTCAGTGAGTGAGTCAGTCAGTGAGTCAGTCAGTCAGTGAGTGAGTCAGTGAGTGAGTCAGTGAGTGAGTCAGTGAGTGAGTCAGTGAGTGAGTCAGTGAGTGAGTCAGTGAGTGAGTCAGTGAGTGAGTCAGTGAGTCAGTCAGTGAGTGAGTCAGTGAGTCAGTCAGTGAGTCAGTCAGTCAGTGAGTCAGTCAGTCAGTGAGTCAGTCAGTCAGTGAGTCAGTCAGTCAGTGAGTCAGTCAGTGAGTCAGTCAGTCAGTGAGTCAGTCAGTGAGTCAGTCAGTCAGTGAGTCAGTGAGTCAGTGAGTCAGTGAGTCAGTCAGTCAGTCAGTGAATCAGTCAGTCAGTCAGTGAGTCAGTCAGTGAGTCAGTCAGTGAGTCAGTCAGTGAGTGAGTCAGTGAGTGAGTCAGTGAGTCAGTGAGTGAGTCAGTGAGTCAGTGAGTGAGTCAGTGAGTGAGTCAGTCAGTCAGTCAGTGAGTGAGTCAGTGAGTGAGTGAGTCAGTGAGTGAGTCAGTGAGTGAGTCAGTGAGTGAGTCAGTGAGTGAGTGAGTCAGTGAGTGAGTGAGTCAGTCAGTCAGTGAGTCAGTCAGTCAGTGAGTCAGTCAGTCAGTGAGTCAGTCAGTCAGTGAGTCAGTCAGTCAGTGAGTCAGTCAGTCAGTGAGTCAGTCAGTCAGTGAGTCAGTCAGTCAGTGAGTCAGTCAGTCAGTGAGTCAGTCAGTCAGTGAGTCAGTCAGTCAGTGAGTCAGTGAGTGAGTCAGTGAGTGAGTCAGTGAGTGAGTCAGTGAGTGAGTCAGTGAGTGAGTCAGTGAGTGAGTCAGTGAGTGAGTCAGTGAGTGAGTCAGTGAGTGAGTCAGTGAGTGAGTCAGTGAGTGAGTCAGTGAGTCAGTCAGTGAGTCAGTCAGTGAGTCAGTCAGTGAGTCAGTCAGTGAGTCAGTCAGTGAGTCAGTCAGTGAGTCAGTCAGTGAGTGAGTCAGTCAGTGAGTGAGTCAGTCAGTGAGTCAGTCAGTGAGTCAGTCAGTGAGTGAGTCAGTGAGTGAGTCAGTGAGTGAGTCAGTGAGTGAGTCAGTGAGTCAGTCAGTGAGTCAGTCAGTGAGTCAGTCAGTGAGTCAGTCAGTGAGTCAGTCAGTGAGTGAGTCAGTGAGTGAGTCAGTGAGTCAGTGAGTGAGTCAGTGAGTCAGTGAGTGAGTCAGTGAGTGAGTCAGTCAGTCAGTCAGTGAGTGAGTCAGTGAGTGAGTGAGTCAGTGAGTGAGTCAGTGAGTGAGTCAGTGAGTGAGTCAGTGAGTGAGTGAGTCAGTCAGTCAGTGAGTCAGTCAGTCAGTGAGTCAGTCAGTCAGTGAGTCAGTCAGTCAGTGAGTCAGTCAGTCAGTGAGTCAGTCAGTCAGTGAGTCAGTCAGTGAGTCAGTCAGTCAGTGAGTCAGTCAGTGAGTCAGTCAGTCAGTGAGTCAGTGAGTCAGTGAGTCAGTGAGTCAGTCAGTCAGTCAGTGAATCAGTCAGTCAGTCAGTGAGTCAGTCAGTGAGTCAGTCAGTGAGTCAGTCAGTGAGTGAGTCAGTGAGTGAGTCAGTGAGTCAGTGAGTGAGTCAGTGAGTGAGTCAGTGAGTCAGTCAGTGAGTGAGTCAGTGAGTCAGTCAGTGAGTCAGTCAGTCAGTGAGTCAGTCAGTCAGTGAGTCAGTCAGTCAGTGAGTCAGTCAGTCAGTGAGTCAGTCAGTCAGTGAGTCAGTCAGTCAGTGAGTCAGTCAGTGAGTCAGTCAGTGAGTCAGTCAGTCAGTGAGTCAGTGAGTCAGTGAGTCAGTCAGTGAGTGAGTCAGTCAGTGAGTCAGTCAGTCAGTCAGTGAGTCAGTCAGTCAGTGAGTCAGTCAGTCAGTGAGTCAGTCAGTGAGTCAGTGAGTGAGTCAGTGAGTGAGTCAGTGAGTGAGTCAGTGAGTGAGTCAGTGAGTGAGTCAGTGAGTGAGTCAGTGAGTGAGTCAGTGAGTCAGTCAGTGAGTCAGTCAGTGAGTGAGTCAGTGAGTCAGTCAGTGAGTCAGTCAGTGAGTCAGTCAGTGAGTCAGTCAGTGAGTCAGTCAGTGAGTCAGTCAGTGAGTCAGTCAGTGAGTCAGTCAGTGAGTGAGTCAGTGAGTGAGTCAGTCAGTGAGTCAGTCAGTGAGTGAGTCAGTGAGTGAGTCAGTGAGTGAGTGAGTGAGTGAGTCAGTGAGTCAGTGAGTCAGTGAGTCAGTGAGTGAGTCAGTGAGTGAGTCAGTGAGTGAGTCAGTGAGTGAGTCAGTGAGTGAGTCAGTGAGTGAGTCAGTGAGTGAGTCAGTCAGTGAGTGAGTCAGTGAGTGAGTCAGTGAGTGAGTCAGTGAGTGAGTCAGTGAGTGAGTCAGTGAGTGAGTCAGTGAGTGAGTCAGTGAGTGAGTCAGTGAGTGAGTCAGTCAGTGAGTCAGTCAGTGAGTCAGTCAGTGAGTGAGTCAGTCAGTGAGTCAGTCAGTGAGTGAGTCAGTGAGTGAGTCAGTGAGTGAGTCAGTGAGTGAGTCAGTGAGTGAGTGAGTCAGTGAGTGAGTCAGTGAGTCAGTGAGTGAGTCAGTGAGTCAGTGAGTGAGTCAGTGAGTGAGTCAGTGAGTGAGTCAGTGAGTGAGTCAGTGAGTGAGTCAGTGAGTCAGTCAGTGAGTGAGTCAGTCAGTGAGTCAGTCAGTGAGTCAGTGAGTGAGTCAGTGAGTCAGTGAGTGAGTCAGTGAGTGAGTCAGTGAGTCAGTGAGTGAGTCAGTGAGTGAGTCAGTGAGTGAGTCAGTGAGTGAGTCAGTGAGTGAGTCAGTGAGTCAGTCAGTGAGTCAGTGAGTCAGTGAGTCAGTCAGTGAGTCAGTGAGTCAGTGAGTCAGTCAGTCAGTCAGTCAGTCAGTCAGTCAGTGAGTCAGTCAGTCAGTGAGTCAGTCAGTCAGTCAGTCAGTGAGTCAGTCAGTCAGTCAGTGAATCAGTCAGTCAGTCGGTGAGTCAGTCAGTGAGTCAGTCAGTGAGTCAGTCAGTGAGTCAGTCAGTGAGTGAGTCAGTGAGTGAGTCAGTGAGTGAGTCAGTGAGTGAGTCAGTGAGTGAGTCAGTGAGTCAGTGAGTGAGTCAGTCAGTCAGTCAGTGAGTGAGTCAGTGAGTGAGTCAGTGAGTGAGTCAGTGAGTGAGTCAGTGAGTGAGTCAGTGAGTGAGTCAGTGAGTGAGTCAGTGAGTGAGTCAGTGAGTGAGTCAGTGAGTGAGTCAGTGAGTGAGTCAGTGAGTGAGTCAGTGAGTGAGTCAGTGAGTGAGTCAGTGAGTGAGTCAGTCAGTCAGTCAGTGAGTCAGTGAGTGAGTCAGTCAGTCAGTCAGTGAGTCAGTGAGTGAGTGAGTCAGTCAGTCAGTGAGTCAGTCAGTCAGTCAGTGAGTCAGTCAGTGAGTCAGTCAGTCAGTGAGTCAGTGAGTGAGTCAGTCAGTGAGTCAGTCAGTGAGTCAGTCAGTGAGTCAGTGAGTGAGTCAGTGAGTGAGTCAGTGAGTGAGTCAGTGAGTGAGTCAGTGAGTGAGTCAGTGAGTGAGTCAGTGAGTGAGTCAGTGAGTGAGTCAGTGAGTGAGTCAGTGAGTGAGTCAGTGAGTGAGTGAGTCAGTGAGTGAGTCAGTGAGTGAGTCAGTGAGTCAGTCAGTGAGTGAGTCAGTGAGTCAGTCAGTGAGTCAGTCAGTCAGTGAGTCAGTCAGTCAGTGAGTCAGTCAGTCAGTGAGTCAGTCAGTCAGTGAGTCAGTCAGTCAGTGAGTCAGTCAGTCAGTGAGTCAGTCAGTGAGTCAGTCAGTGAGTCAGTCAGTCAGTGAGTCAGTGAGTCAGTGAGTCAGTCAGTCAGTCAGTCAGTCAGTCAGTGAGTCAGTCAGTCAGTGAGTCAGTCAGTCAGTGAGTCAGTCAGTGAGTCAGTCAGTCAGTGAGTCAGTCAGTGAGTCAGTCAGTGAGTCAGTGAGTGAGTCAGTCAGTGAGTCAGTCAGTGAGTCAGTCAGTGAGTCAGTCAGTGAGTCAGTCAGTGAGTCAGTCAGTGAGTCAGTCAGTGAGTCAGTCAGTGAGTCAGTGAGTCAGTGAGTCAGTGAGTGAGTCAGTGAGTCAGTCAGTGAGTGAGTCAGTGAGTCAGTGAGTGAGTCAGTGAGTGAGTCAGTGAGTCAGTGAGTCAGTCAGTGAGTCAGTCAGTGAGTCAGTCAGTGAGTCAGTCAGTGAGTCAGTCAGTGAGTCAGTCAGTGAGTCAGTCAGTGAGTCAGTCAGTGAGTCAGTCAGTGAGTCAGTCAGTGAGTCAGTGAGTGAGTCAGTCAGTGAGTCAGTGAGTGAGTCAGTGAGTGAGTCAGTGAGTGAGTGAGTGAGTGAGTGAGTGAGTGAGTGAGTGAGTCAGTGAGTGAGTGAGTGAGTCAGTGAGTGAGTCAGTGAGTGAGTGAGTCAGTCAGTGAGTGAGTCAGTCAGTGAGTCAGTCAGTGAGTCAGTCAGTGAGTCAGTCAGTGAGTCAGTCAGTGAGTCAGTCAGTGAGTCAGTCAGTGAGTGAGTCAGTGAGTGAGTCAGTCAGTCAGTCAGTGAGTGAGTCAGTGAGTGAGTCAGTGAGTGAGTCAGTGAGTGAGTCAGTGAGTGAGTCAGTGAGTGAGTCAGTGAGTGAGTCAGTGAGTGAGTCAGTGAGTGAGTCAGTGAGTGAGTCAGTCAGTCAGTCAGTGAGTCAGTCAGTGAGTCAGTGAGTGAGTCAGTGAGTGAGTCAGTGAGTGAGTCAGTCAGTCAGTCAGTCAGTGAGTGAGTCAGTCAGTCAGTCAGTCAGTGAGTCAGTCAGTCAGTGAGTCAGTCAGTGAGTGACTGAGTCAGTCAGTGAGTCAGTCAGTGAGTCAGTCAGTGAGTGACTGAGTCAGTCAGTGAGTCAGTCAGTGAGTCAGTCAGTGAGTGACTGAGTCAGTGAGTGAGTCAGTGAGTGAGTCAGTCAGTGAGTCAGTCAGTGAGTCAGTCAGTGAGTCAGTCAGTGAGTGAGTGAGTGAGTGAGTCAGTGAGTGAGTCAGTGAGTGAGTGAGTGAGTGAGTCAGTGAGTGAGTCAGTGAGTGAGTCAGTGAGTGAGTCAGTGAGTGAGTCAGTGAGTGAGTCAGTGAGTGAGTCAGTGAGTGAGTCAGTGAGTGAGTCAGTGAGTGAGTCAGTGAGTGAGTCAGTGAGTGAGTCAGTGAGTGAGTCAGTGAGTGAGTCAGTGAGTGAGTCAGTGAGTGAGTGAGTCAGTGAGTGAATCAGTGAGTGAGTCAGTGAGTGAGTGAGTGAGTGAGTGAGTGAGTGAGTGAGTCAATGAGTGAGTGAGTGAGTCAGTGAGTCAGTCAGTGAGTCAGTGAGTCAGTGAGTCAGTGAGTCAGTGAGTCAGTGAGTGAGTGAGTGAGTGAGTCAGTGAGTGAGTGGGTCAGTGAGTCAGTGAGTGAGTCAGTGAGTCAGTGAGTGAGTCAGTGAGTGAGTCAGTGAGTGAGTCAGTGAATGAGTCAGTGAGTGAGTCAGTGAGTGAGTCAGTGAGTCAGTCAGTGAGTCAGTGAGTGAGTCAGTGAGTGAGTCAGTGAGTGAGTGAGTGAGTGAGTGAGTCAGTGAGTCAGTGAGTGAGTGAGTGAGTGAGTCAGTGAGTGAGTCAGTCAGTGAGTCAGTGAGTGAGTCAGTCAATGAGTGAGTGAGTCAGTGAGTGAGTCAGTGAGTGAGTCAGTGAGTGAGTGAGTGAGTGAGTGAGTGAGTGAGTGAGTCAGTGAGTGAGTGAGTCAGTGAGTGAGTGAGTCAGTGAGTCAGTGAGTGAGTCAGTGAGTCAGTGAGTGAGTCAGTGAGTGAGTCAGTGAGTGAGTCAGTGAGTGAGTCAGTGAGTCAGTGAGTCAGTCAGTGAGTCAGTCAGTGAGTCAGTCAGTGAGTCAGTCAGTGAGTCAGTCAGTGAGTCAGTCAGTGAGTCAGTCAGTGAGTGAGTCAGTCAGTGAGTCAGTCAGTGAGTCAGTCAGTGAGTCAGTCAGTGAGTCAGTGAGTGAGTCAGTCAGTGAGTCAGTGAGTGAGTCAGTGAGTGAGTCAGTGAGTGAGTCAGTGAGTGAGTCAGTGAGTGAGTCAGTGAGTGAGTCAGTGAGTCAGTGAGTCAGTGAGTCAGTGAGTGAGTCAGTCAGTGAGTGAGTCAGTCAGTGAGTGAGTCAGTCAGTCAGTGAGTCAGTCAGTCAGTGAGTGAGTCAGTCAGTGAGTGAGTCAGTGAGTGAGTCAGTCAGTGAGTCAGTGAGTCAGTGAGTGAGTCAGTGAGTCAGTGAGTCAGTGAGTCAGTGACTCAGTGAGTCAGTCAGTGAGTCAGTGAGTCAGTGAGTCAGTGAGTGAGTGAGTGAGTCAGTCAGTCAGTCAGTGAGTGAGTCAGTCAGTCAGTCAGTCAGTCAGTCAGTGAGTCAGTCAGTCAGTGAGTCAGTCAGTCAGTCAGTGAGTCAGTCAGTCAGTCAGTCAGTGAGTGAGTCAGTCAGTGAGTCAGTGAGTCAGTCAGTGAGTCAGTCAGTGAGTGAGTCAGTGAGTCAGTCAGTGAGTCAGTCAGTGAGTCAGTGAGTGAGTGAGTCAGTGAGTGAGTCAGTGAGTGAGTGAGTCAGTGAGTGAGTGAGTGAGTCAGTGAGTGAGTGAGTCAGTGAGTGAGTGAGTCAGTGAGTGAATGAGTCAGTGAGTGAGTGAGTCAGTGAGTGAGTCAGTCAGTGAGTGAGTCAGTCAGTGAGTGAGTCAGTGAGTGAGTCAGTGAGTGAGTCAGTGAGTGAGTCAGTGAGTGAGTCAGTGAGTGAGTCAGTGAGTGAGTCAGTGAGTGAGTCAGTGAGTGAGTCAGTGAGTGAGTCAGTGAGTCAGTCAGTGAGTCAGTCAGTGAGTCAGTCAGTGAGTCAGTCAGTGAGTCAGTCAGTGAGTCAGTCAGTGAGTCAGTCAGTGAGTCAGTCAGTGAGTCAGTCAGTCAGTGAGTCAGTCAGTGAGTCAGTCAGTGAGTCAGTCGGTGAGTCAGTCAGTGAGTCAGTCAGTGAGTCAGTCGGTGAGTCAGTCAGTGAGTCAGTCAGTCAGTCAGTCGGTGAGTCAGTCAGTGAGTCAGTCAGTCAGTGAGTCAGTCAGTCAGTGAGTCAGTCAGTGAGTCAGTCAGTGAGTCAGTCAGTGAGTCAGTCAGTCAGTGAGTCAGTCAGTGAGTCAGTGAGTCAGTCAGTCAGTCAGTCAGTCGGTGAGTCAGTCGGTCAGTCAGTCGGTGAGTCAGTCAGTCAGTCAGTCAGTCAGTCGGTGAGTCAGTCAGTCAGTCGGTGAGTCAGTCAGTGAGTCAGTCAGTCAGTCAGTGAGTCAGTCAGTGAGTGAGTCAGTCAGTCAGTCAGTGAGTGAGTGAGTCAGTGAGTGAGTGAGTCAGTGAGTCAGTGAGTGAGTCAGTGAGTGAGTCAGTGAGTGAGTCAGTGAGTGAGTCAGTGAGTGAGTCAGTGAGTCAGTGAGTGAGTGAGTGAGTGAGTGAGTGAGTGAGTCAGTCAGTCAGTCAGTCAGTCAGTGAGTCAGTCAGTCAGTCAGTCAGTCAGTCAGTCAGTCAGTGAGTCAGTCAGTGAGTCAGTCAGTGAGTCAGTCAGTCAGTCAGTGAGTCAGTCAGTCAGTGAGTCAGTCAGTGAGTCAGTCAGTGAGTCAGTCAGTGAGTCAGTCAGTGAGTCAGTCAGTGAGTCAGTCAGTGAGTCAGTCAGTGAGTCAGTCAGTGAGTCAGTCAGTGAGTCAGTCAGTGAGTCAGTCAGTCAGTGAGTCAGTCAGTGAGTCAGTCAGTGAGTCGGTGAGTCAGTCAGTGAGTCAGTCAGTCAGTCAGTCGGTGAGTCAGTCAGTCAGTGAGTCAGTCAGTGAGTCAGTCAGTCAGTGAGTCAGTCAGTGAGTCAGTCAGTCAGTGAGTCAGTCAGTCAGTGAGTCAGTCAGTGAGTCAGTGAGTCAGTGAGTCAGTGAGTCAGTGAGTCAGTGAGTCAGTCAGTCGGTGAGTCAGTCAGTCAGTCAGTCGGTGAGTCAGTCAGTCAGTCAGTCAGTCAGTCGGTGAGTCAGTCAGTCGGTGAGTCAGTCAGTCGGTGAGTCAGTCAGTGAGTCAGTCAGTCAGTCAGTCAGTCAGTGAGTGAGTCAGTGAGTGAGTCAGTGAGTGAGTCAGTGAGTGAGTCAGTGAGTGAGTCAGTGAGTGAGTCAGTGAGTGAGTCAGTGAGTGAGTCAGTCAGTCAGTGAGTCAGTGAGTCAGTGAGTGAGTGAGTCAGTGAGTGAGTCAGTGAGTGAGTCAGTGAGTGAGTCAGTGAGTGAGTCAGTGAGTGAGTCAGTGAGTGAGTCAGTGAGTGAGTCAGTGAGTGAGTCAGTGAGTGAGTCAGTGAGTGAGTCAGTGAGTGAGTCAGTGAGTGAGTCAGTGAGTCAGTGAGTGAGTCAGTGAGTGAGTCAGTGAGTGAGTCAGTGAGTGAGTCAGTGAGTGAGTCAGTGAGTGAGTCAGTGAGTGAGTCAGTGAGTGAGTCAGTGAGTGAGTCAGTGAGTGAGTCAGTGAGTGAGTCAGTGAGTGAGTCAGTGAGTGAGTCAGTGAGTGAGTCAGTGAGTGAGTCAGTGAGTGAGTCAGTGAGTGAGTCAGTGAGTGAGTCAGTGAGTGAGTCAGTGTTGGAAGGCGGACCCCGAGGAGTCGGTGAGACCACCAAGGGGGGCCCTCGCACTGCACGAAGTAGCCGAGCGCTGCCGAGAAGTCTCCTGAGAGATCCTTCTCCTATCACGTACTAGCACAGTAACACCACCACACCGGACTCAAGGAGGTTGTCTCAAGACAAGCAATTCTTTATCATCAATAAAAGGTTACGAGTTCAATATTTACACGAAGGGATCGAGGGATCCACCAAAAGTCTCAATGTCTCTTTGGAAGGGTAGGGGTAGCGGGACAGTCTTTGGCAGGAATGTGGTACGAGGGTACCTGGGGCCCAGTTCTTATCCTCAAGCTGGAGGACCTCCGATCTCGGAGGGGTCGAGCCGCGACGGCGTCAGCAGGGCTCTGGCGTACAGTTCGTGGAGAGCCGCGATTCAATCAGCAGGGCTCTCAAGATGGTTTCTGCTCAGCTCGAGCCGCGACGTCGTCAGCAGGGCTCCGAGGAAGGTCTCAGCGAGGTGGGGCCGCGACGGCGTCTGCAGGGCTCCGATGTTCCAGGTGGTTCAGGAAAGGTTCACAAGAGGGAGCCGCGACGCAGTCAGCAGGGCTCGTGATGGTTCCGACAAGAGTTCTTCTCCGTAGGGTCAGCCGCGATTCGATCAGCAGGGCTCTCGACTCCGGGATACAACTGCCGAGCTGTGGTGGGGTCGCCCCAGATATAGGTCTGGAGCCCTTTGATGTCCGGACCCTTGCGCCCGAGGGGGCGGAGTGGCCGGGTGGAGGTGGCCAGACGCCCAGCAGGAGAGGCGCCAGGCCCATGGGAGTTTGCAGGGCGATCACACCTCGAGAGGGGAGGACAGTTGGGGGTCCCAACGATACCGTCCTCCGCCGGGGCCGATGAATGGTTCCTGCGGCACCCCCTGGCCAGTCCGTGGTGCCTCGAGATCGGGGCTTCGCTGGGGTCGAGGCCGGGTTGAGCGGGGTCGCGCCGGCTGGTGTACGGGGTGACGTAGATGCCAACAAGATGGCGGAGCCATGAGGAGCATGCGACCACGTGCAGTTCCAGGTGAAGGGCCTTGGAGCAGTTCAGACGGATGGCCCGTGAAGGCCGGGGCGGGGAACGGCCACAGTCCAGGGGGGTTAAGGACCACGCCACGAGGCCGGGTCCAACAGGCGTCCCCCCCAGCCGAAGGCATGGAGAGTCACCCATCTCCTTGGGGATTCTCCTCGTCAAGGCGGAAGAAGCGGGACAGGCCGTCGGCGTTGGCGTGGTCATTGCCGGGCCGGTGTTCGACGTCAAAGTCCATCCCTTGTAGCGAGATGGACCATCGCAGCAGTTTGGGGTTCTCGCCCCGCATTCGCATTAACCATTGCAAGGGCCGGTGGTCGGTCTGGACCCGGAAGTGGGCGCCAAAGAGGTAGGGCCGGAGCTTCTTGAGGGCCCACACCACAGCGAAGGCCTCGCGCTCAATAGTGCTCCAGCGTTGCTCCCGGGCCAGTAGTCGCCGGCTGATGAAGGCCACTGGTCGGTCGAGCCCCTTTTCGTCAGTTTGGGAGAGAACGGCCCCGATCCCATACTCGGAGGCGTCCGTCTGTACCACGAACTCCTTCTGGTAGTCCGGGGCCTGCAGCACCGGCGCAGTACACATGGCCGTTTTGAGGGTGTCGAAGGCTGTTTGGCAGCGGGGTGTCCAGTGTACCTTCTTGGGCTGCTTTTTGGACGTTAACTCTGTGAGGGGGCCGACAATGCTCCCATAGTCCCGGATAAACCGTCGGTAGTATCCGGTGAGGCCCAGGAAGGCCCGGACAGCGGTCTGGGTAGTGGGGGGTTCCCAGGTCTGGATGGCATCTATCTTTGCTTGGAGGGGGGCCACCTGCCCGCTCCCCACTTGATGGCCCAGGTAGGTCACGGATCCGTGGCCGATTTGGCATTTGCTGGCCTTGATTGTGAGCCCGGCCCGCTGGAGGGCGGCCAGGACGGCCTTTAGGTGGAGGAGGTGCTCGGCCCAGTGGTTGCTGTACACGGCAATGTCATCTAAGTAGGCCGCGCTGAAGGCCTCAAGCCCGGCCAAAACTTTGTTCACCAGTCGCTGGAAGGTGGCCGGGGCGTTCTTCATTCCGAAGGGCATCACCCGAAAGTGGTAATGCCCATCCGGAGTCGAAAAGGCGGATCTTTCTTGGGCGCCGGGGGTGAGCTGGATTTGCCAGTACCCGGCGGTGAGGTCCAGCGTGCTCGGGTAGCGAGTGGCCCCTAGGCGGTCGATGAGTTCGTCGGCCCGGGGTATCGGGTGTGCGTCCGTCTTGGTTACTACATTCAGGGCTCGGTAGTCCACGCAGAATCGCAACTCCGGGGGGTGGCCGGGAGCTGCGGCCTTGGGCACCAGGACGACAGGGCTGGCCCACGGGCTGTCGGAAGGCTCTATGACCCCCAGGGCCAGCATCTTTGCTACTTCGGCCTGGATGCAGGCCCGCACTCGGTCAGGCACCCGGTAGGCTCTGTGTCGTATGGGGGGGTTCTCCCCGGTGTCGACGTCGTGGACGCACCAGTGGGTCACCCCCGGGGTGAGAGAGAAGAGGGCTGCGTAGTCCCGCAGTAATCGCTGGCAGTCGTTGCGCTGCTCCGGGGTCAGGGACGAGGCGAGTTGGACCCCTTCGATCGATCCATCGTGAATGTCGGCTTGCAAGAGGGCGGGCAGGGGCTCGGAGTCGTCCTCGCCCCCCTCGTCGGTCGCCAGCAGCAGGCTCAGTTCGGTCCGGGCGAAGTGGGGTTTTAGCCTGTTAGCATGTAGGACCCGGAGGGGGTTCCGGGGGGGACTCCAGATCGACCAAGTAGGTGACGGGACTTTTCTTCTCCACCACCTTGAAGGGCCCGGTCCACTTGTCCTGGAGGGCGCCGGGTTCGACCGGGGCCATGACCCATACTTTCTGACCTGGCTCGAATTCTACAGTAGAAGTGTTGCGATCGTACCACCGCTTCATGTCCTCCTGGCTGGCCTCGAGGTTGGCTTCGGCGAGGGCTCGGAACTTGCGGGTCTGGTTTCGGAGGGTCAGGAGGTATCGGTAGACGTCAGGAGGGGCGCCTCGGGGCTTCATCTCCCAGCCCTCCTTGACCAGACTGAGCGGTCCGCGGACCGGGTGTCCATACAATAGTTCAAACGGGCTGAACCCCAGGGACTTCTGCGGGACCTCCCGGTAGGCGAACAGGAGGCAGGGCAGCAGGACATCCCATTTCCGCCTCAGTGGTTCTTCCAGGCCCTGGATCATCCCTTTCAATGTTCGGTTGAATCGCTCAACCAGTCCGTTCCCCTGAGGGTGATATGGGGTCGTGAACTTGTATGTGACCCCGCACTGTTGCCACAGGGACCGCATGTACCTGGAGATAAAGTTCGTGCCGCGGTCGCTCACCACTTCGCTGGGGAATCCCACTCGGGAGAAGATCCCCATCAAGGCCCGGCCTACCACAGGGGCCGTTATGGTTCTGAGCGGGACCGCCTCCGGGTACCTGGTGGCGTGGTCCACGAGGACCAGGATGAAGCGGTGGCCCAGGGCGGTTTGGGGGTCCAGGGGTCCCACAATGTCGATTCCGACCCGTTCAAACGGGGTGCTGACGGCGGGAAAGGGCTGGAGGGGGGCCTTGACCCGACCCCCCGTCTTTCCGCTGGCTTGGCAGGTCTGGCAGGACCGGCAGTGGTTGTCCACATCTCTCCGCATCCGGGGCCAGTGGAAGTGGGTCACCAGACGACTGTACGTTTTGTCTTGCCCCAAGTGTCCGGCGAGGGGCACATCATGGGCCAGGTTGAGAAGAAACTCCCGGAAGCGGAGGGGGACCACCAACACGCGGCTGGCCCCGAGTTCTGCTACTTTCTGTTCACTGTACAACAGGCCCTCGGCCCAGTAGATCCAGTGGGTGCCGGTCTGGTCACCGTTGGCTTGCGCGGTCGCCTGCTGCCGGACCCCTTCGAGAGAGGGACAGGACTGTTGCTCTTGCTGGAACTGCTCTCGGGTGGGGCCCCCTTCGTGTTGCCATTGCGTCAGCTCTGGTAGGGCGCTCGGAGAAGTCATCTCTTCGGGGGAGGATTCGCTGGACCCAGGGTCGGTGTCCGCCTCCTCCTCGCTGCTGGCGGGAGGGGGTGTGAGCCCCTCGGGTCGGGCGGTCCCGGAGGTCGAGGATGAGCGGGGGGCCTGGGCGGTCATGGACCGGGTGATGGCGCAGGCCCAATCAGCCAGTCCCAACATTCGGAGGTGCTCTCGTCGTTCTACTTGAGCCCAGGGGGAACTCTCCAAGTCGTTCCCCAGGAGGCAGTCGACCGGGGCGTCGTCGCGCACTGTCACCTTCAGCAGGCCCGTCACCCCTCCCCACTCGAAGGGGACCAGGGCCATCTGGCATAGGCTTTCACTGTTGTCGGCCGTCCGGACAGGGCACAGCACATTCGGTAGAATCTGTTCAGGGGTCACCAGGTGGCAGCGGACAGCGGTGATACTGGCGCCGGTGTCGCGAAGGGCTTCGGCCCGTTGTCCGTTGACCGTGACCTGCTGCCGGTACTTCTGGGTGTTGGTTGGGATGGGGGTGCAGGGTACCATCTCCCGGCTACCCAGGCAGACCAGGGACATGGCTGCCGGCTCCCACTCAGTGTTTTCTCGGTCGAGGGCCTCTTCTTCCTCTTCTCCTCCCCCCAAGGCGGCGGCTGTCAGCTGCCGGGGCGGGGGCCCGCCGGCCCCATTTCTTCGGTTCAGAGGGCAGGCCGGGTCGCTGGCAAAGTGTCCGGTTTGTTGGCAGCCATAGCAGGTCACTGGTGGCCGTGGTCCGGGTCGGGCCGGGCCCACCCTTCGTGCTAGGCTCGGGGAGAGATGTGGCTGCGGTGGCCCTCGAGGGGGGCTCCTGGGGGCCCCAGCGGGAGGGTCTCGGTTCCTGTTCGGCCCTCCCCCCCCACCGCGCTGGCGTGGGGGTCCGTTGGGGTTCCTCTGGTACTCCCCCATTGAGCTCCGGGGGACCCGGGAGTTGACCCATCGATCGGCCTCGACGGCCAGTTTCCGCGGGTCGGTCATTTTGCTGTCGAGGAGGTGCTGTCTCAGCTCCACGAAGCAATTGTTGAAGCAATTGTTGGAAAGATGTTCCCACACGATGAGGTCGACCAGCTGCCCGTAGGTGGTTACTTTGCTGCCTTTGATCCACCCTTCTAGGGCCCGACTAAAAAAGTCCACATATTCCACCCATGTGGTACCCGGGATTTTCTTGCAGTCTCGGAACCGCTGGCGGTACATCTCCGCTGTTAGCCCGTAGCGGGTGAGCAGGGCCTCCTTCATGTGATCGTAGGAGGTCATCACTTCCTCCGGTAGCTGGAGCAGCGTGTCCCGCCCTTCACTCAGGAATCGCCCCCACAGGCCTGCGCCCCAGTCTTTTCGGGGCACTCGATGGGAGGTCATGGCCACCTCATAGGCCTTGAACCATTGTTGGATATCGTCATTTTTGTAATACTCCTTGACGACCTCCTTCGGGATATGTACTTTGGCCTCGGCAGGCGGTAGAGTGTCTCTCGTACTGGGGGTGTTGGTCCCTCCGTTCTTGGCCTTGATCTCGAGCTCCTTGAGGCTGCGCTCGTGCTCAAGGGTGAGATTCTTTTCCTCCAACTCCCGGTGTCGTCTCTTCTCTTCTATCTCTTCTTGAAGGCGTAGCTGCTCGAGGGCCAGTTTCTTTTCTGCCAGCTGGAGTTCGCCGTCCAGTCGCAGTCGGGCGAGCTCTAGCTCGTGGCTCCGGACCTTTTCCCGCTCTCGTATTTCTTCTTCGGAGAGGCCGGTTTCTAGGCTCTTTCGTCCTCCGGTTGCCGGGGTCAGTGCGGTTGCTGTGGTCTCCGTCAGGGGCAAGGGCCCTTCTTCCTGGGAGGGGCCTGCCCCGGCCTCCAGCCATGTCCTCAGAGCTTTCTGCATCTCTTCCTTGGTACCGAGGCTGGTGGTTGCAATGCCTTTGTCTCTGCAGAACTGTTTTAATTCTTTGTGCGTATATTCTTCCAGCCGTTCGGGCTGGAACTCCATTGTTGCGTTGTTTTCCTGGCTGCTCATGATGCTATTCGTTTGGATGGGTAGCTAGTGGGTACTGGCTGGTACGTACTGCGTTCGGCTCGGATCCCGTCGCTGCCACCAAATGTTGGAAGGCGGACCCCGAGGAGTCGGTGAGACCACCAAGGGGGGCCCTCGCACTGCACGAAGTAGCCGAGCGCTGCCGAGAAGTCTCCTGAGAGATCCTTCTCCTATCACGTACTAGCACAGTAACACCACCACACCGGACTCAAGGAGGTTGTCTCAAGACAAGCAATTCTTTATCATCAATAAAAGGTTACGAGTTCAATATTTACACGAAGGGATCGAGGGATCCACCAAAAGTCTCAATGTCTCTTTGGAAGGGTAGGGGTAGCGGGACAGTCTTTGGCAGGAATGTGGTACGAGGGTACCTGGGGCCCAGTTCTTATCCTCAAGCTGGAGGACCTCCGATCTCGGAGGGGTCGAGCCGCGACGGCGTCAGCAGGGCTCTGGCGTACAGTTCGTGGAGAGCCGCGATTCAATCAGCAGGGCTCTCAAGATGGTTTCTGCTCAGCTCGAGCCGCGACGTCGTCAGCAGGGCTCCGAGGAAGGTCTCAGCGAGGTGGGGCCGCGACGGCGTCTGCAGGGCTCGGATGTTCCAGGTGGTTCAGGAAAGGTTCACAAGAGGGAGCCGCGACGCAGTCAGCAGGGCTCGTGATGGTTCCGACAAGAGTTCTTCTCCGTAGGGTCAGCCGCGATTCGATCAGCAGGGCTCTCGACTCCGGGATACAACTGCCGAGCTGTGGTGGGGTCGCCCCAGATATAGGTCTGGAGCCCTTTGATGTCTGGACCCTTGCGCCCGAGGGGGCGGAGTGGCCGGGTGGAGGTGGCCAGACGCCCAGCAGGAGAGGCGCCAGGCCCATGGGAGTTTGCAGGGCGATCACACCTCGAGAGGGGAGGACAGTTGGGGGTCCCAACGATACCGTCCTCCGCCGGGGCCGATGAATGGTTCCTGCGGCACCCCCTGGCCAGTCCGTGGTGCCTCGAGGTCGGGGCTTCGCTGGGGTCGAGGCCGGGTTGAGCGGGGTCGCGCCGGCTGGTGTACGGGGTGACGTAGATGCCAACAAGATGGCGGAGCCATGAGGAGCATGCGACCACGTGCAGTTCCAGGTGAAGGGCCTTGGAGCAGTTCAGACGGATGGCCCGTGAAGGCCGGGGCGGGGAACGGCCACAGTCCAGGGGGGTTAAGGACCACGCCACGAGGCCGGGTCCAACAGTCAGTGAGTGAGTCAGTGAGTGAGTCAGTGAGTGAGTCAGTGAGTGAGTCAGTGAGTGAGTGAGTCAGTGAGTGAGTGAGTCAGTGAGTGAGTCAGTGAGTGAGTGAGTCAGTGAGTGAGTGAGTCAGTGAGTGAGTGAGTCAGTGAGTGAGTGAGTCAGTGAGTGAGTGAGTGAGTCAGTGAGTGAGTCAGTGAGTGAGTCAGTGAGTGAGTCAGTGAGTGAGTCAGTCAGTGAGTCAGTCAGTGAGTCAGTCAGTGAGTCAGTCAGTGAGTGAGTCAGTGAGTCAGTCAGTGAGTCAGTCAGTGAGTCAGTGAGTCAGTGAGTCAGTGAGTCAGTCAGTGAGTCAGTGAGTCAGTGAGTCAGTCAGTCAGTGAATGAGTCAGTGAGTGAGTCAGTGAGTGAGTGAGTCAGTGAGTGAGTCAGTGAGTGAGTCAGTGAGTGAGTCAGTGAGTGAGTGAGTGAGTGAGTCAGTGAGTGAGTGAGTGAGTGAGTGAGTGAGTGAGTCAGTGAGTGAGTCAGTGAGTGAGTCAGTGAGTGAGTCAGTGAGTGAGTCAGTGAGTGAGTGAGTGAGTGAGTGAGTCAGTCACTCAGTCAGTGAGTCAGTGAGTCAGTCAGTGAGTCAGTCAGTCAGTGAGTCAGTCAGTCAGTGAGTCAGTCAGTCAGTGAGTCAGTCAGTGAGTGAGTCAGTCAGTGAGTCAGTCAGTGAGTCAGTGAGTGAGTCAGTGAGTGAGTCAGTGAGTGAGTCAGTGAGTGAGTCAGTGAGTGAGTGAGTCAGTGAGTCAGTGAGTGAGTCAGTGAGTGAGTCAGTGAGTGAGTGAGTCAGTGAGTGAGTCAGTGAGTGAGTGAGTCAGTGAGTGAGTGAGTGAGTGAGTCAGTGAGTGAGTCAGTGAGTGAGTGAGTGAGTCAGTGAGTGAGTCAGTGAGTGAGTCAGTGAGTGAGTCAGTGAGTGAGTCAGTGAGTGAGTGAGTCAGTGAGTGAGTCAGTGAGTGAGTCAGTGAGTGAGTCAGTGAGTGAGTCAGTGAGTGAGTCAGTGAGTGAGTCAGTGAGTGAGTCAGTGAGTGAGTCAGTGAGTGAGTGAGTCAGTCAGTCAGTGAGTGAGTGAGTCAGTGAGTCAGTGAGTGAGTCAGTGAGTGAGTCAGTGAGTCAGTGAGTCAGTGAGTGAGTCAGTGAGTGAGTCAGTGAGTGAGTCAGTGAGTGAGTCAGTGAGTGAGTCAGTGAGTGAGTCAGTGAGTGAGTGAGTCAGTGAGTGAGTCAGTGAGTGAGTCAGTGAGTGAGTCAGTCAGTGAGTCAGTCAGTGAGTCAGTCAGTGAGTCAGTCGGTGAGTCAGTCGGTGAGTCAGTCGGTGAGTCAGTCGGTGAGTCAGTCAGTGAGTCAGTCAGTGAGTCAGTCAGTGAGTGAGTCAGTGAGTGAGTCAGTGAGTCAGTCAGTGAGTCAGTCAGTGAGTCAGTCAGTGAGTCAGTCAGTGAGTCAGTCAGTGAGTGAGTCAGTCAGTGAGTGAGTCAGTCAGTGAGTGAGTGAGTCAGTCAGTGAGTCAGTGAGTCAGTGAGTCAGTGAGTGAGTCAGTGAGTCAGTGAGTCAGTGAGTGAGTCAGTGAGTCAGTCAGTGAGTCAGTGAGTCAGTGAGTGAGTCAGTGAGTGAGTCAGTGAGTCAGTGAGTCAGTCAGTCAATGAGTGAGTCAGTCAGTCAGTGAGTGAGTCAGTCAGTGAGTCAGTGAGTGAGTCAGTCAGTGAGTCAGTGAGTCAGTGAGTCAGTGAGTCAGTGAGTCAGTGAGTGAGTCAGTGAGTGAGTGAGTCAGTGAGTGAGTCAGTGAGTCAGTGAGTGAGTGAGTGAGTGAGTGAGTGAGTCAGTGAGTGAGTCAGTGAGTGAGTCAGTCAGTGAGTCAGTCAGTGAGTGAGTCAGTGAGTGAGTCAGTGAGTGAGTCAGTCAGTGAGTCAGTCAGTGAGTCAGTGAGTGAGTCAGTCAGTGAGTCAGTGAGTCAGTGAGTCAGTCAGTCAGTCAGTCAGTCAGTGAATCAGTCAGTCAGTCGGTGAGTCAGTCGGTGAGTCAGTCAGTGAGTCAGTCAGTGAGTCAGTCAGTGAGTGAGTCAGTGAGTCAGTGAGTGAGTCAGTGAGTCAGTGAGTGAGTCAGTGAGTCAGTGAGTCAGTGAGTGAGTCAGTCAATGAGTGAGTGAGTCAGTGAGTGAGTCAGTGAGTGAGTCAGTCAGTGAGTCAGTGAGTGAGTGAGTCAGTGAGTGAGTCAGTGAGTGAGTCAGTCAGTGAGTCAGTCAGTGAGTCAGTCAGTGAGTCAGTGAGTCAGTCAGTGAGTCAGTGAGTCAGTCAGTGAGTCAGTGAGTCAGTCAGTGAGTCAGTGAGTCAGTCAGTCAGTGAATCAGTCAGTCGGTGAGTCAGTCGGTGAGTCAGTCAGTGAGTGAGTCAGTGAGTGAGTCAGTGAGTGAGTCAGTGAGTGAGTCAGTGAGTGAGTGAGTCAGTCAGTCAGTGAGTGAGTGAGTGAGTGAGTCAGTGAGTGAGTCTGTGAGTGAGTCTGTGAGTGAGTCTGTGAGTGAGTCTGTGAGTGAGTCTGTGAGTGAGTCTGTGAGTGAGTCTGTGAGTGAGTCTGTGAGTGAGTCTGTGAGTGAGTCTGTGAGTGAGTCAGTGAGTGAGTCAGTGAGTGAGTCTGTGAGTGAGTCAGTGAGTGAGTCAGTGAGTGAGTCAGTGAGTGAGTCAGTGAGTGAGTCAGTGAGTGAGTCAGTGAGTGAGTGAGTCAGTCAGTGAGTGAGTCAGTGAGTGAGTCAGTGAGTGAGTCAGTGAGTGAGTCAGTGAGTGAGTCAGTGAGTGAGTGAGTGAGTCAGTGAGTGAGTCAGTGAGTGAGTAAGTGAGTGAGTGAGTGAGTGAGTCAGTCAGTCAGTGAGTGAGTGAGTCAGTCAGTCAGTCAGTGAGTGAGTGAGTCAGTGAGTGAGTCAGTGAGTGAGTCAGTGAGTCAGTGAGTGAGTAAGTCAGTGAGTGAGTGACTCACTGACTGACTCACTCACTGACTGACTGACTCACTGACTGACTCACTGACTGACTCACTGACTGACTCACTGACTGACTCACTGACTGACTCACTGACTGACTCACTGACTGACTCACTGACTGACTCACTGACTGACTCACTGACTCACTGACTGACTGACTCACTGACTCACTCACTGACTCACTCACTGACTGACTGACTCACTCACTGACTCACTCACTGACTCACTCACTGACTCACTCACTGACTCACTGACTCACTGACTCACTCACTGACTCACTCACTCACTCACTGACTCACTCACTCACTCACTCACTCACTGACTCACTGACTCACTCACTGACTGACTCACTCACTGACTGACTCACTCACTGACTCACTGACTGACTCACTGACTCACTCACTGACTCACTCACTGACTCACTCACTGACTCACTCACTCACTGACTCACTGACTTACTCACTCACTCACTCACTCACTGACTCACTGACTGACTCACTCACTCACTCACTGACTGACTCACTCGACTCACTCACTGACTCACTGACTGACTCACTCACTGACTGACTGACTGACTGACTGACTCAGTCAGTGAGTGAGTCAGTCAGTGAGTCAGTCAGTCAGTCAGTCAGTCAGTCAGTGAGTGAGTCAGTCAGTGAGTCAGTCAGTCAGTGAGTGAGTCAGTGAGTCAGTCAGTGAGTGAGTCAGTGAGTCAGTGAGTCAGTCAGTCAGTCAGTCAGTCAGTGAGTCAGTCAGTGAGTGAGTCAGTCAGTGAGTGACTCACTGACTCACTGACTCACTGACTGACTGACTGACTCACTGACTCACTCACTCACTGACTCACTCACTGACTCACTCACTGACTCACTCACTGACTCACTCACTGACTCACTCACTCACTCACTCACTGACTCACTGACTCACTGACTCACTCACTCACTCACTCACTGACTCACTCACTGACTCACTGACTGACTCACTCACTGACTCACTCACTCACTGACTCAGTCAGTGAGTGAGTCAGTGAGTGAGTCAGTGAGTGAGTCAGTGAGTGAGTGAGTGAGTGAGTGAGTCAGTGAGTGAGTGAGTGAGTCAGTGAGTGAGTCAGTGAGTCAGTGAGTGAGTCAGTGAGTCAGTGAGTGAGTCAGTGAGTGAGTCAGTGAGTGAGTGAGTGAGTCAGTGAGTGAGTGAGTCAGTGAGTCAGTGAGTGAGTCAGTGAGTGAGTCAGTGAGTGAGTCAGTCAGTGAGTCAGTGAGTGAGTCAGTCAGTGAGTCAGTGAGTGAGTCAGTCAGTGAGTCAGTCAGTGAGTCAGTGAGTCAGTCAGTGAGTCAGTCAGTGAGTGAGTCAGTCAGTGAGTCAGTCAGTGAGTGAGTCAGTGAGTGAGTCAGTGAGTGAGTCAGTGAGTGAGTCAGTGAGTGAGTCAGTGAGTGAGTCAGTGAGTGAGTCAGTGAGTGAGTCAGTGAGTGAGTCAGTGAGTGAGTCAGTGAGTGAGTCAGTGAGTGAGTCAGTGAGTGAGTCAGTGAGTGAGTGAGTGAGTGAGTCAGTCAGTGAGTGAGTGAGTGAGTCAGTCAGTGAGTGAGTGAGTGAGTGAGTCAGTGAGTGAGTGAGTGAGTCAGTCAGTGAGTGAGTGAGTGAGTCAGTCAGTGAGTGAGTGAGTCAGTGAGTGAGTGAGTGAATCAGTGAGTGAGTGAGTGAGTGAGTCAGTCAGTGAGTCAGTGAGTCAGTCAGTCAGTCAGTCAGTCAGTCAGTGAGTCAGTGAGTCAGTGAGTGAGTCAGTGAGTGAGTGAGTCAGTGAGTGAGTGAGTGAGTGAGTGAGTGAGTCAGTGAGTGAGTCAGTGAGTGAGTGAGTCAGTCAGTGAGTGAGTCAGTCAGTGAGTGAGTGAGTGAGTCAGTCAGTGAGTGAGTGAGTGAGTCAGTGAGTGAGTCAGTGAGTGAGTCAGTGAGTGAGTCAGTCAGTGAGTCAGTCAGTGAGTCAGTCAGTGAGTCAGTCAGTGAGTCAGTCAGTGAGTCAGTCAGTGAGTCAGTGAGTGAGTCAGTGAGTCAGTGAGTGAGTCAGTCAGTCAGTGAGTGAGTCAGTCAGTGAGTGAGTGAGTCAGTCAGTGAGTGAGTCAGTCAGTGAGTCAGTCAGTGAGTCAGTCAGTGAGTCAGTCAGTGAGTCAGTCAGTGAGTCAGTCAGTGAGTCAGTCAGTGAGTCAGTGAGTGAGTCAGTGAGTGAGTCAGTGAGTGAGTCAGTGAGTGAGTCAGTGAGTGAGTCAGTGAGTGAGTCAGTGAGTGAGTCAGTGAGTGAGTCAGTGAGTCAGTGAGTGAGTCAGTGAGTGAGTCAGTCAGTGAGTGAGTCAGTCAGTGAGTGAGTCAGTCAGTGAGTGAGTCAGTGAGTCAGTGAGTGAGTGAGTCAGTGAGTGAGTGAGTCAGTGAGTGAGTCAGTGAGTCAGTCAGTGAGTCAGTGAGTGAGTGAGTGAGTGAGTCAGTGAGTCAGTGAGTGAGTGAGTTTCTAAAGGTATGATTGTGACAGATTGAGAATTATCCGTGGAAGGGGAAAAGTTTAAGGTTTTTCGCACACTGTGAAAGGCAGAATTGAGGCAAAAATAACCTAGTAATGCATATTAGAACTTTTTAGAGAAGGAAGCTTTCAGCTATGTGAACTCAGGAAAGGCAATTGATCCAACAACAGTCAGTTAAAGTGGTGAAGACCAATATGAAGCCATTAATGGCCAAAACAGAGGCCGGTCTGCAGAGAAAAGGTAACTTTTTCCTTTCACCACTGAATAAAATTGTATTAATCAAGATGGTACTGCTTAATTACTAGCACTAGTCAATATCCTTGACTTTTCCTGCTAAACATTTAATTAGCCTAAAAAGATGGTTCAGAGATTTCAGGTTGCAAAATGACCAAGACGAAGCATAGCAGATATGCAAGGAGAGTGAGTTGCCCATCACTTCAGCTTCTAAGGCAATATAATTCTATCTATCTATCATATACTTATGGGCATTACACTTGATCCCAAAAGCGAATATAAAGATGAACAGCTTGAAAGCATGTCCCTTGGATGCCGTATAAAGGGCTACATCCTTCATTCACCACAATACATGACTAGGGACGACTGGAAGGGAGAAACTGGAAAGTAACACCATACTGAACTTCTTAGAGGTACATAGAGATTCACCAATGAAACATGGGATGTCTAAGAACAACTAACAGCCAGTGGTATTACCATCACAATCTAGTGAGTTATCAGGATGCCAGGACCCCCCTGCATGCAATATCTGCATTCTAAGACATTAAAAGGGCTCAAATCATGGATAATCTCTCCTGCGGCTCTTGTGTGCTCACTTTGAAGTATTGGGAACACTAGGCAAGGGAGGGGGGGTGGCGATGAAATGATGACCATGGAGCTAGCATAGCTGCTGGGAAGATAGAAGGGTTATCATCTTACTAATTAGCATGAAGTGGTCTTCCTGAATTAAACACCAAGACAAAGTGCTTGGGTTTTACCAAGAAGAATTAACAAGATCAGCTGTCAAAGAAGCCTCAGACAGTAATTTAAATATGTATTGTCTCTGAAAAAGGTTGAATTTTTAGTTAGGAACTGTAACCCTCTCAATATACAGGAAGAAAAATAACATGACCAGATAAATCTAAATTTTTGTTGTTGTTGCAAATCTATAAAGATAGTTCCCACTTAAAAAAAAAAAGTATGAATATAGTAATTTAATTGAGTTCCTTACAACACAACAGCCTGAAGGCCCACTGTGTATCTATGGGTCTGACAATAGCATTACAGTTGCAACACTTGACAAACATGTTTACATGTAAACTCACCTTATGACTTATCACAACGTTGCAAAAGAAAAAAAAACACTAAGGCTGCACGCACATACCCTATAAATGCAAACTCCGATGGCCCTTAGTGCCAAGTAGGTGGGTGGGATGGAGGGGGTTGAGGAGGCAATAGGAGAACTTCATAACATAACACAGCCTTCTCAGTTACCCCGACCTCTCTCCTAGATGCCGTGTAACTCAACTACTCTCAGTCTCCCAAATAGGATGGAGTCAGCTTCAAATATCCCACTCGCGACCTGGTTATAAACTGCTAGCCCAATTATGTTAAACGTTAATTCAAAGGGGTCATTCAGATCTTCCAGAAAGCATTTAGTCCAGTACACCTACAGCAAGATCCAAGGTAATCCCCAGCACTGTCATGACCCTGGGTGCCCCTTTTTAGATTATCCAGGGTCTCAATTCTAGTTTCTAGCATTATAGCTTCAATGGAACAAGCTATACAAGTAGTTAGGTCTTGGCTATTTGCATCGGTTTCCTTCTGACTCACTGTCATATACCGTTCTTTTCTGTTTATTATCCAGTGTTATAACCGTACTGCTAGGCCATCCAGTTTTTGTTCAATGGATTTCTCAGTGTTTACCACACTTTCTGTTCATCGCCTGTAACGTGTGCAACTTTTTAACAGAACACAATACTGTCTTCTCTTCTCGGATAAGTTTGACATCTTCTGCAACTTCCTCACTTCCTCCATCCCTTCATAGTCAGTCTTTCTTCTCCCATTTAGTTCAAAGAAATCTTCTATCTGACGTCTCATTTCCAACACTGCTAGCCAAAAATCAACCGAAAGCAGAAGCTCATGCTCTAGTAATCTTACGTCTTGACTCTGGAAATGCTATCCTAGCTCTTAAATCAGAAAAGAAAAAAGTCCACAACTTCTCGCTAATACTACAAGAGCTTCATTGGTAACTCTCAGAAAGAAGTTAAAAAGCAGATGTCTGGTTTACAAAGCCAACAAAGCGAATAAACCAAAACAGTTAGCCACCTTACTGACAATATCACTGGCAAACAATCTTCAAGTAGTAAAAACACTATACAGCTTGAGACAGATTCAAAATGTCTTAAGTATTGAAACAGTCCTTAGTAGGTGGAACTTTCTATCCATCCAGTTAAGAAACCAAACCGGGGGGCGCTAGGTGGCGCACATCCAAGATGGCCGCACACCAGTGAGGCTCTGGAAGCTTGGCGGCAATATCCATTATTTATCCTGATTTCTACTTCAGCTGCATGGGATTCGCTGTGGTCTAACTGCCCTCTGAACTCTCCACTCCTTGTAGGGAGAAAATTGTGGCTCTTGCGGCCCTACAAACCTGGCTGCTGGACGTTGCATGCTGCGGGCACTGGGGCGGCCGCTCCCGCTGGAGACCTGGTCGGCCGCTGTGATTACTAGAGCCCCACGGCTCCCCACATGGCGTTGGGCCCTATTGCGGACAGGCTCGGGCTGGAGCCCCATCACTGCCCATAAGCTTTTTCCCTGACTGCTCCCCCTTCAGAGTACTACTGATCTCTCCTCCTGTGTATGCCCGGTCAATAACTGGAGGAAGGACAGAGTGGGGCGCAGCGGCTGTGGAGCACCTTTCTTCGTTGAGAACTGCGCTCATTCGGCAGGTCCTCCTACCTTCTGCGGTCACGTGAGTACCGGTGTACAGGGTGCCCTCCTGTTGCCCGGATACCTTTGTGCTGGATTTACGAACATTTTTATTAGCGCACCGCTTCTGGGGTCATTACAGCACCTACCTGCGGGGGACTGCCTCTCAGTCTCTGCATCCCATTCTCCCGAAGTCTCCGGGCGTTGCCTCCGCTGTTGTTGCTCTAAGCCAAAGCTGCCTCATCACTGGCCCGCTGAACAGCCCGGCTGCCTTGCAGTGGGGATCCAAGCTATCGATCTTCATGCCTGCACACGGCTGACTGATTTACCCCTTGAACTCTTAGATGCGTGCTGGCGTCTGCATTCAGGTGGGGTAATTCTTCGTGGCTGGCCGCTTGTTGTCAAACCTTTGCCTGCGCCCCCCCATATCACGCCTGGGACTGCACTGCCCTTATTGCCTGGGGGAATCCTCACAGTCCAATTTGCTCTGGAGGGTGGTAGCGCGGCGGAAAGCTGGCTATTGTGGACTATTGCCGGACAGTGGATTTCTCCTCCTGGACACTGTGCCGCTGGATATCATCCCCACCATTACTGATCTCCCCCCTCATTTGCTAGACCGCGCAGTTGCATATCTGCTCAGCCCACTCACTAGGTGGCACCTACTTACCTGTATTGCGGAGGTGCTTAAGTGCCTGGCGGGGTGCACTGGGGAAACCAGATGGCCGCCAGCCGCGATTAACCTTTGACACTCAAAAAAAGGCGGCGACTAGATCAGCCTCTGCTGAGCCTACATCTGTCAATATGGAGCACACACAACTACCTTCGCAAGCTTCTGAGGAGGATGTGAACTCTATACTCCTGGCTGTACAGCACAGTATCTCGGACCTGTCTGGAAAAATGGACAACATGAATAACCGTTTGGACTTTTTGGTGCAAAAAGTAGATAAACATGATGGGCAGCTGAAGGAGGCGGAATGGTGTATATCTGAAAATAAGGACACCACTACCCAGATGCAAACACTGGTAGCACAAATGGATACGCGGCTAAAGGTGATTGCAGCCAAAAATTATGATATTGAAGCCAGGAGCCACCGCAATAATGTCCGCAACTTAGGCATACCAGAGAGCACGAACACTGGGCGTATGGAGGATTACATTGATCGCCTTCTTAAAAGCTCTTTTGGGGAAGATTCCTTCTCACCGCACTTGGTGGTTGAACATGCGCATCGCTCGCTTAGCCCGTGCCCCACCTCCCCCCGGGGAGAGGCCCCACGACCCATCATTGCGTGCCTTCTCAACTACCAGGATCGTGATGTTGCACTCCAGAAGGCCCGAGAACTGAAGCTGCTGCAATTTGAGGGAAATACATTCACCATTTATCCAGATTGCACCCTGGTGGTGCAAGAGGTGCGTCGGAAATTTCTCACTGTTAAGCAGAAACTTCGAAAGGCTCAGCTAGAATATGCTTTACTATACCCTGCCAAGCTCCGGATTACACACAATAGCAAGCTTGTCTTCTGTACCAACCCGCAACAGGTGGAGGACTTCCTGAAAACCATCGCAAGATGCTCCCCGCGCAGTGACCACACCTCCAGATCAACTTCACCGTCCAGTGGCTAGGCGAGGACAGGTGAGTGCAGGCTCTGTCCACCCGTCAAGGGCTGCTTTCGCCCAGCCTGACACACGTTTATGCTACACTGCGACACTTCCAACTGAAACATCGCCTCGTGGGCGGATGTCACTCTTGTCAACAATCTCTGCCTGGACCGCCATTCCTGTTCAAAATCACGGACAGATAAGTGACCGAAAGGCTCCACTCATTGATTATTGTTCTAACTGTGTTTCTGTATAAACTGCTGAACTGTGAGTAGAAAACTTTGACGCCTCGCCAAGCCCCCCCCCCCCCTGCCACTCTATCCCTGTTATGGGTTGACACCCGGGGACTGTGTTGCAGTTAGAGGTTGGCTAAGGGAAGGGTTTACGAGCCTCTGACGCCCACCCATGGGAGATCCCCCCCCGGCGCTTGTTTCTTTTTGTTATATATTGTTCTGACTTTCTTTTGCTAAGTTGGCCTAATCTTGTTAGAGTGTATTGACTGAGCTTTTTGGGGCTTGTGGGTGGGCAACAACATGCCGGCACGATTGGGGTGCCGTTGTGGGTGTGGGTGGTCTGGGTACTAATAGTCTGCTTTGGAGACAACTCAATGAGGTTTTCTGTTTTGGGAGGGAAGGAAACTGTTTTTATTGCTTTAGCACGTATTGGACAACTACATCTCGACATGTTCGTCACTATGTGTCAAGACACTCTATCTTACGATATCAGCAAACTCATCCTATAGCATTACCAAACCTACAATGCCACCACAGACAAACCCACTCTGCATCAAACTGATCACATGGAACGTCAGGGGCCTTCGCGACACTCGCAAGAGACGGAAGATATTGGCATATTTAGATAAGACACCTCATACAAATAGCTATGCTCCTGGAAACGCACATGGACCCTAGACATCCGTCCTGCTTTGGCTCCAGGTGGGCCTCTGTACGAGCGTTCACGTCGTATTCCACGTACTCGCGGGGCACGCTTATTTTAATGAAGAAAAATACACCGTTCATACTGGGGGGCACATATAGCGATCCCTCTGGCCGCAGTTGTATACTCTGGGGTACCTTGGTACACAATCTGTCACCCCAGCTTGAAGCTATGGCCCTAATTCGGATGACCCTGGCTATTTCACTACATTATGGGGACACACACTAAAAATAGGCTCCACGCATGTCATATGGGGCGGGGATCTTAATACCGCACTTTGCCCTTCTATGGACCGCTCCAACCCCCATCCACATCACTACACAAACGCTCGGGAAGCCCTCTCTGGGCTGCTTACGGAACATGGCCTTGTGGATGTATGGCATTATGTACACCCCACCACTAAAGAAGGCACTTTTTATACAGAAGGGCATGCAACATGGTCTAGGCTAGAGTACTGGATATGCTCCCGTGGTGTAATCCCATGGATCAAAATGGCTACTCACCTGGCACGCACTTATTCGGACCATGAGCCGGTATGCCTTGAATTGCTGCCTTCTAATTCCATTGCCACCCCAGGCTGCTGGAGGTTAATACCGGCGGCACTCTTAGATGCTGTGTTCCAAGCAGAATTGGGGGAAGAGATCAAGGATTTCTTTACGAGGAATAAGGGCTCAGTTGATAATTTAGGTCTGCTATGGGAGGCGTTTAAAGTTACAGTCCGGGGCATTTGCATCTCAAAAAGTTTTGGAGTGCTCCGTGACATCAGGAGAACTCTGAGACGTCTTGAACTTGAAATTAAACTACTCCTAACAGACATGTGGGCTGCTGATTCTGGTGCCGTGCGCGCCACACTCCGCGAGAAGCTCACGGACTATGCCGACACTGCAGACCAGGAGTTAAAATTTAGGGGCAAATATTTCACCGCCCGCCGATACGGTGAAGGAGAGAGACCTGGCCGAGCACTGGCAAGTGCTATTAGGACACCCCTGTTTTCAAATTACATTTTGAATGTGGTGGACGATGATGGCGTACGATACAGGGACAGCTTAGATATCCTTAAAATATTTACTGCATACTATTCGGAACTATACAGTTCGCAGCGTACAGCCCCCCTGACTTCTCCCCCTATTTAAAAGATATAGCTCTTGGATGGCTAGGGGACTCTCAGCGCGAATTCCTAATGGCGCCATTTGAGGATGACGAGCTGCGTGAAGCTATAATGCAAATGGCATCGGGGAAGGCGCCGGGCTCCAATGGGCTTCCCATTGAGTTTTATAAAATGTACATTGATCAGCTGCTCCCTGTGCTTAAGGAGGTTTTCTTGGAGGCCCAAGAGATGCAGATCTTACCCAAATCCATGAGGGAAGCGCTCATTACGTCCTTATTGAAACGTGGCAAACCCGCAGATCGTGGCGAGGCTTATAGGCCGCTCTCTCTAATAAATACAGATGCGAAAATCCTGGCTAAATTAGTGGCAAACCGGCTTAGCCTGCCTAGGGACAAGCTGGTTCATTCCAGGAAGAGCCACACCCCATAACCTTAGGACCTTATTCTCCATTTTGCAGGCAGTGGACCCAAGGTTGCAACTGTTAGCGGTGTTTCTTGACGCCTCAAAGGCTTTTGATTCAGTGAAATGGGACTACCTATTCACTATTTTGCAGTGTATGGGCCTTCCAGCTGGTTTCATAACATGGATTCGGCTCTTGTACACCTCGCCCTCGGCGAAAGGCTTAATTAACGGTCATACCTCCTCCTCCATTTCACTCCCTCAGGGCACGCGCCAGGGGTGCCCACTCTCGCCCATCCTATTTGCCCTAATTATGGAACCCATAGTCACAAAAATTAGACAACATTATAGCCACATGGGCCTTCGCTGCTTCCTTCGCCCGCTACTTATCTTCTGTGACCCTATATATTAAAGACCCACAACACAATTTCAACCCATTGCTATGCCAGTTCGTTAGATTTGGGGGCCAATCCGGAAGCCACATAAATTGGTCCAAATCACAGATATTCCCGCTGACCAGTTCTGTTACTCCCTTTGACACAGATTTTCCGCTCGCGTGGTGTGAGGACGATGCTAAATATTTGGGGATCCGCGTAGCGACAGACCGGGACGAGTTAATGCGAATTAACTATGGGTGTGCAATGGAACACATCACAGGCTGCATTACTCGATGGATTGCCCTTCCCTTAACTATGGCTGGACGCATATCCCTTATAAAAATAGTAATCCTCCCCAAGTTTTAATATCTTTTCCTCAACATTCGCTACGACCCTGGACGGCACTTCGTTGTCACCCTATGGTCGGAATTGATTCGGCTGGTGTGGGGCAGAAAACAACCGCGTATACAGTGGAACATACTAATGCGGCCCTATTCCCATGGGGGCTTAAATATACCTAATTTTGAGCTCTATTACATATGTACCCAGGCTCATTATGCTCATTATTGGCTCCATCCACCTCGTTATACACCCCATGTTGCCACCGAACACAGGCTAGCAGACCCTATCCCGCTGGAGGGTGTCATTCTGTTCACCACTGCGCCCCGCGGCCATAGCCAGTCTTCCGTAGACTGCACACTCACAGCCTGGTCTTGCATCCCTGATCATATGCACGCACCCAGTCTATACTCCCCTCTCCTACCACTCACATACCACCCAGAAATATCACTAATACAAGAAGGTCTCTTTAATAAAACTGCGCGTATGCAAAACATTCGCTGCTGGGGGTACCTATATAGTAATGGCAAGTTCCGCTCCCTCCAACAACTGTGCCCTGATCGCCCGCCATCCACTATGGAAATGTTTTTATATGCTCGTTTTCATCATGGCATTCAAGCTAGTACACTGGTTTCCCTTCAGAGCCTGCAACATTTGCCCCCCTACATTGTGTCTTGCGTGCCCCCACTGATTCACACTAGGTGTCCAAACTCTACCACGTTTTATATAGTGAAGTTGAGTACCCGCCATACCCGGCACATGCTAAGTGGTTGGCAGAATAGGGCCAAGATCTCACTGATGCACAATGGTTATACTGCTGTAAACAGACTGAACAGATCTCTACCAATAGCAGACTCTGTATCATACATTCTAGATTCCTACATCGCAGCTACTAAACCCCAGTTACACTCAACAAATTTGGTTTGAGGGATACACACAGGTGTAAAATTCTGCACCTTGCCTGGGATTGCCCGGATATCCATACTACTGGAACAATGTCCTTGCAGCCCTAGACGCTATGGTGTCTCTAACTCTCTCGAAATCTCCACTTGTAGCTCTTCTAGGATATACTGAACAACTCCTGGCCAAGCATCGAAATTTGTGTCTTTCTGTCTCACTTTTGCCAAATGGCGCATAGCCTGCTGATGGGGTAGGGGACGGGCAACCAAATTCAAAGATTGACTGTCAAACATGATCCTATGGCAAAATCAACTTTGCACCTATGCTGAACTTCTCCCCCGCTCCTCTCGTCCCGTGACATTTGGGGCCCACTGCAGACATATTTATTGGAACACCCTTGCACTGACGAGGCCACGTCTTAAAGTCAAACCTGGTCTTCTTCTGCATCTGTCCACCACTGAATATGCTGACCTGCCCTACTGATGCTCCTGCCGGATCATAGCTGCCTTATTACATACTGATAGAGCCCCTGGCGCACCTATTCTACTGTAGTCTGTGATGGCAAATATGACGTCCTGTTTGCTCCTTGAATTATTGTAGCTTCTTGGTAGTGTATAATGGTCCACACTGCTAAAATATGTTCATGTCTGTTGTCACTTATGTACCCTGTGTATCTTTGCTACATTCTCCCACTTGTCCTAGCTATATGTTCATTGCAGATATTGAACCTTGAATGTATGTTTTTTGATGGAGAAAAAACTTCAATAAATAAAGTTATTTAAAAAAAGAAAAAAATGTTATTTTGACCTTCAAAAAGGGACTGAAAACTCCTACATCCATTTATATTTGAACTAACCCCTTGATGCCTTAGCCTGCCATGGTACATAATTCCCTACTAACTCCAAACTGAATATTTGTCATTGTTCATTCTCCATTCTACTCCTCCTCTAATGGTCCATATACTTCCATCCTTCATATTCCATTAAGTTTGACAATTAGACAGGATACTGTGGCTTCCTATAATCCTACATTTCCTTCCACAATGACCTCAATTCCACTTTCAATTGGTTTCTGAATATTTTACTACATGACTGCACATCGCTGTTATGACTTAAAGTCACCAAACATAGCGTGGTACAGTTGTGCTATACAAAACGTTTAAATGAAATAAGAAGGCAAACTAAATCTTCTGTAGATACTACGGCATTACACCACATTTTTCATAACACATAAATAACGACACACGCAGGAGTAAGTAGATCTCGATGAACAGTGGGATGGGAAAGGCAGGACATCCTTAAGGAAAGAATGCGCAATCATTACTGATCACATGGAAGGAGGAGATGCTGACAAGCAAAGAAAGGGAAAAAAAAACAAAGAATGAAAAGAATTCAGATAAGTACACAGGATTTACTGATTTCCTTTGAAAGAAAATCTAAATACCCTTGTGTCATTTTATAAAGATAGTTTATGGTTAAAGGGACTGAATATATTTACAGGAAGCACAACTACGTCGATTATAGAAACCTCTGTGTGAAATAATGTTTAATTTCTTTTTTTTTTTCTCAAATGGCATTTTTAGTTGCATTCTTTTGATGCTAACATCCCATCACCATCAAAGTGGATTCCGAGGTCACTTTAATAACAAATGCATATTTATTAAACTTAAACATTCACAGTTGGGTTATCTTTCACTGCACAACAAAATGAAATACAGTGATGGTTACAATTTAGCCTTTCAGGTTCCAGAGCCCCCTTCTTCTAGGGTCAGTGCTACAATGCTCAAGACACAAACTAGCCTCGAATCAATAAATTCACTTTGGGATTGCATTTTTGAGCAAATCAGAGAATCTATAAATGTTGTTTTGGCCCTGGAGCTAAAGCCATGGCTCAATATCGAGAATTTTAATAACCTAGCACTGCAGATTACATAGTGAGAATTAACAAAATTAAATACAAGTTATACAATGCTAGTCAACATTACCAGGCCTTAGTCTATACAGATTATAAAATCACATGAAATACAGAGAGAATAGATTATATTTTAAAATCCTTACCATCTTCTAAATCTTCACCGTGGTATCGAGATGATATTTTGCTAGTTGAGGTCTGAAATTTTAAAATGCAAATTTGGTATAACTGCTGGACGTTACCTCTGAAAACTTATTGAACTTTGAACAACATTATAACCAACCTCATGTTATTTTAGAGCTATATCACAGGCACTAATTACAAATCAGAACGCAATTACAATGTGTGTATTGTATTTTCTGTATTGATACGGAAAATTATTTACTGAGTATTTGAACATGATCGGCGTATGGCTCAGTCTTGCACAGAAAATCACCAAGAATCTCCAAATCGTCACATTACAGGGTGTAGATTTACTTCTCTTTGAAGTTCTCACAGTTTTGAGTGATTAGTGGTTAGAGTAGGATACAATGGATCAGACTGCATACGGTTTGATTTTATTCATAGGCGGCTTTCTAAAACGCCCCAAGCTCCCCTACAAACCACTCAAATTAAATTGGGTATTATAACAATTTACAAAGTAGTGAAAGTAGTACAATTGGCGACCCCTCAACATACAAAGTACACTCGCAGAAAAATGTCCTACACTAAAGATTGAAGGGCTTGTCACTCATTTGCTTGCTCGAGTGAAAACTGGGTCTGGTCTGCCAAGACTAAGCTTTAGGTAGCCCATTGGAACTAGCTTGAAGTGAACACAGACCTTCATTTGGAGTCAGCACAGATCACAAAGATGGGTTTGGGGGTGGCTTCAAGCAAAAAGTCTACTTAGTATTGATTGTAGATGTTCTGCTTTCTGCTTGCACTGTTCACTCGGGGTTAGGAGCATTTCTGCTGATACAACATTATGCTAAATGTTGTGATAAAGGCATTGACCCGTAATGTAGGGTCCTCTGCCAATATCAATAGGTCTCGGAATACTCAGATTTTCTCCACCAAAACAGACTATAGCAGCATGCACATTTAGACTCTTTTTGAGCAAGACCACCCTCCAAGGTTGCACATGTTGAGTAGTGGACAAATTCCACTAAGCACATGACTGCTTAGTGGGATTTGAAACCCACCCCTTCACTTAAAATGACTTCTAGGTCTTTTTAGTCTAGGTCTTTTTAGTTTGCCCTAACCAGAAATAATTTCAATCAGTAATGCCCCTTCTATACAGTGCCGACAAGTACTGAGCCATTATATCGATCTTTGTGCTCCTGGAATGCAAGTGGCCTCTCGCAGAAACTTTGGTCCCACGCAGCCACAGCCTAACTTTAAAATCATCACCTTACAGGAAACATGGTCCGTGTCAAGTCATCCTATCACCGGGTTCACAGAGCACAGTAAATCGGCTCTTAGAGAGCACAAGCACTGTAGGCCAAAGGTCTGTCACTACATATTCTCAGTGAAACTGCAGGTGAAAATCAAACAGATAATATTTCAGGAAAACTGGTTACAAGGAATAAAAAGTCAGAGCACTCGCTCTTGTTGATTAACATCTAGATCAACCCAAGTGCAAGGGAGAAAATGGAGCATCCCCTAGCTAACTGCATGATAACAGATGACTTCAACACAAATCTCTTAAAGATTATCAGGAGGATAATGTAGAGATCTCCCCCAAGTGCACCTGAAACAATGCCGAGAAGCAAAGCTGAAATACTGTACACTAAGTGCACTGGGGGAATTCCTGGTCCTGCAGCTCAGCAAAATGAGCTTCTAATTATTGAATGGCCAGTCCTCACAGGATATCCCCCCAAACTGGTCAAGAACTAACAGAAAAACCCACTCTTACCATAACTACTCCATACACATTGTGGAAATGTTCCACTAATTGGAAAGTTACAGCATAGATCTGTGCAAAGAGAGTGAACATCACCCCCAGATCAAACAAAGAAGGTCCAAACTGTCCGATCACACCTTAGCCTGTGTCCAGAGCAAGGGGATCTACACCGATAATCTCAGGCGCCTCAAATGTAGAGGCAACAGTGGCAAGATCATTGCAGAATGTACAAGTTTCGCGGCAGGAGAGAACTTAGGTGACAACTCGTCAATCGATGAGTGGACAAACCTCATCATTCAACTACTCACAAAATTCCAACAAACAGTGCCCAGTCGTATAACGATCCTAATTCATTCCCCGCTACGACAACGACTAGTCTTTTAAACCATTTCGGACAAATTTTGTATGCAAGAGCAAGAAAACCAACTGAAGGAACTTCTGTGCTCTGGTAAACAGGCAGGTGAACGGTTCCTGCAGACCTGGCTGTGCCAACATCACTGAACCAGAATGGTCATTTTTCCTCTGCAGGCACTTCACGTCGAGCGGTGACTTGATTGCCAAACAGACGAGGGGTTTGCAAGTCCAAATGTAAACATCACCATTTCCACTCCCCAAGACCGTGAACGCCTGTCCCCTTCCCTTTTGTCTCACCATTTCTGCTCACTCAGCTGTAACAGATCAAGTCAAAGGCTAGGTCAAACGGGCTCCTTGGGCCCAACGGCCTCCCCCAAGCCATCTTCAAGCAGGACATTCCTTTTTGGGCAGGCAAGCTTTTGTTGCTTTTTGATTACTGCTTGAGGAGTGTGGTGATCCCAGAGTCATGGCATCTGGCTACAATACATCCCACTCAAAGTGATTTCTTAAACCAGATCCCAGCAACTATAGACTGATTGCGCTTCTGGACAACAAAGCAACATTCTATGCCAGTCTACTGCTGAAGGACCTGCATTAATGGGTGGAGATGAGGGGGCTCATTTTGAAGAATCAAACTGGTTTTAGCACAAAATCTGGCCCACTATCCAACCGGATTGCTTTTTCTGATAGAATAGATATGGCTATCACCTTAGACACCTTGTTGCATTTCTGCTTTGTAGATTTCAAGGCAGCATTTGACTGCTTGTCAAGGAGAGCACATTAGTCAAAACTAAGGAAATGGGGCATCCTATCCAAATTCCTAAAGTCCATAATTCAGTTACGTTCTAACACCTGGATTGACATTAAACTGGGAGATGGTGCCTGCGTGTCTAGAAAACAGCTATGTTAAGCAGGGGTACTCGTTAGCGCCCCCCCCCCCCCCCCTCCTGTCCAAATCCCTTGACACCATCAACAGCCACTCGCTAAAGGTTGGTGGGGAACAAATCAGAAATCTTCTTTACGCAGATGATCTAGTCCTGTTCAGTTACACTAGACTTGGTTTGTAGCGATTGTTAAATCTGCTGCAACTCCTACACCTCTAACAACAGCCTGGAGGTCAAGAAAACTAAAATTGCAATGCTTGTAAGGAAATCATACCGGGGGGGTGGCTGTTCCTACAAAGGCAATAAGATCACAAAGGATTATTCAAATACCTGGGGGTCCTTATCGATCCGAGAGGCTCCCTTGTTCGACAACAGAAGGAAATTAAAAATAAAAGCTCTAGCCCTCCAGATGACGCTGTCAAAACTATCAAATATAATGTAGGGGTGAAGCCTTCCACCTTCCTTGACGTTATGAGGGCAAAAATCATTCCATCATTGTCCTACAGTAGGAAAACTCTACTGGGAAAAGATTGCTAACTTTCTCAACAAACTTGTCACCAGGATAGACAAATCCATCCTCCACCTGCAGAGATCCTCTTCTGCCACCCAGATTAGGCTGGAACTAGACCTCCACTATCAGCGGGCCGCCAGAGTTGGTGCCTTTCGAAATCGGTGTCACAAACTCTGAGCTGCTTGGGGTGGCTGCCTAGAGACACTACTATGGTATGAGATTAAAACTGGCTGCCCTGGGCAACCTACCACTTGTACCGTGAGGACTGCTTAAGCAACTTGAACGTGAGAGCGCTCTGGGCTTCCAACTTGGGTCAACCAGCCTTCAAGCAATGCAATAAAAAAATGTGTGCACCTCTGTTCATATCACACCGACAGGGCCACCCTAGCCAAGCACAAGCACGTCTGGGTGGTCATCAATTCTTATCAGCCAGCGTACCCCCTCAACCTTCTTGTCTTGCACCTATTGAAAATTCCCAAAAGGCAAGATTCATGTCCCTTAGGCACCTTGCCACGTGGCGCTGGCCCTCCGAAGGAACAACATGCAGACGTTGTGGTTTGTGAGGAATCCTTTTAACACATCGTCTGCTTCAGCCCAGACCTTCTAGAGAACGCAAATCCCTTCTGAAGCCAGAGTGGAATGATTTGGGTTTCCAGACCTGCTGGTGGGCTATTATTGCCTCCCTTAACCCAGGCAACACCACTCTAAACCTTCTGCTGGGAAAGGTTGCAGCTTTGGCCGTCAAACAAATTGCCCGCTTATGGGCTTCTGTTAAGTGGCCATGATCGGTTTCTTGCGAACCCTAGCTGGTCCCAGATTTCAAAAGCTGATTCATCGGTCAGAAGAGTCACTGCTCTGCTTGCCTTTGAATTCATCATTATTTAACCATCATCATGTGTTCTTATGAAACCTTCCCCACCTGATGCTTTTAGTATGTACCTCTCATCCGATTAATCTTAAGCCCATCAAAGGATCTAAATGGGCCCATTTACACCATCTAATTCCTGTACACTTTTGATTCCTGACACTACAGTGGGTGTTAAGTGTACTTTGCTCCCTGTTGAACAGACCACAGACTGGATGTCTCAGAGTAGTCTGTGAAAAATTGCTACTATTTCCCTGCCCTCGCTCCGGGCAAATGTCTCAGACTGGACTGTGAAAAACTGCTATTTTCCAGACCTCGCATTAGCCCTTAGCTGTGAACTTACATTCTCTTTTTACTCATCTTTTTAACTAGATGCCTGTTTTAAATGCTCACAAAGCATTAACATTACCCTGTCTTCCTTTTCCTGGTGTTTGACCCGATACAATCGTAATTATTTTTTAATGTTCTTGTATTTAGGTCGGTTGACCTATTTCCTTTGCACATTGCCTTTTATTCAACAATGTGTCTCCACTCGATATGCTGTTTTTAACTTCTTGTGTTTTAACAAACTTGTAATGGTTTATAATTAACCAAACAATAAAGACATTATGATTTACAGCACCTCTAATAATTCACTTCCAAGATACATAATGGGGCACCTTTAGAGGAAAATTGACCATATTTTGTGTTTGAAACAAATTTCACCAATTCAAGTGGAACTCCCTCTCTTCCACAATCACTTTAGATTGTTTCAGCAAAGCAAATATAACTATAATGCCCATGATGGCAGGGACATTTGGAATTTATTCAACGAAAATCAAATGACCTTTATTTCTCAAAGGCGAGGAAAAGAAAAGTTACTTACCTGTAATTCTAACTCTCTTCCAGGGGAATAGTTCCTGTCTGTGGAGATGGGAGGGTTGCTTATGACCCTGATGAGGACTCCCCCAGAAGGGAACTAGGATTGTAACTTTTCCTTCTCTTCCAGGGGATCCTCATCCATAGTCATAAGCACTGAATAGAATACCATGCCCATCCCACAACAAGCAGAAATTACTTAAAAGCAGCTCCAACAATCACCCGAAAAGGTTTCTCGGTGAAGCTTGCCCTACTTGAGTAACTGATCTGGAATCTGAATCTAGACAGTAGTGTATAAAAAAAGGTATGAACAGATCTCCAAGTAGAAGCTTTACGTATATCTGAAATGGGAACATTTCTAAGAAGAGCTATAGTTGCAGCTTTTTCCCGTGTCGAAAGTGCTTTAGGCCTTCCGGGTAGAGACTTCTTAGCTAATTGGTATGAAAGAGTACACAAGAAACTATCCACTTATAAATGAATTGTTTTGATTATGTTAAGCCTTTTCTTACTAGACCATAATAAATGAAAATAGTGTGATTTTATCGCTTTAGTTTTGTTTAAATAAATATTAAGGACTCTTAACATCAAGAGAATGTAGAGACTTTGCTGCTGGTATCGATGGATTAGGAAAAATTGTAGGCAATTAAATGGTTTGCTAAATATGGAATTCTGAATCCACCTTAGGAAGAAAAGTGGAACGAGTTCTCATTACAACTCTATTGCAATGGAACGCTGTATATGGTTGAACAGCCCATAACACTTACATTTCACTCACTCTGCAAGCTGATGTCATAGCTACTAAGAAAGACTATCTCTGTGTAAGATGTTGTAAAGAGGCTTTATGAATGGGCTCAAGGGGGTGGCGGGAGGGGGAATTCCATCAGTTTGGAGAGGACAAGGTTAAGTTCCCAAGGAAGAGACGGTGACTTAACAGGAGGGAATACCTTCTTAATTCCTTCTAAAGAAAGGTTTATAATGGATATTTGGTATAGGCCATTAAAGCCGTAAGATGTACTTTAATTTTATAAAATTGCAAACCAGACCTTGCAAAATAAAGTAAGTAAGGTTTAATTACTTCTTCCTGATGCAAGGATGGATTGCGGCTGTTCTGGAAACACCATAAGCAAAACCTCTTCCACTAATATACAAACAATGTTCTCATCGAAGGTGTTTTAGGCCTTTTGTAGCATTTCCATGTAGTCTTGTGAAAGGCCTAGATGACCATACTAGAGGAATTCAGAAACTAAGCGGTCAAGTTAAGCGATGGAAGATTGGGTTTTAGGAAATGGCCCCATATGTGTACACCAGATATTGTGTGCACATCAATCCCTTGTGTGGTCTCTCTGACAGTTCAGTAAACCGCCACTGACAAGGCCATTCCGGGAATATTATTCTGGTTTTGGATTTGTAGAATTTGATGAGAACTGCCGATATGAGAAGGACTTGGAGATGACCAGCCACTCAAAAGGGCATTCCATTTACCCTGGTTGGAAGAATCTGAATGCGTAGTCTTGGCATTTTCGGTTTGAGTGCGCAAGCAAATCTATTTGTGGGTAGCCCCAGTCTTGAAAAAAGCCTTGCAAGACCTCGTTGTGGCAGAAGCCAGTCGTGGTTTTCTTAGAACACTTCGCATGCATGTTCTGAGCACGAGGAAGGTGGAAAGCGGATAATGTTAAATTTCTGGCTGTCAACCATTTCCATATGGCTTGAACTTCGATGGCTAGGCGTCTCAGGTGATTTCCTTACTGCTTGTTCAAGTAAAACGTAGTTGTATTGTCGGTCTGAACGATGAATGAATGTAATTATTTTTTTATTTCAAAGAGTTTTTGCATGAAACAAAAATAATCCAAAGGACTGAAACAAAAGCATTACAGGGAAGATGCGCTTTGCATGAGTCGTCTGATTAAGTCTAAAAGAACAAGTACATAAAGTAAGAAATACAATAGAATAAAGAAACGCATAGATAGAACCTCACTTGCTACGGTGGGACAGCAGGATTGGAATGTAATAAAGCATATTCATTACCAGTGACCAATATCAAAAAAAGGTTCCAGACATCATATTATATATGAGTCTAAGAATATATCACAGTTGTATGGAAAAACAGTTAAAGGTACCTGTGTAAAAACTGTATATGCAGACAATGGCCCACAATTTTGAGATGTAGCACGACCGTAGAATGAAGAGGGATGAGAACGCACTGTGTAAAGGCCATTTTATGGGAAGCTAGTGAATATTTGGCTGACAGGAGATAGAAGGAATAAGAAATTTATTAAGGAGGATAGTTCATGGCGCTTTATTGTTAGCGAAAAAGTGTAGAGTTTCCTCCATAAGGCTCTAGGTTGTCGTTTCCATGGGGAGTGTTGCAAGGCGATGTTGTCAGCACCACTAAGACGTACAATCCAGTTCAACCAAGATTTAAATGAGGAGGCAGCAGTGTTTTTCCAACTGGGGAAGATGGACCTGCATGCTGCTACTAATAAGATGTAAAAGTGAGGCATCATTAAGGGAAGATAGGGGAGGATCGAGAAATCCCATAATAATGGATTAGAACTTGCGTTTGATCTGAAAACCACACAGTGACAAGGGACACCTAAAAACACTATCCCAAATGGCTTGAAACACTGCAGGGACAGATTAAGTGTGATAAGTCTCCGGGTTCTTTAAAACAATTCCATCAGCTTGGGTCGTCTCTCAGACCAACTTTCTGTAAATGAGAGGGAGTCCCAAAAATACTTTGCAGGAGCCATAACTTAGTCTGAGAGTGTGCTGGTATTACTTTATGGGAAACTACCGATTTTCAAATTAAGTTCCAATTCTCTGGGGATACTGGGGTATCTTGGTCCTATTTCTCTTGCGTCACTAGGTTTAGACGTGTGGTGTAAGGTTGTGTAAACGTTTGTAGTATTTGGAGACCTGGTTGCCCCATCTGTTGGTAACAGCAATCGAATTAGGAAGGGAAGGGTTCTGGGAGAGTGGGTTGGCTTTAGCTACACAGGATTTAAGTTTAAGAAATAGAAGTCTATGTTTTCTAGATTGAATCGCATCTATAGTTTGCTGAAGGAAAGTTGGTTATTTTTTGGGCCTAAAGGTGATAGAAAGTGGATCCCTTAAGAGATTAGTATTTCCAAGCAAGTGGAGTTCCCTCGCTCTTGAAAGATGTCTCATTCAATAGGGGGATCGAGTCAGAGTGTTTATCGGGACTTCCAACTGGGCGACTAATATTAATAAGGCTTTTTTGGTGTTGTGAGAGATTTACCTGGCTGTTCGGGAACGTTGAAGTTTGGTGGAGAGTAGCATATTCAGATGAGAGTCCTCTAAGTTTGCACTTTCGACAAGAAGCCAGGTTGGAGTGCACTCCAGCAGGGGGTAAAACCACAAAGAACCCTGCCTGACGGTGGAGCAGAGCCAGCTCTTTGGTGTGGGAAAGAGGGACCAGACTGGTCTTTTTTAACCATCTTTTCTTCAGGAAAAATATTACAAGTGCTATGGTGGAAAAATCCATAATGCAATTCAATTCCTAGTATTGGTATTTCCAACATGGAGATGTTGTAAAATGAAATTATGAATGTTGACAAAGAAGAGTATTGCAATACACAGAGCAACCCCCACTGCTCCAGGAATGGACCGATGGAATAAGACTTGATGGAATCGGTATTGGCAAATGGAAAGCATATGAAGACTGAACAGAATTATCACAAAGTGATGGGGGACCTTACAGAATAGGTAGAAATGCTCAACTAATTGATAGACCCTCTGAATAATACACTACCGCGAAGCCTGATGGCTAGGGTGGAATCACTATGCCTTGTGGACAGCAGTTCTGTGACAGGATAGCCAGGCACTGATTAGTGCTGATAATGGTAATGCGATCTATTGTTGGTATGGTCGATATACAGATGCTCTATAACAGTCAATTTTGTTGATGTAATGTTAAGGCTCTTGATAAAACCACTAAAAAGATTTTTTTTTTTAAAGAAAAGGATTACTAAGAGTGAGCTTGTGAATAGTCTGGCGTTGAGGCAAAGGAAGATTCAGAAGGACACCAGCTCTGAAAATAAAGAAAAATATTGTTTGCAGATAAGAATCAGTCTAATTGACTCACTACATTCAAGACGTAAAATGCATTCATTGAGATAGAAAAAGCATATCCTTTTTTGTGCAATGAACTGGCCGATGGGACAATTTAAAAGAAGACTTCCAATTTCACCAGGAAAAATAATTCACCTGTGAATGAAGAAACAATTTATCCCTAGAAGTAACCTGTCCATCTCTGTGTAATTTTTGTTTTATTAACCAGTCACAGGGAAACCACAGGAAATTAGCCTGCTGAGGAACCAAGTTCGAATTTTCAGCACCTGAATAAAACCAAAAGGTTTCAATGTTAGGTCAGGATCATGGCACTGGGTTTTCTGGTAAAGCCAACATATGAACCTCTCAACACGCCTTACCAGCAAAAGGTTTGCTCACAGAAGAACTGAAATACTTTTTAAGAAACATTTGACATGAGATACAGTCATCTCAAGGTAATCTACGATGGCTCGCACACACTTTATTTGCTTGAGAATCTGACAGGGCCTAAACCAACCAAACGTCCAGATTTGGAAAAAAAATCTGTAGACTGTAACCTTTGCTAAAAAATGCCCTTGGTTCAGATCTGTGATCCTGGAAACCTTTAGCTCCAATCACAAAATACAAGAAGCACTTGTGTACTCTTCTAACAAGTATATGAAAACCGGTGTACTGCAGGTCTAAGTCCTCTATGAAAACTCTTGTTTAACAACTGAGCTATAAATTGGGACACAGACACCAGAAACTCAAGGAGAGGCATTTCCTTGAGGTGGAGATAGCCCAACATCTAAGCGAAGGGACAAAAGCTAGAAATAACACATAGATAACATTTATTTAGTCAGGAAACATACATCAAATATCTTCGATATGATAATACCTCACCAGTGTTGTCGGCTTGGCAAAGCAGATTTATTGATCAAACAGCAACCTTGACAATGGAGAACCACTAGTCTGACCCGACCCCTCCTTGGCTCAAATGGTCAGCATGGTACAGCCCCAAACCATTAATATTCTTGTGTTCTCAATTCCTTAAAACAGACTCGCCTTCAGTTTGGACATCATACACATCAAGTAATAAAAAAATAAAGATTATTCAAGTCTAACAACTCACGTCGCCACTTAAAATCAAAAAGGTGACTGTAGTTAACCAGCAGGAAATAAAGAGACTCTTTGTACATGCCATTTCAAAAAGGCCCTTCTCATTTCCATATTTGTTTATAATAAAACTATACCCAGTTCCATAATCATAGAGAATATCAATAATATTTATTTATACGTTTTTTATAGCGCTTGCTAGATCCGAAGGTATCAGAGCGCTTTACATATAATGTGGGATCATTAGATTGAAGTACATGCAAAAAAAACAGACAAAGAAAATTGTTCGGTCGCAGCGGTAGTTACAGTATGCAGACATGGGAACCTCTTGAGCTAAAAAAAATGTACAAGACATAGTGGACCGCTGAAACACTAATTTAACCGCTACAACTGGTCAAGGCAGAGTGGGTGTGAGCTTTGGGAACATAGCTCAGTTAGGGTGTGTGTTAAAGTATTTGTTGAGCAGTAGGTGTTTAAGTTCCTGTTTGAAATGGGAAAATAAGGGGTTGCAGCGCAGGTCACTAGGGAGTGAGTTCCATATCGTGGGAGCATTTCCAGAGAAAGACTGTCTGGGAGGATTTATTTTTCAGTTTGGGAGGTATGAGAAGAAGTGCGTTGGAGCTCCTTAGGGATCTGGCTTTACCAGCTTTCGAAAGTTTGTTCTCCAGATAGTTGGGGTTATCTGTGTGAAGGGCTTTGTGGGTGATGCAGGCGGTCGCGTAGAAACATCTTCCTTCGATTGGGAGCCAACTGAGGCTCTTGAGGGCCGGTGTGATGTGAGGCACAGGGTCAAGACTGATTTGCATATAGCTGTGTCTGAACTGGGGTGGCAAAGTGAGCTAAAGAACGATGATGGATTCAAGCCAGATCTGTGACTGGCGGAGAATGTCTGAAAAGTTTCAGTGCTCTGTCCATCATCTCCTTGTGTTTGCTCAAACCGATTGCAACATGTTATTAGCCGGACTGAGAATTGAACTTAAGGGGGTCAGGTGAGTTTTCGGAGTTCCTGTGAGGATGGCGTTACCATAATCCAGTTTTGAGAAGACAACTGATTGCACTACCATCTTAAAATCTTCAGGGGGAATGAAAGGTTGGATTTTCTTGTGGTGTTTTAGTGTGAGGAGTGCTCCTTTGGCTGAGTTGTTGATGTGGGCTTTCAATGACATGTTTCTGTCCAGGGTGATACCTAAGGACTTAACGGTGTTGGACAGTGTTAGAGAACAGTTTAGAGTGTCCAAATTCTTGAGCCATACTTGGATTGGTAGCAGGTTCTTTTTCGGGGAAAAAAGTAGCAGTTCAGTTTTGTTGGGAGTTCAACTTTAAGTGGTTGATAGTAAGCCAAGTGTGTATCTTGATTAGAGTGGTATTCAGATGTAGGATGTTACTGGGTGATTTAATTTTGTAATAGAGTGGAGTGTCATCAGCATACAGGTGACATTTGACCCCTGCTTGGCTCAGGATAACCGTAAGGGGTTCCAAGAAGAGATTGAAAACGGCTGGGGATAGAATTGAGCCTTGGGGTACACCATGAGAAACTAGCGTTGGTTTTGAGAAACAGTTGTTGATTTGTATTTGTTGCAAACAATGTTGCAGGTAGGATGTGAACCATCTTAGGACTGTGCCATTGATCCCAGGATGATTTCTGAGTGTCTCAAGTAAAGCAGGGTGATTTACGGTATCGAAGGCAGCCGATAGGTCAAGTAGGATTAGGAGGCATGCATCACCTTCATCCAAGGATCTACGAATGTCAGAGATATTGAGCATAGCAGTTTCAGTGCTACAGCCTTTCCTGAACCCCGATTGGAAGGGGTCATGGAGGTTGAATTCTTCTATGTGTTCGTTTAGTTGTTGTGGGACGCACTTCTCCAATGTTTTGGCTAGAAAGGGAAGGTTGGTGATAGGTCTGAGGTTATTGAAGTCATTGGGGTCGGCATCTGTTTTTTTTTAGTATGGGTGTGACTTGGCCTAGTTGGAAGCAGTCACGAACACTGCCTGAGGAGAGAGAGGAGTTGATTTTAGTCCAGAATGGGGCAATGATATGGTTGAGGTTTTGAACTGTTGTGGAAGGCATAGGATCTGATGTGGGCTTAAACTTCGCAATCATATTGAAGACTTCACTTTCAGTCATAGGTTCAAAATCGGACCAATACACTTTGTTTTTCAGTTGAAGGAGATCAAGGTTGAAATTAGTTTTTCTAGAGGCCATGCGGTCCTTGGTTACATCAGGAGGGGGTTCTGCCATGTAGGGGAGTGAAGCCGAGGGGAAAGTTGGTAGGGATGTCAGATTTGTGACTTGGATGAAGGACTGTTCAGTTTTTGCAACTTTATCAGTGAAGAAGTTGGCAATTTCTTCACAGCGTTCAGTGGTGGCTTTTGTTTCGTGTGGGGAGGATATGGTAGTTTTCGGTTTAATAATTTTGAAGAGCTCTCTGGGTCTGTTCTTAGCACCGTCAAGATGGTTGCGAACGAAAGTGGCTTTTTCTCTGAAGATACGTTTCTTGTAGGAAAGCTGTGCCGTGCCGTTCTTAGAAGTGAGAGGTTCACTGTAGAGGGGTTTTGTCTCCATAACCTTTCTGACTGTCTGAGTTGTCTCCTCTCATTGTTAAGATCTGAGTTGAACCAAGATTTAGATTGGATAGATCTAGACAGCTTCAGTTTGAGCGGTGCCATTTCTTCCAGATCAGCAGATACCGCTGTGTTGTAGTGGTCAGTGAGGTCATCAACTGTGTGAGCGGGAGGATGGTGCTGTAGTTGGGCACAGATCCTGGTCTCAAGTTCTGTCATTGAGATTAGCTTTAAGTTCCTGGCCCAGTGCTTGGATCTGTCGGAGGGGGTTATTTGGGGTCTGAGGTAGATCTCTATATTAAACAGTATGAGATGGTGTTCTGATCAGACAATGGGTGTGACAATTTGAAATGAGACGAAATCATTTTTGGTGATAATCACATCTAGAGTGGCGCCTTTGATATGGGTTGGTTCGTTGCAAAGTTGGCTGAGATTGTTAATTTCACAAATGTTAGTCAGATGTGTACTGTGATATCTTCAGCATTGTTCCAGTGAATGTTGAAGTCGCCCAAGAAGACATCCTTCGATTCAGCTAGGGAGAACCGTGTCAGTAGGTCAGTTATTTCTTCCAAGAAGAGGGTGCGATCACCAGGAGGGTGGTAGATGGTGTGAAATTCGATGGGAGAGGAGCCTTTGGCAGTGAGTTCTACTCCAAGGTATTCGAAAGTAGAGTATTTTGTGGTCTTGAAAGTGGAGGGATTGATTCCATCTGTGTGGATGATTGCTAGTCCGCCACCTTTCCTCTTTTGTCTGTCCTGTCTAATGATGGAGTACCCAGGAGGTACTAGCAGGTCAAGTATGGGGGTTGAGTGTTTGTTAGGCCATGACTCGGTGATGAATGTGATTTATTTTTCTTTATCAAGAATAGATTCAGCAATATCTGTGGCATGTTTAACTGCTGATCTGCAGTTAAAGAGCATGCAAGTTAGAGACCTAGGACCATTATTAGTGGTATCAATTGTCTGAATAGTGGTGTATTGAGCTGGTGGTCTGGGCGAGGTGATCATTTGAGGGATTCCATTAGGTCCCACGAAACTGTAATTGTAGACAGAAGCTTGTAGACCATTTTCGGGTTCATTGTGATGTAGGATTTGCAGAGTACATCAGCTTCACGAGCTGATACGGGGCTAAGGGCTTGGTGGGGTCTGTGGGATGAACGACTCAAGGGAATAGAGGTCCAGTAGGTATGTTGGCTGACAATTGGAGAGCCTATCCCCCTGCCCATGCAATAATTTGGCCAAACAGAGCACAATGCACTTTATGTTGTTTTGTTCATTGTATGCAGTCCCTAGTGCACGCTTTATAAAGCCCTTATTGAAATCCATTCAGCCTTGTTCCTATATGGAGGGCTTTGATCATTAGAGATCATCATGTACAGATGCAATCTGTAGTGCAGTGCTTAGTTTTATTAGAATAGCACTTTCAATCCGAAAACGCTATCAACTGTGAAGGGAATCAAAATGTTATACTTACTGTAGGTCCTTTTAAAAATAAATTAAATGTATAAATTGTGCTGTCAAAGGTTGGGATAATTTTAAAACTGATTCAGTTTTGCTTGTATATTAGTAATTACTAAAGTGAATATGTTCATTCCTTATAAATGTTTTTAATTGTATTTTCTAAATATATTTTGTATATATGTAACCTTTTATGATTCACAAGAATCAAATAATGTTATTTTGATGATGATGGAGAGCCTATAACTAGAGACAACTTCTCAATGCCTGGGGCGTGGTAGTGGGTGCACTTGGCCTGGATCGCGAGGTCTTTCTTTACTTACGACAAGTCTTTAGCTAGGGAATCAAGTTTTTGTTCTAGTCGTTTCATGAGCCGGGTGATTCTGCCAGTGGAGGTTTCAGTTCTGAAAGTGGACTGATAAGCGTCGGGTCTAATGTTAAAGGAAGGTGAGTGAGCTATGCTATAGGGAAGGTCAGTGCCAATGAGGTTGGAAAGGCAGTCAGTTTGTGTGGGCTGAGTCGTGTCTGCATTGGGTGAGAGGGCTGGGTCCAAAGGGGACTCTGTTGTGGAAGGTCTTGAATTGGGGTTGGAGTGAGTAAGCGAGTTGAGTTGCCGTGTGTTCGTTGGTTAAGGTGGGTTCGATTGAAGTTATTTTAGATAAGACTTGTTGAAGGCACATGTCCCTGTCCTGAAAATAGAGATAGAGATTTCCCCTCTAAAGATTCGTAAGGGGGAAGCGGTTAGGTTGGTTCCATAGGGGATCTTTATTGATTTAGTAATTTCTAGGTGGAGAAGGAAGGTGTTTCTCCACTTTGCAGTCCGTTAAGTGTAGAAGACGAAGTCTGTCTTCTTGTTGCCGTTGCTCCCGCTTTGTTGGGTATCGACTATTAGGGTTTCTGGAAGTTGTATGAGTAGTCTTTGTTTGAAATTCTTTTTTGCATTATTCGAGAGATTTTTAGGATAGTTTATGCTCCATGATTTGGGGCAAGATCTCTCGAGAGCAGTGTCGCTGGGTTTGATTGGGAGCATTGCAAGAAATGGTAACAGACTGGATATAGTCAACCAGTCAGATAAGGAGAGGTAAGAATGCATTGATAACTTCCAGGCTGGTAGGGGCCGCTGCAAAGGAGTAATGCTTCACCGTGAACCCATAATTTTGAATAATTTAAAGCACCGGGGTACTTAAATAGTGATAGTAGCTTACTAGATTGTCAACAAGGGATGGGTAACTGTGGAGAAGATATCAGCTTGCTATTCTAGTATTTCTACATACCACCAGCTAAATGTTGATAAGCTATCACAAATGAAGACATAAAAGCATACAGGAAGATCCAGCCAGAGGGTTAAAGGAAATAAGTTCCACAAGAAAACAGTGTGGGGCGATGATCATAATTAGGCCACAAGGTGGAGCCCCAGGCTAAAGCAGGATCAGAGAATTCTATTAGTTTGCCGTGAAAAACAGATCTAGTCTGGTGTAGTTTGTTTCCTGAAACGTAGGGAATTGAATAGATAAACGGGAAAGATGGCAGCAATGGGAAGATCGTAAGGAGGGGGCGACCTAAGATTCAGCTGGACTCCATCATAAGTCCTCGACGGAGCACGCAGAGGTTAATGTGGAATGATCACCCTGATCATTTGCATGCATTAACTAACTCCATCATCGGCCCACGAGTGCGAAAAGGCTGCAGAAGTCCTGCTCTCCAAACAGGGGTTAGAAATGGACAAGTGACCCGTGTGCCAGCACAAAGCAAATCAGGACTTTGAAGTATCCGGGTGAATGATTAAAACTCACTTTAAAACATTTGAGCAGCGCTGGGATGCTAATATCATTAGCATCACAGAATCCAGACTCTCCAAGGGCAGTGAGAGAAACCGGGACACCATAGACCATCAAGTCTTACCAGTACAACAACTGAGGCGTATACAGTAAGACCTGAATCAATCATTGGCAGCATTTGCCTCCATTTCAGCCTCATCGTGGTTCTTCTGACTGTAGCCAGAAAATAGAATATTCTATGTCCCAAATGTTGCATCTCTTTCAGCATAAAAGCTGCTTTCTGTAGATCTCCTGCACAGATTCATCATTCAAAGTAACTAGTGCAGTCCCCAATCCTGCTCCTCCTACAAAAGATCTCTTTACTGGCAGCCTCACAACTTTTTTAAGCAACATAACATGGTGTCTATCGTTCAGAATGAAAATCCCAGAATTCAATCGCTCCACCTCTATTTTTAAATAGTCCACATGGTCAAGTGCAGGACATCACAAAATAATCACACTGGCTGTTCCTCTCATGTTCTCAAGCTTGCCATGGCATTCATATTTCTAGAATTTCTCTGCCATGGCCTACTCCACTGCATAACTCAATTTGACAGTAGTATTTACCATCACTAGCAGTAATAAATCTATCCCTGTTACGTTTCACATCAGTGACACCAACATGGATTTGAATGTGCCAAACCTATTCCCCACACCCTCACGTTGTCCATTGTCATTTATATGCATTAGGTCCATACATTGTCCACAGAATGCAATTTAGCAGGCCTCAGGAGAGACACTGTACAGAGAAGGAATAAATTATCAGAAAGGAGACTGACATCGAATAAAGGATCCTCCTTGTTGGTAGAGGACAGCACCTTTTCTTTTCATCCCCTCTAAGATGCATTACAAATTATGTCTGTCGTCTGAGAGGAATCACCAAGCAATTCTCCGTAAAGTAAAATTCAGTTCAATTCCAGGTCTCCGAGCAAGAGCAGAAGTCTAAAGAGTGTACCGCTAAAGAACCATGCAAAGTGATGCCTTTTCAGTCATGGCCGAAGGAAATGGTGTGGCGTATTCATTGGCCTTGTAGAAGAATGATTAGGGGAAAGATTAATAGCTAGATGGAGGGCTCCCAATTCCAGATGCTATCGTAACGGCATCCACCAAAGCAGGGACTTTATTAGACAGCTATCAATCCTAATGGTGAATCCCTCAACTTAGTGGCTTCCTTCCCCTTGTGTCAACTTGGTATAGCCCAAGGGGCCCATTCTGACACTACACCCCCAAGCCAGCTGAGAAATGAATCTCTGTATTGGGAGCCATCAGAAAATCAACATATTAATGCAGACGTTGCATCAAAAGGCAGAACCTCGCTTCCAGATAATACAGGGGGTTAAATATGCGTGCATCCCAGGCCTACAAGCAACCCTCAGGTCAGTCACCTCGTACACCATATACAAATTTGTCTACAACATTGGTGAGCACAGGGTACATGCAAGTACCTCAAGGAGATCAAGCAATGTCCGCCATATTGCCACCCAGTAGGAGGTCCTATTAAGAGGCCTTCCTGCATGAAAAAATGCTAGCAAAGCTTTCAGTTTATTTGAAAAAGCCGAACAGGCAAATGCTACTTACCAGTATACATCAGTTCTTGGCATGTAGAGCTGCAGATCTACACACTGTGCATAGATCGCCATCTGGTGTTGGGCCCGGATGTTTGCAGCTGTTTTTCCTCTTGGAAAGTCTTTGGAAGTCACGAGGTATGTGACTCCTCCTTTGGATCATACTGCGCATGGGCTTCGGCTCCTTCCTCGGATTGTTTTTCGCCAGCAGGGAAATGATGGAGCGTAGTAATAAACAGTGAAGATGCCCATGTGTTTTGTATCTAAACAAGATAAACTGGAACAGATAAAGGTAGCCGGGGAGGCGGGTGGGCGTGTGTAGATCTGCAGCTCTACATGCCAAGAACAGATGCATACTGGTAAGTAGCATTTGCCGTTCGAGGCATATGAGCTGCAGATTACACACTGTGCATAGATTATATAGCAGTTCCCATCCTTAGCGGCGACCACCAGTATCTGTTGCAGTGGTTTGAAACAATGTTTTGAGTACAGCTTGGCCCATACTAGCATGTTGCTTAGTTTGCACATCTACACAATAGTGTTTAGTGAAAGTGTGCGGTGTTGACCATGTAGCTGCTTTGCAGATATCATCTAAGGGGATGTTCCCTAAGAATGCCATGGAAGCCCCTATCTTACATGTAGAGTGGGCTTTAGGGGGAACAGATAGTGTTTGTTTTGCCTTGTGGTAGCAAATCTGAATGCATTTGACAATCCACCTAGCTATCCCAGATTTTGAGATGGGGTTGCCTTTATGTGGTGGTGAGAAGGAAACAAACAGTTGTTTTGTCTTGCAAAAGGGTTGTGTTCTCTCGATGTATTAGAGTAAGGCTCGTTTGACATCGAATGTGTGGAGAGCTCTTTCTGCAACGGTTTGTGGTTGCGAGAAGAATACGGGTAGTTCCACAGATTGGTTTAGGTGAAAGGGAGAAATGACTTTAGGGGGGAATTTTGGATTAGTACGTAGAACCACTTTGTTATGGTGCATTTGCAGAAAGGGTTCTTGAATGGTAAGTGCTTGTATCTTGCTGACCCTTCTGAGAGAAGTGATGGCTACAAGAAAGGCATTTTTCCATGTTAGGAATTGAAGTTCACATTTGTGTAGAGGTTCAAAGGGAGGCCCCATTAGTCTGGTGAGAATGGCGTTTAGGTTTCACACCGGTGAGGGTGGCACTCTTGGGGGAATTATTCTTTTGAGGCCTTCCATGAAGGCTTTTATGGCAGGTACTCTAAAGAGAGATAGATGTTGCCTGTTTTGTAGATAAGCTGCTATGGCTGCAAGGTGTAGTCTAATAGACGTGTAGGCTAGATTGCATCTTTCTAGGTGTAGTAAATAGCCTATGATGTGTTGAATGGACACATCTAGGGGATTGAAGTTACTGTTGTGAAAATAGATCACAAAACATTTCCACTTGGCTGCGTAGCAAGCTCTAGTGGTAGGTCGTCTAGCTTCTTTAATGACATTCATACAGTCAGGGGGAAGATTTAAGTAACCGAATTCTAAGATTTCAGGAGCAATGTTCCCTCTAATTTTTTTCCTCTGTGTGCGGCAGTGGAGGGTCTCTGTGCGCTGCAACCTTGGCTATGTGCGCCAGGAACCAGACCGCGCGCGTGTGCTGCGCCAAATGTCACTCCAAACATTTACTTTAATAAGTGAAAAGATGGTGCATTTTTACACATACAGCGCCACATTAAGGGTCTTAAGGTCGGTTTGCAAATTGGATAAACACTCCATGACATGAATTGGTTACACAGGCAAGTACACTTCAGGTTTAGAAAAGCACAAGACTCCAAGGGGCATATTATCAAGAACGGCGTTAAAATTATCGCCGCTTTAGCGGCAGGAAACTGCCGCTAAAGCGGCGATGATGGGCTTGATAATATGCCCTTGAGAATTCCAATAGAAGCCCATGTTCTGATGTGAATCTGGGCTTCTATTGGAATGTTCAAGGGCATATTATCAAGCCCATTATCGCCGCTTTAGCGGCAGTTTCCTGCTGCTAAAGCGGCGATAATTTTAACGCCATTCTTGATAATATGCCCCCAACGGTGGTACCATCATAAGATTTTACTAAAGATTCTTAACTGGAGCACTATTCATTGGGTGGGGAAATGTTGCCCCTTTTGTTACTTGCAGTTTAGAAGTTTAAATCCTAATATAGAACAGTAAGCTATTAACTATCAAAGAGCTGCATTTCCATTCATTGCAATGGCAGAAAAACTGCGACAGACCACCCGAGCGGAAGAGTAATATAGCTTTTGGTTGTAAGAACGTAAGGGTGTTTTTGAACAGTAAATAGAAAAATTCAACCTGAAATTTAAAAATCAGCATCAAGAGAAATAACCTTTAATCATGTTTTACTTGAAGATAAGTTTAAACAAAACACAGAACAAGGCACAGTAGGGCTGCCAATTCAAGGGAGTTCCTCAAATACTAAAATAGATGCCTAAACAGCCAACCTCTATACGTCTCAAACCACTAAATGACTAGCTAGAATTCAAGCTCTGCATTTTCGACCCCATACCTCCTGCTATGCTGTAGGTACCACAAGGGAGAGGGGCTGCAACTTGCACCACACGCACTGCAGCCTCGCAGAGTAACTACATTTAATACAGTTAGTGAGAGTGCCTGTGCCAGAGTATGGGAGTGCATGCCTGAATGTGTGTGACTGGCACATTTCCAGTATAAAGTCGGCGCTGGCATAATGTTGATAATTCTTTGCAAGTTAAAGGAATCCATGGTATGATGGTGCCTACCATTTGAATAAAACTAGCTCAAGCATAAGGGTGGCAGCTCCAGGCATCTATGGCATGATGATGCCTAACCCTGGGATAATGCCACCCCCCTCTTGCATAATTGCAAGGCAAAATCCAGCACTGTCTGCAGGAAATAGGAGTCTTTGCCTACGCTCAAACGTTTTTTTGAGTGTGTTCTTTATCTATGTTTACACTTTGCTAACATACAAAAAATAGTTAACTAAGAATATAGGCTCTGCGCTGTTCTATCTACTAATTTAAAAACACTTCTGCCATACCCTTTACAACATACAATGCCTTTCAGCTGGGAGCTAGGAACATTACATAAAGCTACTGATTGTATTGATTAATCCTTTTTCTTCAGAAAACCTTTTTTTAGTAAAACACAAATAAAATAGGATTCTCCTAAAGTCAATTCATAAAATCCATGCTTGAATTTGACATATTTCACTACTTCTCCGCAGAGGCATGCTCTATGTACACACGTAAACCATGCCAGCTAAATGATCTTAGGGTATTACAATGCCAATGGTCTTGTAACTTAACAAGACAATGTATCAATGTGGTTGTGCTCACTCCCTGCCTATGAGCACCCAGTGAGCCTTTTTATGACAAGCATTCCTACAAAGCAGAATGTTCCTGTTGGACCCGGCCTCGTGGCGTGGTCCTGACTTCCCTGGGGTTGGGCCCGTTCCCCGCCCTGGCCTCCACGGGCCACCCGTTCGAGCCGCACGAGGTCGCATACACCTCGGGGCTCCACCATTTTGTTGCCTGCCACGTGACCCTGCACACCAGTCCACCTGACTCCGCTCAACCCGGCCTCGGCCCCAGCGAGGCCCAGACATTGAGGCACCAAGAACTGGCCAGGGGGTATCACGTGAACACCTCATCGCCCTGGCGAAGGGCGGTATCGATGGGACCCCCAACCGTCCCCACACACCGAGGTGCGATCGGCCTCCATCTCTCCTGGGCCCGGCGCCTCTCCTGCTGGGCGTCTGGCCGCTCCCAACCCGGCCTCTCCGCCCCTCCGGGCGCAAGGGTCCGGACTTCAAAGGGCTCCAGGCCTATATCTGGGGCGACCCCGCAACAGACCGGCAGTTGTATCCCGGAGTCGAGAGCCCTGCTGATTGAATCGCGGCCGACCCTACGGAGAAGAACTCTTGCTTGAAACCACCACGAGCCCTGCAGACTGCGTCGCGGCTCCTTCTTGCTGAAACCTTGAAGCCCCCCCGGAACATCGGGGCCCTGCTGACGCTGTCGCGGCCCAACCTCGCTGAAACCTCCCTCGGAGCCCTGCTGACGACGTCGCGGCTCGAGCTGAGCAGAAACCATCTTGAGAGCCCCGCTGACCTGGTCGCGGCTCTCCACGAACTGAACGCCAGAGCCCTGCTGACGCCGTCGCAGCTCGACCCCTCCGAGTTCCGGAGGCCCTCCAGCGTGAGGATAAGAACTGGGCCCCAGGTACCCTCGTACCAAGCTCCTGCCAAAGACTGTCCCGCTACCCCTTCCCTTCTAAAGAGACACTGAGACTTTTGTGGATCCCTTGATCCCTTTTCGTGTAAATATTGATCCCGTAACCTTTAAGTGCTGATAAAGAATTGCTCGTCTTGAGACAACCTCCTTGAGTCCGGTGTGGTGGTGTTACTGTGCTAGTACATAATAGGAGAAGGATCTCCCAGGAGGCTTCTCTGCAGCGCTCGGCTACTTCGTACAGTGTGGGGGCCCCCCCCCCGAGTGGTCTCGCCGACTTCTCGGGGTCCGCCTTCCAACAGTTCCTAACTGCAAAACCCTGGCCTGTATGGTGATAATCAAAATAATGTATTCTCAGTATAGCCTGATGGTGCCACAGACTGGACTGCATCATGTTTTGTGTTGGGCTTAAAGGTGCAAATGAGATGAAGTCTTGTTTCTAATGAGTACCTAAAGGTGTAGCACCTGAATGTTGCAATGTTTCAGGATGGAGATAAAAAGTGCAGTTATCGAGCTAATACTCTGGTTTCAGCTACCACTCAGCAAGGGGCGCACTGATTGGCAGAGCATATCACCGTCACTGTTTGCACGCCCCCATCAGTGCACTTTACTTCAATTGCTTCTCACAGTTTCTTGTAGCTCAAATGGGTGTAATTTCGGATATTTATTTGTTTCCCTATGTTTCATTGCTTAATTTTTGCTCGGGAGAAAATGTCACTCATAGTTGCTGAAAGGTCATTCACAATTACAGGGAAATTATTAAAATGCCACACATAGCAATCTGAAACCTTGGCAGCTATGCTAAAGAGCACAGCAAGTTTAAAAAAACAGCGTGTACTTTCAGAAAGTACACGCTGTATTCTTACACTTGCTCTACACTTATGTTGGTAAAGCGCAGTGCGGGGAAGATTGTGGGCTTTTGTTTAAGTATTCATGTTAATCACAGCCCCTTCACGAGCTGTGATTAACATGAATTCTTAAACAAAAGCCCACAATATTCCCCGTACCGCGCTTTACTAACTAAAGAGAAGAGCAACTTTAAAAACACAGCAGGTACTTTCTAAAAGTACACGCTGGGTTTTTAAACTTGCTCTACTCTTTTGTTTGTAAAGAGCCATGTGGAAAACAGGCCTGGCTCCAGGAATTTTTATTTTGGGTGGGCCACTGCGGGCTTGAATTGTCGCATATATGTCTAGGCAGGCCTGCTTCCGGGCCCTCCTTTATCTCTTCTTAGTCTTACAAGGCCCAGTAAAATGCACTTTTTTTCCGAATCTCTTTCTAAATATTATCACTCTCAAAAAGTGCTTTTTCCATGTAATGTTCCTTTATTGGGAAGAGGAGGTTTTTGAGGTGGGAGTATCAGGCAAGTGACACTTCTCTGGCTCCCTCTGTGCGAGCCTTCAGGGAGAATCCCTCTTCATTACTACCTCCGCCTGACCCCGGACTCTGCGACGCACTCCCTTACAGGCTTGATTATCCACTACTTCTCTCCAGTGCACCTTATCTCACAGCTGACCTTGGACACCAGCCCCATATCAGGCACCATAGGACTCCACTTTCATTTTTCCCGGTATAAACATTAGTAAAATCACCTACAAACTTAAAACATTGAATATAGCAGTAAATATAATTAGCACGCACTTTAAAGTATGTTCCACAGTAGCCCTTATGACCCGACTGCTAATTAAATAAACAAAAACATAAAGGCCATGACAGGGCCGGCTTCAGCGCTGATGCGAAAGTATTTTTTGGTGTAGCTCACAAAGGGGGGCCAAAAGGAAGAAAAATGCTACAATATAGAAAAGAGAACAACTCTATCCTATAAAGCTTCCATATCATAAATCTCACACTAATTATGCGGTAGCAAGTAAAAACTATATAGACCCTATATAGTTTTTACTTGCTACCCTATAATTAGTGTGAGATTTATAAAGTATTTTTTGGTGCCACACCAATAACCTCTTTCTCCGTAAATACCTTTACTACCACCTTCCAACAGTGCCCCTCATCCCTCCATGGCCCCCTCTATTGACCTCCTCCTCGAATTCCCTCACTGCCACAAGTGCCCCTCATCTCCCCATAGCCCCTCCCCCTTATGACCTCCTCCTCGGATTCCCTCACTGCCACCCTCCACCAGTGCCGCTTATCTCTCTGTGGCCCCTCCCCCTCATGACCTCCTTCTCAGACTCCCTCATTGCCACCCTCCAACAGTGCCCCTCATCTTTACTTAGCCCCTCTCTCATATGCATTTCATTTGTTGTATAGCGCTACTCATATCAGTGTAGTGTGTGTCAGTACTTTACACCACGCACACATTATACAGAGACAATGAATCATACAAGTATGTAAATCAGTCTACAGGGAATGTCACATAAGCCAATGAGGATTACAAGGTGTAGGAATCACATGTCATCCATACTGGTGGGTAGTATATTTTGAGTGGGTTTGGTCTGGGAAAACACAACCTTAGGATTTAAAGAGTATTCCATGGGGGTCAGCTTTACCGATAAAAATGTATATCTGCCCAAACATACTCATTTTAGCAACATTAGAATAATGAAAGACTGGGGAAGTTCTAACTATATCACAAAACAAAAAAAGACAAGTTCTAACTATACCATTCATGTTTGTCTGCAGCTCTTTGATGACAGTTCATTGGTCACTGTCCTATGTTAGGATTGTAACTTCTGAACTGCAAGTAACACAAGGGTCTCTGTGACAAAGGCAGTAACCCACTGAGCTATCCACATAAAATACAGTTCATCTGACAGACAAATGATTGCTCTCCAGCAGGATCACTAGTGTTATCTGGGCATTTTGTACTGTCGTATTGTTGTCCTGCATCGGCCATGATAATGATAAAAACTGTTTAAATGAAGCACACACTGCAGATTTTAAAAAGAAAAAAAATGTAGTAACACATTCTCGTACCTACTCCAATAGTCAAACTTTGTGTCACAGCCTGATGTGATAAGCCGCTGCAGGGGTCAGGAAAGGTAAATAGGAATAAATAAACTCCTCCTCTCCTGCGCTGCATAGAAAAAGAAATATCAACGCAGCAGAACAGTAGGCAAAGGTTACCATTGACAAAGAAAGGATTTGTCGCCTTTCGCCATGTGGAGATGAAGGGGTGAAAAAATAAATAAAGCCAGGTTAACATGTAAATGGACTTTTAAAGACCTGTGAAGTACTCGGGTGTGGCAACGATAATCTCTAAAACGGTCTGTGTGCCCGGGAAGCTGTCTCGGCCCGGGCTGACACACACGAGGGGGGGGTTGCAGCACTTTGAGCCCCATGGCGTTGCGCGCCTGCCTTCAAGCCCTCACTGCGAGGGCCAAGGCTCCTGTTTGGCTAGAACCGGGCCTGGTGGGGTAGAGTGTGGGCTTTTGTTTAAGTATTTATGTTAATCACAGCTCATGAAGGGGCTGTGATTAACATGAATAGTTAAACAAAAGCCCACAATCTGCCCCGCAAGTGCTGACAGCCGCAAGCCCCCAAACACGCCTTACCTTTACTCCCGACACCGCATCCAGGAAGTGAGTGATTTTCACGCAGCTCGCTTTTTTAAAGCAGCGGCGCGATTCACTCGCGGGATGTCGTGGGTGTGTGCGCACTGCACATACGGCAGTGCGCGCTCACGTTAATAGAGGTGCGCGCGCAGCTTAACGGGAACAGTGTTCAGGAGCCAGATCGCAAGGTTGAGCTGAGCTGGGTCCAGGTGCCTGATCTCTCCATGGTTCTGGGTTAAGAGGCATGGAGAGAGGTGTAATTTTTGTTGCGCTACTACAGATAGTTCCAGCAGTGTGGTTTACCACGGCTGTCTGGCCCAAGTTGCAGCTACTAGGATGAGAGTGAGGGAGTGTTGTAGTTTGCGCACCACTAATGGAATGAGTGGGAGAGGCGGAAAAGCGTACGCAAATCTGCCTGACCAGTTCATCCATATCGCATTGCCTTTGGACAATGGGTGTGGATATCTGGCGGCGAAGCTTGGGCATTTGGCGTTTTCGTGGGTGGCGAAGAGGTCTATCTGTGGATGCCCACACATTTGAAAGTACGGGTGAAGAACTTGTGGATGTAGTTCGAACTTGTGGATGGAGTTCCCACTCGTGGATTTGTTGTGTTTGTCTGCTCAGCAGATCTGCCATAGTGTTTTGGACTCCTGGGACATGTTGGACTAGGAGGAAGATTTTTTGGGGTATGGCCCATCTCCATATGCTCTGTGCTAGCTGAGAGAGCTGCAGAGAGTGTGTGCCGCCTTATTTTTGTATATAGTAAATGGCTGTCATGTTGTCGGTGCGGACTAAGACGGCCTTGCCTGAGACATGCGTTTGAAAAGCTTTTAGGGCTATGAATATGGCTAGTAACTCCAGATGTTTGATGTGGAGTAACTTTTGTTGAGGTGTCCACCTGCCCTGCATGGTGTGATGTAGTAGGTGAGCTTCCCAACCGGAGAGCGATGCGTCCACTGTTAGTACTATCTGAGGAACCGGGTCCAGGAACGGTCGCCCTTTTGAAAGGTTTTTGGTGGTCCACCACTGCAGAGAGCGATGGGCACGACCGTCTACCAACACCAGATCTGTCAGTTGACCATGGGCCTTGTTCCATTGGCGCGCTAAGCACTCTTGGAGAGGATGCATCTGGAGTCTTGCGTGATGTACTATGAATATGCAAGAGGCAATCATTCCTATAAGTTGCATGAACACTCGAGCTGGAAGAGAGTGTTCTGGCTGAAATTTGGCATGGAGAGCCTGAATGCTTGCTATCCTGGCAGGACTGGGGTAGGCTAGCGCTTTTGTGGTGTCTATGGTGGCACCTAGGTATTGCTTTATGTGGGATGGTTGCAGATGGGACTTCATGTGATTTACTGTGAAGCCCAGGTCGTGAAGTAGTTGGATAGTGGTGTGAGTGTGTTGTACACACTGGTTGTATGAGTTGGATTTTATGAGCCAGTCGTCTAGGTATGGGAAGACATGAATGTGTTGCCTTCGCAGGTGTGCTGCAACTACTGCTAGGCACTTGGTAAACACCCGTGGTGCTGTGGTGACTCCGAAGGGGAGCACCTTGAATTGATAGTGTTAACCGTCCACTACAAATCTGAGAAACTTCCTGTGAGCGTTGTGAACAGGAATGTGGAAATAGGCGTCATTGAGGTCTAAGGTGGCCAGGAAGTCGTTTTGGGAGAGCAGTGGAAGTACCTGCTGGAGTGTGACCATGTGGAAATGGTCTGAGTGCATATAGTTATTTAGGGGCCTGAGGTCTAGGTCCCTTTTTGGTATGAGAAAATATAGGGAGTAAACTACCAATTTTTGGTTGGTAGGAACTAGTTCTATCGCACTCTTTTTTAGGAGTGAGATTACCTCTTGTTTTAGTAGTGCTAAATGTTACTGAGACATTGGGCATTGTTTGGGTGGAATGTTTGGGGGGGGTAGATGTTAGTTCGAGGCAGTAGCCTGACTGAATTTTTTGCGTTACCCATTTGTCTGAGGTGATGGTAGTCCAGACAGGAAGGAAAATGTGGAGTCTGCCCCCGACCGGAGTGGGATGGTCTGGGGGGAGTGGAGGGAAGTCATTGGGCAGGGGTGGGGGCAGAGCGGGAGGTGTTTGTCTTGCCTCTGCCTTTATTATTGTTGCCCCTGTAGCCGCCTCTTTGGTAAGCCCTTGTAAAGGTGGATTGGGTAGGGGCTTTATAGGAAGTAGAAGCGGTGTCAGATGAGTAGCCTCTGGAGGTGCTTCGAAAGGAAGAGCGCCGAAAGGAGCGCCTGGGAGGGTGCGATTGTAAGGCCCCCATAGACTTCGCCGCATCTGTATCTTTCTTCATTTTTTCTAGGGCCTCATCAACCTTTGGGCCGAACAGATGTTCCTGGTCAAAGGGGTGGTTCAGGATGGAAGCTTGCACCTCTGGTTTGAAACCTGAAATTCGTAGCCAGGCATGCCGACGGAGGAGGATGCTGGTGTTAATTGCCCTAGAGCCGGTGTCAGCTGCATCTAGGGCACTGCGAATGGAGGTGTTGGTGATGGTTTTACCCTCCCGGATTAGCTTATTGGCTCTATTTTTATATTTATCAGGGAGGTGTTGCATTATGGCTTCTAATTCATCATAATGTGTCCTGTCGTATCTTGCCAAAAGCGCTTGTGTGTTTGCGATGCACCATATGCTGGCAGTCTGGGATGCAGTGTGCTTGCCCGATGCGTCCAAGAGTTTGGACTCCTTATCCGGTGGTGGTGCCTCGCCTGATACCTGGGAGTTTGCACGCTTTCTTGCAGTGGACACTACTAGGAAATCTAGTGGCGCTGGCCCTCTGATGTAGGTGGGCTCTGTAGGGGCAGCCTTATATTTTTTGTCGATGTGAGGGTTGATGACCCTGCCTCTGACCGGGTCTTTAAAGACCTCCGGCACATGCTTGATAACGCCTTTGAGCATGGGCAGGATGGAAGTGGCCCTGTGTGTTGTGTCGAAGATATCTAGGAGGAAGTCCTCCTCCACGGGGTCAGTATGGAGATCCACACCGTGGTAGTGTGCAGCCCTCTGGAGTAGTTGGTTAAACCCCAATGAATCTTAAGGTGGGGATGGTCTCGAAGGGTAGAGATCATCCTGCGGGACATTAGGGATGTCTGGAATGTTATAGCCGTCCCATGGGTCTGGGGAGGCTGTAGGAGTGGGGACCCCTATAGGTTTGGTCATGGGGCTCGTCCCCCCCCTGTGTCATCATAGACATCATCATCCGGAGAGGGTGTGGAGGAATGATGAGGTGGGGAGAAGGCGGAGGGGGTGAAAGTATTCTCAAAGGGGAGGTAGCAAAGTCTTTCCTCTTTGGAGGTGGAGCTGGGGCAGGCTTGTCCAGCGGTCTCTTTTTGATGCTGAGCATCAAATGTCCAGTCTTAGGGTCCTTGACCAGTGTTTTTTGTAATGGATCAGGCCTAAATAGTTCTTCAGTGAGTGTCCGATCCGTCGGTGCCGAAGGCATCGGGCCGTAGGTCTTTTTGTCTTGGAGTCTGCATCAGTTCTTTGTCTTGAACTGTGCGGCTTCGGAATAGCTGGTTGTTTACTTGGCTCGGGAGATGACTTTCGGTTTCGAGGTGTGGGTGTCGATGGCTTTATGTTTTGTGGTCGGCTCCGGTGATGGTGTCGGTACTGAGGAGCTAGTGTTTGTTTTCGGCGCCAAGTGTTTCGGTGTGGAGCTTGGTGCCGAGGAGGAGGCCATTTTATTTTTCGGCATCGGTGCGGAGGAGTGTTTCTCGGCACCGACGGTAGGCTGGCTCGAGCCCAAGCCGTCGGAAGGCTTGATAGGCTTCTTTACCGGGCACGAAGGCGCAGTGTGGGAAGCAGTGTCCTTGGTCGTGCCTAGGCGCGAAGGCGTGACCGAAGCCTTTTTCGATGCCGTCGAGGGTGTGGGGTGGATGTTGGTACTCATGACCCTCTGTGCCTGGGTGATGTCCTCGACATCTGAATCGTCGGCCTCGGAGGCGCTGACGAGGCCCTCCTCGGTGCGCTGCCCTTCTGGAGCTTCGACACCTTCTCCGAAGATGTCGTCTGGGATCGCTGTCGACGAGTGTGCCATGGTTGTTCTCGCCCTTCGCTCTCGAATGGTTTTCTTGGACCGGAAGGACTTGCACGCCGGACAGTCTCAGCCTCGTGTTCAGGGGAGAGGCAGAGGTTGCATACCTCATGGAGATCTGTGTGGGGAAATTTGGACCCACATCGAGGACACTTTTTGAATGGCGTCCTTTCCATCAGCCAGGACCGGAGCTTGGGTAGGCCCGAAGGCCCTCGTCGACGACCGGAATCGAAGACTTGGATCGATGAGAGCCACGTCGAGTGTGGAGATCGCCATCGAAAACAATACCGCGAAGGGGGGAAAGGATTGCGCGTCGATAGAAGAACTGGAAACTGTTCGGAACCGGAGCACGAAGATCACATCCGCGCCCGATGGCGGAAAAAAACAATCTGAGGATGGAGCCGAAGCCCATGCGCAGTATGATCCAAAGGAGGAGTCACATACCTCGTGACTTCCAAAGACTTTCCAAGAGGAAAAACGACTGCAAACATCCGGGCCCAACACCAGATGGCGATCTATGCAGTGTGTGTAATCTGCAGCTCATATGCCTCGAACAAGTATTTTAGATGTCATGGAAAGCCTAAACCCCCTAGTATGGTAGAGCACCCAATCAGGTCATTAATATTCGTGAAGAGTCAGTTAATTCAAAATGCCTACGTCAACTGCTACTTGCATATAGTCCGACTATAACTCGCAACTCCCTTCTGCCACTGCTCAGGCTGGGAATATGAATTAGTCATCCAGGAATCTTGGTGGGCGCTCACATACCTAGATAGTAGTTCCAGGTCATTTAAGCACTCCATGGAGGCATGCTTCCTCTAAATGTCTACTAGAAAATGAAGGGGTTTATCTTCTCCAGAGAAATGTCCAACCTGTTCACTCCCCTGGTCAATAAAGAATGTGCTTTTGCGATATATTCCTTTCCTTGGCATGTCCAACTAAACAAACGTTTGAAGATACTGGTAGATCACAATACACTCCAGAGATGGTAATGAATATATTCATAATACAGATTGTGATAAAAACAATCCCTCAATGGACAAGGATGCCAACAGATATTTTGATAATCTAGACACATTTAGGGGAGGAAATACAAGGTGGGTGATTACATACCCTATTACGACAGTGATAAAACGTTAACTGGAGTTCTGGACTCTGTATCCGTACATGGGTCAAAACAGTGTAATGAAGAGGCTCTTGATTTTGGAACATTTGCACTCATATCAACTCCAAGTGAGTTAATATTAAGGTGATTAACAGTGAAAGAAGACATTAGTTAATTACTTTTACCCATGTTCAGAACACATCAATGGGAGCGGCTTTCTACTTCACATCAAAATCTCCTATATATTTGAAAGTACAATAAAATTATTTATTTGCACATTTATATATTAATTTAATACAAAGTAGAATCTGAAGCAATACAACTCTCACGTACCTCTATTTCACACAGTAGCGTTTTCAGTTTTATAAGATCTTTAGTCACCATTCCATTCTAAGAAGAAAGCAACAAAACTGTATCATTCTATTATATTTCTAAAAAAAAAAACAGGTTCTCTAATAAAAACATTGATTACAAGTTCAACATTATCAATATTACAGTGAGAATTTGAGCATCCCATTACAGAAAGGTTATTCATAAAACATTCTTAAGAACATACTGATCTGCAGGTTAAAGACCTCCAGCCTTAGTGCAAAATACACTAGGCTTTTCAGCATTTTCACATTTTCCTTTTCTAACAACTTGTTTCTGTTCACATCTAGCTAGATTCATATGCTCAATGCATCCACAACCTCCTGTCCCACATAAAGCTTTCAAATCCAGGAGCTATGTACTTTACTGCTGTAAAAATGGAGGCTTAACACTCTTCTGGGATCTGAAACAAGCAAACACATTTAATAATCAAATAGACAATATATGATTGACAAATCTGGCACATTAGTTTAAGAGAGTGAAATATAAATAAATGTTGTTTCTTCTCGAAAAAATAACTTGATAAATTCCCTGTGAGTCTCAAATTGTACTCATCCCACATATTTGAGTGTTAATAGAGAATTCGTAAGACAAATTTGTCCTTCCCTGCTACTCCCTATTGCTATTTTCAGTTACCTTGGGATCTACAATTTCGCCTGCAACAACCTTCGAGAAAGCAGTCTAATTACACAAACTACTACTTCATTAGCCAGTACAATGTATCATATTGCTCCACATGCATTACTCCCATCCACTCTTAATTCAAAAAGGTTGGTCGAGCTGGCCAGTATGCAATGTAAGGTGATCTTGACCCATCCCATGCTTATAACAATCAATACATTTACAATGTAGGTGAAGCGCGCAGAGCGCGCAGAGCCTGAATCTAAGAGGTTATGCCGCTAGCTGTGATCAACTGCTGAGAACTTTACTGTTTTAACATAAAATCAATACTATTAGTGCTGCTCTTATTTTAATTGTTCGCTACACCCATCTCACTGCTATTTTTAAAAACTGTTTTGCTCATTTGCACACTAACCTGCTGCTTCTTTGGAGTGCTCCTTAAGCCCCGGTCCGACTCGGCTTGTGCCGTTGAGCGGAGGGCTGGTCGGAGGCATCTCCTAGGCAGGTCATTTCCTGGTTAGCCAGTCAGCCAATCAGCGCTCTCGCTCTCACGCTGACTCCCCACTTAAACGGATGCACTTCCAGTCGCGCAGCGGACGCGCGCAGAGCCTGAATCTAAGAGGTTATGCCGCTAGCTGTGATCAACTGCTAAGAACTTTATTGTTTTAACATAGAATCAATACTATTAGTGCTGCTCTTATTTTAATTGTTCGCTACACCCATCTCGCTGCCATTTTTAAAAACTGTTTTGCTCATTTGCACACTAACCTGCTGCTTCTTTGGAGTGCTCCTTAAGCCCCGGTCCGACTCGGCTTGTGCCGTTGAGCAGAGAGCTGGTCGGAGACATCTCCAAGGCAGGTAATTTCCGGGTTAGCCAGTCAGCCAATCAGCGCTCTCACGCTGACTCCCCACTTAAACGGATGCACTTCCAGTCGCGCAGCGGGCGCGCCAGCGGCGTGCCGAAGGCAAGCCCGTCTGCGCCCGTCTGCAACCGGCTGGAACCTGGGGCCAAAACCCCTGCCGGTTTTAGCGCCTCTATCCGTTACAGCAGCCACTTTCTTAAATCCCTAAGGGGCTCCATCCCTGCGCAGTGCGCACACTCCATAAATCCTATTAAAGAGTCCTCTGATTGCATTACCTGCCACTTCAAACTGCTACCCAACCTCAAAGACCCCCACATACCGACCCCTCCTCTAAAGTTGCTTCTATTGAATTGTCGCTCCCTCCCCAGACATTCTACAGAACTCTACCTTTTATTAGAAGACCGTCAGCCTGACGTTCTATTCCTAACGGAAACCTGGCTACACATCAACTCTGAGCCAGATATCGTCCAGACCCTCCCTCCCGGTTATCTTATATGTAGAGCTGACCGTCTGACCTCCATAGGCGGAGGATTAGCCATAATTTATAAAAAGCAGATTAGCTGTCGTTCATCTTCAGAGGATCTACCCGATTGCGAAAGTATGCAGTTTGCTCTGGAAATCTCCCCCACCTGTACCTTTTCGGGTCTTCTAATATACCGACCCCCTGGACCCATAGGCCAATTCCTTAAGTTCCTTCCGTCATTTGTGGCCGAACGAGCTGTAAACCTCGCCAATTTCACTCTAGGTGACCTTAACATCCACGTAGATGACCCCTCTAATCTCTCCGCTATAGAGCTCTCTACCTGCCTCTCTGCTCTACAAATCATCCAAAAAGGTCTTTCTTCCACCCATGACAAAGGCCACCTCCTTGATCCCGTCTTTAGTAACGCACAGAAACTATCAGTGGCCGCACCTATTCGACTCCCCTGGACTGACCACTTCCTAGTTCCCATGACCTGGGAGACTGCGCCCCCTAATCCCGTTCGGCAACCGACAATCAAACTGGAGAGAAAATGGGCAAAGCTCTCTGCCAGCACCTGGTCCACTACACTGGCCACCAACATACCCCCTACGACCCCAATCCTGATCTGGCAAATACTAACTTCAATGTATGGATCTGTAACTCGCTGGATTCGCTCCTGCCTAAGGTACCGGCCCTCAAGAATTTTAGGGAGAAATCGGCACCATGGTACACTACTAGCCTAAGGAAAATCAAACAATCATGCAGACGACTAGAGAGAAGATGGAGACAAAACTATGAGGAGGATAAGAAATCCGAATACAAAGAAGCTTTAAGGTCCTACAAAGCTGAGATCAAGTCAACCCAAGCACACTTTTACAAGGACAAGATCAATGCCGCCGCTTCTGCCCCCAAATAAATTTTCAGAATAGCTAAATCCCTCTGTGCCCTTCCCCAGGAACCTTCCAAAATGGAGGATGCCTCCCACCACTGCAACAAGCTAGCCGAATACTTCCATCAGAAAATCCAACTAATTTGTCAGTCATTCTCTCCTTATGTGGCTGATTCCTCTGATTCTAGCTATAGAACCAGAATGACGAATTCGTTAGAAGATTTCCCCCTGCTAGACGCAAAGGTTTTGGACACTCATCATCAGGGTTACTTCTGGTTCCCCTACGGACCCTGCCCCCCCCAAACAACTTTCCCTGGTCCAGCACACGGTAGGCCCAGTTATCATGGACATACTTAACTCCTCCATTACCTCTGGTACAGTTCCCCAGGCCTGGAAATGTGCCCAGGTCAGAGCTCTTCTAAAAAAAAAACGAATCTGTACCGTTCCAACCTGGCCAACTATCGCCCCATCTCTCTCCTCCCATGGCTGAGCAAACTGATTGAACGGCATATTAATTCTACACTAGTCAAGACTTCTAGATCAGGGCGGCTCTGCAGCCATTATTTTACTTGACCTCAGTGCCGCCTTCGACACGGTCAACCATAACATTCTTCTTGAACGGCTATCTGACATGGGGATAGCAAAGACAGCACCGACCTGGATTCAGTCCTTTCTAGAGGATCGCTTCTACCAGGTATTTGAGGGGTCAGCCATGTCCAAGCAGTGGCATCTTGACTGTGGGGTCCCACAGGGTTCCTCACTAAGCCCGACCCTCTTTAATTCCTACATGGCCCCACTAGCTGAGATAGTGCTGCCCTTCGGCATTAAAATAATCACCTACGCAGACGACACCCAAGTGGTGGTGGCACTCAGATGCTGTAAACGGGGTTTTAGGTTTAGGTAAAGGCGCCACAGGGAAAATTTACATGTATTTATATGTACTGAACTTATAGATTGACGGTGCTACAAGGTGAGAAGTACCACCTGACTTCCCAGAATTATGAGCCTTTGCTCAATACAGTTCAGAAAGCAATCCTTAGCACACGTACTAATTATATAAAATAAAATTGGAACGTGTTTTCACAATGCAATTCAATCCAGTGTACAAAAGAAATGATTTAGTCTTTTTCTTCTAGATGGTTCTTTTATTCATTGTCAATCTTCTCCGTGGTTCATAACAGCCAGCCAACACGTGTTTCGTCGCTACGTGGGAATGTGGGCCCGCGACTTTTTCAAGGCTGTGTTTGCAAAAGAGATTAAAGAACTGTATTGTCTCTTTCTTAAAAAACATGTTGTACTTAATGATAATGTCACAGCAACACAGTAGTGGAACTCGAGACCCAACAAAAATGGGTGACATTTCAGTCCAATTAATAAAGACAATTTACATGACCAAAGTCAATATCACCATAAGTTGTGAATTCATAGAATGAGCGGAAACTCTATGACTCTAATCGCGATGGAGAGAGCTAAAAGCACGTGCTTTGGTGAGGAAGTTCGCTGAATACTAAACGAATCCTACATGTGAACGACACACCCACGTGGTGAGTTTCAAAGTGAAGTGAAGCGGGTGTGATTTGGTGTATATAAGTTCTAAGGAGTGCGAGTTCGCGCATGATCAGGTGAATGAAAAGTTTTTTGTGCTATATATTGGTGCCATAATAGTGGAGAAAATTATAATGAAGTGCATATGATCATATCTACCTATTCTTGGCTTGGTATATATATCTGGAAAGAATGATAATATCTATATCACACTGATGTCAGAGCCAAAGTAATTTCAAGAATAGAGAAAATTAGGAGTAGAAATATATATATTTTAAGTAAAAGACCTACTTAGTAGGTGGTGATAATTCCAAACCACCTATGGTTTCTGAGGTAATGGCGTCACTTGTTACTGTGGGATATTGCAATCCTTGGCGAGATCCTGTTAATTTTCAGTACTGTGAAAATAAGTTAAAACCTAATTAACCCATACTTTTAATCTCCATTCTGCTAAGCTACACATGGTATGCGGTAGTAATCTAGTGGAGCATAATGTTAGTGCAGAACTAAAACGACAATGTCTTATTGTAAGAAAACGGAGTGGTCGAGTAATAATATAGCGGGGGACTGTGCACGTACCACTATAGAAGCGCCATTAAGCGTGTCTCGTGTGTGAAAACAAATATAAAATAACCCCGATTTCAAAGTAGATTAGTTCCGATCTCAATAAGCAAATATCCAAAATGAGTGGATCTTTACAATTATATGCGCTAAAGTAACTATGTTTCTACTGTGGGTAAATAATCCGTTCAAAATTTCAGACTACCCATAAGCAAAATAATCCAGGTGTATTGGAAGGTAATCATCTTGTCCTTCCCCTGTGTTCTACACCCTTATGCAAGTTACACCTCTGTCCGGCTATTGATGTAATCGTGAAATGATCTTTAAGGCTAGTAATGTTTAAATGGCACCCGTCAAAGGCAGTGTTCACTTTGAATAGGAAATATTGGAGAACGTGAAAATGGGGACAAGGTTTACACTCGGTAAAATTATAACCGGCATAGTAATCTATTTGTGTCTCTCGTAAGAAAGTTCTATGCTAAGATCCGCACCGCGTTTGGCAAGGCTTACCTTATTCGGCTGAAAGTGAATCTGTCGTGACGCCCGTCCCTGGTTTCCCGGTCTCGAGTGCGTACATGCAAGAGGTTTCCCTTCCTTATAATCAAAGTTTGGAAACCGGGAAGTATAATCACGTGTGTGGTTTGGTCTCGTCCAAACTTACGTAACGTGAATAAAAGAAGGACTAGAGATCAAATGGCTAGTACGGCGGCCATTTTGAAACATGTTTGGTTTTGCGTAATGCTAAGGGTCAAAGCATATACGAAAGACAAGGAAATGGTGCACCTATCTTGTGCTTGGTGAAAGTCAATTATTCGTAAATAGCCTATTGTTCTCTCCATCCATTAGATTCAGTACAAACCTATTCCACGCTGTAACGTGAAATGCGCAAAACCAATAAATCCTTGGTACAAGATATAAGAAGTCAAAACAAATATCACACATATATACAATTTATAAAGAACACGTAATATACAACTGTGAATTGAGAAGAAGGCTGCTCATTGGAAAAACGGTCATAATTAATGCATTAGTGAAGCAAAACCTGTTCGAATCTGTCATCGGTATTCACCAAGATCAAATTCTTTCTACTAGGAGTCACATAAGTAGTGTTATGCTCGGTATGAATAATTCTATCTGGCCCTCTGTACACTTGGGTTCAGGCAATCAGGAGCTTGTAAGTTAATCGGTATGATATAGTCCCATAAAACCAGACAGTGGGGGTCTTAATTACCCAGAAAGTAGTGTAATTCATGATCAATATTAAGACCCTGGTGGGACACGATTGGCATCAGTAAAGTGGGGGACCTCTGGACGAGAGGGGGATTTAAAACATTCGAGACGCTGCAGACGGAGTTTCAGCTGCAGGGCAGTGAATACTTTCGGTACTTGCAGGTCCGTCATGCGCTGGGCTCCGTCTTCCCAGACGTCGCCTCCGTCCCGGAGTCTTCCCCCCTGGAGGATAGAGTGCTGGATGGCCACGTTCCGGATAGCACGATCTCCCTCATTTACAAAAAATTGATTAATGACCGCTCGGGCCTGCTGACCGGCCTCCGTGAGGCTTGGGTTACCGACGGGCTGGAGTTGGACGACGAAGACTGGATTTCCGCGGTGGCCTCTCCGAAGGAGGTGGCCATACCGGCTCGCCTTCGCTTCGCCCAGCTTAAGATACTCCACCGGGTTTACATGACGGGGCCAAGGCTTCTGCGTATGGGTTATGCTGAGGATGGGTTGTGTAAGCGTGGGTGTGGTGCTTTGGCGACTTTTTTGCATATTTTGTGGGAATGCCCGAAGGTGGAGCGATTCTGGCGTGGTGTGCATGAGGTCCTGCGTCTGGTTACGCATGTCGCGCTGTTGCCTGAAGCGAGGAGATGCTTGCTGAATGTGTGGGAACCAACTGATTACTCGGTTCCGCAGACGCGATGGGTGACTCTGGGATATATGATAGCTAAGCGTGACATCGCTCAACTGTGGGGATCCCAGCGGCCCCCGGCGGTGTCGGCCTGGAAAGAACATATGGATTGGTGCATGTTCCGAGAAAAGGTGGTGTATGTGGCGAGGGGCAAGCCTGGGGCGTGGGTGAAAATATGGGGCCCCTGGAACGCCTACCGCGGGGGTATCTGCGAGCCACCACTGCTGCCTGCTGCCTCACCGGCTCCGTCCCCCTAGTTGACCCCCTCCCCCAGCCCCGGGCACAGAGTTCCCCCAGTCCTGGACTGGTTTCCCTTCCCCCTCTTTAGATTCCTGTGGATGGTCGGGGTCCCTCATTTGAGGAGCACGTGTGGTTACCTTCGATTGCGGGTTGCCTTGCGGGTGTGGTTTTTTTATGTTGTTGTGTTTGTATAAAATGAAACAGTATTGTGGGCTTAGAGTCATGTGGCCCACGTCGTTGATGCCTCCTGATTTACTTCTCTGCAACGCCAAGTGCCCTTTTGTAAGTTTGTCCGGTGCTCCTGTCACTCTAGCGGCCGGCCGGAAGGTTGTAGGCCCATACTTGTATATACTTGAGATTGCAATAAACGGTTTCAAAAAAAAAAATAATAATAATATTAAGACCCTGTTCTACACTATGCATTTTTAAAATCCAATGTGCCTCTTTTTGTCTTAGTGTAAGTTCTCTGTTCCCTCCCCTGAGACTTCTTGGGACATGTTCAATTCCGTAGAATTTAAACGTGCGATTTGGTGACTGGGCAGGACAGATTGACATGTGTGCTGCTAATGGGTATCTCATGTCCTCCTGTTTGATTGCCCTGGTGTGTTCCCCTATGCGTTCCCGCAATGGTCTGATTGTGCTACCAATGTAGTGTTTTTTGCATTTACACTCAATTATGTACACCACAAATTTTGTTAGGCAGTTAATGTTAGAGTCTATTTTATATCTTCTGTCTCCTGGTCCTGCGAAGTCTGTCTTGCGGTCATCAGCCCATTTGCAAGAACTGCAGTGACCACATATGTAAAAGCCCCGTGAGTGTTGGCTTAGCCAATTAGTTGTGGTTGTTGGTTTTGGGTAGCTTGGACTGAGTAAGTTCTTCAGTGAGACCCCCCCTCCTGAATGTTATGTTGGGTTTGTCTGTTATGAACTCCTTGAGAGTATTGTCCGCCTTGAGTAGATGCCAGTGCCTGTTAAGGCTCTTTCTCAGGATTACTGCCCAGTTGTTATAGCCAGTAATAAGTCTGATTTTTTGGTCTTGTTCTTTCTGTTTGGGTTTGTCCCTTAGGGTTTCAATTTTGGGTGACTTTGTCAATTCTCTCTTCCGCTTTGGTCAATAGAGACTTGCTGTAACCCCTCTTTTTAAATCTGGTCAATACTCCTTTTTTGTGAGTCTGAAATTCATCATCCCTGCTGCAGTTACGTCTGGTTCTCATTAACTCCCCATAGGGAATTGAGCGTATTTGGTGAAAGGGATGTGCACTACTTGCATGCAACAGGGAGTTGCATGCTGTTGCCTTGCGGTACAGTCTACTTTCAATTTTGTTGTTGTGTATGTAGAGTTCTACATCTAGAAATGAAATGTTCGTTTTGCTGTATTCCATGGTAAATCTTATGGCGCATTCATTATTGTTGAGAAATTCGAAAAAACTTAAGAGTTTCGAATTAGTCCCTGTCCAAATCATGATACAATCGTCTATGTATCGACCCCAAAACAGTATTGAGTCGTTCCATTTGGCACCCAGTGAGCCCCAGATTCCCGTCTGGGGCTCATCTGACGTCCTAGAGAGTGGCTCGTTGGATGCGCCACTCTCACCTCAAATTAAATGGGGAGAAATCTGAACTAATGTTCCTAGGAAAGTCCCCTTCGCCATCTTCCTCCTCCATTTGGCCACCATGTATGGGACCTATGCCAACCCCCAAGCAACAAATTAAAAGTCTGGGCATATGGCTTGACAACTCCCTCTGTTTTAATTATCAGACCATTAAGCTTTCGGCCATTTGCTTCGGACTGTTACGTATGCTCAGGAAAATCCTTCCCCTACTCCCTTTCCAAGCTAGGAGAATTATGGTCCAAGGCTTGATTCTGTCCCGTTTGGACTATGGGAAAGCACTTTACTTGGGCGCTCCCCAGTCCACCCTAAATAAACTGCAGGTGATTCAAAACTGCGCAGCGCGTCATCTTACACAGCTTCCCCGAAGACACTCCGCTAAGCCTGCCTTAATAAACCTACACTGGCTGCCCATCCGCGCCAGGATCCAGTTCAAAGTCATGTGCTTAGCACACAAAGCCTTCTGGAAATATGGCTCCCAAATTCTCCAATCTTTGGTTGTACCCTATCAACCTTCCAGGACGCTTCGTTCTAGTGCTACTTTCCTTACCGCGCCGCCTAAAGTCCAAAGAGCCAGGTGGGGCGGACGTTCCTTCACTTTGAATGCCTCCAACCTTTGGAACACCCTCCCACTCACGCTCCGTAGTGAACCCAACATCTCACTCTTCCGTAAACATCTCAAGACCCACCTCTTTCTATCAGCATTTCAGTAATTCTCCTTCTTTTATGCTCTCCGTGTCCACAAGCGCTAGGAGGCCTCCGGGTAGCTACGCGCTATATAAATATAATTTCATTTATTCAAGGGAGTTACAGGGGCTAGAAACAATAAGTAATATGGATGATTTTAGTTTTGGTAAAATATCATTTCAAGTGTCGCTCTGACCAATTTCCCTCTGTTTCAAGTTAAGGAAACCACAAGACAAAATTGTCAAGAGGACATCGCATTTCAGGGTTTGTAAATAACATTTTTCTGATTTGCCACAGGTGGAAACGTCACTTACCTGGATCAACAGTTGTACATTAACAGCACTTATTTCAATAAACTGTAAACTATTTGGGTATATCTCACTTGTTCCAGATCCCGGAACACTTCAACAGACAAATATATAATTCTCTAACCATTTGCTAATTATTTGGAATACAACAAATTAAAATCCCACTCAAAAAACAAAATACATTTTTTTTTTTAAACTAGAGCAGAGCAGCATTAGAGAAATTATGCTCCATCATATCAATGCCTCAAAGCCTCTTGCTAATTTCTTTTCCACACTATCATCCTTTTTCCTATAATACACAGAAAGTCAATTAGCTTGTGCATTCAGATAGATCACTAGTGGTTCTTTCTCCAGCCTCATACACTGTAGTGTCTTATTTAGCAACACTTTTAGATGGACACACGGATTTGTGTCTTTTTTTTTTTAAATATTATTTTAAAGGGTCCATTTACCAAGAATTTTACTACAGAATACATAGTGTAGCGTGCCACCATTCATGCCCATGAAAAACATACTAGCTATCTATTCTATTAAGGACAACTGAGGTGAGGATTATGCTGTACCTTCTTCACTTTTTATTACAGAAGCCATGCAAAAAAACACAACAAAAGACTGCAATTTCCATATCACCTCGAGGAAAAAGTCAAGAGTTCAACAACTAATCAATGTCCGATCAACAGTGTCCAGGATCCCTTAATACCCCTTTAATAAGGTTTCCACCTTCTATTTCGTTCTGCAACTGCACTTGAATAACAATGCCTTTAATCTTGTTTAGGCACATTAGATCCTAGATGAAAAGTAAGCATAAAGTATTAAAATCCCATATCTGTAACTTTATGACAGAGAAAGCAAAGCCAGAAAAATAAGCGTCACCATTAGGCATCAAGTACATATGACCATACTTTATAAATGGATAGAAATGCACCCACCTTTACGAGATACCGTCTTATCCTAGGGTGGGTGTAGCCATATGTAATAACAGGAGGGTTAATCCTTGCATCCGAATCCTTAAAAGAATTTAAACTTTCTGTTACGATAGGTAGGACGTTTTTCACTCTATGTCAGGACCGGAGGTGAGTATTATTATTTAAAGCTTCTCCACAACCAGCGATGCAATACTGGGAACTGGCTTAGAGTAGAACCTCTTAAAGGTAGAATCTGAAGACCAGTCCGCTCCATTGAGAATATCTTCCAGACGAGCCCCAAGGGATAACGCTTTTGAAGCCATCGCTCATTGGACAGAGTGGGCACCAAACATTTTCATATAAATGTCAGCTTAATGCAAAGCCCATCAAGCCCACCTAGTGATGGCAGGCGAGGAGACCGCCTTATACGGCATCCTGAGGGCAATCAAAAATTGTCTCTCACAGTGGGGGATGATATCCGCCATCATAGTCTCATAGCTCTTTATATACCTCACAAAACACAACTGTGGAGTATCTGGAAAAGAAGGGAAGTAACCACCTATTACACTTTGTACATCATGAAATATGAAAAGTAACCCCATCGGGGGTAAATACTCTACCCGTTATGCCCAGTGATTTGACATCCGAAACTCGTTCACATGAAACCAGGCATGACATAGAAGCTAACTTGGCTCAAAGCTCCTTTCTCAAAACATATTTATTGGACTGCCACGACAAGGAAAGGTGAGAACTTTATTGACGTTGCATAATACTGAGTACTTGGGTTCTCAACGAAGTGAGAAGCGGATGCCCCACAGAAGCTTCCTCACCAAGGGATGTCGCGTCACCGGATGATCCCCTATAGTGAATGGTCTACCGATATCGCCAACCTGAAAGTATTGATGAATCTAAAAGCAAGACCCTCCGATGCAAAAGAAGCGAGAAAGTTCAAGATATGAACAACTTCTGCCCCCACTGGATCCCAATGTCGCTAGCGACACTAGCCCAACCATCAAGCTCATGCCGATTCATGCAATTTGATGGCACTGTTGGCCCATGCCTTAGAGAGGAGGGACACAGCATGTCTCGAAAGCCCTGAGACCTTCCAACGTTCTCTGTAATCATCCATGCCATAAGAGATAGAAACCTTTCCAACACCAGATGATGGAAAGCCCCCTCAGGATCCCGAAGGCGATATGGAAATAGGGGGAGAGGGATTAGAAAATCCCAAGAAAGCTCCAGTAGAACCGGATACCAGACTTGCGATCTCCAAATCAAGGTCACCAGCACAATGTCCGCCCTCGGTCTTCGTACTTGGGCTGTAAGGAGCATTATCATCACGCAAGTAGGAAAAACGTAACCCAGCTCCGGATGTCAGTCCTGAAGAAAAGCATCTATTAGCTGCCGCCTCTGGGTCCAGCCGCCAACCGAAGTACCTGGGAAGTTTATGGCCCATAAGTGATGCGAAGAGGTCCACCAAAAACGGGCCCCATCTGGCCTTAAGAGCCTGGAAGACGGACGGATGCAACGGCCAAAGACTCGCATCCTTCAGGTGTCAGGACTGACAGTCGGCCACTTGATTGGCTGTCCCCGGGAGATGTTCTGCCGTCACAGAGAGAACTGATTCACAAAGCACTAGTCCCAGAAGTTTCTGGCCAGATCCAATAGGGTCTTGGACCGAGTACCACATGTGGTTTATGTAGCGGACCACCGCTACATTGTCCATTTTGAGCCCAACACAGCATTTCGCTTGGTCCTTAGTCCAACATCTGACTGCGAAGGAGCCTGCCAGAAGTTCGAGGCAGTTGATATGCACAGCTTTTTCGTTATAGGACCATCTTTCTCCAGTGGATAATTCCCCACATCTCCCCCCGCGGCCTGTGCCACAGGCGTCCAATTCTATGGCAAAATCCGGAAGGGACCCAAATACTGCCCGTCCGTTCCGCGCCTCCATGTGAGCTAGCCACTACTTTCTCTCCTCCCGGGCGTTCTGATAATGGGACTATTTGGGAGTATGCGAGTCCCCTACTGAGATGAAAAGCCTTGAGCCACTGGAGGATGCAATAACGGAGGGGCCCTGGAAAGATAGTCTAGATGGACGATGACCGAAATCCCACTACCCTCGCTATCCGATGAAGAGAAGTGGATAGTTTGGCTGCCAACCAATGCAGCTCGTGTTTGACCTTGATCATTTTCCTTGAGGAAGGGCTAAGTGTGGCTCTAACTGAGTCCACCATGAAACCCAGAAACACCAGAGACTGAGTAGGCACAAGTACCAACTTCGGTTGACTGATGATAAAGCTCGGAGACTCCAAAATGGAGAATGGCAATTGGAGATGCACCAATAGATTCTGGGGGCACTGATCCATTAGGAGAATATTGTCTAAACAGATGATGAGACTGACTCCTCGAGCCCTGAGGAACTCTACCACTAGGCACATTACTTTGCTAAAGCACCACAAGGCAGATGACAGGCAAAATGGGAGAGTGGTGAAATTGAAAGTACTTCCCCCTCCACTGAAACTGAAGGAATCGGTGGTGGTAGGGGGGGTTGGAAATTGGGATAGTCAGATAGGTGTCCTTGAGGTCGAGGCACTACTCAATCATTTAGTTGAAGGAGGTCCCTTAGGAGATGGATACTTTCCATCTTGAAGTGGCGGTAAACCAGACACTCGTTGAATTTCTCCAGATTGATGACTGGTAGTTGGCTGCCATCCCACTAGTCCACCACGACAAGGCAGCTGAGAAAACCCACAGGGTGAGGCGGTGTCCGTACAATCACACCTTTGTAGAGTAATTAAGCTACTGCCGTGAATATCAACTTGGTGTCTACAGCCGAGAAAACCAGCAGCACAGAGGGCCTCTCTAGGGTAGGAGAACCGTAGTACTCTATGTGAAACCCAGTACGGTTTGGCGCACCAAAGCATCTGAGGTACTAGGCGCACAGTTGTGAAAGAACCCTTGCAGTCTGCCCCCAGGTGCTGATGAGGAAAATGGTGAACACTCACCTTGAGCAGAGCCTTTGTTGCCACAGTCTCTGTGGCCACCTCTTGAACCCCGGTATCAGGGGTGATCTCTGGTGGGATAAAAGTTTCTAAATTTGGATGCATCCTGGTACTGCCCTCTTCTAGATCCGTAGCCTCTGATGGGGACTGGGTGCTGTGTGTGGCCAACCGAGCACCCCCCTGCTTCAGCCATCCCCGGGGAAAACCCGGGGTGTGAAAATGTGTTTTATTGGTGCCTGTGCTTTGTCAAGTGAATTGAATGTTTTCACGAAATTACACAGCTAATAGATGAGCAGATCACCGAACAGCTCCCCTTTGGTAAATGGGGCAAACTTCGGATGTGGCAAGATCCCCAGTTTGGGTCAATCTTGATGACTGAAGAACGGCGCCTCTGTTGAGAGGAAGCCGTTCACATTCCACAAAAAGAGAATAGTTCGACAGGCCCAACCTGATAGTAAACCTGAGATATTAGGGTCCCAAACCCCTTGGCGTACTGTGCGATATCCAAAATACGGGTAGTGGGACAGATCTATCCAAGAGCTTGTCACGCACGTACTTCCCAAGGAAGGTGGCCATACGCTCATCAATGTCAGGGGTCAGCGCCACCTTATCAGCCAGATATGGGCGGGGCCTGAAGGCAATTGCGGAGTTCCTTGTCCATCGGCTTACAAAGCCATCCCGCAACATAGGTTGAGACTTTGTCTGCGGGGATGCATTTGATTGAGTGGGGGTGCATCAGACTCTCAGGGTCTATCATGTCAGAGGTCCCCTAAGGGATATCGTCCATTGACGTGTCATCATTATGCTGAAGTGGCCCTGTATCCAGCTACGCATTGGAGCCCGAGTAAGAATCGGAACTCAGTGGGGGAATGGGTGGACAAGAAAAGAAAGAGCCCCCGTTGGGTTGGAGTCCAGAGGGCCTGGGCACAGGGATTCGAATGCCAGAGGCTGAGCGTAGTCCATGAAGGCCCTCTTTAGTCTATCAAAATTGTTGGGATAGATGCCTGGGGTGGATCCCTTTTGCATTCGGGGAAGCAGTGGTGGTTGGTCAAGCATTCCTGGAGGTAACTGGAGCATGAGCCCAAGGGTATCTTCCCTCCCATGGAGGAGTTTAAAGAAGCACTCCGCATACTGCAGGATATTTTGCTCCAGAGGAGCCACCGCCTGCGTAATTACTTTTAAAATAGAGGCGTCCTTGACCTCGCAAAAGTGGTCGTTGATATGGAGGCAAGTCATGAAGTCTTCCTTCATAAAGGTCTCCTCAAAGTCATTTAGGATGGATGAATATGTAAATCTGGGTCACCCACCGCAAACTGTAGGGTACTGGGATCACCAGGCAATTGTAGAGGGTACTATGGTAGATGGGTATCTCCCAGCCAGATAACGGGTAGCCCAAGGGGCCAACAACAAGGTAAAAAGCACTTCAGGACACCACTTACACCCACTTGACTCAAAAGACTAATGCAAGCCTCGGCAGGTGTCCATTCACCTCAAAAGACTTTTCAAATTGTACATACCCCGATTAGGCGCGTAGTGCTCCAGGCATATGGGGTGAATTTAGAGAAGACAAGCACCAGGCCAGCAGCGCGGTGTCAGATTTCACAATGCGATTAAAAACAGAGCGCCAGCACAGCGGGGAGATCGAGACACGCTAAGCGCGCCTAATATGCGGCGCCCTTTAGTGGTCGGTGGACCACACCGCAATAGCCCTAGATGCCACAGCGTGTCTTGTGACTGACAGCAGCCGCAGAGGAGCGATAAGTGTTCCCGCTACCGCACAGAAATGCAAATTAAGATTTAAATGGTTATCAAAGCAAAAGCTCAAATCAAATGGCCAAAATTATGTCACAAAACTATAGAGAAAGAATGGGCAAGAGCCTTGAGGCACTCCTCTCGGCTACTGGAGATGCAAAGAAAGGGGAGGCGGACATATCAACGAAGGACTATTAAGGGGTCCTGGACACTGCTGACTGGACAATGATGTGTTGTTGAACTGTAGACTTTTTCCCACAGTGTTATGGGAAATTAAGTCTTTAGTTGTTTCTTTACATGGCTGCTGTAATAAAATGTGAAGAGAGTACAGCATAATCCTCGCCTCCAGTCCAGACATATAATCACTATGACACAAGCTGTGGTCCAAATTCTGACTATGTAAGGCTTTTCTTTCCACCTTCTTAGCAATACCCACTTTGAATACAGAGTGAAGGATACCATTGGCTTCCAGACTTTTTTAGCCTAAAAGGGTGGAGGGAAAGTCTTACAGATCCCTTGACTGGTTTTTAGCTGGGCTACTCCTTCCATGTTTTTGCATACAAATATAGCAGTGGGCATAAACGCTTAACAAGCAATGGCATAGCCAATAGGTCTCGCTTTTGTAAGTATTTAGTTATGCACCACAACATCCTTGGTGCAACCACATCAACTGTTGCGTGGCTAAACACTTATAAGGACCCAAAGGAGAGACCTATTGGCTATGCCAATGCTTGGTGTGGTTGTGGGTGGTTGTGGGTGTGGTGGTGTGGTTGTGTGTGGGTGGTTGTGTGTGTGTTTGTGGTTGTGGGTAGGGGTGCAGTTGTGGGTGTGCTTGTGTGTGTGGTTGTGTGTGTGGTTGTGTGTGTGTGTGTGTGAGGGGTTGTGTGTGTGAGGGGTTGTGTGTGTGAGGGGTTGTGTGTGTGAGGGGTTGTGTGTGTGAGGGGTGGTGTGTGTGTGGGGTTGTGTGTGTGTGAGGGGTTGTGTGTGTGAGGGGTTGTGTGTGTGAGGGGTTGTGTGTGTGAGGGGTTGTGTGTGTGAGGGGTTGTGTGTGTGTGGGGTTGTGTGTGTGTGTGTGGGGTTGTGTGTGTGTGTGGGGTTGTGTGTGTGTGTGTGGGGGGTTGTGTGTGTGTGGGGTTGTGTGTGTGTGGGGTTGTGTGTGTGTGGGGTTGTGTGTGTGTGGGGTTGTGTGTGTGTGGGGTTGTGTGTGTGTGGGGTTGTGTGTGTGTGGGGTTGTGTGTGTGTGGGGTTGTGTGTGTGTGGGGTTGTGTGTGTGTGGGGTTGTGTGTGTGTGTGGGGTTGTGTGTGTGTGGGGTTGTGTGTGTGTGGGGTTGTGTGTGTGTGGGGTTGTGTGTGTGTGGGGTTGTGTGTGTGTGGGGTTGTGTGTGTGTGGGGTTGTGTGTGTGTGTGGGGTTGTGTGTGTGTGTGGGGTTGTGTGTGTGTGGGGTTGTGTGTGTGTGTGGGGTTGTGTGTGTGTGGGGTTGTGTGTGTGTGGGGTTGTGTGTGTGTGGGGTTGTGTGTGTGTGGGGTTGTGTGTGTGTGGGGTTGTGTGTGTGTGGGGTTGTGTGTGTGTGTGGTTGTGTGTGGTTGTGGTTGTGTGTGTGTGTGGTTGTGTGTGTGGTTGTGCGTGTGGTTGTGCGTGTGGTTGTGCGTGTGGTTGTGCGTGTGGTTGTGTGTGTGGTTGTGCGTGTGGTTGTGGGTGTGCGTGTGTGGTTGTGGTTGTGCGTGTGTGGTTGTGCGTGGGGTTGTGTGCGGGGTTGTGTGCGGGGTTGTGTGTGGGGTTGTGTGTGGGGTTGTGTGTGGGGTTGTGTGTGGGGTTGTGTGTGGGGTTGTGTGTGGGGTTGTGTGTGTGTGTTGTATGTGTGGTTGTGGTTGTGTGTGTGTGGTTGTGCGTGTGTGGTTGTGCGTGTGGTTGTGCGTGTGGTTGTGCGTGTGGTTGTGCGTGTGTGGTTGTGCGTGTGGTTGTGGGTGTGCGTGTGTGGGTGTGGTTGTGGGTGTGCGTGTGTGGTTGTGCGTGTGTGGTTGTGCGTGTGTGGTTGTGCGTGTGTGGTTGTGCGTGTGTGGTTGTGCGTGTGTGGTTGTGCGTGTGTGGTTGTGTGTGTGAGACAGTAATACTAAAAGCATCTCAAAATAAAGGAACACAAACAGAGTTTGTGGAAAGAGAAAGCACGTTGTAAGTCAAACGGGCGCAGCAAAGCATTAACACAATACCAAAACAAACAAGATCACTTAGTGAAGAGTGCTGATAATGGATACACACAGCCCATCATCTTAAGAGTTCGATTGCAGCCAATGTGCACTCAAACCTGCCCCCTCCTTGTGAATTGCACCCCATATTTCATGAGTTGTAACTGCTGCACCCACCATAGCGCTTTGAGAACTAAAGCGCTACATAGGTCTAATCGATTAACCAGTCACCAACATGCTGTGCTTTTAAAGAGAATGTGCCAAAAGTTTCCAGCTTCCTCATCATGTCCTCATGAAAGCGCCAACGAAAGGAATCCCTGAACGGTGCAACGGACATGAAGCAGCCGCTGCGATCAGAAATAAACACTGTGAACGTTGTCCAGTTTCACAGTAACATTTCCTTAATGTTCTTTAAGTCACAAAACAGTAATACTAAAAGCATCTCAAAATAAAGGAACACAAACATGGAATTTGTGGAAAGAGAACGCACATTGTAAGTCAAAGGGGCGCAGCAAAGCATTAACACAACATGTTCTTTGATGTTCTTTGAACGAGAACATCAAAGGGGCGCCGCGAAAGTGATCTCGGCGAAAGTGAAAGTGATCGCGGGCGCTTAATGAGCATGACGAGGTTTGCCAGCCTCTGCTCCTAAGCGCGCGCCCGCGTACATGCACTGTAGCTCTAGGCTGGCCATGGTAGCATTTTTTTGAGCCCTCACAAAAAGTCTTGCCAGACCAGCGCATGCGCTGGGTCAGGCGAGACCTAAAAATGGCTAAATGCTATGTCAACGAATGTGTTCCAACACACAGCTCAAAAAAATATCTTTGTATCCATTCCTTGGAAAAGCCAGTAAGTCTCACCTTTTCGACCTTCTGCCTCTACCTACTTTTTTTAGCCAACGCTGTGCTGCTGCTAAACACTAAAAAAAATGAACTTTATTTGGATGAAGCAATGGACGGGGGGAGTTAATGCAGAAGTGAGCAACGGTGAGTGAGCATGGGGGCAGTGGAGGGGCTTGATAAAACACAAAATTAAAAGAAAAAAAGACAGCAAGAAAATAGATGGACTTATAGGTGCCAGAGTGTCATAGACCAAGATGGCTGATTGAAAGAGCATGTCCACTCCTGGGGATAAGATTTTCTAAATACGCTCCTACCAACCCCCCTCTTGAAAGCAACTGAAGGATCTCCATAAAGTTAGTGTGCCAAAGTTGAGCCCTGATCAGAGCCCGAGACTCTGGGGTGAGGCAATAAGACAGCGGACAAACCTGGAGAACAGCCTAAAATAGTGGAGCAGGTGGGGAGAGCAGCTGAATCTTGAAGCGCCTGCCACGGATGGAGACTAGTTACCCTTCATTCTGGTTTAATAAGGAACATTCTCCGTGGGAAGGGACTGATGCAAGGGGCCATTTTATTAAATCACTCTAGTGACTCATACAAAGGAAGAGTGGCAAAGGTTCTCATGAACAATTGTCAACTGGCAAACATGATGGAAGATGTAAGGCACCCTTCAGCTCGCCTAAAGCGGTTTGTTTGGGGTGCTGGCTGAGGGGAGATTTGTCAATCCTTGTGACACCATAAGACATTTAGACCAAGACTGATCACCCAACTCCTCTCCAGTTGTGAGTGTGGGGGTTTGAGCATGCTCTTCCTTCTATGCAGGTATATTTACCTTTGGACTGTCTACAGATCATGTTATTTTGTTTGTGTTGGTAACAAACTCATTCTTCATGGGCAAATCCTACAGAAGCAGGTGAAGCTCGTACTTAAGGCATGGCGGGCTTGTAGACAATCCACTAGAGGGAATGGTAGCCACACGACTGTCAGATGGAAACCAATTATTCAAATGATGGAGAGGAGATGGAAGGTTACTTTTACTCAGGAAAAAAAAACAGCTTCCAAACAATTGAAGGGAAGATTGACACTCTTACGGTACGAATGGACAGAATTGAAGAGGATTGACAGCAGGCTGTGGGGAACGGCAGGTTGCATCCTTTTATCGGTGACTGCTTATTGGCTTGTTGCATATGTGTAACGCCACATTTGCATATGATGTTCGAGCAGTTCTTCCCACATTCACAAGGGAGAAGTTGTGGGGTCAACAGTGTACTTTTACTGATGGTTGGGAATGTCAGTGTTGGTGGGGAGGGGGGGGGGGGATAGTGGCAGGGGACGCAGTTAGCTTAGTTGGTTGCTTCTTTGTACACTTAGTTACTCAACACTGGATAGTCACAAGGATATGCCTCAAAAAAGGATGGATAGCAGTTGTCTTATTTTGGCTTGAAAATCAGGTGTACACAAGCATTATGTCATCAACTGAGTTACGTACGATGTGCAACCATGAACTAGATTAAAAGTTTGTCACTTGGAATGTGAGAGGTCTAAACAACCCCAAAAAAGTTAGACTCATAATGGCATATCTTAAGAGTATAAAAGCAGATGTGACTTTTTTTTAAGAGAACCCATATTAAATCCAGGACTGCGCAAAGCTTTGAGCTGCCATGGGGCACCAATCGCTACTTATCGAAAATACAGCTTGTCATAGTGAGAGGTGAATATACGGTTTAGGAAAGCATCCACTTCAGGGGGTTCTTAGCTGGGGCACCTAGATGGCAGGTACCCAATACTGCAGGATTAATTGGAGAGGGAAGGGAGGGGGGCAGTAGACTGCCGTTCTAGTAAACACCTAAGGACTAAATACTGATAACCCAATGTTCTATGAGGATTTAGTATTAAAAATGGAGCTCATAATGACACATAGCCTATTATGAGGTGGCAATTTTTATTCTATTTTAGATTTGCTCCTAGCCAGATCCACAATCATTCTTAATCTCCTCCCATGCACCTCACAGATGTTGAGGAAAATAATGGAGGCCTGTTCTCTGGTGTGTATAGATCGCCATCTACTCTCAGAGAATATTCTTACTATTCCTCAATGCACAATGCACACTCCAGGACAGAATATTGGTTCACAACCAAAGATGCCTGTACTTGAGATGTAGTACTGCTTCTTCACACATTGTATGATCACTACCTGGCGTTTATAATACTGCAGATGCAAAGAGTGCTCCCTGCCAGTTGCCCTTGGATTTTTTTGAGGGTGAAGGGGTGGAGAGATTCAAAAACAAAATAAAACAAGATATTTTTGAATATTTCTCTGTTAGTGTTGGCACAGTCTCAAAATACTCTACTGTTTGGGAAGACGTAAAGGTGTATATCAGGGTTAAATGCAGATCTAAACATATAGGAGTACTGAATTCAATAAGCTATACCTTATCCGCTTTGGAGAGGAATCTCAAAAAATTAGAAACTGATTACTAGATTACTGCTATCCTGGCTAGTTGTGAGCAAATGTTTCCTACATTAGCCAAATAAAGAAAGCAGACTGATCTTGGGAAAACACAGTAAGGAGAAGCAATACTGGAGGTGTGATAGAACAAGTAGGACTCTCGCTCCATTGCTGAAACCTGGGTGCGCTTCAAGAAAAATTGTTGAGATAGCGGATGATAAGGCATGAGGAGCACTACTATGAAAGAGATCCCAACTCATATCACAAACTTCTACACTCTGCTATATACAACGTAAACAACTAGTGGCGATGGATCACTACAAAGTTACCTGGCAGAACATACCCCCGCATGGTTGGAATCTGATGAGCGGGAACAGATAAATGAGCCAATAACCGTTGAAGAGGTAAAATCTGTCATCCAATTACACCAGGGAGGGAGAATGGCAGGTTTCAATGGATTAGCAGCATAATTCTTTAAAGAATTATCAGAAATTCTGGCCCCTCATCTCCTCAAGGAGTATGGCAAGGAGAGGAAATTGAGTTCCTTACCCCCTTAATTATGAGAAGTTATCTTTTCAATTTTGCTAAAACTTGATTAAAACACTACAGACTGGCCATTATACAGGCCGCTTTAATTTCTTGATTTGGACACTAAAATTCTTGTCAAGATTGTAGCAAATCAACTAAATCTACTCAAAAGAGTCCAAATTTCTCCGCACAAGTCGAGTTTTAATCCTACTATATCTACTTCAGATAATTTGTGCACCTTTTTCGCACTTTCACAGCAAATTATCCCAGATTTCCAGGCGGCTGCCATATTTATAGATGCACATAAAGCGTTTGATTCACTTGATTGGACATATTTAATGGCAGTTCTTATTATTACATGGATTTCACCGCTATATAACAACCCAATATCCCATGTTAAAATTAAAGGACATTAACACCCCCAATCACAATTAATAGTCATTTATCCCCATTAGTGTTTACTTGAGCAACCAAACCCCTATTCAGTATAATGACAGACAAGCATGCCCGGAAGAGGCTTTGCATACTGGGTAGATGTTTCACTATATTTTCATAAAGTGATGACGGTGTTATATGTTAACCATTCTTTGCAAAAATGTGCACCACAAATCCGAGAATTCATTAGGTTTGGTACAATTTTTGGGCTTGCTAATCTACTGGACCAAATTGGTATTGATCCCTTTAGCCAGAAACACCCCCAAACCCACTCTGGATTATCCTTCATTATGGTGTGAGGATCTCATAGCCTATCTATTTAGTAATAAAAATTGACACAGATAGGGCACTAGTACTCAAACAGAACTACAACGCTACAGAACAAGGTAGAAGGAATAGCTTACTTACCCTGTAAGCATCTATTCGTAGCATGTAGTGCTGTAGATTCATATGCTTTAGCATACTCCTAAAATCTAGTGGTGGGCTCAGATGTTTGCAACTTGTTTATCTGCAAAAAAGTATTTTGAGTCACGAGGTATAGTGACTTCTCCTATAGTCGTATTGCGCATGGTCATTGACTCCTTTGTTAGATTATTTTTTGGCTCATCGGGTGAGCTTAGGATAGGAGCAGGAAATGAGATACTAAAGATGAACATGAAATTTATAGTTTGAGAAAAATAAATGGTAAGTATAATAGTGTGTTAGTCAGACAGTAGCTTGCAGGGAGGAGAGTGGTGCATATGAGTCTACAGCATTACACACTACAAATAGATGCTTATAGGGTAAGTAACATATTCCATTTGTACCATGTATTGGCCATAGATACATATACTTAGCTTCGAATTTAAAGCAGTACTCCCCAAATGCAGCAGCTAACTACTAGCAGACGTAGATGCTTGAAAAAGTGTTTCTAATACAGCTTAACCTACTTTAGACAGTAGTTTAACTAAGATATCCACACTATAATGTTTTATGAATGTATTCCATGTGGATGCTTTACAGATATCCACTAATGGAATGTTTTCTAGCAAAACCATAGCGGTGCCTTTATTGCGGGAGGAATCGGCTCTATGAGCTGCAGATAGCACACGTTTAGCCTTGCAGTAGCAAGTTTGTATACACCTTACAATCCAGCTTGAAATTCCTGCTTTAGAGATTAGAGCTTCTCTGAGATTCTAAAAAGGCTATGAAATATGTTTTGTTCTTTCCATGTAATAGATTACTGCTATTTCAACATCTAGTGTTTGTAGAGCCCTTTCCGCTACGGAGTCTGGTTTTGGAAAGAAAACTGGAAGCTCAATGGTTTGGGTTATATGAAAAAAGAAACCGCTTTAAGGATAAATTTCGGGTTTGTTCTTAGTACCAGTTTATCAGGACAGATTTAGAAGAAGAGTTCTTCCAAAGTGAGTGCTTGTAGTTCACTGATCCATCTAAGAAGGCTACCTTCCATGTGAGGAACTGTAGCGCACATGAATGTACTGATTCAAAGGGAGGACCAATGAGTCTGGTGAGAACTAAGCTAAGATTCCAGAGAGGTGCTGGTGGGATGGAGGGAGAAATAACTCATTTCAATCCGTCCATAAAAGCTTTTAGAATTGTAATTTTAAACAAAGATGTGTATTGTCTGTTTTGCATGTACGCAGCCAGCGCTACTAAGTGTAACTAAATGGAAGTATAGGCTAGGCCTGCAAGTGTAAAATGAGTAGGTAGCAAATGATATTCTGCACCATAAGAGAAAAGGTTGAATGTTTTTTAAACAATATTGCACAAATCTTTTCTATTTTGCATGTTGTATGCCCGTGTGGTAGGCTTACAAGCTTGTTTAAGAATGCAGTGCACCCTGGGGGAAGTATCCTGGTGCGTGCCTCGCTATTGATTTACTGTCCTGGAGGGAGATGAGCCTCCATGTCTGTAGCACCCAGGGGATCACCAGGATCCTTCACCTACTCCTAGGTAGTGAAATATGTTTGTGGAAAGGAATTGGTCAGTTGGAGGTGGGAGCCATTGACTTTACACCAACTTACTCATGTGGCCCATGTAGGGAGCAACGGTGCTGGGAATCCCCTGGTCACCTCGCCGGCCTGCTGCTACAACTGTCCCATTTGGCGCTCAGCTGTTCCGCTCCCCCAGCCTCCCACTTTTGCCCCATGGACACTTTCTGGGCGCCACTGTCTGCTCAACGCTGCATTTCTCACACAAGGGAGGTAGATACCACTCCTGGAGTCACCGTTGGATATTCCCCGGGGAGTCCTAAAGGCCGGCAGTGCTCAGCCCTGGCTTAATTCCTGCGATTGGCTCTCTGAAAACCAGATCTAACGCTACACAAAGGAGAGACGTGAGACAGACAGGGGTCTGCTTGCAGCATACTTATCACACTAACGACTGCCCTACGACTTGGGGTGCACCGTCATGGGCAAGGACAGACTGCAGGGATGGGGGGGAAGATTGATCCATACACGGAGCAGGGGGGAGCGCTGAGGAAGGATCACCCATGTAAGCCCCTCCAGAGAGTGAGAAAACGCACTTAGACTCCTATGGAGCTCAAATACTCGCAGCAATAGAAGCCTCCCAGTACAGAAGTGCAAGCCAAAATAGACGCAGTGTCTCTAGCTGTTGGACTCCCTATGGCCGAATTGTTCTCCATCTCTGTGATTGAGGACTGGCAGGTGTGTTTTGGCAGGCATGGTGGTAAGAGTAAATGTGCCTCACGTTCGACTCACCAAGCACTGGTGCGCCATGATGGTTCCTTAGACTTGGAGCGGCCAAACTCAGACAACAAGGGACGACGACAGCAGAGAGTGGATCCATTGTTGGTGCAGGCTTAGCGCGAGTCTGTGAGAGCCCTGGTGGAAGAGGTCACTGCCTCTAATTCGGACACCAGAATGGGGGATGTAGTTCAGGAGACCCCCCTAACCTGAGGACCGCTGAACCGATAAAGAAATAGTGGGTCTCGTGTATCTGATACTGCTCTCTGCCCAGGGTCGGGGAGTGGGGGGTTTGTACTCCTGACCCTGGCAAGAGGCTGCCAGGGTGGCTGGCTTGAGATGGAATGTTGATGGTCAGAATTCCGGATCATAGACGATGTGAATGGGATGGGCGCGGACATGACATGGGTGGGCGCCTTTCTCCCCTCTACATTTTTCCATTATTTTATTCCCCTTTCTCACCCTTTCTCTTCTCTTTCCTTTCTATTATTAGTTCTGTGAGTAGAGGTAGACCAAGAGTCCCCTTGTGGCGCCTACATACCATGGCCATTAGAGACAACATGTTTTGGGAGGACCTTTGGGAGGCAGTTGTCGGATATTTCAACACCAATTGCTATCTACCACTAGCAGGAGTTTGGAGTGGAATGCGCTAAACGTGGTAACACGAGGGGAATGCCTGTCTAGAGTTGGGGATACAAGGAGATGGCTGGAAAGGGAGCTTACTGCAGCTGAGGATGCGTTGGCTAGTTGCAACACTTGGGGGTTTGGGGAGTGGGGCGGAGCCACGAGGCAAGACACTTCCAAAGGCGCAGCGTCAAACGAGAAAATATGGAATAGATTGTATTGCCTCATAAGACACGAATATCGCTCCTAAGCCAGGTAGGGACGCACGTGATCCTGGCTCCGATAAGCCTTTATCAATGCTGGGGCTGGATGCCAAATTGTTGGCCACGGTGCAAGCGACACGTCTGGGCAAGGTAGTAACATACCTGGTCCAGGAGGACCAGTGTGGGTTCATGCCGGGCAGAGGGACACACATGAATATACTCTCACATTGTGATGCATTCGGTGGCCGATGCTGGGGTTTGAGTTGCAGTGGTCGACCTAGACATTGAAAAAGTGTTCAACACCTTGCGAGGAGGATGGGTCTTGGCGAAGAGTTAATATCTTGGGTTCTTCTCCTGTACTGCCAATCGATGGCCCGTGTCCACAATGGCAACCTGATATCTGAGGGTTTCCATATCGAGAGGGGCACAAGACAAGGCTGCCCGCGGTCTGCTCTCCTTTTTTGCCTTGGAAATGGAGCCACTGGCGATCAAGTTGCGGCGAGATATGGCCCAATGGGGTATCACCGTAGACTGCTGTACCATGTAGTCTCCTTATATGCAGACAACGCATTGCTGTTTATGCGTCATCTGGAGGGAGTGGTGCCTGTACTCCTGGATATGCTAGTCCCGTTCGGAGTATCCTCAGGGCTCCACAATAATTGCCATTAGTCGGGTATATTCCAACTGATAGCCCTGGCACAAGGCCATACTGCTGACTTTCCTGATGTGGGGCTTCAATGGGAGCAAAAACATTATCGCTATTTGGGTGTACAGGTGGCTCACACACCGGACGTCCAGTAGGACCTGAATATGGGAGCAGTCCTCACAGGCCTGGAGGTGCCCATCCGGTTCTGGAACCTCCTGCCTCTCTCGGTCATGGGGCGAGCAGCCTTGGCGAGGATAGTTATGCTTGCCTCTATGCCCTCCAAAACTCCTTGTGCTGTATCCTGAAATCTGCCTTCAAGACCTTAAATAGTCTCCTGAACTCCTTGGTGTGGGCAGGGGGTGGTTGTGGGTCTTCTTGACTCTATTATCTAGCTGGGCTGCTACAATAGGCGGCGCAGTGACGTGCTGGGGGTCCTAATGTAGACAACGTGCTGTTGGCAGATTTAGGTGTGGAGACAGGACTCCCAAGGTACCTCATGGGCTTGCAGACCCCTCTGAATTGCCCGTTTGTGGTCCGGCAGGTCGCAATGGGGCTTGGGAACGGGCGTTTTTTCTGATCATGCATAGGGCCACACGTGCTCTGTCACTCCCCCTCTGATGGATCCAGGGTTTCCATCAAATACAGACTGTCATGAATCTCACATGGTGGTATTATGGGGGGTGCATGACAGCTGGGGACCTGAAGCTCAACGGGACCTTCCTTTCTTTTAACGATGCAAAGGAGTGTTTTCAAGTGTCGGATGGCCATTTCCCACCTTATGCGAACATTTCTCACAACTTGCGAGACATGGACCGTTTTCCTGGTTGAGCCAGAGATTATGCAGGCACTAGCACTGCTGCTTGATCCGGGCTCCTATATGGGACTAATTTCCTGCATATACAAGGCTCTGAAGGCGGATCGCAGGATCGATGTGTCAAAAATCCAAGACAGATGGATGGCTGATTTATCGTTGCCACTGACAGAGGGCGGTGGAAATGTGCGTTCGCACAGGTCCGGGAGGTGGCTAGCAACACATGCTTTAAGCTTACCCAGTTTTTTAATTTACATCACACTTATCCAACGCCCTAGAGATTGTCAAGGTTTGAGTGGCGCACCTTTCTACGTGCCCCCGGTGTGATGTGGGACCTGCGACATTTTTACATACGACCTGGGACTGTGCTCGGTTTCAGACATATTGGTGGATGGTTCTACGCTTGCTGTGAGAGTCACGGGTGTGGGTATCAAGGCGTCAAGCAAACATTGTATCTTAGGCATGCTTGTGATACCCAAGTCAGGTGCTCGTATGCAACATACATTTTCTCTCCTGGGAATTGTACTGACTAAACGCCGCTTTGCCATACACTGGACCCACCATATACCCCACCGGCTGGATAAGTGGAGGGTGGGCCTGCGTGAGTGGGGCGTGGCTGAGTAGTACCTACTGCACACGATCCGCACTGGTGAGTGTGACCTGGAAATGTGGGGAACTATGTTGGAGGGCCTGCTGATGGCTGGTGGACCAAGCAAGGAGGACGTGGCCTTTTCACAGACAGCGGCCCTAGATGCTTCTGCAATGATCTCGGAGGATGGTCCCCTGACTGGCTGATTGAGTTGGTATGCGTTCTACGGCAGTATGAGGTACATGGGTAGGAATGCCAAAGACTGAGCTGATGGCGGAAAAGGCATTGCCCTGGAGTGTAGTCCCGGGGGGAAGAGGGGGGGGGGGGTGTGGAGTGGAGGGAATGGACATGGGACAGTCTCTCACATGTCCCCTTACTGTTTTATAAAAATAGCTGAATTATATGCCTAACTCAGCATAATTTGCCACTCTTGACTGATACCCTGTGCGCGTATCTGGTCCCCCGCTCAGATGAGATGATACTCTGCCTCCTGGGAGATTGGGGGCTTCATATACACACAATTATTTCCTAACTGCTGAGTGAGGATTATTTTAGGTAATACCCACGACTGACTGACGCTGCCAAGTTATTATTATCATTTTTAATCGTTAGTTCTGTTTTTGTGCATGATTAATATCTATGGGATTTGTCCTATGTGTCATACACGATTATGTACGCTCAGCAATGATGCTTGGGAGCCAAGCACATGGGCGAACATTGAGGTCGCAGTGATATCCTGTACTACTTACCTGCTATGTACGATAATCTGCCATTTATTTTTCATTGCTTTGTGAGCCGAAAGGACAACATGTAATGTGAAATTTGTGTGATATTTAATAAAAAAACAAGTTGCAAAAAAAAAAAACAAGCATTGAAAATGTAATAAGTCTCGCCTTTGATTAGGTTAAAGCCATTTGCTTTGCTAATGGTATTGTATAGCAAAGCAAATGGCTTTAACTTAATTAAAGGCGAGAACTATTGCATTTTCAATGCTTGCTAGAACTGCCTGTCCCTAGCACAGGCATGAACCGGCCCACTTAAAGCCCTGGGTACGCTAACAAAGAGGCTATCTTACTCTACCAGTACTTAAAGAGGGCCCACCAAATCCTGGAAAACTTGAGACCAACTGCCTGTCCAGCCTAGTTTTCTATTTCTGGCATCAGGCTTCTGGGTTGGGATTAAAATAAAACTGCACTCCGCACCGTTAACAGTGATAGACCGGAGGAGCGGTGCAGAGGCAGTGATTGCTTTGGATATAGCTTTGTATTTGAGAGGGCCCTTTTAAGCCCCTACTTTTCTGCACCGCTTTCCCATCAGTTACATAATGTATTTGTGGTGACTAGACTTTAGAATCAATTTTTAAATGATTTCTGAAGGCTATTTTTGTCAAATTTGAGAGTTTCACCTTTGGGTCGTTTGTCTGATACTGCTCTGCGTTGGGCTGAATTTGGGGTTGTACTTGGGCAGCTTTGGGCTTGGAACGGGTCTCAAAATCTGGGAACACTGCTAATCGGTTAGGCAGTTGCGTCATAAGAAGTAAGGAGCAGGCACTGCACAGTGATAGCATTGTAAACTGCTCTCTGCGTGGTTCAGCCAATGGTTGTGGAACGGCATACATTTTTGGCGCTAACCATGCCAGTTTGAATGTACATTGTTGAGCACATCTTTACCTGCACTGATGCTGGGCCCCTATGAGTACCGGTACTCCTTGTCCGAGGAAAAGTTCTGGTATTCAAGTGAAAAAGTTGTTGAGCACAACATTATTTGGACTTTCATGAGATAACCCTATGCATTTCGGGTGACAAAGTGATGCTTTGTTTCCATTGAGCTAATTAGACTAACACATCTACAAAGAGGAAAGTTCAGAACTGGAGGCAGTGGGTGTGGTGTCCTGGAGTTAGGTGGTCACCCTAGTGCTTTTGCAAAAAACTGCAACCACCAGCACAAATTAACCACAAACGCTGTAATTAGCCTCTATCCTCCAAATGCATTAAAAAATAGTAATAATTACAATTATTTCTACAATGCTGCTTTTAAATATTGTAATGACAAGTTACAGTGCATGCTCGTAAGCATATTACGAATTAGAACCAATGAGATAACAAATGGAATGCTGCCGATAGACTAGCGAGTCTTCTCCTTTTCGTAGAAAGCTGGGCGTTAAGCCCTCTTATCTTTCGAACATTCTAGAACTGAGGGGATGTACGGGACAGAAAGCAGAATGTTTTGTACCTGAAATGAAAGCCCTTTAGACATCCGCGTGAGGCCAAGGAAGGGGTCGGGGTATGAGCAGGCCCGGTTCTAGCGGGTGGGCCGGGTGAGCCAGGCCCACCCAAACAGGAGCCTTGAAGGTTGGCGCGCAACGCCATTGGGCTCAAAGTGCTTCAACGCCCCCGCCCCCCGTTCGTGTGTGTCTGCCCGGGCCGAGACAGCTTTCCGCGGACACACGCACGCACGCACGCACACATTTAGAGATTATCGCAGCAGCACCCCAGTACTACACAGGTCCATTTACATGTTAACGAAGCTTTGTTTATTTTTTCACCCCTTTATCTCCACATGGCGAAAGGCGACAAATCCTTTCTTTGACAACGGTAACCTTTGCCTACTGTTCTGCAGCGTGGATATTTATTTTTCTATGCAGCGCAGGACAAAAGAAGTTTGTTTATTCCTATTAACCTTTCCTAACCCCTGCAGCTGCTTATCACATCAGGCTGCGACACAAAGTTTGACTAAGAAATGTGTTATTCTTTGTTTTTCTTTTTAAAATCTGCACAGGCCCAGCAGGACACATACTTCGTGCGTGATTCAAATAAACAGTTTTTATCATTATAATGGCCAATGCAGGACAACAATAAGACAATACAAAATGCCCAGATAACGCTGGTAATTAATGATCCTGCTGGAGAGCAATCATTTGTCTGTTAGTAGTTTTTAAATGCAGATGAACTGTATTTTATGTGGATAGCTCAGTGGGTTACTGCCTTTGTCACAGAGATCCTTGTGTTACTTGCAGTTCAGAAGTTACAATCCTAACATAGGACAGTGACCAATTAACTGTCATCAAAGAGCTGCATACAAACATGAATGGTATAGTTAGAACTTCGATTTTTTTGTTTTGTGATTTAGTTAGAACGTCCCCAGTCTTTCATTATTCTAATGTTGTTAAAATGAGTATGTTTGGGCAGATATACATTTTTGTCAGTAAAGCTGACCCCCATGGAATACTCTTTAAATCCTAAGGTTGTGTTTCCCCAGACCAAACCCTCTTAAAATATACTGCCCACCAGTATGGTTGACATGTGATTCATACGCCTTGTAATCCTCATTAGCTTATGTGACATTCCCTGTAGACTGATTTACTTACTTGTATGATTCATTGTCTCTGTATAATGTGTGCTTGGTGTAAAGTACTGACACACACTGCACTAATATGAGTAGCGCTATACAACAGATGAAATGCATATGGGAGAGGGGCTACGTAAAGATGAGGGGCACTCTTGGGGGGTGGCAGTGAGGGAATCCGAGGAGGAGGTAGTGGGAGGGGCTATGGAGCGATGAGGGGCACTGTTGGAGGGTGGCAGTGAGGGAATCCGAGGAAGAGGTCATAGGGTGGAGGGGGGAGCTAGGGAGAGATATGGGGCACTGGTGGAGGGTGGCAGTGAGGGAATCCGAGGAGGAGGTAGTGGGAGGGGCTATGGAGCGATGAGGGGCACTGTTGGAGGGTGGCAGTGAGGGAATCCGAGAAAGAGGTCATGGGGTGGAGGGGGGAGCTAGGGAGAGATGAGGGGCACTGGTGGAGGGTGGCAGTGAGGGAATACGAGGAGGAGGTCATAAGGAGGAGGGGCTATGGGGAGATGGGCACTTGTGGCGTGTGGCAGTGAGGGAATCCAAGGAGGAGGTCAATCGGGGGGGCCATGGAGGGATGAGGGGCACTGTTGGAAGGTGGTAGTAAAGGTATTTACAGAGAAAGAGGTTATTGGTGCGGTTCCAAAAAAGACCTTCGCATTAGCGCTGAAGCCGGCCCGGTCATTGCCTTTCTGTTTTTGTTTATTTAAGTAGCAGTCGGGTCATAAGGGCTACTGCGGAACTTACTTTAAAGTGCGTGCTAATTATATTTACTGCTATATTCAATGTTTTAAGTTTGAAGGTGATTTTACTAATGTTTTTACAAGGAAAAATGAAAGTGGAGCCCGATGGTGCCTGATATGGGGCTGGGGCCCATGGTCAGCTGTGAGATAAGGTGCACTGGAGAGGAGTAGTGGATAATCAAGCCTGTATGGGAGTGCGTTGCAGAGTATGGGGTCCGGTGGAGGTAGTAATGAAGAGAGATTCTCCCTGAAGGCTCGCACATGGGAGCCTGATACTCCCACCTCAGAAACGACCTCTTCCCATCAAAGGAACATTACATGGAAAAAACACTTTTTGAGAGTGATAATATTTAGAAAGAGATTTGGAAAAGAGTGCGTTTTACTGGGCCTTGTAAGACTAAGAAGAGTTAAAGGAGGGCCCTGAAGCGAGCCTGCCTAGAAATATATATGCGACAAAACGAGCCCGCAGTGGCCCACCCAAATGCACCCTGGGCCCACCCAAATACAAATTCCTGGAGCCGGGCCTGGGTATGAGTAATCAGTATGATGTCTGTCCTGGCAGGCAACAAGTGATTGATTGTCACTAGTGTAAATTAGTAAATTTATGGCCAACATCAAGGTGATGCGGGCTCTTCCTAAACGGCACACTATTAATCAAAAGTACATGCGGAGGGGGTGGAAGGGGGAGGAGGAAGGCCAGATGAACGGGGTAAGTAATCCACTGAGCCCGTGCTTTTATTTAGCATTGGTCAACATTCTGTCACCAGAGTCGAAGCAAATATTATGTATGTTACACAAAAAACCTTCAAAACCTGCCGACTCCTCTTAATTTACAGGGAGTGAATATTTTGCGATAGATCCGTTGCAGAGCGCGCACAGCCACGGATTCTATCACCACGAAGGTTCTTTAAAATAAAACGTGTGCGAAAAAGAGATAAAGTCACTGAAAAAAGCTCACATAAAACGGCGGGCCGTTCGTCCTTCGTTCGTTATTAAGTTTTTCTACAGCACCAACATGCCACCAGGGGTAGCCTCAGGCATTTCATCTAAGGGGCCATAAATGCGTGCTGCTATATCTGTAAATGACGAGACCCAACGTTAATCTCACACCAAATAACCATACGCAGTCTAGTGGAGCACGCGTAAAATAAATCTAACCAGGGAATTCGTTTCAAAATGAGGTGAAAAACAGGCTCATCTGAGCTCCTCATCTTTGGGACGTCAACGCAGTCCTGCTAGTGCGGAGCCGCGTTGCCAAGGAAGCAACTACAGGTGAGATGGGAAGGGGCATGGGGGAAGGGAGGGAGGTACAAGAGTGCTTTAAATGTGGCTCTGTATCCCAAAACAAGCCTTATGGAGTTTTCTAATTAAAAATATTCGTTTATAAATGTGTGATAAATAATTGCATTTTGAAATACATTTGTTTCTAGGCTAAACATCCAACAGATCAAACCTGGGCTGAAAACGCATTTGGGTTGTCAAATACTTTCTGAATGTAAATAAGGGGCGTGAGTGTGGCCTATGAAGTAACCTCAATTTGTGTACCGAGGAGGGGGAAGAATCATGAATATTGATTGCTAAGATTTCTCATATGGCGTCACGTGGTTATGTACTGGGGTGTACAGACTAAATCATCAAGACTGGCGACATCAGAGTCTCTGATTTATCAAACACAAAAGTGTAGCTAAACTTCCAATGTGTCACTCATCTTCCCAAAATGCATATCTCAATATCTACCAAAGTGTCTCTCTTGTTCCTTCAAAATTTATCTTTACGAGAGACAAAAAAAAACAAGCACACCCCGTCATGGGAGGGACAGAAGATGTGCACGGAGGGACAGAAGATGTGCACGTGGGGACTGGCTTTACTGGCGGCAAGAAAAAAGTCCCCAGTGTATCACGCCGCCAGTAAAGCATCCAATCCCCGCGTGCACATCTTTTCTCTTTTTTGTCTCCCCGCGTGCACGCTGGAATCGTATCTATTCCAAAAGGTCCTCTGCATGGCACGGAGTGACAGAAGATGTGCACGCGGGGACTGGCTTTAATGGCGGCACGAAAAAAAGTCCCCAGTGTATCACGCCGCCAGTAAAGCATCCAATCCCCGCGTGCACATCTTTTCCATTGTTTGTCTCCCCACATGCACGCTGAAATCGTATCGATTCCAAAATCGTGCTGCTTTTCGCCAGGCCAAGACATAAAAAGAAATGGGGTTCACAGCAAAATAAAAAAAAATAAAAAAAAAAAAAAAAAAAAAAGAAGGTCTTTAGATAAAGGAGAACGGTGTGCAAAATATTCCAAATAAAGCAGAAAAACCGAAGTGCCTTACGCCCTATTGGGCAAAGATGGGAATATGAGGTCTAACAAGAGTCTTAAAATTAAGCCTGGGCAAAGCACTACGCTACGCTCGCGTAGTTTGCGCTATTTCGCACTACGCGAATTGCACGTAGCACAGTGCAAACACGCGTAGCGTAGCGGTCATTTTTTGCTTGCGCGCGGTCCTCAACGTCAAGTTGGCAACCGTGAGCAAGCAAAATGACATCCAAGCGAGACTTTCCTTGTCCGCGATCAGCAACATCAAGTTGGCGATCGCGAGCGTGGAAAATAAACCTCCCGGCGAGATTCTCAACGCAAGGAGGTCATGTTTCTCATTGCGAGTGGTCGCGTATGCTCGCGACCGCTCGCGATGAGAAACTACCAGTCCGCGTTGAGAAAGCTGCTGCTCGAGTAAAAATCGACTCGAGCAGCAGAAAACTACAGCTCGCACTGTGCAAGATGCTGTTTTCAGTGATTACACAGTGCCGGTTGCTTGTCCGCACTGTGCAATCATTGAAAACGACATCTTGCACAGTGCGAACAGGGTACTACGCAGTTCGCGAAGTGCTACGCGTAGCTCGCGAAGTGCACTTTGCGTAGCTTCGCGTAGTGCTACTTCCCAAACTACGCCCAGGGTTACTTAAAATTAGCAGTTTGCACGATGGTGTACTGTTTTTACAATAGGGCAGCAATTACATGTTTTGTTTTTATTTAATATTCTGTTTCTAAGAGCTGTGTTCAACCAAATACACAGCTTAGTTTGTAATTTGGCTTACCAAAAAAAAGACCGTAAATGTTGCCGTCTTCATTCGGCATGTTTTCTATTTGATAACCTAAAATACAAGATATTTTCTAAAATGTTGTGTTCCGGGATATAGCACAGTTGCCGAGATTTTATCCATTATTTTTAAAATTGTACAATATCCCATGGTAAAAAACTGGCACAGAACCCCATTTGACCGATGAATGGCTCAGACGCAGAGATACATTTTAGATGCTTCAATTTACTAAACCAGAGACTGCTTCGCCACCCTCCACCCCCAAAAAATTAACACATCTGGCTGGCTTGCCAGATCTTAATTAAAACTGGTCTTCAGTCTTTTTTGGTCTCATTTGATGTCAGTTTGGGGGTCGCCAATTTAAGGCATCATATTTTACTGGGCATATCAAACTGGAATGCCTTCAGACATATCATACAAGATGTGCTGTGTTTATTTTTCTAAATCTGGCAATAAAGGTTGTAGAAGGAAAAAATCTCACCAAAGATTCTCCCACCAATGATGTTGCAAGCGCACTGGATACCATCTGTAGTTTCCCGTCCAGGTGCAAGGAGTAAAGCACCGCATGAAAAGAGCAGTCTCCCTCCGCCAGGCCCTCTCCCAGAACTGCAATTTCAAAAAGAAAATCACCACCATTTTACATCATAAACAAAATAGGCATCTGGTTGTTTTACTTATTTAGGAGATTGAAATATAATCATTATTTGAAATAGAGCAAATTATTCTTGTTTACACTTTAGTCCAATTTGTGGTGGTGTTATCAGTGGCCATGAATGTCATTTGCGATGAAAACTGTGGCATCCAGTATGTAGTCCGGCGTAGTGCATGGCAGAATTATGGTAAAAAATATAACACACTGGCCATATACACTTTTGTAGTTAAGTCAGACTTTCCATGAAAAGGCATTTTTTGGTTTCCTAATAACTTTGGTGCAGCTCGATGAATAAGCATAAATACTTCTTATAAAAAAAAAAAATAGTATATTCATTTTGGGTTCCAATGCTAGATTATGTGCAGATTAGTCAAGCAGCGCCTACAAATAAAAGGAGAGGGAGAGGGGAGGGGGAGGTGGGGGGTGGGGGGGTTTGCAAGGTGTCCCGAAAGTTACATTCCCAGGTCAAACAAGATTACTTTAGAAGCCATCTGAGACACATTGGATGATCATCCAACTACTCTAGAAGTCATTTTCACATCATTAGACATCATCAAGCTCTTTAAGTCATCAGCAGACTTTAGAAACTTGAGCTTGATGACTTGCGGAAGACTTGAAAATGAACATCTGATGACTTCACAAGGTGTGACTATTCATGATGACTTCAGGAGGATTTAAGAATAAGTATAGGATTACTTCATAAGATCCAATTGTGCTTGATGATTTGAAAATAAACATCCAAATCTCCACAAGCATCATTTCTTTTTAACATTATGAAATTGCTCCTGATGTTTTGAGAATGATTATACTTCTAGTGCAGATGGGTAATTGGAGAAAAATGTAACACCCAAAAGTGACAGCAGTTATCAAATATGAAATGGGCCACTGCTAAGAAATATGCAGCTGCAGAAGCAAAGTCCTCAACTGACCCTATACCACTAGGTTAAATTTCAGCCAGTCTTTGATTTGTCGCCCAAAACATTGAGCAGGAAAATTATAAAATTAAAACTACAAGGTCCAGAATGCCTAGTGGTATTGACTACTTAATGGTGGATCGTATGTAATAAGTCAGGATGGCAACAACGTACCAGGTTCGGGTCTCAGCATGTCCATGTAATCTTTGTTGCAAGCATCATAGCTGCCAGTTTCCCAGGTCCCTGCTACACTAGTTACTCCAGTCTCATGTTATTATTAGAATTCTGGGACTTGAGTCCTGGTTTTATACTGGGTTAAATAAGACTACAAATTCCAGATTTATATGAAAAAAGGGGCTGTCCTAACTAGTCATGCATGGACAAGGGAAACTTGTCAACTATGACGTATCTACATACATTTTTGCAGAAGTGCCTTTTAGGTAGAACCTGGGCAGCGCATGCGCCGCTCTGCAAGGCATGCTGTATTAAGGTTAGACATAGAAGCTCTGCCCATTTCACGCCCATCTCTTCAATTGGCTCCTGTTACTGTCTTTGCTAAATCGTTGCTTTTAATTTGTAAATAGGCTTACCAGTCCCTCCTTGGTACCGCCTTGTCTGCATTTGTAACCTCCCATAATGACTGGACTTTTTACCTGTGTCGTTACACAGTCTGTTTGATAAGTCGGTAAGCCCTATTTTCTTTAATGATGTTCTCCTCTTCCACCCACGACATCGCAGCTCGCCGCTCGCATTTATAATGTATTTATTTAAATTAAAGCGCGGTCCGCTTTAACTATAGAGGCTGCACTTATTTAATTAATTAATTTACAGCGCGGGCCGCTTTCACGTTAGCGGCCGCGCTTACTTAATTACCAGCGTGGGCCACTTTCACTTTAGCGCCGCGCTACAGAAATGCACATTATTTGTCACACTGTATAGTTGAGCACAAATGTCCTTTTCCAAAAATGTGCTGCACTAAAGCATATTTTGTACACTCTGCAAACAGAGATGCAGCAATGCAGGTAGCCCATTTTCAGAATCCTAGAATAATGCACATATTTACGCAGTCTCCACAGTGCTGCACTTTTGCACGTTTTACCCAGTTTGATAGTGATACAAGAATGCACCCAGTTTTTAGGCTCCTGAAGTAAGGCGCATTGCACATTTTCACTAAAACTGCAGTAATGCGCGTTTGCCTAATCTCCACAGTGCTGCAGTTTGCTCACTTGTGATTAGTCACGCTAGCCGCACATTTGTCCAAGTTCTGCTATGCTTTAGATGCTTTGCAACTGCATAAAAATGCAATAAAGCACACATTTGCACATTTTTCACAATGCTTCTGCAATCTACAGTATCCGATTATGACAACGCCACACTGATCCACATGGTACCCCAAATTCTACAGTGCTAGACTAGCGGAAATATCTGTCCCTTAGCCACAATGCCACCAAACGCTTCCCGATCAACACAATAGTGCAGTTGCAAACTTATCTGTCCTACTTATGTAGTGCTGTATTAATGCCCATTTGTGCTTGTTTTTCACAATGCACAGTGATGCCCATATGTACCACAGCAAATACATCATGCTTTCATTAATACACACTGACAAACACTAACTAGCTCGTATACAGACACAGGGTGAAGTAGAGGCAGGCAAACTGACACACAGTGGTGCACACAAAGGCTCAACACACAGTTTTCCAAATGCGCATGCACAGCCAGTCACAGACTGCTCAATGTACAGCAACCGATAAAGATGCGCAGAAACACACTACACTCACAAACACGTGCGCACACATTATTTGCTCCTTGTACAGAAAAAACAGCTGAAAGGTAATTACAACAAATTTGGCGAGTAAATAAAACTTCAGTTAATGAAGTGCCTTTCCATCGTTTGATGTAAACCCAATAAGTAGTTTGAGAAATAAAATTTTAGAGCTACCTCGACTGTTCCTTCACCTCAAGGATCCTCCACGGATTCACAAATCCAATTAAACAAGCATTGGCATAGCCAATAGGTCTCGCTTTTGGGACCTTATAAGTGTTTAGCCATGCAACAGTTGCAAAACTAAATATTTATAAGGTCCCAAAAGCGAGACCTATTGGCTATGCCAATGCTTGTTTCTGTTTATTACTGCTCTGTAGTAATGGCGGCAACCGTGCTTTAGCTTAAACATCTTAAGCTAAAGTCGGGTGCCGAGATTGCTTCAAAATTAAAGAATTGTCTATTTGTTTACTTTTGAAGCAATCTCAGCACCCGACTTTAGCCTAAGATGTTTAAGCTAAAGCACGGGTGCCACCATTACTACATAGAAGTAGTAAACAGAAAAAAACAAGCATTGGCTCACGGAGAACATCAAAGCGGCCGCGAAAGTGAAAGTGATCGCGATCAAGCGCAGCGCACGCGCGCACATGCACTGTAGCTCTAGGCTGGCCATAGTAGCACTTTTTGGAGCCTCACACAAAGTCTCGCCAGACCAGCGCATGCGCTGGGTCAGGCGAGACCTAAAAACTAAAGGAACATCACTGGATACGGAGTTTTTTCTTCCCCTGCCCATTGAAGATTCGTTCATCTGGCTGTGGATTTGCCACCATGCTGTGACTGACCGGCTGTCACAGACAACTCTCTGGCGGCCGCCAATACCAAGCATGGTGCGACAAGCACTGTGTTTGTAAAAGTAAAAAGAAATAGAGCATAATTGAGTAGCGTGACCCCCGATCCCTACCAGAGCCGCCGCCCCCGACGGGGGGCGTGGCTAAAGGAACCCCTCCAGATACCAAATAATTATCAAAATTGTTTTTTAAACTGGGATTCGCAACTCTTATGCTGGATTTTATATAATCCTATGCTGGAATCACTAATCCCTGATCTTCCCAGGGTCCTGACCGCTCTCCATGGTCTCAGAATTCCCGAATCCCACATAGGATTTGCAAATCTGGTTTATTGCAAAAAGGAATGAAAATATGAGCATTCGGTGCACTCGATGTGGCCACCCACGGAGGATTGGAAGGAACAGCCAAGCAAACCATAACTAGCAAACCAAACCAAGTTGTAATGGCCCCACAAAACGTTTTCCGAGATACAATTAAGCAATAATACATATTCAAATCAATTAATGATACTATATCAATAGTCCTCTATATCAAAGTGGTAAGGATAATGCGATATATAACTGCATCTGTAAAGTGACTTATTACATTTGTAATACCATCTGTATCCTCCAGAGTACTCGAAATAAGGGGGGAAAAGAAAAGTAGGCAGGGTAGGAATAGCCTGACCACAAATGGTTGGTGGAAGTTTGGGTAGGGTGGTGGGGTGTGGGGTGATCGAAGCTTGGGCTTAAAGTTTGCCAGGAATTTGCAGAAGATATAAGCATCTGAGGCCAAAAAATTAAAAAATACCCTCTGGGGATGGTGGAAAAACATTTAGGGAAGGGGAAACGAGCCACACTTCCCTGAGCCTTAATTGGCTCATTTTGTTTTTGGGGAGAGAGGCCACGCACCTCCCTACCCATGTCAATATTGGGTCATGGGACCTCATCCTCCAGGCCGCGATAATGTAGAGTATTCCAGAATAGCCCACCCCTGGGACACAATAGTTTCCTGCCCGAGAGAGTGCAGGCATGCAATGCCATCCTGGGTGCTTCAGGAGCCAGCACTGCACCCGCCTGGCAAGGGCAGCAGTTTTTTTCAATTCAATTCAAATACTTTATTCAACAATTAAGTTGTAAAAGTGACATAAAACAGTATACACACAATTTCAACACGTTTTTACATTTAAAAATCGCAATATAAAAAGCATGTAATAGGATTAGCAGTACGCATGGGTACATTGGTGAACCAACCCATAAAATAATACAATCCAGTCAAATTTCTGATAAAAAGTTACTTTAACATTTGATCGATTTAGACCGAATGGCCCAGGCCCACTTAATGTATTTTGACATTGCAATAGAGATTGTCGGGCTTGGGTCAGTTGACAAGATTCTCATGGCTACCTCAAATCTTCGGATGCCCATCAATCGGCAAAGGGGTATTACCCATTTCTTACGTGGGATGGTATAGAGCGGACAAAAGAGTACAAAATGACTCAGATTCATGCTCGTCCAGACACTTTGGGCATCTACTTTCTGACCCCACTACCCAATGAGATGTAAATGATCGCACTGGAAGTGTGCCTATCCTGAACTGGAAAAAAAGTTTTCGATCAGACGGAACTTCTATTAAACCCCAATACGGTTCCAGTCTGATGTCAGGCTTAAATTCCAAAAATCTGCCAGTTAAAGTAGATGAGCATCCCTTAGTATATGATTCTGAGCCGATCATCTCCCAATATCTATTTTTCAAAGAGACTTTTGAAGGGAAATCTGCATTAGAAGGGTCGTCCCAAAGATCTCTCAGTCCCATACGATATAGTAATGATTTAAGAGATTTCAACCATTCTATCTTGTGGGAGGAATCTTTTTCTATAATTTCCTTTAGGCCCATTGCATAATGACTAAGCTCATCAGTTGTCCATACCCTACACCAATATAGCAAAGGACGCAGATAAGCTACGTCCTGCAAAGATTTTAAGCCAAGATCGCGAAAAAGGGGTAACAGGGGGGTGCTCTGGGGAACACCAACAGCTTTCCGGATATACTCCTTTTCCATGGTATTCAACCGCTGTGGATTTTTACCATACCCCCACAGCTCAGACCCATACAGAGCCGAACTACGAATCTTCATCGTATATATCTCTAGAAATGGCTCCATTGGCTGAGACTGCGAGGCTTTAAAGCGTTTCATTAGAATACCAGACTGTTGTTGGTGTTTCAGTATCGAAAGTTCTATATGGTTATTCCAGTACATGTTTTTCTGCAGTGTTACTCCCAAATATGTAAATGCATCGACCTGTTCTAGTGGGGATCCATTCATAAGAATTGCACCTTTAAATGGTCTATGCATTTTATTGGGTCTAGGACCATTGAGCACCATAAACTTGGTCTTTGCGACATTGATTTCTAGTCCACGCAATAGACAAAACTCTTCGAAGCGCCGCAAGGTAAGCTGGAGGCCACTCGGAGTTTTCGAAACCAACAAAGTGTCATCCGCGAACATGAGGACCGGGACGCGAGCTCCAGCCAGAGCTGGGGGATCCGTGGGGACCCTGGAGAGGAACTCTGCCACCCCGTTAACGAAGAGTGAGAACAGGGTAGGTGCCAAGACACAACCCTGCCGCACACCCCGCTCCACGGGGAAGGATTCGGTAACCTCTCCAGGTCTACCCCAACGTACCCGAGCAAAATTGTCCTCATGTAAGCGGATGACAAGTGCCAGGAACTCCGGTGCCATACCCAGCTCCTTGAGTACTTGCCACAGTTTGCTATGCGGGACCAAATCGAATGCCGCCCGCAGGTCGACAAATACTGCGTACAGGACACCTTTGTCTAAAACCACTGTCCTCCAGTACAGTATTAAAAATCTAAAGACCTGATCGATAGTGCTGGTCCTGGGGCGGAAACCAGCCCGTAGAGGGCTCAAAATATTTGCATCCTCCATCCAGGACTGGATTTTCCCCAGGACCAGCCGTCCGATAATTTTTTGTATGGCATCTATTAGGCTAATAGTTACTAGCCAAAGACTTATCCCCTTTTTTATATATAGGGACTATTTCGGCGCCTTTCCAAGATTGAGGTATGGCCATGCCCTGGGCAATGGCATTGGCCAAGTAGGTAATATAAAGGCGCCAACTCTGTCTATCATATACGAACACATCTACAGGGATTAGGTCCATACCCGGTGCCCGGCCCAAATTTACAGTATCGAGAGCTCTGTCAACCTCTTTAGCACTAAAAGGTGGCTCACTATAAAAAACGGGTTCATATTCGAACTGGCTATCATCAGTATCCTTAGCATGCTGACTTTTAAAAAACTTTATCCAAGCATCCTGGGGGACAAAATTATGTGGACTTTCTATAACTTCCCCCCTTTTCCACTTAAAAATGTCCCAGAACTTCTTTTGGTTCTTTCCGCTACACGCGATCTTAAGATCTTGCCATTCGCTCTCCTCCCACTCCTTTCTGGCGTTCCATTGTACCCTCTTTTTTTGATAAACACATTTTTTATTTTGTTTTGCGGCATAAAGGACAATATCAAGAATGATATACAACAGTGCATTGAACATGGCATCAGTAACTTCAATCAGGGAAGCATCGACAAACGAATGTAAAAACCCCCCCTTCCTCCCCCATCCCCCGTCCCCACCCTCTGCGCCCCCACCCTTCAAAGCAGGCCCCCAGCCATTTCCCCCATATTTTGCGGAATTTTTTGGGGCAGCCCCGGGCAGCGTATAACGACCGCTCTTGGGCCGCACACCAATCCACCCCTCTACTCCAGGTAGCCCTTCTGGGCGGGTCTGGCTGTGACCACACGGCTGCTATATCCCTCTTAGCCACCATTAGGGCAGTAGTGAGGAAATACTTGTCGTTACGGGACCCATCCATCCCGTCCGTGATGCCCAGCAGGGCCATTCTAGGCTCATGGGGGACCTCCCATCCCAGGACCTCCGCTAGATCGGCTTCAATCACTGCCCAATAGTCTTCCAGGCGGGAACAAGACCACACCATATGGAAAAAGTCCGCCGGAGCCACCCCACAGCGAGCACACGAGGCATCCACGCGGAGGCCCGCACGATATAGGCGGTCCGGAGTCAGATAAGCGGTGTGGAGGTAATGGAGTTGGATGAGCCGCAACCTATCGGAGGTGGTAAGCGACCGAGGGGCCATAAGGGCGTCCCTCCAGTCCGCGTCATCTAGGGGTCCCACCCAGGCCTCCCATCGCTGTTTTAGTCCGCTCCAGTCTACCGGGGTATTGTTAAACAGGGATTTGTAAATGCGGGATATACCCCCCCTTCCCCAGACACCCTAACATCACCTGAGCTTCAGGCGGGCTATGGGAAGGCAATCTGGAGTCTAGAGGGACGTGGGCCCGGACCGCATGGCGCAGTTGAAGGTAGCGATAAAATTGAGAAGGCTGTAGCGAGAAGCGGGCCTGAAGCTACTGGAAGGAACACATGTGGCTCCCACGCCATATATCGCCCAGACTGGAAATCCCGAGAAGGTCCCACTGCCGAAAGCCCGCTAGTCCCACCACCTCCCGCAGCCATGTCCCGTGCCAAAGCGGTGTGAGTTGCGTGTTCGTCCCCGACCATCGGGTGTGCCGCAAAGCTGCGCGCCACGCGAGAAAAGGGGCCCGCACGACGCCGGGGAGCGACAGGGGGACCGCTGCTCCATAGAGCATGTTTTGGATAGAGGAGAACCCGAGGCATTGCACCTCGAGTCGATAAGCCGGGTCGCCCCATCCACCCGAGAACCAGTCATGGATCACCAGTAGCTGGGTGGCCAGGTAATAGAGATATAGGTTGGTCATGCTCAGGCCGCCGTCATAGGAGGGGACTCTGCAGCGATCTAAGGCCAGCCAGGGCCTGCCGCCGCCCCAGAGAAATTTGATCACCATCTTATCCAGTTCCCGGAACCACGGGCGCGGAAAGGGGCACGGAGTGTTTTGTAGCATGTACAGAAACTTGGGGAGGATCATCATCTTATAGAGGGCGACTCTCCCCAGCGGATTCAAAGGGAGTGACTGCCACCGGAGCATATCTGATCTGGTCTTGTTGACTACAGGAGCCACATTGAGGGCCCAGCAGAGTTCCGGAAGGAGGGTGACCCAGATCCCCAGGTATTTAAAGGAGAGTCTCCGGAGGGGAATATCCGATTGCCAGTCGAAATAGTCCCGTGACGGGTGTAACGGGACTAGAACGGATTTTTTAGGGTTCAGATGAAGACCCGACGCTTGGCCAAACCGACGGAGAATCCGGCGGACCTGGGGCCCGAGGTCGCTGGATCAGAGAGATAGAGGAGGACGTCGTCCGCGTAGAGGGCGATCTTATCGGGGGCCATACCTGGCCAATCCCATCCGCGAAGAGCGGGATCTGAGCGAATCAGTACCGCCAGGGGTTCCATGGCCAGAGCGAAAAGGAGGGGCGAGAGCGGACATCCCTGGCGCGTCCCTCGACCTATGGGAAACGGGCGAGACAGAGCCCCATTGACTAAAACCCGGGCTCGCGTACAGGACCGCAACCATGGCACGGAACCGGGGACCGAAACACATGTGCTCCAGGACCTTACCCAACTACGCCCACCCCACTGAATCGAAGGCCTTTTCAAAGTCGACCAACAGGAGGGCCAGATAGGGGGAAAGGCGGCCGCGGTGCGCCATCGCGAGGTGCAGGCGCCGCAGGCAGTGTCTGGTCCCCCGGTCCGGCATAAATCCGCATTGGTCCGGGTGGACCAGGGAGGCAAGAGATGGGCGCAACCGCTGCGCGAGGACCGAGGCATAGATTTTGAGTTCGGTGATAAGGGATATCGGCCGGTAGTCCGAGCAGGACCGCGAGGGGGGCTGCGTCTTGGGGAGGACAACTATGGTTGCTGTGTCCGTTTCGGGCCGGAACGAGCCCGTCTCCACCACGTCCGCAAACAGGTCCCGAAGCTTCGGGGCCAGAGTCTCACGATAGTGAGCGTAGTATTCCTGAGGGAACCCGCCGGGTCCCGGGGTCTTCCCGGGCGCCAGGCGGCCGATCGCCTCTTCAATCTCCTGCAGCTCGATAGGCGAATCGAGGGTCTCAGAAACCTCGGGCTGCAGCCGCTCAAGCATCGCCCCAGTCGTCCCCAGCAACTCCTCTAGGGAGAGCGTGGACGTCTGGAGTCGGTACAGCCGGGAATAATAGTCAGCGTACGCCTGGGCCATCGCCACCGAGGCTATGTGGAGGCCACCCGCAAAGTCCGCGATGGCTGGAATGATCCTACCTGCCCGGGGGTAAGTAGCCAGCCGGTGGAGAAGAGTGCCGTTTTTGTCTCCCCAGCCGTATACCCGGGCCACCGAGGAGCGCCACAGAGTCTTTGCCGCCTCCAGGGAGTGTAGGCGAATCTCTTCCCGCAGGAAGGCCAAGCGACGAGACCGTGTGTTGTCGCCCAACTCCACCAGGTTTCGCTCCAGTTCCAAGGCTTGAGCCTCGCATTCCGCGAGCTTCTGGGATTGAGCCCGTCGTTGCCGTTGCAGATGCCCCTTAGCGGCGCCCCGAATAGTCGCCTTGCCGGCCTCCCACAGGACGGCAGGGGAGGGGACAGAGCCCTCATTGTGAGAGTAATAATCGGCTATCTCGCCACCGACCACCTTCCGAAAGGCCTTGTCGTGGAGGAACCAGGCGTTCAAGCACCACATCGGATGGGCAGAGAGGGGGGGGGGGGCCAAGCGCAAGGAGCACTGGCGAGTGGTCCGAAAGGCCCCTCGGGAGAATGCACGCATCCTGTACCCCCGCGCAGTCGGTAGATGGTACAAAGATGAGGTCGATCCGGGCATGGGAGTGATGGGCCGCCGATGTGTGGGTGTATTGGCGAGCCTGCGGGTGCCAGATCCTCCAAACATCGCAGAGGCCCTGAGATTCAGCCCAGGACGAGAGCTGCTTCGCGCGAGCGACGCGGGCCAGGGATACCGGACCCGTCGAGTCCAGGTGGGGCGCGTAGACAGCGTTAAAATCCCTGCCGAGAATGAGGGAACCCGCCGGAAGCGTCGGGAGGAGACCCGCGGTGTAGGAGAGGGCCGACGGCAGGAGGGATGGAGCCGCGTAGAGGGACATCAGGGTGAGGGGTCGCCCCTCAAGAGTACCACATACCACCACTACCATGCCCTGGGGGTCCAAGTGCACCTGGGTCAGGACAAAGGGAAAGCACTTGCGGAGCAGAATAGCTACCCCTCGGGATCCCCGTGCAAAACCCTGTCATAACCATAGCGGCTAAGAAAGGGACAGTTATTGCCCAAAAGGTGAGTCTCCTGGAGGAGGAGCACATCAATCTCCGCACGTTGCGCATATTTGAGGACCGCCATGCGTTTAAAACGGTCCAGAAGACCATTGACGTTCCAGGATAATATGCGCATGGCGGCCCTAGGAACAGGTGGGTCAGCCATAGTCCAGGACAGAAGAGGGGGCCAGTGGAGGCGCGGCTGAGCACGCCCCTAGAGAGGAAGGACAGCGGGACATCGGGCAGGAGAGCAGGTCATAGATTACAAGATACCTTGGCACAACAAATAAGAGGGAGTCACACCCACCAACAAAACCTCCCCAACGAGGAAGAAACAACCCCAAACCAACCCCAAACCCCCACCCCCCACCCTATACTTCGAAAACAGAAGCATCTGTCGCCCGAACCAAATGGAAGAACCACCAAGCTAAAACGCTCGGGCTTCAGCGCTAGTGGACCCCTGGTACAACTGAAGTCAAGCCTGATTCACCTGCCCTGGCCAAGAGCAACACTGACAGCGGAGCATTCCAACCCCTGCCCGGGCACCCCCCACCCCCCCCCCCCCGCAAAGAAACAGAGAGTCAAATGTTAGGGCTGCGAGAGAGGTCCGAAGTGTCCACCAACTCGGCCGGTTGGGCTGCAGGGCCTGTGAGCCGGGGCGACACGGCCCGCCGCCCGTCAGCCACGGGACTGGCGTGCGCGGCCGAGGAGGCAGAAGATGCTCTCGACCCCCGGCGCGGCCTTCCCCCAGAGCGCGTGGTGATCGCCTCCTCCGCCGTGCGATGCCGGGGTAACGTGCGATGCCGCCGGCGGGTCTTCGATGTCCGGGGCCTCCCCCGTCCCCCCGCATACCCGTAGGGGATCCGCGCCCAGAGCGGTGCAGGGGGTGCTCCTCCGTCAACCAGGACCAGGCCGCTCGTGGTGTATCGAAGAACAATGTCTTGTGCTCGAAGATAACCCGGAGGCGGGCCGGGAACTGGAGCTGGTACTGGAGGCCCAGGGAACGCAGCTTTTGTTTCACTTCAGTGTAGGAGCGGCGCAGCTCTTGGACTTCGCGAGTGTAGTCCGGGAATATCATGATTTTGTGGTTCTGGTAGTGAGTGGAGGGTGTCCGTGCGCCGGGCCTCGCGGAGAATGGCGTCCCTGTCTCGGAAATTCAAGAGCTTGAGGATGAACGGCCGGGGGGGCGCACCGGGGGGCCAGGGAGCGATGGGCTCTCTCCACCACGAACGAAGCAGATAGGCTGTCCGCCGGCATCCAGGATCGGAACCAGCGCTCCATGAAATCGTCCGCCCGGCCTGATTAGACTCCCTCCGGGAATCCCACTAGGCGCAGGTTGCTGCGCCGAGCGCGGTTTTCTGCATCTTCGACCCGGCGGTGTAGCTCCTTAGAGTGGGTGGTCAGCTCCCGAACCTGGTCCTGTAGATGGCGGATGTCATCTTCAGCAGTGGATATCCGGGATTCGGCTTCCGAGATGCGGGCGGTGGCATTCCGCAGATCTTGCCGGAGAAGAGCAACATCCACCTTGACCTCTCCCACCATGCCCTCGAGGGAGGCGCGGGATGAGTTGATGGCCTGCAGGATGGCAGCAAGGTCCGTAGCGGGGGCCGGGGCCAGCTCGCCCATGGGGCCGGACCCCTTCTCAGAGGACGTGAATTTGTCCATCCTGGTTTGGGTGGCCCCGGACGCCGGCTTAGTGGCCCTGTCCTTACCCATGTCTGGGGCGGCAGTCAGCTAAGCAGGGCAACGGGCTGGAGACACTCCTGCAGGATGTCGACGGGTGCTCGGGCTGACGTGGAACCAGCAGGAGGTATGGCCGGGGGGTCCCACGGCTGGAAATGGTCGGGCACCACCAGCCCCAGCGGTCAAGCCCCGGCGGGCCACTCAGCGGGACAGCCAGTCTAACCCCCGGCCCCAGTTGCGCCCGCAGCCTCCCACCGACAAGGCGAGGCCCAGCAACGTAGTTCACAGTCCCAGCCCCTGGAGTGTCCCCCGAGAGCACCGCAGCCGATAGTCGCCAAGGCCGCAACTCCTGCGCACAGCCCACCTCTCCGAGGGGACGCCTCACCCGCGCGGTCTCCCCACAGCCCCAAGGGGGGGGGGGGGGGGGGGGGGGACACGTCGCCACGCGTCGGGTATGTTCGTCCAGGGCCCAGAACGATGGGAGGGGGGGGGGGGATGGCACACACACCCCCCGACCGCCGATGCGCGGCCCGAGTCAAGGAGGGCCCCCCTGCACCCGGAATCCGTAGCCAGTCTCGGGCCAACGGGGCCGGTTCAGCACTGCAGCCAGGAGGAGGGGGGAGAGAGAGGGGCGGGGGGGCTGGGGGCCCGGGCCCCCGGCTGCCGACGCACAGCCCGATGGGGGGGGGGGTCTCCCCTCCGCACCCGGCCCCACAGCCACCCCGGCGAAGCGGTTCCACGCAGCCGCACTCACTGCCTGGTCCGCCACCGTAGTCCGCTTGGGGGGGTCCGTCACACCACTCCTGGGGCTCCGTAATGTGTCAGCGGAGCAGGGCAGCGCCCGGCCGGTGCCAACAGCACCCGCGGCAGCCCCGCGGCCGCCGTCTCCTCGCCTCCGGCAGGGTCCGGCCTGTGCACCTCGTGGGCGCCGCGGGCCCGATTTACCGCTCGCCCGGGCCGCAGCTCCACAGCCGCCACCGTCCGCCGCCGGCCGGGTTCTGCGATGTCCAGGCGGGCCCCGCGATTTCAGCAGCGCCCCAGGATCAAGCTTGGGGCGGCAGGGCAGCTTCACACGCCTCCGCACCCAGAGCGAGCCGGCCAGGGCAGTCCAAGAAGGAACCAGGAGGATTTGCGGGGACCGGCGCCGGGAGCCTTACTGAAAGGCGTCCATGACGGTCAGGCGCCACCTAGCGCTCCTCCATTGTACCCTCTTATAATTACTCCGTGCTTGCTTTATTTTGCTCAAATCTTTAATTTTAAGCGCAGTTCCTAGTTCTTCCCGTGCTTGCTGGCAATTAATATTAAACCAGTTCTTTTGTTTTTTTTTGTAGAACCGTTTTGCTAGAGTTTTTTCACAGAAATAGTTTTTAAGTTTAGCAAAAAATGTAGTGTGTATATTCTCTACAATTATATCAGGTTGGCTTCTCTACAATTATATCAGGTTGGCTGTTATTATAATCCGTCCCCATTAATGACAACACCTCATCCAGACTACTTTTTATTTTGTCGACGAGATCGGGTTGCTGTACAACTTTTTCCCACTTCAGGTGACGTTCATCATTTGTAAGCTGGACAGGTAGGCCTTCCATAACATTTACTTTTACTGTACTTTCTCCCATGCCTGACCTAAAGTAGGCTACTAATGGGTTATGGTCACTTTCGATTCGAGGTTTTACCATCATATCCTCGAGACCATGCCACATCCCAAGGTGGACCAAGATATAATCTATAGTGCTAGACCTAACACCGTTATCAAAGGTTTTACACCTCGCTCTGTCAGAGGGTGTCCTGCCATTTGCCGCCCTCAATTGGTTGGTCAGGCAGAGCCCCTTTAGGTATAGAGCAGCCTCAGTCCATTTACTTGCTACTTTTATCTCGAGCTGCGGGATGCCCCATCTTAAGTCCTCCTCCTCCGTTAAGTGCAAGTCATGATGACCCGACGGTTCGAAGGTCGTATTGAAGTCACCTGCTACTAGTGGGAATGTATTAATAGATCTTGACTCAACAAGAAAATTAAGTGTTGCTACCACCTCCGATTTTTTACCCCCCGGCAGACCTCTAGCATACACATTATAAATGTCTATGCACGAGTTTGATGGAAAATTTAGTCTTATACCTAGGATATCGTTATGCTGGTTTTGGAAGGGTTGGATTTTACACTTTAGAGATTGTTTGATCCATATAACCAAGCCTCCTACTGGACGGCCCTTTGGCCTTTTGACTGCAGGGACATAGAAGTTCAAATAACCAACCCTGAACACGGGCTCTACCGACCATGTCTCCTGAAAGAGGCAGACGTCATGGTCATCGATGAAATCGGTCCATAAAGGTGACGCTAATTTGGTTCCTATACCAGCCACATTCCAGGATAAAAGCGTTGTGCATCCTGCGACACCAAGGGCTCCTTTAAGTTGACCTATATTCGTACCAGGTGGAATACCAGCTGGTATTCCCTGTCCAGACTCAGGGCATGTGACTTGCTCTACATCTCTAGTAATATATCTTGTTACAGCAATCGTATTTATATCGCTGTCAGCTCTAAGGTCCGCCATTCTCGACATCTCAGCCAATTTATTTCCATAATCTATCTCAGGGACCGCATACTCCTTGACGAGACTGAAGCAACCACTGTTATATTTCTGTCAATCGCAATCAGTCAGTCCTGACAACACATCATATCGATTAAAGGACCTGATATCCCCCATTGGTAGACCCATGTGCACATCTCTCCTTCCAATTGTCCTAAACAGAGGTCGGGGTGATGGAGCATAAAAGTAAGACAATGGCATCGTTCTAACTGGGAGGCAAGGGCAGCAGTTTTTTTCATACTCCTGCCGGGCAGAGAAACCTATATTTTCTCCCAGCATTTAAAGCATTTAAAGCTGCCAACGAGTGTGACCAGACATGTATTTCCTTGACCGCACTCCAGCAGGCAGGGCAACTACTATGTCCGGGGGTAGGCTCCCTGGGGCACAGTGAGTGACCCGGCCCAAGAGGTTGGCGTCCCCTGGGACTTTCAAGGCTTGTTGAGGGGGGATGCATGACCCCCTCTAGGTTGGCGCCTAGAAATGACACCCCTAAAATTATTTTTGTGCCCTAACCCCACCACAGCAGCTTTTTTCCTTTTTGTTTCGAAATGGCAGAATTTTTTTCTAAACAAAACAAAAAAAAAAGTTTTTGTCCAGCAGGCCTAGGTATCCCTAACCTGCCCCCTTATGCTTTTTTGTTTAATTCCTTTTTTCTAGGACTCAGGACTGAGGCCAGAGATTGCTCCTGCCATATCGTTGTTGACGTGGTAGCAGCAGACCAGATCTCAGCTTGAAATCTGTTGGGTCTGTGAAGTATACATTAATCGGTCAAAAACCACTGAACCGATTTATACCAAATCACAAAAAGGACTCATTCTGAACCAAGAAATATCGTTCTGCCATATGTGGTGTAAATCAGTTCAGTGTTTTTTTCTGTATCACTGTTCAATTTTCCTATGGAAATAATGAGTGGAAGAAAGTAGTTTAGGAGCAACCCAGTTCACTAGCATCTGTTCCAGATATTTTTACGGCGCCCCGCTGTGCCACAGAGTGCCATGAAAGAGACAAATAAAGCACATTACACGTTTGCATACAACAGTATCTTATTTAACATGCCACTAGCTCATCGAGGAGAACAAAAAGCAGGAAGATTACAATTTTACCAGAAATATTGTTACCAGAGTTAAAATATCTTTCTTCCGATGGCTATATCTTCCCACCTATTCCTTATCATATAAACATATCAGAAAACAGTACTTCCCGCGGAGTTGGGATTCAGTAAAGACAGCTAAACAAGGAAATCATGCAATACAGCTCAGACAAATTCTCGTCACTGGGTGTGTGAGACACAACAGCTTTGCACAGGAATGCAAGGATGGCTATGTAGCTGCCAGGAAGATGTCAGCAACCAAGACATCTCTGCAAAAAAACAGAAGCACCAAAGAAACTGGGGCAATGAACATGAATCCTGTCTTGATGGTCTTTTTTGGCAATGTCAAAGCAGATCTTGATAAAAAGGATAACTTGTTGCAAGATAGTGTTTTTTGTTACCACCTTGCCCTCTTGTGAGTAGGTCACAAAAAGAGTTGTGGAGTTTGGTACAACATGTATAATCAATGTAGTATGGCACCACACGTCTAGGGCCCTTCCTCAGCAACCTTTCCTCTTCTGTGGTTAGATGCATAGGTGGAAAGAAAGATAGAAGGGTGATAGAGTGATATGTTATGCAAATACCACCTTGAGTAAGAAGGATTGGCAGGTGCGAAGGATCAGCTTATCCAGGAACAAAACGGATATGGGTGGAAGAAGATAGAGGTTCTGAAGTTCTCCGACCCTATGAGAAGAATTTATTGCCTCACTATAACACTGGTCAACCCGGGTCTAATGCTGTGTCAACAAAGAAGAAAAAGAAAGCATATCTACTGATTCCGACATCTCTTGTTAGAAGAGAACCCTTCTTGGAACAGAACCCATCAATCACCAAGGAGTCAGTGCGTTTGTCATCATCTGGGTCTGTGTCTCTTGATACAACGCCCCAGGTCCTGATGGAACGACCCGGTTGCGAGTAAAGAGAAGTGGCATACAAGGGTTGCTGTCAGATCTCAACCAATGATAACAAGAGAAATATAGTAAGCCCTCGCTCACGTGAAAGGGGTTCTAAAAGTGCAGCACTAAATCATAAAAGTGACTAAAAATGGCTAGGGGAACTCAAAAGTGCTTTAATTGGTAGAGTGCCTCTGCCAACATTAAAAAGCAAAATGGCAACTCAGCATAAATACTTTGTCATTATGCTCATTGTCCATAGTATCTGGTCGACATGTTTCTGCCCATTGGGATCTGTGTAGTATCAAGGGCATTCATCAGGACCTAAATTGCTGCTACTATGTAAAAGTGTGTAAAAAGTATAATAAAAAATACAGACATTCCTACCACCGGTTAACTCTACAGATGTCAAAACCGGATACCCCAGAACTCTGGGTGATACCCTCACCTCAACCTGGTCTGTGCTCAGGAAAAGGGGCCCCGCTCTATCCGTCGGTACCCCGGGGCGGTCTATGAGTAAAGACCGGAGAATTTATTGCCACCAACTAAATGATTTTTAGAATCATAAGTCACACAATTCAACTACATTGGCCCCACTGGAGATGCCATCAAGGAAGTCAATACAACATTCAAACCCCACTCAGCAACAATACATTTAGTGGGAGGAAAGAAGAAAAGCAAATGTTTTAGAAGCAGAACCACTACTAGTACAGTACGAGGAGGGTTTATCACTGAAAGCAGACAAGTCTGTTAGGTAGTACTTAACTGTAGCCACAATCAGGTTCTCTCGAGTCACGGCCAATGCAAATCGCAAAACATCTAAAAGTCAAGATTTAAGATGATTGATGCCCACCAACTAAGTGTACTTAGATCAGCGACCTTCACAGATATTTTAGAAGCAGGTTTCCTCCAGACGTTGTTGAAAGAGACTGAAGAGAGCAAGGCCTCCAGGGCTAGACTGAATGCTGACAGATCAAGCACATTTATATGCAGATGCTGCTCTAACATAGACCAAAGGACCCAGCACTGTGTCATGCAGAAGAGCACTCTTAAGAGAGGAAGGCAAGAAGCCAAACCTCTGTATTCTTGAGCGTATTCTTGAGCGGTGCTCCCAATATGGCTCACCATTAAAGTTAGCTTTCACCTTCTACTTCATCACACAGCTAATATTTTGTCCAACAGATTTCTCGCCATCATTGGAATGTGCTCTATTGGCTTCAGCTATCTTGACAATCGCACCGAAGAACGGCCCGAATGAACAAATTCTTATTTTCTGTTACACTCTATCTGGTGGAGACTACCTAACAGCAGATTCCTCTCCTTTTGAATATTCCCCAGGCATCAGAGTGGGTCGGGAAACTTTTTTCGTAGTACCTCTGTACACCGGAAGTTGGTATTGTGCGGTTCTGCACTGATGCATTCTGCTCCGGAAGTGACTTGTGGGTCTTTTAAAGGTCAAAAAGTATGTACACGCACAGCGAATAGTTTAGTGCGAGTGTTTCCACTTAGACATAAAACATTAATCAGCTTTGGATTAATCAGCTCCTGGGGTATCGCTCTTCAGTCTAGAGCATTAATAGAAATAATGTATGTTGTGGCACACCCAGCTTGGGATGAGTCCCCCTAGGCACAATCTGGACCCAATTAAGGGTTTTAATATCTTCAAATAATTAAAATAATTTGAAAATAAGAAAAGAATCCAAGTTTCATGGTTGGATATTCCTTGTATATTTTTCTCAATGGTTTTTCAACAAGTGAACATAAATTTTAATCCATGGTAGAAAATTGACAACAAATCATCAGTAACAAAATTTCTGTCACATTATTGTCCTCCTCAGTTTTATAAATCCCAATGCATTTCGGGCGCTTGGCCCTTCCTGGGGGGACAAATCTAGGGTATAAGGAAAATTATGCATAGTAAGGAAACCGTCATATCTGAAGTGAACTCAAAATCTCACTGCAAAGTGCCATGAATTCTTTATCTAAGGATGGTGCGTGCTGATCCTATGCGTTCTGTGAACCACAGAATTCTCGTAGTGCTCAAAGTGAGGCGAAAAAACGAAATATATAAACTAGCTTGAGCCCATGTCAAGAGAAACTCAAGAGAACAAAATGTGCAACGTGTCGCGAAATAAAACCAAATAAAAATGAAATGCAAACTAAGAATAGCACATGTTAAACCAAGTCATGCCACGGATCTATTGTGACTGAGTAATATAGCGCAAAGTGGATATCATGCTTTGTGTCCAAATAAACGTCAGTAGTGTCAATATCTACATACTCAATAAACATGCGTATTAAGTTGTGACTACTTGTAAGTTTCAAGGAGCATGAATATTATCCAGTACGCGGGGTTAGATGTGGCTGTCTAAAGTGAACAAACAATAATGAAGGACAAGAAGTGCAACCAAAGATAAAACGAGTTAAAAAATGCCCATTGGTAATGGTTCAACGAGAAAGTGAAAAGCAGGGCGCACCCGGCATTCCGTATAAACATTAGTGCGCGGTACTTACTAGTGTATCGTGTATTGGCGCTTAAATGTATATGTACATCTCCGGTGATCGAGTGTAGAAAGCGGTTAGTACCAGTAATATGTGGACGCGGTTTGAAGGAGGCTAGTCCATGCAATTCCGTTTCCGTCTAGGAAATCGAAATGGAACAGAACAGAATGAATGTAGTTCAATACGAACAGTGGGGGCCATGATGATGTGGTTACGAGAAATGTGTAGTAAATATGAATATATGGGCGCAGATTAAAACACCTAGATAAACTAAAAGGATAAAGTATAAACAAAGAAGTAAATGAAATCTGAATAAACATGTCAATCAATTCAATAATGCAAAGAAAAACATGCATACAGTTTAGTAGATTCACTGAATGTAGGGGAACGTAAAGAAGAAAATTATGTAGAGCAGTCAATCAATCAGCGGTGATTTCAGTTCTAAGTAACGCGGAAACTGCATTCTCTTGTTCATCCTATGTGGTTTCGGTGCGTCAAGGTGTTTGATCCAGTAATTCCCTCTTTACAGTAAAAGTTATTAATAGTTATTAAATTCTTATTAAGAGGTAGAATCCAATCACAGAACGGGGAGGTTGAGAGGGTCAGTGAGGAATCTGCGTTGAGATAGAATCTCTACTAGAAAGAGCATTACCGAAAACAAATAACTTGTTCTTCTGACAGACTACTAGCAGCAGATTCCTCATCTTTTGGATAGATTCCAAATCAGTACTTTTTTGGAGGAGGCTCTGTGAGTGGATTCGACAAACGGGACTGCCCATACAACAGTGCTTCGTGAACGTATGGAGAGACGCCCACATAGTTGTCAGGCAGATGTCCAGGACAGGGACTCCATGTGCTAATGCAGTGGTAGCCGCTTTTGCCCCGAGCATGCAGTCCTTCTGGAGGCTGCTTCGTGGACAATGAATAGCACAGCTTAAAACAGGGCATGATCCCGAGCGAGGTGGTACGTAACTGCACAACCTTTCCTTTGGTGCCGTACGAACCAGAAATTTTTACAAACGACATGTATCTACAGTTATTGTTTACGGCCGTCAGGCCGCCAAGTTGACATCAACCACCTCTGGAGGAAGGTCAAGGGTGTTCAGCTGCCTCCACTCACTCTACACGCATGAAGCTAGAAGATGCAAAGGCCTGGGTGAAGAACCCTGCCCCGTTGTTGCGAGAGCAGGTCTTCCCAGAGGGGCAGCTTGATCGGAAGACAAACTCAAGCCCAGGAGTTTTGGATTCCATACTCTCCATGGCCTGTCCAGGTTCACTAGGATAACTTGAGCCCAGTCTGTCCTGAACTTCTTGAGAATTATGGCCAGGAGTGATATCAGCGGGAAGGCACAGTCCAGAGTTCCACTCACAGCGGATAGCCCCTCTGCGCGAGAGACTCCTTGAAAACTCAAGAAGGCAGTAGTGCTGACATTGTGCTTTCTCAGCAATGGCGATCAGATCGAGCCAGGGTACTCCTCATTTGCGGAAGAGAACTAGCGGCATATCCGGGTGTTATTGCTGTTCATAATTTGCTAGGCACCAACAGCTGAGTTTGTCCACCCTGGCATTCAAAGAGCCTGCCATATGATTCACCACCAGGAAAATTACTTGGTGGTCCAGCTATTCCCAGAGGCATACGGCCTCTGGCACAGTTACTGTGACCCCCCCCACCCTGTTTGTTGCAGTACCACATGGTGGTGGTATTGTCTGTGAGCACCTGTACCAGCCTCCCCTTGATGGATAGCGGGAAGACTTTTAGCACCAAATGGATGGCCCTCCGCTCCAGAAGGTTGATATGAAACTAGAACTCCACTGGAGACCAGAGGCCTCTGATCTCCACCTCTCTCCGATGGCTTGGCCAACCCAGCAGCGATGCATCGGTCACCACTGTGATCTAGAAGCCACCACTGCAGATTATTTGCAGTCTCTTCTGAAATTTGGATGTGGTGGGAGCGGTACCCTTCATGGTGAGCCCACTGGGACTTCAGATCCCACATGTGCCACTAGCTGTGCTTGACCAGGAGGCTGCAGGAGCCCATCAGTTCCAGAGTCAACCTCGCTGAAATAAAGAACAGAGGTTGAAAGATTGGGATCATAACCCGAGTGTCCTGGACTCTCTTTGTGGGTAAAGGCCGGACTCGAACCCATATCCAGAATGGTTCAGATGAAGTTGAGCATATGGCAAGGAGTCAGGTATGACTTTAGTCACGTTTATAGTGAACCCCTAACATGAAAGGAGGTTCACTGAAGTCTGGAGGTGGTTGACAGTCACTGAGGCAAGGGAAGACTGGCAACCCTGACCTTCAAAAACCCACCCAGGGAGTATCCAAGTGAGTTGCAGAGATGCCCTTAAAAAGTTACAATATCGCTAGCTACAAGTCCTCAACCTGCCAGGAAATTTCATGAGCTCCGTGGAAGTGTCAGGAAGCAGGGATGTCAGTGTGCCAGAGAACACAATGATAGAATTAGAGCGGGTCAGAGGAGAGGAAAGGAATAGAAGGGAAGGGAAGGACTTAGCCCTTGAGGATTTACTGGATGATCCAACGATCCCCTGTGATACTCTCCCAACGGGCAGGCGGAGCCTGGCTGACGGAAAAGATGGACGTCTGATTCTGGAGCTCTGTTGCGCTTGGAGGCCTCAGGGAGGAAAACACTTCTAGTCATGTTCTTCAGCTGCCATGATTTTTGGGTGTGTGTCCGAATGGGTGAGGAATGTGGGGGGCCCGCCATGAGGGTGCTGTGCGCTTCATTTAGCACCAGTGGGCACGGAGTCTCCTGGCCTCACCTCAAGGTGCCCGATCTGCATCATTCCCAGTTAGGCCACATGGAGCTGTGTATCAACGCATTGGGGCAGTTGCTCCCAGCCCCTGTAATCCTTTCAACCTTTGCAGGTGATCCTGAAAGGCTGAAGGGTGGCTACGGGTGGCGCTGCTTTTGCCGTTTTTTTACTCCGAAACACTTCTGACAGTTGGGGCGTAACAGTCTGCCTGCGTCGGAGCATGCTATATAAAGTACACACCTGTTGATCAGAAAGTTTTGAACCTATCAGAGTTAACAAAACAGTAGGAATGAAAAACTCATCACGACCTGGCAAAGCAGCACGCTGGGAAGAGCTAGGATCATCCCTTTGGTTAATGCAGGTGCTGTTTATGTGAAGGGTAATAGCCTTTAAGTGGTGCAGTGCATTTTCAGGTGAACATCAAGTGCCCGGGGTGGAACCGATGACCGGCCAGACTAGTCATCCTCATCACCATGAAAGCGTGAATGTTTGGCGAAAGGGTGTGAGGGGTTGAATTGGGGAGTGACTTAGGAGGGCTAGCAACACCCAACCAGCCCATGTGGCAAAATACATAAGTGACAGTACACTAATACACTAAGACACGATACACTACAGTACAGAAATACATCTGTTGAGAGAAAGCGCTGTTGTACTAAAAATGTAAGCATGCCTGCCGCTAAAATACAGCAAACACAACAAGATGATGGACAGAGTGCTGACATTTTTCAACCACTCTCCCCCAGTCAAGAGATCTGTGTTTAATCCATTGTTCTTTTGCTCTCCATGCCATTCCAGTTTAAGCCCAGCCATATGCAAATCAATCTTGACCCTGCTTCTCATGGAAACAGTCAAGCCCAAACTGACAGGCCAAGTCCTCCCTGGACCATAAACAAGCATCCCGGAACCGGTTTCAGGGTATCGCCCCTCATCAGCCAGGCTAGCTTGAATCCAGTTGCACAGCGAGCAAGGGACCCACCTCTGGGAATAGCCGTAGCCACTTAGGGCAAACAGCAAACCCAACAAGATGATGGACGGAGTGCTGAAACTTTGCAACCAATCACCCCTAGTCAAAATATGGGTTTAATCCATTTTTCTTTTGCTCACTATGCCATCCCACGTGGTCCCGTGTTCACTATGCCATTGAATTCAAGCTAACCTGGGTGATACACTAAAACAGGTCCCAGGATGCTCGCTCTCCAGTCCAGGGAGGACCTGGCCTGGCAGTTTGGGCTTAACTGTTACAATGGGGAGCAGGATTAAGATTGATCTGCATATGGCAGAGTTCAAACTGTAGAGGGTGTGGTGAGCAAAAAAAAAAAAACATGGATTTAATCCAAATCTAAGACTGGAGGTGAATGTTTGATATGTTCAGTATCCATCCATCATCCGTTCTTTTTGCATTTGCTGCTAAACCACAGTACCAACTTTACTCTATTACATCACCTCTAAACTAAAATGCTGGGTAAAGTTTACTAAAATGCGCCACAGCTGCTACAAAATTTAGCATGCATTACAACAAATCACCAGGACAAAGGGTATGTAATATAGCGATACCACTGCTAAAATACAGCGTCTCTCCTCAGCAGTGACAATTTTCAGAGTAGTGGTGCTGTAGGTTTACTAACAATGGACTTGGGAATTACCACCAGGGACCCGGCAGACCATTGATGCTGGTGGAGTCCGATACCTGCACAGAGTAGTGTCCCTACCCCACCGCTCATACTGCTGCTGTGTACCACACTTTGCGACCACCCAGGATGGACTGAAAAGGCCTGCAGTCTGCTGGGCTTAGGCCTCCACCTCAGCTTTTTTAGATTTTCTCCCTACAGGGGCATAGACTACTTGGAGCCCTGGCCACCAACCCATCTCTATTCCAGGAAATGTAAAGGCCTAGTAGTACCAGCAGCAGCTGATCTTACCTGATACCTGACAGGATGCTTCGGAATTGAGCCCCCACAGCCAGATGCAGCCTGCCTGTCACCCATGATACCTCCCCAGAGGGGGGCATGGAGTCTCTGCTGCCAGGCAGATGACCCGCTCCTCCCCAGAGGGTTCCGGGTTGCAGGTACTGCCGAAAAGCACCCTGGTCCGCCTAAGGTCTGCACGGGTGGACACCGCCAAAGAGACCTGTATTTAAATCGATGTCTCTGGATGTCCTCTGAAAAATGAGGAGGAGCTACAGACTGTCCGCACTTGAGGTTGCAGACTGCACCAGGATTACCCTCCCTCTGGATATTGTCAGTTGCCAAGGATCAACAACATGCTGGCCAGGATAGCATCCGGGAAACAGACGAGGCAGCTACTCCCCACAGAGGTGGTCTCCCAAACGAAACCTTCATCCCATCTGTAAGGACCTTCGGAGACCAAAATGGACCTAAACCTCAAAGAGGTAAACTTGGTGGGTCACAGACTGGAAGCAGTGGACTCGAAAATGACAGACCTCACCACCAAAATGAAGCTGACCTGTGTTGAGATCTCTGGCTTCCATCACAAGTTGAAGATGCTGAACCACTGCTGGCCTCTCTTGAATCTAGGGTCATGCTCCTGCCAGACAGGGACCTGGAACTCCACGCCATGTGCAACAAACGTTTGGACCTTGAGGACAGAAGCCGCAGGGATAATGTACGCTTCTTCGGGATCCCTGAGAAGGTGCAAATGTCAGAGGCTTTCTTTGCAACTTCTTGCCATCCCTCCTCAGGATTGCCTTCTCGCCTCCGCCTGAGCTGCAAAGAGCGCATAGGATACAACCACGGCGGGACTAGTCTGGCCCGAGACCCATCATAGACTGCTTCCTCTGGCACAAGAAGGTGAGACAGATCTTGACAGTGGTGATGGCTCATGGGCCCTTTGATTTCTATGGTCACACGATTCAGGTGGCAGCAGACTTTTATAAAGAGACGAGCAATCAGAGAAGGGCTTTCCTCTCCCTCCGGGCACTACTTCACAAATGGGGCATTAAATTTGGCCTGTTCGAGTCGGCACACATGTGGATCACCATGGAAGGTAAATCCAAGAACTTATTTGATCCAGGGGGAACTACAGGCCTTTCTGGATGGACTACATGAAGGGATCATGGACACCTCCAAGTGCCCCCCTGATCTTCCTGCCATGGATGGGGGCCTTTGTCTCGAGGAGCCCTGAAACATCTCCTCAGGGGTCCCTGCATCATGCAAAGTGAAAAGATACTGAAAGCAGTAGCGGAGCACACACAGGACAGGGGTACGACAAATCCCCGCTCGACACTTAAGACGGGCCTGCATGTAGTCGGATGGCTAATGTATCTGCCGCAAATATTGATACCCCAAAACCATCCTGGCCTGCTGGCTGAGTGTAGCAATGGCCCTATTGACACATAAAAGAATGCGGATAGAGCCCTCCAAAGAGATCTTGAGGCTGATCATGGACTTCGCAACATATGGAATCTCTTACATCAGACGGACTGGGAATACACATACTTGTCCCCAGTTCAAGCCATTAAATCACGGTTGAAGGTTTTCCTGATGGCTCACCCTTTGCTTCCCCTTCTCTGCCAGACTTCCATACTAGAGGAAGCACTCTCAAACAACTCTCCTATTGCCCTGCAGAAGAACATGGACATGTCGGGGCCAATTCTCAACTTGTCCTGCTACAACCATCCAGTGGGCATGAACCAACTTAAAATCCATGTGCATACATACCGTGAGCACAATGACTGTTCGGATGACTCTGTCCTGACATGGTGGGCAGCAGCAAAGGGAACCATCAGGGGGCAGCTGATGAGGGACGCTTCCCTGTCCAACAGGCAGAGGGAGGAGCATCAGGAGGTGGATACAGCCCGCCTCATGCACGCTTACACAGCCCACCCTTCTGCTATCACCAGGCACAACCTTGAGAAGGCACGCCTGGGCCTCAATACCCTGATTTACCGTAAAAGCAGAGTATGCGCTACAAAGGTTGAAATAACAGCACTATGAACAGGAAGAGAATTTGGGACTTCTATTGGCGGCGCAGCTTAAGCAGAGGAAGGCTGGAATGGCCATCCACGCAATCATCACTGACTCGGGGACATTGGCCTCAGGAAATCCCAGAAGCGTTCACATTCTATTACAGGCTCCTCTACTCCCCGCAAACTGTCCAGGGACCAATGCACATAAACGCTTTCTTGGATGGCATTCACCTAAAGTGCCCCTCAGAGGACGGCAGGAAGCTACTTTGGGGCGCGATCACCAAGGAGGAGATTACGCAGGCCATCTCGGACCTACCCTTTCACAAAGCCCCAGGTGAGGATGGTTTCCCAGCACAGTTCTATAAGTTGACCAGATCGGAGGTGGTGGACCTTCTCGATAACACCTTTGCTGAAGCTGATCACTTAGGCTCCTTAGGTTTACTGTCCAACAAGGGGTTAATTTCAATCCTGCAAAAACAACAGTTGATGGACAGAATGCAGAACAATGTCATACATTCACCCCAGTACAGAGATCTGGGCCTAAATCCATCTTTTTTTGCTCACCATGCCATTCCAGTTTGAACCCAGCCATATGCAAATCAGACTTGACCCTGTGCCTCATGGGAACAGTCCAGCCCGAACTGCCAAGCCAGGTCCTCCCTGGACTTGAAACAAGCATCCTAGGACCGGTATCGGGGTTTCACCAATCCTACCTAAACCAGTACAGGACACTCTACTTTGTGGCAGTTATCGTCCCATAATCTTGATTAATGGGGATGTCAAGATACTGGCCAGCATTCTATCTGTCAGCCTCAAACGAGTCCTCTCCACTTCTATTCACCATTCGCAAGTGGGGTTTGTTCCAGGCCGCTCATCATGCAACCAACTTCGCATGTTTGCACATGTAGTCTTGGCTAGCAGCAGATCTTCCAGACAGGGCCTTGGCACTATCATTGAAGGCTGAGAAAGCCTGCGACAGGATAGAATGGGACTACCTGTTTTTTTCATGCTCTGGAAATTTGGCCTTTGTGAACACTTCCTCTCTAGAGTGAGGTGGCTTGACGACTCCCACTCTGCGCAGATCATTTGCAGCAGCTTTTTTTCCAGACCACTTTTCGGTCCGTAGGGGTACCCGGCAGGGTTGCCCACTCCACCCCCTGCTATTTCTCCTTGAAATGGAGCCTTTAGCGGCATCCCTGCACCAATCAGATCATAGGTATTTCCACGCCCAGGGAGACCCCTCTACCCTGTATCTATACGTAGATGACATCTTACCCCATCAGCCTTACCCTCTCCATTCCACAGAGGCCACTGATATCTTTGCAGCAATATCCAGCTACAAGATGAACTGGGGAAATAGTGAGACCTAGTCGCGGATCACCACATGCACAGTCATCGCCGGTTAACCATTCCAGTGGAAGAATTCCCACCTCTGGAATCTGGGCGTCCTAGTTAACAGTGGCCAGGAGCACATGGTGGCAGACAACCTAGACCCACTTATAGAGCATATGCAATTTGACTTTGCAAAGTGGTCCCATCTAAACCTCTCTCTCTGTGGCGGACTCAAGTGTTGAAAGCGGTTACCCTCCCCATATCATGTATGTGATGGGCATGCTTCCCCAATTAATACCTATATCTACCTTACATCATATAGACAAGATCATTAAGGCCTTCATTTAGCATTCGCGAGACCTTGCCTGGCGATCATTAAGCTTACCGCCCATAAATCTACAGGGGGACTTGGCCTGCCTTCTCTGGAGTATTACTGCCTAGCCCTCCGTCTTGCACAAATGGCATACATGCACCCCCAGGTTCAAGACCCCTGTTACGGGTCGTAATCGAATGTAGACTCCAGGAAGGCTTGTGAGGCTACAGACCCTCTTTCTTCCTGATCTTGCTGAAAGCCATGTACGCCACCTGGATACGGGCGCACAAGCTCTTTTCGGTGGACCATCATCTCCATGACAAAGCTCTTCTCTGGAACAATACTGTTATCCGCATAGGAATACCATGTTTGACAGGGGCCCCTGGTACAGAGCTGGGATTCTAACCTTCACACACCTGGTTTCTGGCAGCAAACTCAAGATCTCCGAGATGCTACTGAACAAATTTGGTCTGTTGCACACTCAACAATGGTGCTACAGGAGGAGGCACTCGCTGTGCTTGAGGCTGACATTACGGAGGAGGAACGGAGTAGCGCGCTTGGTGCCATGAAGCCGGGGAAGGCGCCTGGCCCAAATGGGCTCCCAGTCGAGATATACAAGGGGCAGGCCTCGGTCATCATACCTCCACTCCGAAACATGCTGCTTGAAGCAGGGGCAACTTCCGTAACATTAGAGTGCGGCCATGTTCGTGGTCATTCATAAGGCAGGCAAGGAGCCGGATCGGTGCAGTTCCTATCGCCCCATTTCCCTCATCAACATGGAGGCCAAAAGGTGCTGGCAAAGGCCTTGGAGGACAGGCTAGCAGCGGTAATAACTCAATTGGTACATGTGGACCAAATCGGGATTCATGCCTCGCAGAAGTACCCGACACAACCTTCGAGGTTCTACGGCTTTCTCCCCATGACCAATAACCCCAAGGCTCAGCAGTCGACGTTGATGGCGCTTGATGCGTCAATGGCCTTCAATAGCATAGAGTGGCCGTACCTCTTTGCGGTCCTTCGCAGGTTGGGCTTCGGTCCTAGCTTCTGCAGTTGGGTAAGATTTCTATACGTGGCGCTGACAGCCCGGGTGCCTGTAAATGGGGCGATCTACCGATCCTTCCAGCCGGAAGGGGTGCTCGGCAGCGATGCCCCTTGTCCCCGCTTTTGTTTGCCCTTGCACTGGAAGCGCTGGCATTCTGGGTCCGTCGTGACCCAATGATATGGGGCATACAGGCACCGGGTGGTTGGGAAGAGCAGATTTTGCTCTACACAGACGACGTTGTTCTGTATCTTGCGCGGCCGTACCATTCCATGGCACGCCTGCTTCACATTTCTGAACTCTTCGGTAGCTATTCTGGCTATGCTACTAATTGGTCCAAGTCAGTAATATTTACCCTCTCTGGCCCCCCTCCTAGGATAGAGAGGCAGTGCATGGCCCCGGTGGTACTGGAGGGCTTTAAATACCTGGGCATCTATGTAACCTGAGACCAGAAGGGGTTCCTCGACAGGAACCTAGGACGTCTCAGTACCGATGTTAGTCAACAGCGTTCCCTTCCACTCTCACTCATAGGCAGGGCGGCACTGTATAAAATGATGATACTGCCGCGCCTCCCATATGTACTCCAGAATACCTCATATCCGGTCCCCCAGACGGTTTTCAAGAAGGTAGCACAGGAAGTCAGAATACTGTTGTGGAAGGGGGTCTCGCCCAGAATAGCACTGCACAAGTTACAGCGAGGGGTTTATGATGGTGACCTGGCTGTCCCTGACATCAGACTCTACTATTGGGCCCCGCAGCTACAGGCCATCAATGACTAGGTGTACTCAGACATGGGCGAGCCGCCGTACCGAGCAGACCGGGCCGCCATGCCAGGGGGAAATTATGAGCTCCTCCTCTACACTCGAAAGTCCAGATCAGAGTGGCTGGACCACACTAGAGTGGTAATTCAGTGTTGGAGGGAGGCCAACAGACTTCTTGGTTGGGTGGGAATGTTGACAGGAAAGACCCCACTATGGGTAGGAGACCCCATGCGCGAGGAAGCAGCCCTATCAGGCTATCGAGGGTGGAAATTGATGGGCATTGAATACGTTGGGGATGTCTGGAAGGGCGACTTTCCCCTTCCCTTTGAGGCCCTCCAGCGATAATACAACCTCAACCAGACGGAACACTACCACTACACACTACCACTACCCGAGACTGGTTCATGCGCTGCGCGCACACGTCCACAGTGGCATCTCCGTTCCAGAGCAACCCCACTGGAAGACGAAGTGCTTCTGGATCCTATTCCTGAAAAACCAACATCCACGATTTATCGTAAGCTAATTAACAATCTGCCGGACCCCCCGACGACCCTTAGTGACACATGGGAAAAAGACCTGGAGCCCTTTAACGAAGAGGAATGGCAGCAGGCGATTTAGATTAGTCCAACTCAAAATATTGCATCGCACATACTACCCCCGCACAAGCCTTTATTCATGGGGCAAGATCACAGATGCAAGGTGTGCCAGGTGATGTCAGGGGGAGGGAACCTTCATGCATATCCTATGGGAATGTCCTGAAATTGTCCACTAACGGCGTGGGGTGGGGTTGTAGAGGTCATGTCCTGGGTGGTGGGTGTGATAATCCCCCTCGACGCAAAGTGGTTACTATTGATGATCACAACAGACGCTGACTGGTCCAGACACCAGGGATTGTGGCTGGCTCGTGCGGCAGGGGTGGCCAAAAGGAACATTGCCAGAAAGTACGGGGCGCCTCTGCCTCCGACATTGGAGGAGTGGAAGCGAGACCTGGACTGCTGCCAACGCGCAGAAGAAACGGTGTACAAAAGTAGGTGGCCAGCTAAGTGGGGAAAAATCTGGGCGCCTTGGCGTAAATATAGAGGATGGACTTGAGATCACGATCCATACTGGGGGTGTTGTTTGCCGCCTATTCTTCAGTGAACTGTATTATCTCTGCACAGTGGTGTCTGCTTGATTATGCATACTGACCCTGATTAGGTATACTGTGTGACTGCAATTTTCCTGAGCTTTGTTAATAAAAAGAGGAGGAAAAAAAAATTGTGCTACAGACAACTACGTCCTTGCTTGCTGAGCAATCTGGGTCCCCAAGCCTGGACTGTCCCCCATTCTATAGTGCTCTTCCGGGGTCGGTGTAAAGGCATGCTGTACGGATTCTACAATCTCCTAATTTGCCACCTCTACTCCAGCTGCAATTGGCTAGCCTCAAGACGACCTGTCAGGCTTACCTGCATGTTAAATATGAAGAGAAGATTTCGGCCGAACTCCTGGAGGGTCTGGACCGGGTAGTTAGAGAGGCCTAGATGAACCTCAGTCTTTTTAAGATCCTTCAGGGCTGGCACTGGACCCCAGCACTGCTTTAGGTTGCATAGTTGCCTGCTGGGAATGTGTCCATGCGCCCTGTGATACTGTTCACCTAGGTCTGGACTGTCCCGCCTTTTGTCCCTTTTGGACGGCAGTGGCCCACTTTCGGATCCCCACATACATGTATATACACATACATACATATATATATATATATATATACACACACACACATATGTACATACATGTACACACATACACACACACGACAAACCCATCCCATTGCTGTGCTGACAACTTCTTACAACTGTGATGAGATCCCACTTCAATCTTTCAGTTAACATTTGGCATTTCATACCTTGAGCCTTAAGGCACAAGCGTCTCTAGTTATGTTGCAGTGTTCCTATTTTGGTGAAACCCTGATGCCAAACTTCATTGCCCAAAGGTACAACAATGATTAAATGATACCAGTTTAATGGAGCCATGTAATCAAATGCAGGAAATTCACCATCGTCATCACTGGAAAAATTATTTCATCCTTTATGTTCACAATAATATATGTTCAAGCCATTGCATACGGCTCTCACCACTTCAGTTTGTGCAAAAAGTAGTTAATGCTAATTTCAGCTTTCTGTATTTCTATTGAAAATTATATTTTAGAGTGGCGTGGCCTGAAAAATGGCCGAGTGAGACATGCCTCTGGCCGGAGCCCTTAATCCAAGACTAATCCTGCTGCCCTGGAAAGGACTGATAGCACTACGAGCGCATACCCAACAAGATAAAGGGTGTGGAGTGCAAATGAATGCCCAAAGGGAGTTTATTACCTATAAGCCCATGAAAAAGCCATACTAGTGAAGCCTGGAGAGACACTTCCCAAGATGGCACATCCTCTTGTCTGACCAGGTCCGGAGAACCGCGGCTGCTGCCCCTCTGGGGATCAAGTGGCCCACACGAAGAGTAGTGTACCCCGCCCACGGCAGGGTGTTCCGCAGCGGGGACAGTATTGTCTTCCGGCCCACCACTTGCGATGCTGCCCAGTCCAGCTGTTGGGAGTGGGTGGCGAAGAGGGGAAGATCGCCCAGCAGCTGCGAGGAGAGGCCCGGGATCTAGCACCGGGAGCCCCTACCCGCTACGATAGCTAGCAAGAGAAACTGGCCGAAAGAGACGCAACCCGGTCATCTTGAGACAGCGGGTCTTGTGAACCCGGGAGGCGGCACCTGAACGTGGCAGGCGGCGGCAGCTGAGCACTCTGCATATCCGACCCCCAGCTGCTTGGAGCAGTGGAGGCACGGCCTCTGATCATGAAGCAAAGAAGAAAAAGAGGAGGGCTGGGCCGGAGTAGAGTCGAAGACCCAGGGCACGGCATACAACCCAGCGAGGAGAGCCTGAATGTGATTGTAGTAAGGGGTCCGCAGGGTCACGTAAAGACCCAGCTGTGAAGCAGAGGGGGGGGGGGGGGGGGGCTGGCACACTGCACTCCCTCCCTCCCTCCTATATCTGCGCACAAATCCCGGGCTGAGGCCCAGAACTGAAGGAAGGAAAAGGCCACAACAATCACCCCCATGAGTACAGGCCAAACAAAGGAAGAACAGGCCTGACAACACCAAGTGGCTGCTGATTCGCAGAGAGAAACAGAGAATCTAGGCTAGGGGTAAACAACAGAGCCCCCTAAAATCGCTCAAAACAGGCGACCAACCACGGAGGGGCCATACAGGTCAGACTGCCTGAGGCGGAGAAGGATTAGTTAGTTACCTGTAATCCTAGTTCTCTTCCAGGGGTATCCTCATCAAAGTCATAAGCACTAGAATATTCCCGCCCATGCGCGGGACCCCAGAAACACAATCATATATATGACAAACATAACCATACATACATACATACATACGCATACATACATACGCATACATACATATATACATACATATACATACATACATACACACACATACACATATACATACATATTCACTGAAAAAACCATAGGTTTCATACATGTTATAGTTAGCTGTACATTTCACTCGTAAAAAACCAATGAAATTCCCCCGTTATAGTTAGTGCAGGCAACTATAACTCACGCGACCGCAATCCTCTGCTGATGCTAATACTGTATTTAGACATTTGCCCCTGTCTTCTTCCATTAAATTTTAGCTATACATATATTACAAATATTTTTTTTTCATAAAGACACATATGTCATCAGCAGAAGATTGCGGTCGCGTGAGTTATAGTTGCCTGCACTAACTATAACGGGGGAATTTCATTGGTTTTTTACGAGTGAAATGTACAGCTAACTATAACATGTATGAAACCTATGGTTTTTTCAGTGAATTTGCAAGGTTTTTTAAATGCTAATTCCTAACTATAACGTGTGTGAAACCTATGGTTTTTTCAGTGAATTTGTACGTTTTTTTAAATGCTAAGTTACTTTACGCCATTCGTGGCGTGCGCGCCCAGTTAACGCAGTTCGTTCCGTGCACGCACGGTGCGCTTCACGCACCGTGCGCGCACAGTGAGCACGCGGTGCGCTTCGCGCACCGCGCGCCCACTTTACGCAGTTAGTGCCGTGCACGCACGGTGGTCAGGCGGTGCGCTGCGCGCACCGCGTGCCCACGTTATGCGGGATGGGCCATGTACGCACGAAGCGCTTCGCGCACCGTGCGCACATGGGGGACATATTATGCGCATCTTTGTGAAATGTATTTTTTGTTAATTTCATAATTGTGATAGTCCATGCACAAATGGTGCCCTGCGGGCACCATTTGCACACGGGGTGGGGAGAATGTGGATAATTTTTTTTTTAAAATTTTTTTACCGTACGCGTACAGTAAGCGTAATCGGCGAATTTCCGAAAAATAAAAAAAAAAATTTTTGGGCTTGGGGGTTGTTTGGGGACCCCTATATCAATCCTGGCTGGTTAGGATCTCAAGAAACTGCCTCTTTACACATTTTTGGGCTTCGTTTTTGCTGCCCAACTCAGAGAGCGAGAGAGAAAATGGCGGCCGCCGCTTCCTGGTTTCGACCGAATCGAATGTTTACTAAGATCTAACAGCCAATCAGAATCGCGCTCGCGCACGCCACCGTACGCGTACGGTAAGCGCACCGTAAGCTGGCTCAGATATATATATTGGTTTAAAGGCTATTTTCTCAGAATCTACTGAACAGATTTACACCAAACCTACAAAAGGCACTTCCTTGACCTGAGGACTACCTCTCTGCCAAATTTCAAGTAATTCTGTTCAGCCGTTCGGGCTGTAGCTGTGTCTAAAGGTCCTATGGAAAAATGCATGGGAAAAACGCGTTTTGGGACCCCCCTTTTATCTCAGCCCCCGCTTGACGAATCCCCCCGAGACTTTCAGGGTAGGAGCGGAGCGTAGCGCCCCACCTATTTTGAAAAATTCGCGAGGAAATGTCCACCTAACTATAACCTGTGTGAAACCTATGGTTTTTTAAGTGAATATATATACATATACACATATATATATATATATACACACATATAATAAAAAAGCAAATGCAGCCTTTCATAACCAGAGCTGAATAATGCTGTAATGACTCCCCTGTATATTATAAACAATATATTAAAAACCAGGGAAAAACAACAGCAAAGCAGGTTTGAAAACTGTTTTAATGCTTAGCATTTAGCACAATCCCTCAGATAGGACTGAAAGCATTGGCAGCTCACAGGCTGCATTGCAGAAAACTACAGCCTAGAAAGGCTGGAAAGCTAACTTATAGCAACATAGAAATAAACTGGCACCGTGCCTTTAAGGCAGCCATGACCCCAAGCTTCCCATCATGCCTCAGAGGTGACAGTTAGGTCAGTTGTTCTTTGCGGCGACACAAAGCCATGACACAAAGAGTTGATAATTTCTTAAAAATAAGGTTCCTTTGCCCGGGGAGGCGGGAGGGTTGCTTATGACTTTGATGAGGATACCCCCGGAAGAGAACTAAGATTACAGGTAAGTAACTAATCTTTCTCTTCCAGGGGATCCTCATCAATAGTCATACGCAACAGAATAGCGAGCCTCACCTCTTCCACTGCGGGCAAAGGAGAAAAACAATTAACAATCAAGCTCAGATAAATAAACTTGAAAACCCAGATATTTCATTATCTGAACAGATTTCTCAAGGAGGCTTGGCCTACTGGAGTATCCGCCTGGAATCGGATTCAAGACAATAATGCCTTGTGAAAGTATGCACCGATCTCCAGGTTGCTGCCTTGCAAATTTCTGCCATCGGAACGTCATGCAAGAAAGCTATTGTAGCTGCTTTTCCCCTAGCGGAGTGTGCTTTAGGTGACAACAATAGAGGTTTATTTGCCAGCTGGTAGGCCAATTTTATACAGGACACTATCCATCTCGAAATGGATCTTTTGGAAGCTGGAAAGCCTGACCTCATGGAACCATAATTTAAAAACAATTGCTCTGATTTTCTTATGTCCTTTGTTCCCTCTGGATAGAACTTAAGAACTCTCTTAAGGTCTAAGGAGTGGAATGACCTTTCCGCAGGAGTAGCGGGATTGGGAAAAAAAGGACGGTAAGGAAATTGACTGACTAACATGAAAATCAGATACAACTTTCAGTAGAAAAGCAGGGAGAGTCCTTAATACTACTTTGTTGTGGTGAAAGATAGTATATGGCTCTTTGGAAGACAACGCTTGGATTTCTTTTACTCTGCGCGCTGATGTAATCACGACTAAGAAAGCGGTCTTCCATGTCAAATGCTTTAGCGTGGCTTTATGGATGGGCTCAAAAGGAGGACCCATCAATCAAGAGAGGACTAGATTCAACTCCCAAGGAGGAGAAGGAGGCCGGACAGGGGGATACACTTTCTTCAACCCCTGTAGGAAATCCTTGACCACCTGTAGTTGAAAAAAGGAAGGCTGGTTTGGAGACTTTCTGTAGGCCGTAATGGCCGCTATATCTACTCAGATCGATGAATACTTTAACCCTGATTTAGCCAAGTACAGGAGGCAAGGAAGAATAACATCCTCCTGCCCTGTGGTAGGATTAAAATGATTACGAGTACACCACAAGTAGAACCGTTCCACTTAAAGGAGTACGACCCCCTTGTGGAAGGTCTCTTTGCCTCCTTTAGTATATGCATACAATCCTGTGGTAAATTCAAATGTCCATATTGCAGGACCTCAGGTGCCATGCTGCCAAGTTCAGTGAGGGTAGGTTGGGATGTAGAATCTTCCCGACCATCTTGGTCAGTAGGTCCGATCTGTAAGGAAGCCTCCTGTGGGGGCGCACCGACAGCTGTAATAGGTCCGGGTACCACCACTGCCGAGGCCAGTCCGGGGCTATCAGGATCATTGACATGTTGGACCGGATGAGTTTGGATACCATCTCCGGGATCAGAGGCAGGGGAGGAAAGGCGTATGCAAATATTCCGGACCAGTCCATCAAAAGAGCATTCCCCATCGTCCCTGGACGGTGGAACCTGGAGGCGAAGGCGTGGCATTTTTTGTTTTGATCATCTGCAAACAAATCTATGGAAGGTTGCCCCCACTGCTGGAAAATTTCTGCCACTACCTGGTCGTTTAGCACCCAGTCTGGCTGATCTTCGAAGTGCCGACTGAGTGCGTCTGCTCGCACGTTTCGTTCCCCTGGAAGGTGCACCGCTGTGACGGAGAGGCCTCGGGCTAGAAGCCAATGCCATATCTTTTGAGCTTCCAGGGAGAGAGGGCGAGAACGCGTACCACCCTGTTTGTTGAGGTAATACATGGTGGTCGTGTTGTCTGTTTGGATGAGGATTGAGTCGGACATGATCGAGGGCTGAAAAGCTTTCAGAGCTAGATGGACTGCTCGCAGCTCTAACATGTTTATGTGGTAGGATTGTTCCTTGACGGACCACCGCCCCTGCATCTGTAGGCAATCCATGTGCGCTCCCCATCCCTGTAGAGATGCATCTGTTACCAAGGACTGGGTCGGAACAGGTTGATGGAAGGGGACTCCCACTGAGAGATTCTGTGGACGAGTCCACCATAGAATAGACTACTTTGCTGCTTGTGAAAGCACAATTCGGTCTTCCCAGTGACCCGATGTTTGGTCCTACTTGTCCTCCAGGTCCTGCTGTAAAGGCCTCATTCTCAGCCTGGCGTTGGGAATGAGGAATATGCAAGAAGCCATCGATCCCAGCAGAGACGCCACTTTCGGACCGTTGGACGATTTGTCTGGAGAAGAGCTTTACACTTCTGTTGAATTGATGAAAGTCTCTATTCCGAAGGAAACGCTCTTCCTAGGCTTGTATCCAGAGTGGAGTCTAGATAATGGATCACCTGAGTAGGCCGGTGAACTGATTTCTCCATATTCGCGTGCAGACCTAGCCTGTGGAGTAGAGATAGACACATTCGGAAGCTGCTCTGTACTTGCTGAGGAGATGGACCTTTCAGGAGCTTATCGTCCAAGTGCGGATATACGAACAGACCTCTTCTGTTTAGAGCCGCCACTACCACCGCCATGCACTTGGTAAAAACTCGAGGACCAGATTTTAGACCGAAGGGCAACACCATGAACTGGTAGTGATTGTTGCCTACGACGAATCGCAGATATTTGCGATGACTGGGAATTATAGGAATGTGGAAATACGCATCCTGGAGATCCACTGAACACATTCAGTCGTCTGCCTGCAGATGTGGACATATTTGATGAAGCGCCAGCATGCGAAATTTCTCTTTCAAGATGGTTTTGTCCGCGCTCGAAGGTCCAGGCTAGGTCTGAATTTGTGCTCCTGATCTCTTTTTGGTACAAGAAAGTACCTGGAGTACACTCCCTTCCCCCTTGAGAGGGAGGAACCTTCTCTATGCCCTTTTTTTGCAGAAGGGTCACCACTTCTTGTCGTAGCAACTTTAGCTGGTGAGGACGAATTCTTTTTGGAGGAATGTCCTTTGGAGACACACGGGAACGTAGTGCGTATCCATTGCGCAATATACTGAGCACCCAACGATCTTTTGTTATGTTGCACCACTCTTTCAGATGATGTGAAACACTTCCTCCCACTGGAGTGGGCAACGGCGGCAGGGGAAGCTCTGGCTCATTGCTTCCCTGCTGATCTAGCTGTGGAAGAGGACTTCTGTTGATTACCTCCTCTACCTCTGTTCGACTTTCGACTTTGGAACTGTGATCTTCCTTGGTTTTTGCTTTGGGACCACTGAGGGGTTTGAACCCTCTGTTGGTATCCCTTGAGCTGGTTGGGCCTGTATCTCCGCCTGAATTCTTTTTTCTACTCCAACCCCACCGCCTTCAAAGTGTCTAATTCGGCTTTCATTCGAGCCATCCCTTCATCTGTGTGGGTGCCAAACAATGAAGAACCAGAAAAAGGCAGATTAAGGATCCTCTGTTGAGCATCCGGTTTGAGAGCTGTAAGCCTTAACCAGGCAGACCTCCTTGCGCAAATGCCATGCGGATACGAATGAGCCGATAGTGTGGCACCATCCGCTGCAGTGCTAATCATTTGATTAGCTACCAGTCCTTCTGTAATGACTTCCTCAAAGTCCTTTTGATCCTCCTTTGGTAGTTTCTCTTTGAAACGATCCAAAGAGTCCCATAAGGCTCTGTCGTAACGACCCAATAAGGCTGCTGCGCTGGAGACTTTCATTGATGATGCTGCAGACCCACAAACCTTTCGTCCCCAAGAATCCTGGGACTTACTCTCTTTATCCGGGGGGACCAACACATGTGCAGAGACTGCGTGCGTTTTACGTGCCGCTGCGACGATAACTGAATCTGCAGGCGGATCCGTTTTCAAAAACTCCGGGTCTGTATCAGCAGGTTTGTATTTTTTCTGTATTCTGGCAGGTGTAGCCTTAATCACGGAGGGTGTTAGAAAAATGTCCATCACTGGTTCCAGAAGCCCAGGAACCAGAGGTAGTAACGGTCGAGAAGCAGATCTTTGGTGCAGCGTCTCAAAGATCACTGTCGTTGCGACCTGAGGAGTGGACATTTTGATGTTCAGCTTCTGGGCCCCTCTCTGTAGCACATCATGATATGTGTTAATGTCATCTATCGGAGACACTCTCGACTGAGGGCTGTCCGATAGAGTAGGCGAATAGTCCCTTTTAGAGGAGTGGGTGGAGGAAGAGGACCATGAAGGAGACCTCCTTCGGTGATGGGACGTAGAAGGCCTGCGTTCGAGATCTTCCTGTGCGACGCTGACGCACCGGCGAAGGCGATCTATCCACCTCTTGTACCAATCTCTGTAGAGGAGATCTGTGGATAGGGCTCGTATATTCTTCCTCCCTTCTTGATGCTCCCGCCGGAGCCTTACTCCAGTGATGGACTGGTAAAAGCCATCTTGGGGATAGGTGAGCAGAATGAGAGGCCCTCCTCTGATGTGATAGGGACCTTTGCCGTGACCTCCTCGCATGATGTTCTGGGGATGCAGATGGAGAATGCGTCGACGGACGTCTTGAGGAATGAGAGGATGAGTGTCGCGACTAACTGATGTGGGGGTCTCAACGTCAAGCGTATAGCCCGCTCCGACGGAGCCCTTCTCGACGTCGATCTAGATCTCTTTCTAGTCGTCGAACTTCGACCAGGTTCTGGAAGCGATCTCGGCGTTAACTCGCTTGTCTCGACGTAAAGCGTTGTAGGATCGACAACGAAGGACTCCTTAGCCTCGATACCGATAGTCGGTGGGATGACGACGGCGGATGGCTTCTGGTTCGACGCCGATCGTCGTTGGATTGACGTCAGCGGAGGGCGTTTGGTCCTCGACACCGATCGCCGCCAGGATGACGACGGCAGAGGGCTTTTCGTTCTTGGCGCCGATCGCCGCCTGGTTGGCGACGGTGGAGGACTCTCTCCCCTCGACGTCGATAGTCGTTGGAGTGATGACGACAGAGGATTGCCAGCCTTCGATGCCGAACGTCGAGCCAACGGAGGTCTGCTGATCTTCGATGCCAATCGTCGCCAGATTGACGATGGCAGAGGAGTTTTGCTCTTCGTCGCCGAATTGACGACGGCGGAGGCTCACGAATCCTCGACGTCGACGTTGAATGTAAGGACGTACCTGCATGCCTGTGCTCTCTCAACGGCGAGCCCGCCGTCGAAGGTCGTTTCTTGGATATATGTCCCTCCGGTGGTTGTGTTCTCAGCGCCGAGCCCGACGCTGATGGATTCCTACTCCTAGAAGAGGATCTGGGCCTCTTAGAGCCCTTTCTCACCGGAGACCTGCCTCTGGAAGCCTTTTCTGCCAGCCCATAAAGACGTATACGCTCCCTGTCTTTCAAAGTTCTTTTAGAAAGAGACTGGCAATGAGGACAAGTCTTGGGAGCATGATCTTTAGGCAGGCAGAGAATACAGACTGAGTGAGAGTCTGACCTGGCCTTTTTTCCACAAGAAGGGCAGGGATCAAAAAGGGATGGTATTTTGAGAGGAAAAAATGCCCCAAATTAGTCAGAAAAAGTAAACACCTTACTTGACTAGATGTAAAACGTCGAAGTAAGATACATTTTCCTGAAAAATTGTAGATTATTTCTGAATAAAACCAGAAAAGAGTGGAGCTGTGTAACCAGGGTCCTGACTGAAGGAGCCGGAAAGAACAACTGACCTGTCACCCCTGAGGCATGATGGGAACCTAGGGGTCATGGCTTCCTTAAAGGCACGGTGCCAGTTTATTTCAATGTTGCTAGGAGTTAGCTTTCCAGCCTTTAGTTTTCTGCAATGCAGCCTGTGAGCTGTCAATGCTTTCAGTCCTATCTGAGGGATTGTGCTAAATGCTAAGCATTAAAACAGTTTTCAAACATGCTTTGCTGTTGTTTTTCCCTGGTTTTTAATATATGGTTTATAATATACAGGGGAGTCCTTACAGCATTATTCAGCTCTGGTTATGAAAAGCTGCATTTGCTTTTTTATTATATGTATGTATATATGTATATATGTATATATGTATATATGTATATATGTATATATGTATATATGTATATATATATATATATATATATATATATATATATATATATATCTCCTACTGGCGGTCGCCAGTAGGTAGTTATAGTTAGGACCACGTTTCCATAGGAAATCCGCAACATTCTATTTTGAATAACTTTTGCGCCGGTCGACGAATCCTCGCGAATTTTTCAAAATAGGTGGGGCGCTACGCTCCGCTCCTACCCTGAAAGTCTCGGGGGGATTCGTCAAGCGGGGGCTGAGATAAAAGGGGGGTCCCAAAACGCGTTTTTCCCATGCATTTTTCCATAGGACCTTTAGACACAGCTACAGCCCGAACGGCTGAACAGAATTACTTGAAATTTGGCAGAGAGGTAGTCCTCAGGTCAAGGAAGTGCCTTTTGTAGGTTTGGTGTAAATCTGTTCAGTAGATTCTGAGAAAATAGCCTTTAAATCAATATATATATCTGAGCCAGCTTACGGTGCGCTTACCGTACGCGTACGGTGACGTGCGCGATTCTGATTGGCTCTTAGATCTTAGTAAACATTCGAATCGGCAGAAACCAGGAAGCGGCGGCCGCCATTTTCTCTCTCGCACTCTGAGTGGGGCAGCATAAATGAAGCCCAAAAATGTGTAAAGGGGCAGTATATTGAGATAATCACCCAGCAATGATATACGGGCCCCCAAACAACCCACAAGGCCAAAAAAAAAATTTTTTTTTTTTTCGAAAAATCGCCGATTACGCTTACCGTACGCGTACGGTAAAATTTTTTTTAAAAAAAATAAAGTATCCACACTCTCCCCACCCCATGTGCATGGCTTATCAATCAAATGAAAACAATAAACAAAACATTTCACAACGATGCGCATAATATGTCCCCCATGTGCGCACGGTGCGCGAAGCGCATCGTGCGTACATGGCCCATCTCGCATAATGTGGGCACGCGGTGCGCGCAGCGCACCGCGTGACCACCGTGCGTGCATGGCACTAACTGCGTAAAGTGGGCGCGCGAAGCGCACCGCGTGCTCACTGTGCGCGCACGGAACGAACTGCGTTAACTGGGCGCGCACGGCACGAATGGCGTAAAGTAAGTTAGCATTTAAAAAACCGTACAAATTCATTGAAAAAACCATAGGTTTCACACACGTTATAGTTAGGAATTAGCATTTAAAAAACCTTGCAAATTCACTGAAAAAACCATAGGTTTCACACATTTTATAGTTCGCTGTAGATTTTACTGATAAAAAACCAATGAAATTCCCCCGTTATAGTTACTGTAGGCAGCTATAACTCACGCGACCGTAATCCTCTGCTGATGACATATGTGTCTTTATGAAAAAAAATATTTGTAATATATGTATAGCTAAAATTTAATGGAAGAAGACATGGGCAAATAAGTGTCTAAATACAGTATTAGCATCAGCAGAGGATTGCGGTCGCGTGAGTTATAGTTGCCTACAGTAACTATAACGGGGGAATTTCATTGGTTTTTTATCAGTAAAATCTACAGCTAACTATAACATGTGTGAAACCTATGGTTTTTTCAGTGAATATATATATATATATATATATATATATATATATATATACACATACACATACATATGGAGATACATATATGTTTGTCACATATATGATTGTTTCCGGGGTCCCGCGCATGGGCGGGAATATTCTAGTGCTTATGACTATTGATGAGGATCCCCTGGAAGAGAATGAAGGGAGACCCTGGGCCAAATTAGGATGCAGGGAGCAGATAGCAGGGGACCCCCGGGTCTTCGCCCTTCCTGTGTGGCTGCCCTAGGATACACAGCCAGCGCAGGATGATCTGAGGAAATGATAGAGACCCAACAGATCCTAAAGGAGGGTTAAGATAGTGGCCTGGGTGGATCGATCCCTCTGTCTTTGGAGGCCTGCGACAGGCATAGGAGATAACTAACCCCTCTTCCCGAGTCTCCAGCCGACCGACTACACAAGTCCATTCACGCTACCTCACCCTCTGGGGTTAGACTGTTGGGCGGGCCAGATGCAAGGGAGAAACAACCCGACAGATAACCAACTACACTTGCAAAAGATTATGGCCAAAGATAAGGACCCCAAGCATCCCATGCAGGGGAAAATGGACCGATTCTCGAAAGTCACAACGCTTCCGGCGGAGGCCGCCCAGCCTCCCTCAGACACGGCAGTGCTACTACAGGCAATACATGGCTCCAGAGAGGCACTGGAAGGGAAATAGGGGAGGTTTGGGTCAGGGGCTGCACTCCTACCCAAAGTGTCAGAGCGAGTGACAGAGGTGGAAAGTAGAGTTTCCAAGGTAGAAGACGTGGTTAAAGATCTTCAGAAGGGAGTGATAGACCTCCGAAGCACCACTGCAGAAATGATGTCGCAGCTGGACAATGCAGAAAACAGGACAAAGGAATAATCTCCGATTTGTGGGCTTCCTTGAAGGGAGTGGAAGAGACCAACGCACCGGCATACCTGGCAATCTGGTTTAGGGATATAATCCTGTCTCAACACTTTTCAACATGCTTTGTCATAGAACCGGTGCACTGCGCACTGGGAGCAAGTCCTCGCAGGGCGCCCCTGCCAGACCGCTCATTGCAAAATTCCTTCATTTCTTACACCGAGACATGATTCTGCAGGAAATGCACCACAAAGGCGAGTTTAGACACGAAATCTCCAAGATAACGATCTCCCTGGACTATAGCCGAGATGTCCAAAAACAGCACTGAACATTTGACTCAGTCAATCGTAAACACAGGGCCCTCCTCATACAGAATGTACAACGTTATTCCGCCGTCTTTTTCCCCGCTTGGAATCACAACGCGGTCGTTACAACGACCGCGTTGTGATTCTGCATACCATTACTCCGCAAGTCGGAACAACAACTTGCGGAGGGGAGGCGCTGGAGGTTGGAATAGTATAATTTACTATTCCAACTCCAGTGTGTGCGGACACTAGGGAAGGTGTTGGATTTTAAATCCAACACCTCCTCCCCTCCGCAAGTCGTTCTTCCGACTTGCGGAGTAATGGTATGCGGAATCACAATGCGGTCATTGTAACGACCGCGTTGTGATTCCAAGCGGGGAAAAAGTTGCAGGGTAAATGTTGTTTACCTCCTCATACAATATATGCTTCTTTTCCCGGCCTGGTGAAAACGCACTTCTTTCATTCCCTTGATGATGCATGGACCAGGGTAGAGGAAAGACCGGTCTTCTGCTCTGCAAGAGAAGCCACAATAGACCAACAAAGAGACCAGCCGGCAGAGAAAAGGCACCGGGCCTCGCTACGTGGGAATCACAGAAATGACAGAAAATGCGCCATACAAGAGGAAGAACACCCTATACCTTAATAAAAGCAATCCAAGAACAGAGACGTACAGCAGACACAGACTGGGACCGGGTCAGTGATGGGAAAGGGGATGCACAAAGGGGTAAATTTACAGACATTCACAAAGATTTGGATGACACAGACGTCCTACGGACCAGAAACCACACACACATTGGCTGCCGAGATTTCTGCTTTGGAGCAAGATGAAGAAGTTGGGACGAAGATAGTGCTGGGCGAACCACCAGACCAGATAGTCCCAGAGACAGGCACTTGAGCACCATCTGGGCCCAGTAGGTAGAAGCATAAGCCCGGAGTCAACGGACAGAGTCACTCAACTTGTTAAGCTGATTTACTGGCTGGTTTAAAATGTGTTAAGTGTTTTGAAAGGTTGACAACTGAGTGGGTTTGAAAGGGGAGAGGGGTGAACGACAGACCTCTCTATCCTTACTGGCAAAGTCACTTCTCCAAGATGAGGGGGCCTGCAGCCAAGGGGGGGGGGGATACCGGGGTGGTGGGGTGAGGGGGCAGAGGGGTGGGAAAGGGTTTTGGATACGTTATACCATTGTAGTTTTTTACATGTACGTCGCAAAGGCCATCACAGGAGGAAGTCCCTACTGGGAAGACCGGAATACTGAGAGACAATCCGACCCACAAGGGGTGGAACCCGGTCTTATGGCTGCTGATACGGTAGCCCAAGCCACAGAGTTCACAATGTTGACATGGAATGTTAACGGACTCGGCGATAAAATTAAAAGGGGGTTGGTGATGCAATATATAACAAGCATTGGCATAGCCAACAGGTCTCGCCTTTGGGACCTTATAAGTGTTTAGTTATCCAGCACAATATCCTTGGTGCATAGCTAAACACTTATAAGGTCCCAAAGGAGAGACCCATTGGCAATGCCAATGCTGGTTTTTTTTAACCCGCCCGTTTTCATCCGCCTGGAATTGCCTTCACTTAAGTACAAGTTAATGCAGAAAATACAATCCCATGATTTACTTTTTGCAAATATCCCCTCTTCCCCTTTCAAAGATTAGCATGCAGGACCCTCTCATCCCCTACTCGGAGGACGTCTGAGCTGCGCCCATGCTAGGTGGGTCAGAGGTCTGTGCCTAGCTAGGGCGCGATGCAGACTACTAATGCAAATGTCAGGCAGATCAGAGACTGAACCCCTCAAAACCATTTATAGATAAAAATGCAGATGTAGCCTGCAGTGCCCCCTGAGGCAAACAACCCTCCCCGTCTCCTCCACATCTTGTGGCAGCCTCGTTGGTCCCGGAAATCTATCCGTGGTCCTGCTAAACGTACAGCACTCAAAGGTACCAGCACAGAGAGTCTCACTATCCTGGTACGCTAGCCAGGCTGTTATTTTGGCATTCAAAACCAGGGGCATGCTGCCCCCCCCCCCCCCCCCCCCACATCCATCCAACCTCACTTCCTTCTCCAGTTTAAAAACAAAATCCCCAGCCGCGAGGCAGAGGAATGCTCTTTCATAGAAGTTGCGGAAGCTGCAGGAGTCGGGCTGCCGTTTGTGCTGTTGTTGCCATGAAGATGCATGGGACTGCCCTGTACTCTGTCTGCCTGCTGCAGACCCTCACCCTGCTCCTCCTTCCCCGTTTGCACCCTGCAGCCGCCTCATCCACCTCCAGCAGAGAGTCGCTCGGGAGGGTTAAACAAGGCTTTTTACTAGTGTATTTGTTTACCGTCCGCGCGCGTACTATAATGCACGGCTGCCAGCATGGAGTCACGCAAATGAAGGTAATTGTGAGGAATTGTTAAACGTATTTAACAACATTTCCCAAGTACAGTTCAGTCAGAATAATATAATGTTATGGGGGGGTGTCAAGAATTGTCATCATATAAAAGTAGGTTTTGTAGGAGGCCGGGTCTACTGCCATTTAGCTTGCAGGGTTCCCAGCGGCAGTCTGCAGAGGAGCGCGTTGCGAGGGACACTGCAAGGCCACTGGGGCTGAGCTAAGCACTGCAGCAGTCCAGAGCCAGGGAGCTGCCGGAGGGGGGGAGGGGGGGGGGGGGAGGAGGGGTGGCGGGAAGCGCACGCTTGTGTTATGCAGTCATTTGTAAAACAAGCCCGGGAGTGGAATGCAGCTGGCACAGTGTGGGGCCGCTGCTCGCTCCCGAGAAGGCTAGGCCAGGGCACAGAGAAGGCGGGGCATGCACCCGCCTTGGACCAATTGCGTGCTGTCTTTCTTTGAAAGACGCATGCAAAGGCTAATTGCAGGAGCAAAAAAAAAAAGCACACGCACAGTGTGTGTTTAGCGTGGAAAAGCCCTTACTAAAAGTCTCCCAGAGCAGCGAATGCGCGCTGGCTCAGGTAAGACCTAAAAAAGGATACACCCAGATATAGTGATGCTTCAGGAAACACACCTACAGGGCACATAATGTAACTTTCTTGATTGGGGTACATACACAGTACTGGCGCACACACAGGATTTATCAGGGGGTCACAGGGAGTAGCTTATATTAAGAACCCCCCCCCCCCCCCCTTTAAAACGGCACGTCTCTGGCAGGATCCCATCAGTAGATATGTGGGAGTTATGGGGCAATAGGGCAGAAGAGAAGTGACTTTGATATGCGTCTATGCACCACCCAAGCTCCAGGCACCCACTCTTAGTAAAATCACAGAGATCCTGTTATAAACCCCCTCAACCCTCCATGTAATGAAGGTGACTTCAAAGATGCCATTAACCAGTCACTGGAAAACTCCCAGGGATGGGCTGGAGGGTCCACGGCCATCACCTCGCTGTCACGATTTGCTGATACACTCGGACTGGTTGACCAGTGGCGGACAGAACATCACCAAAACACACAATTCTCCTACAACTCCAGCGCACATAATGTATATTACAGGCTAGATTATTGGTACCGGGGGACGAACTAAATGAGATAGAAGTGCTGTTTTTTGTCGAGGGGTCTCTCTGACCACTCCCTACTTATAGTAGAATAGGTACACGGGGCCTCAGATCTCAAACTGAATGGCGTCTCAGTGCCTGGGACCTACAGGACAGCAAAATCTTAAAGGAGTTGCTGTCCGACACAAATAGATTTCCGGGATAGTGAGAATTCAGTCCCATCTGAGGTGATGGTATGGGAGGCCTACAAGACAGTGCTATGCGATAGGGCCCAAAACCGCACTGCAAGGGAAAAGAAAAATAGAGTTAAAACCCTAGAAGCCCTAGAACGCCTAATATTACTCCTTGAAAGCCAGGTAATCCAAAACAGGGACCCCAAGCTTGCCCGGCAACTTGACACCCTGAGACAAGAATACAGGGAAATAGCTATGGAAATCACTCAAAAGCAGAGACTGGCAAAACTACACTGCCTATACGAGGTGAGTGACAAGGCAGGGAAACTGCTAGCCTGGCTAAGCAAAAAGGAACAAGATAGATGGATACGGGAGATCGCAGAGAGCCAGGATAGCATTTACACTACAGATAACCAGATAGTTGGGACATTCGCCGGCTACTACCCAGACTTTTACAAGGCTCGCCCCCTGTAGGAACATTGAAATCAACAACTACATGTCCGGGATTCAGACCCCGGCGTTCGGTGAAAAAGAGTTGCTTGATTTAGAAACTGACATAACCCTTAAAGAAATACAACAGGAAGTGGTGAAACAGACAGGGAGAGACACCTGGCCCGAACAGACTACCAGCTGAACTATAGAAGCGCTGCATAGACCTCCTAGGGCCCCACTTGCTGTGCTTGTTTAAAGACGCACATAAAGAGGGTATCCTGCCCCCACACCCAAGGTCAGCAACGATTGTGGTAAAACAAAGATGGCAAATCACACAAATGTGACTCGTATTGTCCCATCTCCCTACTAAATACGGAAGTGAAAATATTAGTCACAATCCTAGCTACCTGTTTGCTTAAATATATTTCATATCTCATCCATGATGACCAATCTGGCTTCATGCCCCGGTGCGCCAGGAGTCTAAATCTCCTTAGGGCCCACAACTGGGTGATGGCAGTGAAAGGCCGCGATAAACTACACATATTCCGATCATTGGACCCCGAGAAAGCGTTTGACGCTCTGCACTGGCCGTTTTCAGAATGCACACCTGCCAGGTTTGGCATAGGCCCTGAGTTCCGTAGCTGGATAGCACTACTTTGTAACATGCCAACCGCCACAGTTCGAGTAAACGGGAGGACGTCGCCACTCTTCCTCATCAGATACGGTACGAAACAAGGATGTCCTCTGTCACCACTCCTCTTCGCACTCACTCAAGTCCCTTGCTTGTAACATTCGACAACAACCAAAAATGTATGGTTTTAAGATAACACCCAACAACGAGGAGGCAGAAAAGATTTCCCTCTACGTTGATGACGTGCTGCTATATATCACTAATCCTAATAATACTCACCCAGTCCTGTTCAATACCATACAGGAGTATGGACGACACTCCAGATATAGGATAAATTGGAACAAGTTTACACTATATAGTCCAAGCCCAGGCCCTGGATAAAATGCAGCTGCCTGGAGACCTTAGAGTGGCAGAGGAAGGTTTCCAGTACCGGGGAATTTTCATCACCACACAAAGTGAGATGCAGACACCGTAACCTGGGATTGGTCCTGCAGAAATTCAAATAGGAAGCGGCGAGATTTAGGGAGCTCCCCCTTTCTTTACTCGGAGAAGCAGCTATTTTTAAAATAATTACCCTTCCACAGTTGCTTTACACACTCCAGAACACGTACCACCCCATCCCCGATCAGTCCTCACCGGGTTGGAAAGAGACATCGGATCTCTCTTATGGTAGGGAGGACTCCCCGAAATAGTGCTGAAGACGCCAGACGTAGAGGCATACTACTGGGCCTCCCATCTTATCCCCATTAACGAATAGACGCTCTGGGCACGAAACCACCCCACATACCGACTAGAAAGAGATCTGATGTCGCCACACACACACCTACACTACCTTTATGGCGGGAAGGGTACTTCTCAATTATTGCCGGCAGCAAAAATCACCATGGAGGCATGAGAGACAGTCACAAAGGCCACTGGGTGGACAAACAGGGTCACAAAGGCCTGGGAGTCTGGGTGTAGGTGAAAATTCTGAGAGTTGCGGAAATTAAAAGGATTTGAGGCATGGGATCTCCTAGACATCTCCACAATTGGAGATGTCCTGTAAAGAGGGACATTCAAAACATGGCCTAAAATCAGTCAGGAATATGGACTACATAAATTCCAGTTCATCAAGTACGCACGGCCGCGCCATGCATGGCAGACACAGGACATCTCGTGCACAGATATACCGAAGTACCAGGGGTGTAACAAAGGCCCCCACAGCCTTGGCGTTGCCGGAGGTGGGGCGAGCTACAGGGGGCCCCCCCAACGCACGGTACAGTAATTGACAGCATGGTCCGCGCATCACGCTGGGACGCAGTTGAAAAGTTATGCTCCAGTCTCCTCAAATGAATGAAATGCTCCATGGTGAGTGGTGTGTGCACACCGCTTTGTGGTCTTCAGCCTCAGGGTGGGGCAGCCTGGGCTGGAATGTTCATGCGCAGTGAGGCAGTGGGCCGGTGGGTCCAGGGCACTGAGACTGTGAGGGAGGCCATAATTAAAATCGCGGTCCTAGTCCCTTCTTCTTACGTACTGGTGATTTTTTTTTTTACATATGTCCCATTAGCCTGCGTCTTACCCAATGATTGTGTGCGTGCGTGCTGCCGTGGTTTCCAGAGTTTGGGGACCAAAAGGGTTCTGTGGCCATGCTTTTATTTCCAACTGTGGACGACGGCTCCATTCTCTCTCCACGTGCAGCAAAGCCTTATGTGCCACGTTTTATTGATGTTTTCCAACTCAGCTGACAGCAATTGGGTTGGGGGAATACATTTTCTTGCCCTGGAGTACTTTCTTGGGTATAAACAACAAATGTTAGAGATATGAAAACAGCTGACCCATTCAAAATGTGTCTGCTGCTCTAAAGCAGCGTTTTAATCATGCACGGTGCTGTAGCCCGACTTTAGGCAGAAGAGACATCATGTTTTTAATTTACACTCTAAAGCTTTTTAAAGACGTGACGACGACCTCTGCAGCTGCGCGTTTTATCAGTATACCGAGCTTTTGTAGGCGAGCCTTTTCTGTGCAATCATTTTAAATGCAGCCCAGTTTAGCCTGTTTGCAGCCCTGCAAGGGCATTAGATTGATTGAAGTTTTTTTTTTAGGGTCCCGTGACTCCGGTCGCTGCAAGGGAGGGGTTGGTTGGGGTTCCTATGGGGGTTGTGATGGCACTGCTTTTTTGGAGGTTGCTTGCTGCTACTATGTACATCGGAGTGGGCCCACGCCTCAGGATGTCTATGCGGCCTCTTGCCAGGGCCTCCTTTATTTTCCCCAGGTCACGATTGCTGCCTCTTATTAGGTTGCCATTACTGGATGGTTGATTGTTGCAACCAATTAAGGGCCGATGCCAGAGACGTTTTAAGGCATGGGCAAAGAGGACTCTGGCCCAGGGTCCCAGCCTTTCAGGGGGCCCGTGATAGAACCTGCTCTGTTCTGTATAGTCTTGCTTGACCTGATGGCTTTGAATGATTCTTAAACAGATTGTTTTAAATACCATTTCCCTTTGCTTTATTTTCACTGTGGGGGATATATGTGTCTATTAAATTTTTTAGAGAAATGTTGTGTTTATGTTTCATGCAACATCCATAAAATAGATTCTTTTGGATCAAATCATGAGCTCAAATATGGGAAATGGGAGTGTGTCAGAGATTATTTGCCATTATATTAGCGAGCAGCTGCTGTGTTACAATATTGAAAACACACAACACTGTCCCTGAATATTCCATGTAAACACATTTAGAATTTGGACAAATGGGTCTGTGCACTGTCGGTGACTTGGCCAAAGAGGGCATGAAAGAACGGAAATCGAATCAAATTCAAAACGGTTCCTTACAGGGGCCCTCAAAATATGCTAGGTCCAGGGCCCCCAGAATCCTTAGGAAGTCCCTGGCACCGCCATATGTGAATATGATGGCCCCAATTACAACGTGCGCTGGCACGTCTTGGCCCACGGAAAAGACATTAGTTTACAAAGTTCAGCAAAAAAGCTAATTTTAGGAAAGGGACAAAATGTTTGAACTCTGCATCAATGTTCCTGAGGTTATATGAAATGCTACAGGCACTGTACATCAGTTCTCTTTGTATTACAAGTGTGCTCACATCACATTCCCTCAATGTGAAATATTGCCTTAGGGAAAGAGCATCCTGATGCAGAAACAAACCCTACATCTAATCCACACATCTTTTAGTAAATAAAGGTTGACAAATTCTGAATTGCCCGAAATTCACAGAATTAGGAGTTGGTTGAACCCATAAAGCCTTTTTCAAATGCAAGCTTGAGGTTTGTGGGGAGTGGGCAGTCTGGCATTTATTTTAATATGTACTACACTACTCTAACATGTAAGAGAAATTGGTAGTATTCAGAAGTACCACACACTATTGATAGCATCAACTTCTTCCGTAGACTGCCTAATGTCAAAATAGCAAATATGCTTGCTTCATCTCATCAAGACTGGGGTCCAACCAGATGAGCAGCGTGACAAAGCCTAAATTATAATCAATAGCATGTTTTTAAAAAAGTATTCATCACTCACACGGGAGGTAATAATTTCCATCTCCTACATTATTTACCAGAAAACTCATGAGAAATATGTTGAATGAACTTGGACACTCCTGCAGGGAGTAACAGAATGTAAATAATGTTAGCCCAGCAGAGTGTCTTAAAATGCTGAGGTCAAGTGGGTGGTAATGGTGGCTTCCTTAAATTTGAAAAACACTCCAGGTATTTTTCTCAGCAGTTGGCATTAATGATGACAATCTGTTCCGTAGAGCTGCTGGGACAGTTTCAAGCTATTGTACATCAATATATATTCTAATTCAGACCCTACTTAGATGTTCTTTGACCTTCAGCGATAGCCAGTTCCTGAGACAATAGGACTGCTCCTTGGCATTGTTCCGATTGCTGCCTCCGTTAAATAATCTGCTCTTGACAATGTTGCAAATGGCACACTTTTATATGTTAAGTGTTTCCCACTGTCTTAGAACTTGAGCAAGATAATATAGAGGTATTTAATTAAATGTCGGAAGTTTCAAATTGAAAATACCAGATTTTTGGGTGGTTGGGCAAAATAATAGGTGGTGGGCCGGGGGGGGGGGCACCATGTACTTCGCAGGGGGGCACCCTCAAGTTTAGTTATGGCACTGCAGAGTTAACGCCACTTGAGGGGAGAGACTACTGCTGGAAGAGCTCGTAGAGAAGGCAGTCTCCCTCACATATAAAACCATATAAAACCATATAAAACCATAAAGAACAACAAAACACACAACTTACATCTAAGGAATAAATGGGAGAAAGACATAGGGCCTTTGGAAGACGGACTGGGAGGAAGCCCTAATGCATCCCAGAGAGCTGGCCATTAAAGCAAGGCTATGCCTTGTACAATACAAGATTCTACATAGAGTATACTACAACAGAGAGAAGCTCCACAAGATGGGCAGGGCAGCGAAACCAAACTGCCTCGCATGTAAAGACACCAAAGGTGATTTTTATCATACAATATGGTTATGCCCCACCATACAAGCCTACTGGATAGCCATAGTTAGAACACTAGGAGAGATATTAGAGGTGACATTACCGCTTGACCCTGGATTCGTTCTCAAGGGGATCCTGAGCAAGGTAGATGTGCCTAGAACACTACTGTTCTTTACCTCCCTGGGCCTGGCGGTGGCGAAACGTGACATGGCCAGGCGATGGGAGAGGAGGGGGGAGGGGGGAATGCCCACAGTGCAGGACTGGATCAGGAAAATTGACCTATATATGGCTGCCAAGTGTACCACATAGCTGAGAAGGGGTTGACCTAAAAAATGTGATAGAGTTTGGGGGCCATGGAGACGATACTATGGACTAGACCTCTGGGACCAGATAGCGTCATTAGCCGAGCAGAATACCACAACCGAACAGAGACCCACACTAGACGAGTGCACCGCATGTTACCCTTACTAGCAGACTTTAGGACAAAGAGTGCCCTCACAGAATATAATGACCATAAAATAATCCCAACAGGCAGTGGCAGCTCCTCCATAGGGGCGTTTGGGCCCCGCCTCACCAAGAGGCAGAAATATAAATGGTAATAACTACCATTTTATGTTTCTGCTTCTCGCACTGCGAGAAAGCAGAAGTGCCTGGTTGGGGGTGGGCGGTCTTGCTCGAGGGAGGGGGCGCGCGGGGGGGGAGAAGGGGGGGGGGGAGAGAGTGGCTTGCCCACTGTTGTGCATACTGACTGTTTGGTCAGCCCCAGTATGCACAACAGTGGGCAAGCCACTACCCCCCTGCCCTCGAGCAGGACCACCCACTCTCCCTTTTCTCTATGTAGGCTGCTGCATGCAGCAGTCTACATAGAGAAAATGGCCCGGCTGGGGCGCTCTCAGATTAGCCTCACCATTTGTGATTGAGGGAGGGAGGGAGGGAGGCGGCCTTTCCTGATGACGAGGAGAGCTGCAGCCGGCCCGGAATTGGAAGAAGCAGGAGTCAGGACCGGACGGCAGGAGTCGGGACCCATCCAGAAGATAGCGCGGGACGGTAAGTTTTATTTCATATATTTTTTTCCATTAAACCCCTCCCGCCTCCCCCTCATCCCCCCCGCGGCACGATGACCCCTTTTCCACCCGCCCGTAATGCCAGCCGCGACTGTTGTGAAATAATTTTACAACTCATGTAACTATCGCGGAAGGCGCTACTGAAAATAAACCCATTAAGTCTGATACAGGGCTCAAAGCAGGCGCAGACCCCTCAAACAAATAAAATGCGAAATAAACAACCATAGGCTGCTTGTATTTCATGAGATAGTTAGTGTACAGACAAATAGGATTTACCTTAACAGAAAACTTGCGTCAGGCAGCGCTCTATGGTGAAGCAGAGCACTGTTGCGGGACCCTATCATGGCTACGCAAAGACCCTACTACAAATAATATTGTGAGCATGAGAAATGCAAGAGCCATAAATATGATTTCAAATGTACAAAACATGTTAGTGGTACCATTTTAGCCGTGCGGTGTAACAGCTAAAAGCACAGTTATTTTTTAACTGAATCCCGCGCTAAAGACACTGCATTAAACTCTACACTGAGACAGCCACTGTACTGGGGCACATGGAGTGCAGAGACATGCGGGGCTCATTTATGCGACTTGCTTTACTGTGGACCTCCAAGAAGTTGGGCAGAAGAGGTCATTAAATGCTTTATAAACCTGTGCCTTGTGATCGGCTGACCCAGGCGCTTTCCCGTTAGTCATAAATAATAATGGCGTCATCGATCTCATAAGCAGTCAAGGGTTTCTTTAATGCGGTCAGTCGTCATTTTCAAACCAGGCACAGCTAATGTTGTCTAGGTAGTCGGCATTTATTCATGGTTAAATTGTATTTCAGAAGTGCAGAGGTGTAGGTAGTATTCTTTGAATCCAGATAAAACGATGGCTGTACTTAATTTAAGTTCCTCTTTGCAGATGAAAAGCTGTGAACATTGTAAATTAAAATGGACACCAATTAGGAAAATAGGGTTAGGTTCGGGTCGGATGTCCCATTTAAATTTGTTTGTTTTCACTAATATGTTATCGTATTGAAGCGCCCTGTTTCATGAAATCAAAAGCCTAAGAAAATTGTACAAGATTACAGAAGTCGCCACCATAGTTTTGACATATAAGGGCTGCACAGCTGCATACAGGAATGTTTGTTTCCAAGAAGATCTTTGCATTGCTTTGATGCGCATACTGCTTAGGGGCTTAGCTTTATATAACATTCCTCTGGACTCTACATCGAGACTCAGATGGCCATAACCCCCCAAATGTCTCCAATAAGTGTGTTCTATTTGTACTACTGTGTATCAGCATAATGTTCCCACCACCTGCTAGCAACATCAAGGCTCAAATATTATGTCTGGTCCCAGCTCCCTCAAACCATGTCAGCACACATATGTCACTAAGGTTGTGTTTAAAAACCATTGTGTGTATGTGGCCATACATGTTATGTTATATGAAATCTCTTTATTGATGTCACAACTACAATTTCACAATTGCTTAATTGACCTTCTTGCTTTCTCCATTGGCTCACTCTTTTTTCAAAATTTACCCCGGGTGAGCACCCCCCCTCCACACCCCCTGAGCCCCTCGTATGACCGTTAGGCACGCTCGCTTTGCTCATTCGCCATTGGGCACTCATCCATAGCTTTTACGCCACACCACTTTCAAATGTCATCAGCCACCACTGCCAACAGGGCAATCTACGGAAGATAAGAGACTGTTAACAATGGATATGTTCTATGTGACTGAAATTGTGGTTTTGTCACTTGTATTCATTTGTTCATATGCAAAATAAAAGTAAAAAAATTTTTTTTTTTAAAACAAGAAATTTATATTTTAACTGCTGTAAGTCTACAAAATATGAAAAGTCTTGACAATGTAACAACATACCATGCCTCGTGTCTTCATCAGCTTGATCATAGTTCCTCTGAAAAAGAAATACATATAAAATAACAGTTACTGTTGCTTGAAAACAGTCTTCATCTACAAGTTTAAATAGTGTAAGTTAGAGGATTACAACACTGGACTGGAATAGCAAATATCTGCGCAAGAGGCACCACAGTTGCCTTCCTGCAAGGGAACAAAGGAATGTTTGCAACCCCTACTGATACTACTGTAATTAGGTAATATATACACACAGCAATAGAAATGCATATTCTCTTAATTGTTTAATGAATTAGACTATTAATCTGAAACAGTTATGCTAAAATGGATATACTACAATAGCAATTCACTATATGAGGACGTTATTCAGTTATCCCTACATTTCATTTTATTTAGTGGTTTTAAAGAAGTCTACATAATTTTTGTTTTTCTAAGATTTCTATGCTTTCCTGAATGTTCCCTACCAGCAGGCAGAGGATGTCCATTATTTTTTTTTAGGGATTTAGTGACATGGATCTTAGCTGCACACCCTCAAAGCTCCATCATTCAGTCCAGCCACTGCTTTATTGTACTGTTTGTACTCCAGATAATCAACCACACTTCAGGCAGAAACCCTAAAATGGGTTTATGTAATGTTTATACCTCAATCTGAAAGGAAATCACTTGTGTGAGTGAGCTTTTATTCACTTCATGTTTGTCTTGGGTATAATTTTGGGCTATGAAGTCCTCAGAAAGACGATTCTACAACCAAAGCTAAGGTGAAGATTTTACGTTCTCATAGAAAGCCTTCTGAAGTTTATTATACGCGTCTGTGGCTAGATTCCCTGCCCTTTAGGCAAAAGAAGCTCTCTCAGAAGAGCCTATAAGTCCCTTTGGCAGATTTCGGAACACTGCCCATTAAGTGCAAATGCTGTGGAGAAAGGAAATTTGTGCTGAAGGATCGACATGAAGGTTTTTATTGCAAATGCTATCATGACGTTAGAAACTCTGGACACAGCAACACTCTGCTTTTATAACAATGCAATGCAGAGAATGGAGGGCCTTAGTATCTTGCAGAGGAAGCGGGCCTGGAAAAATTAGCTATCAATCCTAATAAAATCTAAACAAACAAAGATGATTTTGTTGTAGAAATAAAAACTTTTGGATGGAAATAACTGCAAACTTAGTTCCATCAAAAACTGTGCATGAAATAAGGAGATTTTGGCATTGCTTTGTGAAATATTCCAGAAGCGCCACTGTCCTAGACTGCACAGGAGTTTGAGTCATACAGTCCATTCTTTTGAGATAATGCAATTATTGATCCAGCATAACCCACTTTAAACTATAATAAAGGTTTAACAGGAAAGAGGGAGGCATGTTTATAAACTAAAAGAAAATACCCAAAAAATGACAAGTAAGATCACAGGAATATTTCTTCATCAGCGTATTTGTCTAAATATTCATCAACACTAGAATACAAGTCACAAAGACGTTATGAGCCTGGGGCACAAGGCTTCAGTTCTGGAGTCATTTAAAGCAGCGATGGTTTGGGACATTTCAAGTGACGGCAGATGTTGCTACTTTGCCTCTCGAGAAATTATCCCTGGGCTTGCCTTTTGGCCTTCTGACAACACCCTGAAATGTAGGCAACTATTATACTAGTCACGGTTAAAATAAACCGAACCAATGAGTTTAACAGCAACTGTTCAACATAAATTGTTCTAATATGCGCGCATTTTAAACAAAATAATATTGCAGGGCTTTTATAACGTGCAAGAGAAGATATTCACAGACCTTCTTGCTGCTGAAGTCCTAAAGAAAGATGGTAATAACACGGTCTGACTGATATGAAAATGTAATATGATCTTGGAGAAAGTAATGGCAAGTCGGTAGTTACACTTGATGATGGTGGATTAGTGGTACCAAATGCGGACTCTCGTTCACTGTTTAAGAGGTGGTTTAAGCGACAAGGATAACTGCCTTCATAAGGCATCCTTTGCTTGAGAGGGGCCATACACCTATTAAGGAAAACATCTATATAGTTAACTTTCAAGTAGGATGGTTGTTTGAATGGGGAAACAACTTTCACAAGCTCCTCTAGAAAAGCTGTGATCAACTGGATAGCAAATTAATACACATCCGACAGACATTTGCTGTAAGCAGCGATATCCAGATATACACATCACAGTAAAGAAGGGTGTACAATTTCTTCTTGGCTTTTTTTTGTATCAAACTGTTTTACTGCACACAAGGTTCTGAACATGTTCCACCTGAGGGTCTAAGACAAATCTTTTGAAGAGTCTTTCTCTTACAGGAGAACCACGTCAAACCACCAGAACACAACTAAAAGGAGAAGTCAATTTTACTCTGCTACTTCCGATTCATAATAGGGGAAGGGTTCTCCAAATGGATTAATAATGGCAGGGTACCTTTTGGGATAGCCAACACAAAATGATCCTTAAGGGTGGTATGTTATGGTATGCTAAGAACTAAAGGACAGAGGGATATGTATACGCACCAACAGTGGAGAAGGTAACTTCAGTGGCGTCACTAGGGTTGGTGTCACCCGGTGCGGGTAACTCATGGTGTCACCCCCTCACGACTTACCGCATGGACCTCCTCCGCTCCGAGTCCGCCAGTGGACACAGTTGGCGAATAACGGGACCATACAGAATCCTTAGTAACGTTTGTAAATGTAGGTCCTATATTTACAAAATGTGCCTATTAACAACAGTGTGATAATGACTCATTAATCAGGTTGTACAGTGGGCTACCTGCTAGTCAACAGTTTATTGGAATTTATAATATCATAGGTATGGTACTTTGTACTGGTGTGGTGTTCCCACTATCCGGCAACACGATGGATCAGTGGTCGAAGTGGGGGGTAAAAAGTAGGGGAACTGTGGGCGGAGAATCAGAGGGCAGGAATAACCCAAGGATTGGATCAGTGGGCGGAGCCAGAGGTGTGTCCAGAATGCGCAAACATCCCAATTGTTTGCATTTGTTTGGTTTCACTGCCCAGTTTTATCAACCAATGGATACACATGATTATTTAAGGTTATAATGAGTTATTTATAGTAAAATGTATTCACAATGTGGGATATACTTCTAATCACAGAATTTCCCCAAATACGATAAAAAGCACAAGCCATTTGTCTCCGAGCCATGGAGTTTCTGTCATCAACACTTCTCCCTTTTCCACAACAGCAGTTCAAACATGAATGGCTAAAAATCCTAGTTTGCAAATGTTTTCTAAATAATAATGGCTCTGCCATATTTGCCTCATAATGCAAGATCTGCAGCATGATCTGACCATTTCAACTAATAAATTGTTCGTAGCTCAAACGTATCAAAAGTTAATAAAAAATGTGACTTGTGTTGCTGCTGAGTAGATGACAGTTAATAGCTCACTGTTCTATGTTAGGATTTTAACTTATAAACTGCAAGTAACAAAAGGATCTCTCTGACAAAAGCAGTGGCCCACTGGCCTATTTACATTATGTGCACTTTGTGATGTGCATGGTACATGTTCTTTGCAGCAGGTACATTAACCCTCTGAGCTACCTTTCCATGAGTCAAATCTTCCATTAGACAAAATCCCGATCTCTCTCTAGGAAGAACATTAATCACCAGAGTCGTCATGACTTTTTTATTGTCACCGAAAATTGCTGGAGGCCAGGAAGGAGGCAGCACGCGCTTTTAAAACCATAATAGACTTGCAAAAATTATGCCTCCACCTAAAGTCAGCACCTGGTACGGTCACACAGGTTGCACTGCCCTAGAGCTGGCTCTTCTCAAGGGTCCTGTAACCTCAGTGACAGAGTCACTGTTGCTCTAGAGTGTGCTGCTTCATAGGCCTGCCCGCAAGACTGGAGGTGGACAAGCCTTGAAGGTTAACCCACACTTGTCATGCTAGGGTCCACCTGCTGGTGCTACGACACCGGGCTTCTAATGTCTTGCGAAACCTTCTAAGGTCTAGCATGAGATAGTGCTCTCTCAGGAGAGTGGTCTGGTGGACTGGTTATTAAGGCTGAACCTGGTTCCCCAGTTCCAAATTCAGCAGCTCTGGCTATAGTGCCACATCCTCTCCCCCACTGAACACCATACTGCCCCACTGAGAAAAACTCAGACTGCCTTCAACTACAACCCAATAGTTGCCAGCTATAAACACCTGGATGCGGCTCGATTTAAATTACGCACTGGGCAAGAGCAATATGTGGCCTACAAGTAAAAAGTGACAGTATCCTGGAAAAAGCAAACAATCATAGGGAATGCAAAATTTTGCAAACCATGTGACATGTAAGCAGGAACAATATGCTTACTTTAACGCTTTTACACTCACTGTTCAGAAATCAGTGAGTGCTTTTGCCTGAAAAGTTAAGGACATGACAACAGGGCCCTGAATGGACCCATTTTAATGACCATTGCTTATATCCTTACAAAACGTAAGCAGTATGGTAAAAAAAAGACAACATCCCTAGATGCAGAGCAGCAGTACAAATTTTGTTTTTCAATTCTCACATTCCAGAACCTACAGGATTGGTGCACTAGTTCCAAGCCCTGGGAAAACAAGGCCAAGACAACAAAAATAGCGCTTGACTGGCAAACTCTGTAAAAGTGGCGCTAATGTGTTTGTGTGTGAATAAAATCATTCTGGCCAGTTTGCTACCACTCGGTCTTACTTTATTTAGTTATTTATTTTGCATATTTTTAAACTTTTATTCCCGATGCTGCACTTTGGAATTAAATGTCAGAAAAATACGACATTGATTTTCCAGCAAAAGTGATTCTTTTTTGGATCCATTTCACAGGGAGAGGAAAGAGAGTGAGAACTCCGTCTTACAGCCACTGTCTTCAGTAAGAGAAGAACTAGCAGGCGAGAGGCCTCAGCTTGTACACAGAGCTGCTGTGCCTGAAAGTCTCCTTCGCAGGCCTCCGACAGCTCAAAAGATGGGCCCACAACTCGGTGATCTAAGGCAGGCAACCTCGCTCTGCACTGCCTTCGCCCTCCCCCTTCGCCCTGCTGGGTGTCACCCCCATGTGAGGGTGTCACCCAGTGCGGTCCGCACCCCCCCCCCGCACCCCCATAGTGACGCCGCTGGGTAACTTTTTTTCAAAGGTCCTAAATTTGATACTCTCTCACTTCGGGTCCTGATGGTTTAGGTGGGAACTTTTAACTCATGAGGTCTACAGCACAGAATAGATAACCCCCAAAACTGGCGTCCCAACGTAGAATTATTCCATAGTTGACTTAAACAGGAGATCAGCTACAAAGGGTTGATGCATGATGCATTTGATTGAGTTAGTCTACTCCTCCAATTCAGCACCACAGGGATCCTATTAAAGACTGAGGTAAAAAAATTTTAATCAGTCGCAAGCTTTATTTGAATTGCACCTGTATAGACTGAAATAGTAGAATTCTATCAGAGTACTCCCCACAGGCCTGGAAATATACTTATTGTTAACACCGCCACAAATGCCAGCAGTTACCCACACATTGCTTGGTAAAAGCCACTTAATAAGGGCACTAAAGAATAGACTACGTATATATTTTTACAGAACATACCACCAGAGACCACATTATTTTATTTCTTTTCTTAAATGGAAAGATGCTGGTAGGGCTGCTACAAAAAAAGAGGTAAACAGGGAAAGCCTTCTAGGATAACGGACAGACACAGTCCACACATGATGCTGATAATTGTGTCTTCCGAAAACACTCCAGACACTATATAATCAGTCAAGGACATTGGACCGTGTACGTGTGGAAGTATACGTTGAAAAGGCTAACTTCCCAAGACTGAACCCTGAGGCCATGGAAGGAATGAATGTGCTGTTTACCATAGAAGAGGCTGCTGGGCACATTCAGAATGGCATAACCCTGGGGATGCATAGTCTATACCTTGCCTTTTACAGACTGGCTCCCTTGTGTATGTTGCTGTTGATCGATGGAGAAGCACACTTGCTTGAAACTATGAGAGATCCATTGATTGTAGTGATTCCGAAGGCAGATGGGTACCCCCAAAGACACAGGATGGTAACATCCACTATCAATGATTAATATAGATACCAACATATTTAGTAAGGCAATAGCCCAAAGATGATGAAAATAAATACTACAAGTGTGCACCTTGACCAACTTAGTTTCATCCCTAGGAGAAATAAGGTACTTAATCAGCGCCAACTTTCCTATGTGAAATACTACCTAGACTGCAATGGCCAGGGATAACATGGAGGCATCTCAGTATCAAAAAAAGCACTGCATAAGGTGGCATGAGAGTTCGTTTATTGTTTTAGAGGCAATGGACTTTGGCCCATAAACCGTGTGATGATATAAACGCTATATACCCATCTGCATAATGGAAAGGGTCCAGATGAGGGACATCATCTCAGAGAGGAGGGAACTGGGTCAAGTCACGAGACAGGAGATTTCTCTAACGCCTCTGATGTTTGTCCTCATTTTGGAACCATTAGCTAGTCGAGTGTTGCCACGGAATGGTGAACAGGGGCATTAAAGCAGGTGACACGGAAGAAGTGCCATTATTATATGCTGATGAAAAGTTTGTTTATATGAAATGCCCTGGGATAACATGGAGGCAGTTCCACGTCTCCTTTAAATTCGGGAAAAATATAGCGGGTTGTATGAGCTAAAAATAAGCTGGGCCAATTCTGGGTTATTCCCATTAGGTCTAGGACTGCTGTTGCACCTGCATCCCTGAGGTTCTAAGATATTTTGCATGTTCATGGGAGAATTCTAATTAACTAAACACTGGCAGGATCCTTCAGGCAGCAGAAGGCTTGCTTCCCTTTCGGACATTCAAGGTGTTTTAAAAAAAAATATTTCTATCAATGTTTTATACCATGTTATACAAACATATGAAGCGACATCGGTAGCGTATCATTGGGAATATAACAGTTACGCTTTGAAGAAAAAAACAGAAAAAGAAAGCATAAAAGAACCACTTAAGTGGCCGTGACATCATGTCTCGAACACGTCAGAAAATTGCACCTACAGTAGACCTTATACATGGCTATATGCATAAATAGCATCAGGGAACAGTGTGACTCATGGGGTACTTGTATAACCTCTGGAAATCCAGCTACAATCTCTACTAGGAGTCAGCTAGGATCAAGTATACCGATACATTGAGGTTGTATCGAAGTAAACGTATGGGACAAAAAACTACAGTTCTGAGAGATTCATGTCTATATCAATAAACAGTGGCTTGGTGTCTGGCCCAAATCCTGCATCTACCATGAGGTTTCTCCGACACATGATGTTCAAGTCTGTGTCAATAATCTATTATGGGGCATTTCATACTTTTCCTGCTAAGTAATTTTGATAAAGTCCCCAAAAAATGTTGGGGCGACTCTGGGGAGGAAGTAGTTCGCTGTATACCTCGGTTTGTGTCCAAAACACACTGCTACACGATGGCAGGGTATCTAAATTGCCGCACTACTACCCGTGTTCACTGTATGTACCACAAATTTTCTGTATCCTATCTGGTCTCTAAAACAGTGCCCACCTCTCAGAACCAACCACCGTTAATAGTCCTCAATAAATGATTGCAGCACGGCATTTATGCGCCACGATTACTGCAGACTATAGCCATTACATGATACTTGTGACTAGATACCTTTTGCTTCTTGAGATGTGGATGAGACTGAATTCATTCTACATCCTTACCCTGGGTTAGCGTCTTTTGTACAATTACTGGATTGCACTACGCCCTGAAGAAGCCCAAAAGGGTGAAACGCGTTGGGTGTTTTGTATAACCTACATGTATAATATCAAATGAAGAAGTAAAAAGAAATTCGACCACGCAAAGAAATATTTTGTCTCTGTCATCGTGATTTCACTGGTTTATGTACTCTTCCAACCATTATGTTTTATGGTCTCGATTCGTGTGTCTCTCTACTTGTGTGTTAGTACCTCTATTTGAGTGTTGCAATAGACCATATCTCTTGACTATTCCGCAAGGGTAGGAGGCGGACCTCGTGCCCAGCGTGCTGCAACTCTACGCTTTGCAATCAACCACCCATTTCGGGTAGCACAAGAGGGCCAGTACAAGGTCCGGTGACATTGATGTTTCTGCAATTCCACTCAATTCTTGGAAGATCAGGCCTCAGAAATTAGTTATACCCGGGCACAGCCGGGCTGCATGTAAAACAACCGCCGGGGAGGCTCTACATCTTTCACACTCTGCCGTTTCGCGCTGTCCATATCTGTATAGTACACTCAATGCAAGAATTTAAAGTGGACAAGCCTATGTCTCCCGTTCAATGAGATATGCCACGTTGCCTCGCAGCAGTAGCTCCAGGTGTCATCATCAATAGTTATATCCAAGTCTGTCTGCCATTCTAGCCTCGATTTAGTGTAAAAGTTCTTGTGGTAGCCGTGAACCATGCCATAGATGCTAGACACCAGTCTGCTAGGTGATTCAGACTAACTGTAATAAGAAGGGAGTGACCAAGGGCGGCTCAGCCATACCCTCCCGAAGGAGTTCCCACAGGGCGTGCCGGGATCTGTGGAAGAGAAATCGCACTAACGGTGTAACATCTTGATTTTCGGCTTCAGTCTCAGCCCAATTACGTACACTTCCGTCAAGGATGAGATCCCCAATTTTAGTGATATTAATAGTCTTTAATGCCTTAGTAACTTCCCTGTCCCCAGTAATGGGCAGCCAGTCACACCACTATCTGGGTTAGCAGGGAATCTAATATAGTACTCACTAGTCTCTTCACCAGGTCGTGCCACGCATGAACCGTGGCATTGACCGAGTCAAGAATACCAGTTTGGCGATCGGGAGCATGAAATAATCTAGAGGGTAGTGTGTCGCGGGAAGCAGCTATCTTCTCTATATGTAGGTGAGGGGGGGCCAGCTGTTGATATATCCATTGGTAGGTGTGTGAACTTTGTGCAACTCCATAATAAAGTTCCAGACCTGGGGCCCCTAGCCCGCCCAGAGCATAGGGAAGGGTGAGAATTCCCCACTGGACACAAGGTTGTCTCCCAACCCATGCCAATTTCGTCAGCGTTGATCTTCTGGATTTAAAGAAATGTGACGGAAGGACCATTGGTATATTCAAGAACAAGAACCTGGGGAGTATCACCATTTTCATCAATGATATATGGGCAAGCCGGGACAGAGGAAGGCGGGCCCATCGTTCCACATCCTTCTCAAGTTTGGTGACTGCCCTGCCATAGTTCTCTTTGATTATTGTTTCCGGATCTGTATGAATCTGGATACCCAAATACTGCACTGTTTCATTTGACCAAGTCAGAGGGAAGTCCAATTCAAAGGGAGCAGTGAGCTCAGTCAAGGGGAATGTTATGGACTTGGTCCAATTAATCTTTAGTCAGGAAAATTCCCCAAATCGGACAACATCTCTAAGTACAGGAGAAAAATTAGTTTTGGGGCTTCTAATATACAAAAGCTGGTCATCTGCATATGAAGATATTATTAAATTATATTTTGGGAATCGAATTCCTCTCCACCCGTGGTATTCCCTAAGTGCGCTGGCCAGAGGTTCTGTTACGATTGCATACAAAAGTGGAGATAACGGGCAACCTTGCCTAGTGCCTTTGGATATTTTGATGGGGCAGTCACCATATCTCCAATTTTTACCCTTGCAGAAGTGAAGGTATACAGTACGGCCACCAGTTTAATAAATAGCTCGCCTACACCCATTCTTCGCAACACCATGTTCATGAACATCCACTCCACGAAGTCGAAGGCTTTCTCCGCGTCTAAAAAAACTGCGACGGCCTTGACCTCGGGGTTTGTGTGTTGTACTGCTCCAAAGGAGGTATGCAAGTTGTACGTCAAATTACGCACTGGGACAAAGCCCGCCTGTTCCGTGCTGGCTAGCTTCGGCACCAGTGGGGCGAGGCGGTTAGCATGGACCTTGGCATATATTTTGGTATCAACATTCAACAGCGACAATGGCCGGAATGAGGAGCACTCATTGGTTGGCTTACCAGGTTTCAATATCTTAACTATCAGTGCTTATCTCATTGAAGGAGGCATCTCGCCAGATTCACTTATTTCTTCGAATAGTGTCGCTAAGTGAGGTACTAGATCTCTAAATTCCTTGTAAAAGGCAACTGTGAGACCATCCTGACCGGGGCTCCTTCCGAGCGCATGCCTTTCAAGGCCTCATACATCTCCTAGGCCTCAAGAGATCTCATTAGATATTCGTGGTGTTCCTTGGTCAGACAAGGTAACTTAATGTGTTCGAGGTAGTCTAAAGTATTGCTCTCATTTGCTGACTTCCGAGAGCGATACAGTTCGGAGTAATACTGACCAAATTGATTTGCAATATCTTCAGGGTCAGTCAGTATCTCCAAAGACTCTGCATGAATTGCAGATACCGCAGATGCCGCTCTCCTATTAAGCAGCAGTGTTGCCGGTGTTACCCTTGGGTGCTACCCTTCTCCATACACTCTGGCCACCACAAATTTACCCATATGTTTGATCTCACTGTCCGTTGCTTCGCGAAATTCTTCTAGTGTCTTTTTTAGCTCTTCGGTAGTGCTAGCCTCCTCCCTGCATAGAAAGACTCTTTCTAAGTCAGATAGGCGCCAATATTATTCGTAAGAAAATCTTCTATAGCCTTGAATATGGCGGCTTTAAAGACGCTATCCAACAATGAATAAGTGGGGAATCGCCACGTGAACGGGGCTGGTCTCTTCTGCGGGCAAAGCAGTTCAAATACTATCGGTGCATGATCTGATAGGGTTCGTGGGTGGATAGTGCATTCCTTGACCATTGGGTATAATCCTCTCGCTAGGAGCCAATAATCTATTCTTGTGTGCAGTTCGTGTGGGGCTGAGTAATGAGTGTAACCTCCCGGTCCTGGAGCACATGTTCCACAAGTCCGACAGGTTGATGTGGAGACGGCTCTCTGCTGGGTAACAGTCATCATCTCCACCTCTACCAAATGACCACCCCAACCCAGCAGCAATGCATCTGTCAATACCATCAGCTCTTGGTGGTGTAGGGAAGGGGGCCTGCCGCAAGTTCAATTGAAGTTCTAGCAGCCACTACTGCAGATCTTTTGCAGACTCCTCCGAAATCTGAATGGAATCAGACATGCTCCCTTGGTGCTGAACCCACTGAGACTTCAGATCCCACTGCAGAGGTCGCATGTGCCACCTGGCACAGTCAATTAGCAGAATGAAGGAGGCCAACAGTCCAAGAAGCGACAGAGTCACCTTCACTCAGACCCAGCACCCAAGCAGATACATCGGGATCACAGGCCAAATGTCCTGGACACTGAACCAGGGGGAAGGCCTGATAAACACACCATATCCAGGATGGTACCGATGAAAAAGAGCCTCTTCAAAGAAGTCAATTGTGACTTCGACATGTTGATAATGAACCTGTAACAATGTCAGATGGTTCACCTTCGTCTGGACGGGGTGAGTGCACCTTAAACAGCTAGTCGTCGAGGTAGGGAAAACTGGTAAACCCAAACTCCAAAAGGTATGCTGTAACCTTTACCACCTTTTTAAAAATAAATATTTATTAACTTTTCTGGTCACCATGTAGATTTCATTTGTCTGAATATTACATGCAGTATTGCATATCAGCACACACCCAGGTATACATACAAGGTATACATACAATAAATGGTGTAAGAAATTTACTAGTGAATGCTCCCAGCTATAGATCTTTTGTTCGCCTCAACAACGTAAAATAAAACAAGGTGCACATACAGGCCAATTACTATACTTTTACTCCCATTCTGAAGTGTACTGGGCTTATCCTGTCTTGTTGTATCACACATTTACCTGGCTTAGTGACTGCATCTTAAGGTAAGGAAGATGCAAACATGTCTTAATTTACAACTTTACACTCTTCTGTGTTCAATTAGCGAGCTCACTATAACTACTTCCTCTCCAAGAGAAAATCCTCTCACAAAAACAATCTCATTCCAATATATTTCTCCTCAGCCACATCAGTTTACTACAGTGTGTATAACGTGAGATGTAGCTCAAAGGTAAGTATATGTGTCAAATATCAAAAGTACTAGGGTGCTGCCATTTAGCCTACATAGCTTTGTGTATTAAGTTCTGAAGGGGCCCACTTCATTAAATGATTTTTGTTTATTAAATGTTTTGTTGATTTTAACGACACAAAGTAACAATGCACCATTTTGTTCAAACAGTCACTATAAGTCTCATGTAAATAACATATCGTGTGTAGGTAGAGGAGCATACTACCCCTATTGGCCGTGTCAGGGAAGTGCGGATCTCACCTTCCACGGATCTTCCTCCTGCTTCCCCCCCTCCTCAGTCTGTGGACTGTACTTCAGTGTCAACACATGTACGGAGACTCAAACCAGGATGTGGTATTCTCTCCAGGGTCCCCACACTTCATGAAGTTCTTGGAGGGTCAACCCCTTGCTTTATAAACCACTCTCTCCATCTTCATGCAGTGCATCATACCAGTGACCCACTGGTTTAGTGAGGTGGAGTTGGAGCTTGGCCACACCCTGACAATATCTCACTTTTCCAAGTCTACAGAAGAGCAGCTGCTTCCTGGTAAGATCCACATCATTGGGGATGTCGAATATAAGGAATTAGGGAGTTCATGGAATCTTTACCTCTATAACAGAGGTCAACTTTGATGTTACAGTTTGCCAGTAGGATTGTATGTGGGGGAATTCCCATATCGTATGGATGAAGGAAACACCCTCCCGCAACAACGCAAACAATTGTGGGTCTGTGCTCTACCCATCTTAAATCGACTTGTGATAATAAACCCTGTTTAGGATTTTCAGCTGCAGGCTCGTTTTTATTGCCACCTCACTAGGGTGCATCAAGGCGGCCACCCAGTCCACGTCTTCAAGTGAACCTAGGTCCGCCTCCCACTTGCATCTGAGGTATAAGAGATGGTCGGATCTATTATTGAGAAGGGTGCGGTACGCGTATGAAATAGCCATAGAAGTCATCCCTTCCACTGAGCAACTGTCTTCTAATTCTCCCCACACCTTCAGTGTGTACTGCTTGCTGCACCCGTGGTTAGTTATAATCCATATGGGCACCCCAATGTAGGCTCAAGTAACAACACCTATATTTTCCTCTACATTACACACATAATGGTCCTTGGGGACTGACCTTTTACCTAGATAAGACGCTGCACACAGAACGCAGGATTTCCCTAGTAGCAGCCTCATACATTATGTATGAGGATTCTTGTAAACTCAGCAGGGCTCATCGCCTGCTTAACAACGGTGTATAAAGTTAATTCCCGACGTCATACTATGACCGACACTGGCACAGCAAGGTAGCACCCCCGGGAAGACCTTTGGGTATAAAAACATCACATCTTGCTGAGACAAGAGAGAAGATCAGGACTTCCATGCCGACACACTGATGCAAGACGCTGAAATACTCTGCATGCAGATACTCCAGCTCGCAGTGGTCTGACATCCTAGCGGGGAGTCCAACCCGAGACCAGGACGGGGTCCCACAGTCTCTTACTTCAGGTAATGGGGGTTGACTCTATCCTAGAGGGATTCTTAGCTTAACACCTACATACATACTAGGTACACCTAGGTACATCAAGTTAGGGTAGCATCGTAAGAGTACGCATTTTATGAACATTTTATTGTCATGTATTTTATACACTTGCCTGTATTCATGATTATATCCGAATGGTAGAAATCTACCATCCTTTTACTTTCTTAGTGCTTGTAGTCATTTATATCCACTACTGTCTAATGATCTTTACAGCACATATATTCTACACTGAATAACAAACGGTCAATAAATACTTATTGAAAACATCCCTACCGTTTATTCTGGTTTTCTCTCAGAGACTAAGTGAGCACGAGTGACTGAGTGAAAAGTAATACACTGTTTCCGTGGTCCTGAGGGATCAGGGTTGTCATGTTCTATAGTTGCCAAGAACCATTCTGTCCTTGGTAAGATGAGCTTCTAGTGGCACTGTGAGCTTGCTGGTATAAAGGCCAACATACCCGGTGGGGGTGTCTGGAATCAATCTGGACAACAAGCCCGCAGTGTATGTTGTCTAAACGCCCAGATCCTGTATAGGTTTTATAGAAACTACACGACAGGGTATGTGAAAAGTTGAGTATCTTGTTTCTCGTACTCCTGTAAATCGTGGAAGGACTTCAAACTCTCCATTCCTGCTGCATATCCAAGAGTCAAGATTCTGAAGAGATCCTGGGGCTTCACACCAGTCAACTTGCGCAAATGACTACTCAACCACAGAGGAATCTCTTGAGACAAATTGCCTTTACATCCCATAGGACATTGTTTTATCCCAGGCCTCTAGAGAGGTCTATGAAAGTCCCAGCAGAGGAGACCTTAAGAGTCTACTATAAATGTAGTGAATGTGGGTTGCCAGGTCGTCTCTTGGAGCGTGTCCTCATTCGTTGATCGCTTGCAGCTGAGCAGCCCAGTATTATACCCTGAGATCTGGTAGATCAATGGCACCACTGTACACTGATCTGTATGAGGTGTGGAGAGTGATACGGGGGACAATATTCGATAGAAGGGGACGCACCGTAGCTTCTACCTTATTAAAGAAAATATCAGGCACCAGCCAAGTGAATTCTGTAGTACATATAAGAATCTGGGCAATGCAATCATTTTGAAAAGGACAGCTTGGCCCATTGGTGAGAGAGGCAATCGTCTTCCGTGGTCAACGTCCTCTTAGAACCTCCTATAGACCACCTCCAGGTTCAACTCCAGAAATTGGCAGGGCTTTGCATTATCTCAATCCCACCAGGTACCAAAAACTTGCCATCTAAACCACCACATCGGGGAGGGAGGGGGGGTTGATTACTGCTGCGGGGGCTATCTATCCAGTTTATACAGGATGGATTTACCCAGTGAACTTTATAGCCCGCATATGGTTCAAAGGCTTTAAAAAATACACAAAACGTCTGGCAAGGAGGTCACTAGCTCTGCCAGGTACAGCAGTATGTTGTTCGCATAGAGAGACACCTTTTCGTACTCCCCCCGTCACGTCTGGGAAACCCACTACGACTGCCCTGAGTAGCAGTCAGCTCGCCACTTGTTCCAGACACAGTGCCTAGAGGAGCGTTCCCCATGCCAGCCAGAACTCTCTTGAGGTGATACCATTCACACTTACGCTTGCAATTGGGTGGCAATAAAGCAATATAACTCAACCTGAATATATTGGGCTAAATCCCAGTACCAGAAAAATGTACTGCCAGCTAATCGAGTCAGAGGCTTACTCCACGATAAATGAAAACCGGGACAGAGGATCCTTGTGGTGCAGTCGAAGGTTCTGCTGGGTAGCCCTTCCCAGTATAAAGCCAGTATGATTCTTGGTCAAAAGTGCAGAATGACCCTCAAAAGATTGAGTGCCAATATTGTTGTCAGTATTTTCACTTCTGTATTTAGGAAGGAAATTGGTCTGTAGGAGGCACATTGGGAGGGAGGCCTCCGGCTTAGGGGGGACTATTATGGTTATACGTTTATTGGTGGAAGAAGCACACCTTGAACATAAATTATTAATTTTGCATTGAGTCACCAAAAAGGTACTGTAAACTCATCAGTTAATACCAAAGATGAGAAAAATAAACAACTTTGTTGTATTTTAGAAGACAACACAAATTAGATAGTCTCATTTCTAAAGACATATTCTTTATTTTCTTGTTTCATGTGAAGCAACAACCACAGCCAATGCATTTCGTCCAGGAAACATAGGAACTTCAGGGCAATGTAGGTATGGCATTCATGTGTGCCTTATCCAATCAAGAAAAGTCTCATAATATCGGTACGCGAATCTTATATATATCGAATTTGTTTGGCAAAATAATATTTCTATCAGTGCCTTTGAAGATAGTTTCACAAAACAAGTCACCCAAATTTCGTGTCTACTCATTAATCGTACAAACTGCAAATGGAACACTGCACCGGCAAAACTAATTATGGTTGCCTGGCGTAAATCCAGCTGGAGCTCCCCCACGTGCTGCGCCATCACCAACATGGCAAGCAAGTGACACCACACCACCAAAAGGGTAAGCTTTGTAAACACTGGTATACCATTCGGGCCCAACGTCTTTTCTGACTGCATTAGGCTCACTGCCTCGGCCAATTCTTTGATAAAGATATCTTTCTCCAGGAGGTGCTTGTCCTCTGGTAGACAAGTAAAGGCATTTCTGCCAGAAAGGCCTCCGTATCCTTTTAGGAGGTGGAACATCTACTACACAGGCCCAGGATCCTACCAGTTCTGTAACACCTAAAAGAGAGGTTTAAAAAAAAAAAAAAATTGTGACTCCCTGATGTATCCCACATGTGCAAGTACAGTATATTGGCCTCTATTCAGACGAGGCAGTGGTGTCCAGACAGGTGCATTTCCTGGAGCAGCACTAAATCTGGTTAAGATCTTAAAGTGACCATCCCCCTCAATCTTGTTTAACATAATGTTAACATTCCAGAAAAGCAGTGCGAGTCGGTCTGTGTCACCCATTGTAAGGTTCCCCATATGTTACTACCATGTGTGGGCCTCCAGAGGCTGCTGGGAGGAGAATCCATGGCCGAAGGGCAACGGGCTCCCTCTCCACCTTCATCTTAAGCTGCCTCCAGTGTTGACCTTCTGAGACCTAGCTCCTGACCCTCTTGTCTCACGGGGTCTATTTTGGTCCCCACTCCCAGTGGTTTTGAAGTTGTACCTTCAGTGGTGTTAAAGCAAAAACCCGAACTCCCCCAAACAAAAAACTTTGAACCATCCCCCTTCGGTAACTTCCCCCAACCCAACACTTCAAGAATGGAAGTATCTGTCACCCAATAACTCAACACTCCCAACCAACATTTAAACACACAACAATAAGGGGCATGTCCAAGATGGCGGACCAAAAGGACCCATCCTCCAGTCCCTCCATCCCAGACCCCTGAGGCCCAAGCATATGCCCCGACATCTAACTGCTCCACAGTCCCCACAGCAGCACCAGAGCATTTAATCTCTCCTCCCCGTAAAGCCCAAATCAGGCCGACTCCTGGCTCCGCAGCTGTGCTCAGTAGGTGAAAGGGAGCCTACTCGCTCTCTAAAATGGCAGCCGCAGGCCTGTAAAGCCTTCCGTGGCCCGCCGGGGGTGCGGGCCCAGAGTGGGGGGGGGGCCCCCCCAGAGGCAACGGATAGCTGCAGCATCAGGGCTGGATTGCATTGAACGAGCATCCCCTCGCCCCACGGTCCCACAGTGGTGTCGGAGAACCTGGGCCCCTGCCGCATTGAACGAACCCAAGGCAAACCCGCGGCGGGCCCTACAGTTGTGCCGGGAGAGTGTCGCCCACCTTCAGTGGTGACGGGCGAGGTCCTATGAAGCCTCTGAGGGCCCGCTGGAGGTGCTGCCTTGTGTCCGGAGTCCATGATAGCCTTACCCTTGGGGCGACACTGGGTTGAGATGGCTCACATGGACGTTTGGTGGAATCCAGGGGCCATGCTGCTGATTGTGGGTCCCAGCCCGGACTGTCGCAAGACCGAATCGGAGCTTGGCCGGGACCCCCTCCGGTGAGTAACTGCACTGTGGCAGTACTTTGTTATGTCCGATCAGAAAAGCCCAAACTGAACCCACCCCGGGCTCCATTGAGGCGAGGTGGAGACGACCTGGTCCCTAAGATGGCGGCCGTGGGAGGGACGGACAGCCTCAACGCCGGAGCCAGACTACAAAGAAGAATCGCCCGACCCGTGGGGTGTCATGGCGGTGGACTGGAGGGTGCCTTGGGCAGCAGTGGAGGTCTTTGCCGACTGCCTAAGAAACACAGGATCCCTGGTGGGGCCTCCTCCTTCATACTTTGGGACTAGATAGCGAGGCCTGGGAACAGGCTGCCCTGGGAACCCTGGCTTGTCTGCCGCATGGAGGGGATGCCCTTGAGTAGGAGAGAAGCCTTGGGCTCAGGTCCACTCTGCCTTGGCCCGGACTGCAAACCGTACCGTGGCCCTTGACATCACAGGGCCCAAACCACACACTGAACACCAGCATAACAGGAACAATGATAGAGGCACGCAGCAAAAAAAGACACCAGCCTCTAAGAGATGCTCACTTAACCTCCGTCTCTCGCACCTGCAGGGAACATGCACCAGCCGTTGGCCGGGTTAGCCCGCTGGATATGGAGGATGTGGAAGGCTTGGTCATCCGTTCCGACCTAGCGACTCTCGCATCCCGGAGAGAAGACCTGCGGTCAGTTCAGAGGGAGCTCTCCCCGACCTGCAAACAGTTCAAAAGGAAGTAGCAGAGATTGGAGACAGGGAGGATACCTTGGAGAACCATGAAATCACCAATGACGAAGAGGTAGAACAGCTCCAGCAAGAAATCATGTGGCTCACTGACCAGCACCTTGACCTCCAGGTGAACAGGTCCAGACAAAATAACATTAGAATACGGGGGCCCCCACAGCGGTAGAGGAAGGAGATATTGGCACATATGTCAGAGCCCTTTTTTGCTAGCATTTTGGTTGATGTACCGGAGGCTAACATCCGGTTGGACAGAGGTCATAGGGTGGGCCTCCACGTCCTGGCAGTTACGCCCTGCAGATATCCTGGCATGTGTACCTATTTTCCCCAAAAGGAACAAATTGTGCATATGGATTAAGACCTCCAACTATTGCTTTTCAGGGCTCATACTCTCCAGTTGTACCAAAACCTTGCAGCAATCATGCTCCAGAAACGGCTACATTTTCGCCCTGTGACTGCCTTTGTTCGAAAAGGAGTTTCCTACTCATGAGGTCACCCTTTTTACATTATATTCCAATGGGGAGGCAAGCTCCATAAGATTGAGAACACCGGGTGGGACCCTTGAACAGAAAGTTGTGTAGCAGACTGCCTCGAGGCGTTCCCACTGGAGGTGGAATTCAAAGAAACCCGGTGGTCACCAGCCAGATCCTGCAATAATGGCACAAGAGCGGAAAGCAGTGTTGGAGACCCTCTCTGGCGACTCATCATGCCAGCAGCCTACAGATAGTTGAGGGGACATGAACACAGCTTCTTACAAAAGAGGGGCCGATTGGAGGGGATGGTGTAAGCGGGAGGACTGGGAGAATCTAAGGCCGTACTACTATAGATCCTGTTCCTTACTGCTGGTGAGTGGCTGGTATTTTTCAGCCTTGACTCTCTCACAAGGACAATTACTTTGTTTCAGTTTGGGCTTATTTCTACGGGATGATCACATACATTGTCTGCAGAGATCATACAGCAGGTACACTAAGGACAAGATGGGCCTCTGAAGATTTCGCTTCCTGCCACACACCGAGGGGATTGTTTTCATGGGCTTCTTAGAGCAGTTGTTTCTTGATCCTGATGCCAGATGCTACTTTGAGAGTGGTTACACCTTAACGTGAAAGGCCTTAATTGCCCAGTTAAGCAGCAAGCTATTCTCTCCTATCTAGAACAGGATAAAGCTGACCTCTGCCTTTGACAGGATACCCACCTGGTCACCAAGGTTTGGCACAGGTTAAAAATGAAGACCTTTCCTCAAAACACTTTCTCCTCCATGGCTACCAAGATGGCGGGGTGACAATCATTGTGTCAAGATCTTTCAAGGGTAAAATATGACCTTTAACTGCAGAAATTCGGGCCCGCCACCTAGCTCATAGGATACTCCTTGGCTCCCACTCATTGGTTTTGGTTTCCCTTTATGCCCCAAACGACGGTCAAGAGCAGTTCCTACGTAGAGAGGTGGCAGAGACCATGAATCGCATGATTCTGCTGGGGGGATCTGAACCTGGTTTTCTGCAATGATGTGAGCCACTCGGCACAACAAGAGTGGGGGGAAAAGTGGGGGGGGGGTGACAGGAGTGGTGTGCCAAGAATGTAGCGGCTGGCTCAAGCAAATGGAGTTGCAGGATCGCTGGAGGGAGCAGCACCCACACACAAGGAACTACACTTTTATCTCCCATGCACACAGGACTTATGCCCATCTTGACCATTTTCTGGGGACTAAATAACTACAAGCAGTGACCACCTCGAAAGATATCAAACTGCGTGCACTCTTCCATCACTCAGCAGTCCCCATTGACAAAAGTCAACCCCAGCATACATCCCCCACCCCCTTGTGGTGCTCGAGGGAAACCCTTCTTCAGCGGCCGGCAGTGGTCCAACAGATCCGACAAGCTACCAGAGATTATCTTAATGTGAATGATTCTCCGGGTGCCCCAGTCGCAATTGTATGGGATGCTCTTGAAGACTGTCACAAGGAGAGAATTTATAAATTTATCTGTGGCTGATAATAGGTTGAGGAAGAGGAGAGGGAGCAACTGCAGCATCAAGTGCTGGAGTTTGAGTGAATACATCACCACACGGGAGCACCCAAGGTTTGGCGCAGGCTGGAGGCTGCTAGGAAGCAATAGACTGGATTGGACCTAGACATGGCTAAATACTCCTTGTTGCGTCTTAAACACTCCTTTTATGTAGGGGGGTGGACAAATGTCGGAGGCTTCTGGCCAAAAAACACCTTGCACAATGACAAGCAGCAAGTGTTGAGTCCCTGCTGATGAACACAGACGCAGAGGTAACAATGGACGCTCCCATTGCCTCCAAATTTGTGGACTTTTATGAGAATCGTTACTCATTCCAAGGCTTACCGGTCCAACAAGCATCTCATAACAGACTGCTGCTGTACAAAACTATGGGAGAAGTGTAGAGCAGAAACTATGGGAATTAGAGCTAGGGAGACAGCTCTCCCAGGTAGAATGGTGCAATATTCACTATAGAGCACAACACACCACCAGAAAAAACGCTAGTATAGAGACAACCACCAAGATAGTCACATACTGGTATCTTACCCCTGTGCAATTGCATAGAGGAAACCCAGAGCAAAGTGCTGGACGCTGGAGGCAAATTGGCTCCACATTTGACAATTCTGGCACGAGGTCCTGACAGACACTGACAACCACCTGGCTACCCAGCTCCCTAGATTTCAGTTGTTTACCATCTAGGAGCTTTCCAACCTCCTCTCCTACCCACTCAAGTGGTGCATAGGTAAGCACATTAGTGTGGCGCTTGAAGCGACACATCAAACAATGCTGGCATACTGGGGAACTGAGAAAGTTCTGACTCCATTGTCTCTGGCATATTTTAAGCATGGAGAGACTTACTTTAACCCTCACCGTGCAAGGCGATTGCTATCACACACTGTGGCAGCCCTTCAGTTCCCTCATCCCAGGAGTTACAAGAGTTGACATGCCCTAAATACCTTACATTTCTTCGATTGACCACACCGGATCCTGTCCCACAGACACAGGACTCACACAATTAACCTCACCTGTACAGACTATATGCATCTGTAATCTTTGGTAGTGAGCTGCGGTAGGGGTGGCTTTAAAGTTTGTAGCTATGGTTGAAATGGTTGCATATAATCAGCTATATTCATGCTTACAGATGCATGCTTTTTCTGCCTTTGTCAGTTGTCTACTGCTTCTTCTCATTTTGAACCAATAAAAACAAATTTGAACCATAAACACAAACAAAATGCGGGGTGGGGCACAGAGTCATTGGACCCCCTTCCGGTGACTGACTTTTTGTGGCCCCCAACTATGATTCATGCTTGTGTCATCTCGATTACTGCTTAAAGTCCATGAACATTCCATCTTATCGGCCTCCACCCCTACCATCATCCCACAGCCAACCAGCCAGAGGCGGAGCTGGCACCAAAGGAGGGGAGGAACGGTCACACTGTCAGTTCTTTGCCTCGGAGGACAACTACTAGCCCAGTGCTGTGGGGTCAGGCCTGACTCCCCGGAGCAGTCCATTGCCAACATAAGGGACTCTCTTTGTCTGTATATTACGGTGGACACCGATCATGCTCTCCTGAGCTTTCCTCTCCTCCCGGCTCACCGAGGAAGGGACAGTCTCCAAGAGTGTTTCTGTTGGCCGTACACCATCCAGTTCGCTCGTATGGTGGGAAAGTCTCCCCTCCGCCCAGCGTTGCACCTTTTTAAGATTATCAAAAAACAGAGTTTTTTCCTGGAAGTTGACCTCGAGCCTTGCAGGATACATAAGCATGCATCTGATCTGCATCGCTCAGAGCTGTTATTTCATGGCTGCAAAGGTACTCCTTTGTACTGTACAGACTTGGCCTGTAGAATCTCCTTTGGGTGCATAGGCTTTCCTCTCCTCCCGGCTCACAGAGGAAGGGACAGTCTCCAAGAGTGTTTCTGTTGGCCGTACACCATCCAGTTCGCTCGTATGGTGGGAAAGTCTCCCCTCCGCCCAGCGTTGCACCTTTTTAAGATTATCAAAAAACAGAGTTTTTTTCCTGGAAGTTGACCTCGGGCCTTGCAGGATACATAAGCATGCATCTGATCTGCATCGCTCAGAGCTGTTATTTCATGGCTGCAAAGGTACTCCTTTTTACTGTACAGACTTGGCCTGTAGAATCTCCTTTGGGTGCATAGCGGCACATTCCTCATACGACAGAGTAATGGCTTGAACCCACAAACCGGAGACACCACATGGGATATATCATAGATATTTGCTTTCCAACAATCCATACAAGGCTTAATCCCTATAGATGTAGATGAGGATATTTTTCCCTGCACAATGGAAAAGAATTTCGTGAGAAAACATGATCAACTGATGGGAAAACGTTAGGAGCTAGCTCTGGATCTGCATATGCAAGGGAAAGGAACAGATGTCAATGTGCTTTTATGCAACTGTCACTTCCAGTGTGGAATGGGGGGGGGGGGGGGGGGGGGGGTTGTCGGTGTACATCCGCAAAACACCACCTACTGGCACAGGGGATTTATGCTAAAAAAGCTTCCATATCCAGTCTGGCGCATAGGGATATTTCTGCATATGAGAATTCTGCGATTAGTGATATCCATCAGAAAGTATGCCCATTGTTAATGCAGAGCCCAAATCTGCCTTCCACAGCAGTGTAGAAACAGGACAGCCAGAGATGCTTTCTCTGAGAGTCTCAGAAAACATAGCTTCCCAACATTCTTAGGTAGAATCATTTTAGAGAGAGTTGAGTATTCCTGTGACTGGCGTTGAAAGGCAAGGTACATCGCTATTAATGTATGCTGCAATCTAAAGTGTACAAAATTATGGATTATGACCTTTTTCTTCAAAAGTTTAAAAGCTATCTGTTCAAAAATAAATGACCCAAAACCTTCAGATGAAAGTTCACTAAACTAAGTTAATCTTCATCTCCAAATGAAGAGGAATGTTTGGATTATCCACCAGTAATGTAAGGTTGGGGAAAATATTTTGGCACTCCACTGGTTTTCTTGGTACATGCTAGGCACTGCACATGGTATTAATATCTCATTTGTTAGTCTGCTTTGTGGATTTTACTCAGTTTAATAAAAATCGATTTTGACTTAACTAGCCTGCATTCAATCACCAGGTGTGTGGAGTGAGCAAGGGCTGCTAATCAGTAAGACACATTGTGATCTTAAGTAGACTTACTAAATCAAAAGATGTAGTGCATATAAGTTGCCATTTCTACAAGTGAAGTCCACACGTCCTGTTTCACCCTGAGCGATTGATCATTCCAAATTAGGCAAAACATCAACAATCTTAATTATATCAAAAAATTATTTAGTGTAAGGCATCGGAAGTTTAACAAATAAATATGAAAACTTTAAATAAGACTACTATTTAGAAGATGGTAATTCAGCCAACAGCAGTGAAATCTACCAATCTATCTCCACATTTAGTTTGTTAAAAGCAGGCCCTTATTCGTCTCTAGTCAGTATACCAATGTCCCATTATATCTGGATGCTTAGATACCTAAACAAGCCCATTCACCATTCACTTATTGAAAGGGCACATCAAATTGTGTTTTTGCACCGAGAGCGAGAAGCGCTTCCGCTGCATTTTTAACTATTTTATCTTGCTTTTAAGGGCTTTTTAAACCTAATTTTTACCATATCTTGCACATTTGCCTACCTTCCCGGAGTCTTCCCCAGTTACCGCTGATCTCGCTTGCGTGCGTTGGAGGCAGGCGGGGGCGGCCATCTTGGGTGGACAAGGGGTAGCAGGCTAGTCTTTCTGGAGGCCTGGCTACATATAGAGACGCTGGCGTGAGCAAACAGTGGACGCGCGCAGAGGGTGCGCCGCTGGAAGCCCGTCTGCGCCCGTCCGCGCTCGGGACGCGCACAGTGCCCAAACCCCTGGTTGTTTGAAGTCAGGTGGGACCTTAACCTATACTTATACCAGAGAGGCTTTGCTGGAAATGAAAGGGATGTATAAGACCACTGACTGCACATGTCTTGCTGTTGATTCAGGATCTCTAGCCCCTCCCGGGACCTGTCCAAACTGCAAGGCGGCGCTACCTGCTTTTCTCTACCAACCGGTTAAGTCTAAGAAGGCCTCTAATACACTGGCCGGTCCAATTAACAGAGCTTTCAGATGTATTTTGATTAATGCTAGGACCCTGGTGAAACATAGTTTAGAGTGCGCGAGTCTTATGGAGGATAACGACAAAGTTAGCGTTCATCACTGAAACATGGACGGACGAGGCGTCCAGACCGGATCTGGTGATAGCCACTCCACCAGGCTTCCTATGTGAGGTCCTTAACAGGCCAAACAGGAAGGGAGGCGGGCTGGCAGTCATCTACCATAATTCTATTCATGGGACTTTTAAACCAGTATGTTTAACAACCCTCGAAGCCCTTTCTTTTAATCTCAGTTTAACAGATCATCATTCCTTCAAGGGCATGCTACTATATAGGCCACCAGGGGCCAGACATTCTTTCTTTGCCTCTTTGGGGAATATATTGGAAGAAGGCCTTTTGTGTGACTCCTACACCATCTTGGGAGATTTCAATTTTCACATGGAACTCCCTAATGACCCTGATACGGCTAGGCTATTGGATTTGATGGATACTGCAGATTTTAAACAACATGTTAGAGGGCCTTCTCATTTAGCTGGCCATACCTTGGATGGCATTTTTTCTAACCACCCAAGTACGTCATTTATAGGTCTACTACCTCTGGTTTGGTCTGATCATGCTGCCGCTCCGTTTGGCCTTTATGTGGAGGTCCAACAGATAAGGAGCAGACGGCACAAAGAACTGATTGAGACCAGAGCTTGGAACAAAGTAGATGCGATGACTTTGCAGGAAGTCTCAACTTCCACAGCTGGCCAAATATCGGTAGAAATTGAAGAAGCGGCGGCCTCCTATACCAGATGGCTTTCACAGGCATGCGATGAACTGACTCCTCGTAAACTTACTGTACCGAAAAGAGCTCACCCTTCGGCCCCATGGTATACAGAGGAGATAAAAATTCATAAGTGTAATTGTAAACGCTTAGAACACAATTGGAGGAATGGCTATCTCGACGCAGAGAAGACATTGTATAAATCTAGCCTGCGAATCTACAAGCAAGCTGTTCTGTCGGCCAAACAGAAATACTATTCAACTCAAATTGCATTGGCCAAGAATTCACCTAGATAGCTTTTTCAAACGGTCTCTAAGATGGCCACTTTGAAGCCAACTACTATCCAGTCTAGCCCTGATCTCTGCGAGGAGATTGCTAACTTCTTTCGAACAAAAGTGACAAACATTTTTTCAGCCTTCAGTGACCCAAACAAGGGTGGTCCGTCTGAGACGACGGGTCCTGAACACTTCAGACTCTCCTCGCAGGTCATGGAGAAATTTAAACCACTGACTGTGCAGGACACGTTGGAACTCCACACAGGAGTCAAATCAAGCTTACCTTTGGATCCGTCTCCACTAAAAATTACTAAACTGGCCCCTGTCCCTATTGCACTATTTCTTACATCTATTTTTAAAAGTATGTTTAAATGTGGACATTTTCCAAAACAATGGAAGATGGCTTCTATATTACCTTTGCTAAAAAAGCCCAGCCTTGACCCTAACGATCCCAATAATTTTCGGCCGATTTCACGCCTTCCTCTTCCTTCGAAGATGGTCGAAAAGGCGATGAATAGTCAACTCAGTACTTTCTTGAAGGAAGCCCAAGTGTTGGATTCCTCCCAACACGGTTTTAGAGAGGCACACAGCACAGAATCTGCCCTTATTAAGGCTACAGATGAGATTAGAATAGCAGTGGATCAGGGAGGTAGGGCAGCCCTGATCCTACTGGATCTTTCAGCCGCATTTGACACGGTCCATCACAGGATTCTGATGGACCGTCTCAGAGAATGTGGTGTAAAGGGCAAAGCCTGGGATCTGCTCAATTCATTTCTCTCTGACAGAGGCCAGATTGTAGCCCTGGGGAAGTTTCAATCAAAGCCTTTCTCACTGCCTTGCGGCGTCCCGCAGGGGTCCTCCCTGAGCCCAACACTTTTTAATGTATATGTTTCGTCCCTGGTGCCTGTTATTAGTGCTTATGGGTTTGGGCTCACCTCCTATGCAGACAACACGCAAATTGTGGTATCTTTATTACCAGGCCAAGAAACTGGAATATTTATTCCAAACACTGGTTCAGATTATGCAATTCACAATAAATCTAAAAGACAATTAATGAAACATGAATTATATGTATAGCAATGCGCACATTGAAATACATAAATAAAAAGGGGAAGAAAAAAAAAAAAGAGGCCCCAATACAAAAAACGTACAAAATGTATTCAATGAAACATATCAACAGGGTTCAGTGTTGTAAGCTGGTACACATAACATATGAAAACACATATACAAAACCAGACAAGTGGCAAACAAGGAGAAAATGACATAAAAAGTGGAGTTTCAAAATTTAACATAAAACTCCAACAAACAGAAAATGTGTCCTCCAATCATTGCGGCCACAATTGCGTCGACGGCGTTTCGACCATTGGCATTAATCCACGGTCATCTTCAGGACATACAATTTACTGAGCATTACAGACGGTCAATCTAAAATTGCAAGGATAGCATAATAGCATTAAGTATATTTAAAAAGGGAGCAGAAGCAAAGAATAACGAAAAAGAAGAAAATGAAAAGAAGAAGGAAGAAAAGAAACCCTCAACCATACCAAATTAATAATAATTAGTGAATAGCAACCAGTGCTCAGATAAAGAATAATAGGTCAATGTGCTGGCAGTATCAAAAATATACTGGCCAGCCAAAGACATATGTGTACATTCATTTCCAACACCATGTTAGCTTAAAAGCTTCAAGAATGACTTACATATCAAATGAATTAGGTGTTGCTGTAAATTCAATTCAGCCAAGGCATCCAGAGCAGTTTAAAATAATTGCGTTTTCATGGGGCCACAAAACGAGTAAATTCTCTTCAGAATGTGCCCATCTTGTATTATATCCAAGCTAAACGACAAAAAATTATAAGGGGCAACATGATTTAATGGTATTAACCAATGTGACCGTTATATAAACAGTAATTAATAGGGCCAGAAAAGGAACTAATTCAAATAACAGGCACTGCTCTAACTGTATACAAACCGTCACTCAGAAGTGACCAATATGACTATTGCAACAATAATAATTAGTGAGACCGGAAAAGAGACTTAGCCTTAGTGCCTATTTTGAATACCATGCACTGTTCTGACTCTATATATAAAGAAGGGGGACTCATATGTAGCCGAATAAATTAAACATATGGATCACAAGTTCCCACCTTAAACCTCCTAGACTGAAAATCGAATATTATAAAATGACATAAGCGAATCAATGATGATATAAAAGCACTTCACAAATAACGGATTACTTGGCCTTGATGCCTAATGTAAAACTCACGCGCCATTTAAACTCTAGAAAATAGTCGCCCAAATATAACAGACCAAGTAAACCATGCGGAGCAAATATATCCGCCTTACAACCCCCCAACTGAGGGTCGAATGTCAAAAGTTGTATGACCGGATCAAGAATACGTTTAACTAATTGCGTGTGTGCAAAGGCTAAAGCGAAAATAAAAGAAATGCTTACCGGAATCAAATTACCGCAAAGCAAGTAAATTACCAGCCAACAATGATTTCAAAGCATCGTGCCACCGATGCAGAGTCGAGAGAACGCCATAAGAAGGTATAGAAAGTGAGAGGGGACTTCGCCAATAACCAATCAAGACCTCAGCGCCATATTGGAACAGGATGAAACAACACAAATTGTGAAAGAAAGCTGTAGAACAAGTGTTAGTACCTTCACCCAGAGCAAAAAAAACGAAACAAATATATATATACTAACTAGAAGAATGGAGGAACAATTCATTTCATTCATATTATTTAGGCTTAACCATTCAAATGACTTGGGACATTTAGAACAACATGTTAAGTCTTAGGGCAATGTATAGGGATACATAATTCATATCTTAAAAAACGGCAATAAGCTATTACAGTAATAAAACGTAAATTCATATCAATAAGAAGACATTTACGCTTGTTGTATAGCAATACAACGCCTATATCCCCAAATAAAATTCCATTAGTCACTTGCAGTGGCATAATTTAAATAACATCGTTCCAATAGTTTAGATGACGTTTGCCAATATAAGCAGCTGCATATAATCATTACCCCACACAAGCATCATATTCCAAAATAACCCCACAATAGCATCAGATTCCTAAATTACAAACATTACATCTCTTTACATAGTAATGAAATTAGATTCCTCATACATCAATAATGTGTATAGACAACATCAAGATTTACATAATAACCAATTTCTACTTTTAAAAAAAAGTCCCAAAAATATCTAATGGGGGTCGGGGGGGTCGGGAAAGAAAATTTCAATCATAAATAATATTACAACAAATTATCACATCCAGAGAATTTTGAACGGTATACATAATCAACAGTACCTAAGCAAGAAAACAAGCCTTCGAGAAAGGGTCCTACCCAAAAGTTAGGGAATGGCATTCCTCCAAGGTGTTCAGGCCCTGGTTTATGCTATTACAACGGAAAATCCAACGACATTCGCACTTATTCAAAACATTGGTAATGCTACCTCCTCTTGGAGGAACATGCACCACTTCAATTACTTGCCAGCGAATGTCAGTGGGGGCATGGTTGAATTCCAGAAAATGCGCCACCAAAGGCGCATTCTCAGTTTTACAGCGAATTCGACTCTTATGCTGACCCAGACGTATCTTCTGAGTTGTTTGACCAATATAAATAAGGTCACATGGACACCAAACAGCATATATCACATTTTGAGTGTTACAGTTCGAATGTTCGCGTAAATCATGGCATATGTTGGCATGAACAAATTGTTTTGTATTCAGGCTAGATTCACACATGAGGCAGCCGCCACACTTATAGTGTCCCACAATTCTATTTAAACCCCACAGGGTTGTTAAACTGGGGCTTTTTTCTAAAGGCAAAGCTGCCCTAACCAAATGATCACGCAAATTCTTTCCTCTCTTAAAAGAAAAGAGAGGTTCCTCATTGGTAATACCAGTTGATTTGACTAAAGGCCAATGTTTACGAACAATGGCCGAAATCTTGTTGCTTTGAGTACCAAAAGTGGTGGCACAGGGAATCCGATTCATTTGCTTTCTGCTTTTAGGTATCAATAAAAATTTGCGATTGTTGTACCATGCTCTTTTCATCAATCTCTTTAATCATTTTTGAAAAAACAATTTCTGCGTATACGCAAAAATTGCCCAAAGGGCAAACCATCCCTCAAGCCTTTGGGCAATTTTTGCGTATACGCAGAAATTGTTTTTTTTAAAATGATTATTTCTTGGAGGCAGGAAAACTGGCAGAGAAATTGAGACAACGTGGTTATCCACGTAAATTGGTAAAGAGATCGATGAAAAGAGCGTGGTACAACCATCGCAAATTTTTATTGATACCTAAAAGCAGAAAGCAAATGAATCGGATTCCCTGTGTCACCACTTTTGGTACTCAAAGCAACCAGATTTCGGCCATTGTTCGTAAACATTGGCCTTTAGTCAAATCAACTGGTATTACCAATGAGGAACCTCTCTTTTCTTTTAAGAGAGGAAAGAATTTGCGTGATCACTTGGTTAGGGCAGCTTTGCCTTTAGAAAAAAGCCCCAGTTTAACAACCCTGTGGGATTTAAACAGAATTGCGGGACACTATAAGTGTGGCGGCTGCCTCATGTGTGAATCTAGTCTGAATACAAAACAATTTGTTCATGCCAACATATGCCATGATTTACGCGAACATTCGAACTGTAACACTCAAAATGTGATATATGCTGTTTGGTGTCCATGTGACCTTATTTATATTGGTCAAACAACTCAGAAGATAAAGATACGTCTGGGTCAGCATAAGAGTCGAATTCGCTGTAAAACAGAGAATGCGCCTTTGGTGGCGCATTTTCTGGAATTCAACCATGCCCCCACTGACATTCGCTGGCAAGTAATTGAAGTGGTGCATGTTCCTCCAAGAGGAGGTAGCATTACCAATGTTTTGAATAAGTGCGAATGTCGTTGGATTTTCCGTTGTAATAGCATAAACCAGGGCCTGAACACCTTGGAGGAATGCCATTCCCTAACTTTTGGGTAGGACCCTTTCTCGAAGGCTCGTTTTCTTGCTTAGGTACTGTTGATTATGTATACCGTTCAATATTCTCTGGATGTGACAATTTGTTGTAATATTATTTATGATTGAAATTATCTCCCCCCCCCCCCCCCCCCATTAGATATTTTTGGGGCTTTTTTTAAAAGTAGAAATTGGTTATTATGTAAATCTTGATGCTGTCTTTACACATTATTGATGTATGAGGAATCTAATTTCATTACTATGTAAACAGATGTAATGTTTGTAATTTAGGAATCTGATGCTATTGTGGGGTTAATTTGGAATATGATGCTTGTGTGGGGTAATGATTATATGCAGCTGCTTATATTGGCAAACGTCATCTAAACCATTGGAACGATGCTATTTAAATTATGCCACTGCAAGTGACTAATGGAATTTTATTTGGGGATATAGGCGTTGTATTGCTATACAACAAGCGTAAATGTCTTCTTATTGATATGAATTTACGTTTTATTACTGTAATAGATTATTGTCGTTTTTTAGGATATGAATTATGTATCCCTATACATTGCCCTAAGACTTAACATGTTGTTCTAAATGTCCCAAGTCATTTGAATGGTTAAGCCTAAATAATATGAATGAAATGAATTGTTCCTCCATTCTTCTAGTTAGTATATATATATATATTTTTTCGTTTTTTTGCTCTGGGTGAAGGTACTAACACTTGTTCTACAGCTTTCTTTCACAATTTGAGTTGTTTCATCCTGTTCCAATATGGCGCTGAGGTCTTGATTGGTTATTGGCGAAGTCCCCTCTCACTTTCTATACCTTCTTATGGCGTTCTCTCGACTCGGCATCGGTGGCACGATGCTTTTAAATCATTGTTGGCTGGTAATTTACTTGCTTTGCGGTAATTTGATTCCGGTAAGCATTTTTTATTTTCGCCTTAGCCTTTGCACACACGCAATTAGTTAAACGTATTCTTGATCCGGTCATATAACTTTTGACATTCGACCCTCAGTTGGGGGGTTGTAAGGCGGATATATTTGCTCCGCATGGTTTACTTGGTCGGTTATATTTGGGCGACTATTTTCTAGAGTTTAAATGGCGCTTGAGTTTTACATTAGGCATCAAGGCCAAGTACTCCGTTCTTTGTGAAGTGCTTTCATATCATCATTCATTCGCTTATGTCATTTTATAATATTCGATTTTCAGTCTAGGAGGTTTAAGGTGGGAACTTGTGATCCATATGTTTAATTTATTCGGCTACATACGAGTCTCCCTTCTTTATATATAGAGTCAGAACAGTGCATGGTATTCAAAATAGGCACTAAGGTTAAGTCTCTTTTCCGGTCTCACTAATTATTATTGTTGCAATAGTCATATTGGTCACTTCTGAGTGACGGTTTGTATACAGTTAGAGCAGTGCCTGTTATTTGAATTAGATAGTTCCTTTTCTGGCCCTATTAATTACTGTTTATATAACGGTCACATTGGTTAATACCATTAAATCATGTTGCCCCTTATAATTTTTTGTCGTTTAGCTTGGATATAATATAAGATGGGCACATTCTGAAGAGAATTTACTCGTTTTGTGGCCCCATGAAAACGCAATTAAACTGCTCTGGATGCCTTGGCTGAATTGAATTTACAGCAACACCTAATTCATTTGATATATAAGTAAGTCATTCTTGAAGCTTTTAAGCTAACATGGTGTTGGAAATTAATGTACACATATGTCTTTGGCTGGCCAGTATATTTTTGATACTGCCAGCACATTGACCTATTATTCTTTATCTGAGCACTGGTTGCTATTCACTAATTATTATTAATTTGGTATGGTTGAGGGTTTCTTTTCTTCCTTCTTTTCTTTTTCTTCTTTTTCGTTATTCTTTGCTTCTGGTCCCTTTTTAAATATACTTAATGCTATTATGCTATCCTTGCAATTTTAGATTGACCGTCTGGGATGCTCAGTAAATTGTATGTCCTGAAGATGACCGTGGATTAATGCCAATAGTCGAAACGCCGTCGACGCAATTGTGGCCGCAATAATTGGAGGACACATTTTCTGTTTGTTGGAGTTTTATGTTAAGTTTTGAAACTCCACTTTTTATGTAATTTTCTCCTTGTTTGCCACTTGTCTGGTTTTGTATATGTGTTTTCATATGTTATGTGTACCAGCTTACAACACTGAGCCCTGTTGATATGTTTCATTGAATACATTTTGTACGTTTTTTGTATTAGGGTCTCTTTTCTTTTTTCTTCCCCTTTTTCTTTATGTATTTCAATGTGCGCATTGCTATACATATAATTTATGTTTCATTAATTGTCTTTTAGATTTATTGTGAATTGCATACTCTGAACCCGTGTTTGGAATAATTATTGAATGCCCCTGGTTCAGGTGGTTTGGGCTGCCCCTGTGGTGGTTAATGAAGAAACTGGATTAGACTTCCGCTTCCAGTCCTGTATGGAAGACGTCGGAAGATGGATGGCAGGTAACTGCTTAAAGCTGAACTCGGACAAAACCGAGGTGATGCTGTTTGGGAATGATCCTAATTTCTGGACCCCCTCATGGTGGACGGCCTCACTTGGGTCACTCCCCATTCCCTCAAAAAAGGTGAAAAACTTGGGTATTCTGTTAGATGAGAAACTTTCCATGGGAGCCCAGGTCAATGCGGTAGTCTCAAAAACAGGGTACGTTTTAAGAACAGTGAAGAAGGTCGTGAGTCTTCTTCCGTTGGACTGCCGGAAAACAGTAGTCACGGCCCTGGTTTTATCGAGGCTGGACTACTGCAACAGTTTATACTTGAACATCCAGCAAAAATTCTTGTACAAACTTCAGTTGCTCCAGAATGCCGCGGCCAGACTTCTCACGGCTACTCCTAAATTCTCCCCAATCTCCAATGAGATAAAAAACACTGCACTGGCTCCCGGTGAGGAACCGGGTACAGTATAAATCGCTATATATTGTTTTTAAAGCATTGCAAGGATGGGGACCTGACCATTTCAGACGGCAATTCCAATGGTATAAACCAACGCGAATGCTACGATCATCAGAAGCAAAACTGGCCATTGTCCCTTCAACTAAAAAAGCCCACTGGGGCAGCAGAAGCTTCACCCTGTGCGCCGCAAAGGCCTGGAATGGCTTCCATTTCATCTGAGAAATGCCACTAATCTGTTAACTTTTAGGAAGGGTTTAAAGACCTGGCTTTTTGACAAATAACTTTCCATGCTCCAGGCGCAGCATTAAGAGAAGTAACTAGCGCCAGGACACCTTCGCGTAATCGTGCGCTCTAGAAATCGCTTTAACATAACATAACACCACCCAAAGAGGTAATCATCTGAAACATGAATCACAGCATTTTATGCTGAAATATCTCTGAATTACCCTACTTGGTTTTTAGGGCTCAAATATATCCTAAGTTAATAACCACATGTGCAAGGAAGGATAGGTTTTCCTCTGTTTTAAATGCACAATATATGATTTAATAGTAAAATGCTATTCAATAATTCACTTGCAGGAAGCATGAAGGCCAACGAGGCCAGATGGCAGATGTATAAACCGGTGCCTCTTCACCATCTGTTCACATTGGGCAGTTATCTGCACCCATTTGGAGTCCATGTCTGTACTCTTCACTTCCCAACAGTGTGCAGCATAGTTTGCTAACCAGAATCTGCCTGGATCGGATTGGCGGCAGAAGTTGGAGATGAGGCAGCTGCTAGCGGCTGATCTGCCTGACTCCAGGTTTGCAGGCGCCTGTTGAGCGGACAGATTGGGGTAAACTATTCGCTCCGCCCAGCCCTCCTCTATGCACTTACTTGTTTTCTGGCAGCGGCGCTGCTCTGTTGGGTCCCTTGGCTCCGCCCTAGCCAAAAGAGGTGTGGGGTGAACAGCTGCAGTTCCTCGAGGAGGACACGGCCCCTGGAACTGAGGCTTTCTGGCTGTGATATGGTCCTGCGACCCAGCCGTACTGCCACAGGTGATTCCCAACCCTGGGGCTATAGAGAAGGATTGATGCTGCCGGGGTTGATTTGTGCCCAACTGTTGCCATCCCCTGCCCCACCAACCAGTGGACATTGTTTGAGTGGCAGGACCCTTCACCCCGGCTGACAGCCCTGTCCGTGGCTACCCTGTGGCGAGGAGGGGTAAGGTGAGGAAGTGTGGGGTGCTGTCCCCCTCGCTTGGCTATGAAGCTATTGGGGACCTATATGACCCCTCATACAGAGAATGTTTTTGAGCTGATGGCCATTAGGTGGATGGCTCCAGGCGCCTGAGGGTCTGGACCCAAAAAGGCATTAGGGTTGGCATAATACAGACCCTGAGAATTTACCACTTGCCCCTAGTTACTGTTGGTGAGGACAGATCCTGGGTCCACCCCCAATTGTTGCCATCCTCAAACCTACCTTCTAAGAGGGCAACAGAGCTCCTTCCCTCCTTTTATCCTTCTTCCCAATGGCCTGGGCCACAGTTTCAGCTGGACTAGTGACTGCAGCAGTGTGGCAATTGGAGCACGGTCAAAGTCATGGTCAAGGACGGGGGGTGGGGGGGAGGGGGGATGGCGAGTCGCAGCTGAAAGTTGAACAATACACCAAGGTATCCCAGGGGGACTTGGGTGGGGGACCAACTGGACCCTATCAACACGCGAGAGCCACGTCCTTAACCAAGACAATAATTCAAGCTATAAATTACACTAAGCGTTTTTAGAAGTCAAGATGGAGTTGCTCTGGAAGGGCGTCTCCCTATCCAGACAAGTTCTTCACTTCTGTCACCCTTTCTGTCTTCTTGTGGAGACCAACATTTCTGCTGCAGAGGACCAGATCCGTGGAATACAAACTCAAGTCTCCAAGCTACCGGAAGGCAGTAAACATCTGCAAGAGAGGACCAAGGATGTGGAAGCTAGGTCTCCAAACAATATCCGCATAGTTGGTCCACCCAAGGGAGCAGAGTTTCAGTTTTATTAGCATAGTTACTCAAAAACATTGCATTAAAACACAGAGTTAAAAGTTTATAAAAGGTTATAAGATATTGTTAAAACAAGTTTGTTAATTTTCGTTTCGGATTAGGTTTTTAGGTTCATTTTTGTGTGTCTTTAGGGGCATGGCCGTTTGTCTAGTTTTGTGCTGTGTGGCCACTTCGTGGGGTAAAATGTGTAGTGAGTTCAATGATTTCCTCAAGAAAGCTTTAGGATTGCTCAGTTCTGGCTAAACGTCCCATCATCAGTGAGCTGGCATTTTTTTTGCCTCCAATCTCAGGAATTGTACATAACTGCAGTTCAGCTGTGGGTCCTCGGGTGCGAAGCAGGCCCAGCACTGGTTGTCTCAGAGTTCGGATTCCTCGTTGACTGAAGTGGGGTTTCAATAGTTGTTTCAGTTCCTTTAGAAGATCGTTACATGTGCATACGAGGTGCAACAGGTTCTCGGATGTTGTGCCGCGGCAGGTGGAGCCTGCTTGATCCTTGAACCAGTGTGGGAGGTGCTGTGTGCAAGGTAACAGGCCTAGTCGGTACTTCAATAATTGAGTTTTACTTTTGGTGTACCTTAAGTCGAAGTATTTATGAGGGGCCAGGGCTGTGTAAGTGCTCAGGGTCATCCAGCTGTGAGCCCTCTTTGATAGAGCAGCTTTGTCCTCGGTCAGCGACAGAAGTTTGACCGTTTTGCATACAAGTTTTAAAAATGCTGTGTTGGGTGTTTCCCAGAGCTGTGATAGCCCTGTATTAATCAGGCAGTTTTTGAGGCAGGTGATGAATTTTGCTGTTGAGATTCTAAATATAGGTAATGGTTAAGAGTTTCTGGTGCAGCTTTCCGAACTTTGTCCCAGGTGATTATATACGCTCCTTGTCTTGCAAGGGTCTGTTTTTGGACTCCAAATTCTAGCCTAATCTGTGCTAGTGAGGTGTGTTTGCAAAAAGAACAATTGATGGACAGAATGCAGAACAATGTCATACATTCACCCCAGTACAGAGATCTGGGCCTAAATCCATCGTTTTTTTGCTCACCATGCCATTCCAGTTTGGAGCCAGCCATATGCAAATTAGTCTTGACCCTGCGCACAATGGGAACAGTCCAGCCCAAAATGCATATGGCCAGGTCTAAACTGGGGTGGCATGGTGAGCAAAAGAATGATGGATTTAACCCAGATCTCTTGACAGGGGGTGAATGTTTTGATTTGTTCTGCATTCCGTCCATCAATTGTGTGTCTTTTGCTTTCTCGCACTAAGTGCGCCAAGTATGCCCAGACGTGGGTCCTGGGCTCATTGTGCCACTGGAATCAAGCTATCCTGGCTGAAGAGGGGTGAAACCCTGAAACCGGTCCTAGGATGCTTGTTTCCGGTCCAGGGAGGACCTGGCTTGGCAGTTCAGGCTGGACTGTTCCCATGAGGCACAGGGTCAAGACTGATGTGCATATGGCCAGGTATAAACTGGGGTGGCATGGCGAGCAAAAGAATGATGAATTTAACCCAGATCTCTTGACTGGGGGTGAATGTTTTGATTTGTTCTGCATTCCGTCTATCAATTGTGTGTCTTTTGCTTTCTCGCCCTAAGTGAGGTGTGTTTGAGCAGGCCGAAAATAATTCTATACGCAGTTATAATTGTGTTGTCCGGGATTTTTGAATCTCTGCACCTCTGTAGTTCACTGCCATAGGCCATTGTTGGTAAAAGCTTGGCACGTATTATTAGAGCTAAGGGGAGTAACAATGGACCGCTCAATTTTGAACTGAGATTCCTTAGTGAGACTGCCAGTGCAAGGCCCTTCCATATGATTGAGTACTTTTGGGTGACAAAGGGGTCTCCCTGGTCTATAATCACGCCTAGATATTTATATTCTGGCGCAGATTCAATGCCTGTGTTGCCCCAGTGCCAGACCGCGTTTTCTTTAGGTTTTACCTGATCGTCATTGTTTTCTCCAGATTGATGCTTATGCTTTTGGCTTCAGAGAATTCCTGTGTTGATGACAAGGTGCTGTAGGCCCGACTGAGGGTGACTGATCAGGACAATGTCATCGGCATGGAGAAGGCATGGTAATGTCAAGCCTCCTATACTTGGAGCGTGTCGGTTGCAGGCATTCAGTGCCGGTAGCAGGTCTGCAAAGAAAAGGTTAAAATGGGGCCAGAGCCAGAACACCTCCCTGTTTAAGTCGCTTCTTGGTTGGTGTGCATATTGACAGAGGAGCCGATGCCCAGCTTTATCTGGACCCATGTATCTGTGTGCAGGTTGATTATCAGGTTTAGTAGAGTCTGTGGTACACCCCAGTTTGGCCCAGTCTATTACGGTTCACGTGGTCAAAAGCAGCCTTATAGTCAATGAAGCATTGGTATAATGGCATTTGTGTTGCTTCCCCCTTATCGATCAGCAATGTCATGGTCAAGATGTTTGTTGATTGATTTCTCTTTGGCTGAGGAGTGGAGCTCTTCTAGGAGTGGTCCTGCAATGTATTTTGCCTCGTTGTCTAGGATAGCTAGTAAACGGTAGCTTTTTGGCAAGGACTTTTCTCCAGTCTTAAAAATTGGGGAGGTTATTGAATCTCTCCAAGAGGATGGGAGTGTACCAATTGGTCTTATTTCAGTAAACAGAGGTTCGAGGGCATTGGCCCAGAGTTCCGGATCCTGTTTGAACAAAACCAGAGGAATTCCATTTGGGCCTGGGGCCCCTTCCTCCCTTCCTTTTCCTATTTGCCCTTTGATTGCCATGATATTGAAACTTGGGGATGCAGTAATTGACGTATCTCCCCCGGCTGCCAAAGATTCTGCTGCGCGCTCTTCCTCATGGTGGATCTCTGGCGAGGCTCCTCCTGTGTATTGCAGTTTTTGATCCAGTGGTCTGTAGATCGTTATCTTGGTGGAAATAGTCCCCAAGGTATCTTGCCCAGTCTTCTTCAGAGATATTGGATGAAACACCCTTGTGTGAGGGGGAAGTAAGACTATTTATTGTTCCTCAAAATCTAGCGCTGTGTTTCTGCTTGATGCCGACATGCAGTTTCGCCTAGATCTCCTCCTCTAAATTTCTATTGACTGCTCATTTTAGACACTTTAGCTGATCTTTTTCTACGGTACTAAATAGGTTTGGTCAGTTGGATTGTGATGGAGAGATCTTAGCGTGCCATAGATTGAGATTTTAATGTTCTTGATTTGGGTCTGTTGCGCTTTTGAAATGCGCTTTGTCCTGTCGTAGCGGTGGTGTGCCTTTGATTTAATCGGCTAAGGACTCTGCCATTTGGTTGGTGAAACTCTCCCATTTCTCAGTTTCATTTGTTGGAGATCGTGACTCGAAGAGAAGTGTAGCGGATTGCAAGAGGCTCCCGCTTGATGCATATATAAATTTGACTCTTCTATAGTTGGTTGTGAGATTTGTTTCTGGAAGAGCCAGAGTCCGTTCAAACATGGGCATGTTCATGCGAAGTGAAATTTCGTGAGGGCAATGGTCACTATCGGCTTTGTTGTCCAGATGAAATGAGAGGATTTGATTGAAGAGGGAGATAGACACAAAGGTGTAATCTAGAATCGAGCTTACAGTTGAGGAGTAATATGTGGCTGCTGGTGGATTGTCGCCCGCAAATCTGCGATTGGTGGCTCTAAGATTAAGATGTTCAAGGTCCTCTAATAGGCGCCAGGCAGTTTTAGTTAGGTGGCCCAGTGTGCTTTTTCCCAGCGTTGTGATGTCCCAAAACGAGGTTTGGGTGGACACTTCATCAACAGTCGAGAAGCCTAATAGCTATAGATTTTAGAATCCCAGTGAGGATGGTGTCTGCTGTGTCCTCTTCACTTATGCATGACTCAAGGTAGTTATCAGTTGCCGGACTGCCTTAGTTTACCTTCTTGGGTGTATGCAAGCGTTTATTATTATGATGTCTGTGCTCCTGTTTTTGATGTTGCAGACAGCACAGATATTTTTATTGCGATGTTTGCTGTAGAGGCCGGGCCAACTCCACGAGTTGAGATTATGTTTGTGATAAAGACATAGGTTGCAAGGCCGCCTTGTGAGTGACCATATTTTGCCCCCCTGACAGCTGGTGTGACGAAGCGCAAATATCCTTGGAAGTGTGGTGAGTCTGTCAGTCAGGTTTCCTGCAGTGCGATGATGTCAAACGACTTTTGGTAGATGCCAAAATCTGAGACCCACATCTTGCTGGTGAGTCAATTGAGGTTCCATGAACAGATCCGTAGTAGACTGCGGGCTCGATTTGGTCGTGGTTTGAGGCTGTCTCATCAATTGTTTCCTATTTGACTGTTGATTGTCATTGAGATCCATCTCAGGTCCTCATACCAATGCAGTGGGTGGGCAGGCTCCAATCGACTACTGTGTGTATCGTGGGAAGGCTCTTTCTTAAGTCGGTGAGAAAGAACCCTTTTGCTCCTCTGAGCACAGATCTTGAAAGATGTTCTCCATGTGCTCTTTGTGTCTTTTCCCTCCAGTGGAACTTTGGGTCTAATACATTCTATTGAATCCAAGTCTGTAGTTGATAGGTCTGTCAGAGTTGGTATGTGTGACAACAAATGGAGTAGGTTTCCTCGATTCAGGGAGTCATGTGAACCTCTCGATGTGTATTCAGGGATAAAGAGTAATAACATCTCTTCATGGATTTACAGCCAGGAGGGCCAGGTGTGTTGTGGGGGTTGGGGGGGGGCGGCAGTCTTTGCCTTGTGGTTCCGGTGGTGCCAGTGGCTCAGCATCTGCCCTGCATCCTTCCCTGTATTGTTTGATTGGATTCGGTTCAGATTGGTTGGCCTAGGTTTCCCGAAGGGAGAATGCCAATTTTGCGCAGGTCTTGCTTTAGTTGGACCGAGTCTTCCTGCCTTCCCTGGATGTTTGGTTGTGTGATGAAGTTGATTGAGGTTTTGCTTATCCTTGTTTGGTTGGGTTTCCTGGTGTCACGATGCAGGGTGATCCGACTGTCGACACTTGCTGGGGCAGCATGGGAGGCCTTGGCCGTTTTGTGGTCTGATGGTGGTGGTGAGGGGCTCAATAACTGATGAAGTGTGTTTGTTTCGGCTGCTGTCCTGTTGGTGCTTTTTTCTGTGGCCTCTGCATTTTTTGGGAAGTTGTTGGTGTCTGTTTTGCTGTTCAAGTTGGATGGGCTTCTGTCATTCACTTCGGCCTGCCTCAGTGGACACGGTAGGTCTAGTCATGTAATTTCTTCGGCAGAGTTGTGATTACTCGTGCTTCTTTGTATTGCTGGAGGCAGCAGCTACTCTAAGGGTGGCAGGTTATAGCTTTAGGGTGCCCTTTTGAGCTGCGTGTATAAGTTACTCAGCATTGAGGGGAGGGAGGCTAGTTTATCAACAATTGGGCAGCAGCCGCAGCTGGGTTTGTCGTCTTGAGATTTTTCATGTGCATTTTGAAGAAATGTATTTAGAGCTCCCAGTTTCCCATCAATGGCGACCACAAAAACTGTCAGAGTGTTCAGTAGGGTTAAGTGCATGTCTATTTTATCCGCTTGGTATTGGAGGTCCCCCACCAGGAGTTGTACTGTTTTTGCCAACTTGCCCAGGCCCTTTTAGAGTTTGATTTGTGTGCTTCTTCTGTTGGTACTGCTTGCTCTGTGCCTGCCCTTGACTCACCAGTCTCCCATTTCCCTCGTACCTCCCGACGCTCCTGTTTTTCAGGCTCTCCTGGGTATTTTCATATGGGTTTTTCGAAAAAGTCCAGTGTGTAGATGGCCAACATGTCCTCCCATTCTAGTGTGCCGTGGTATGAGAGCTGTTCTGGGTCTTCAGGGTGATGTCTTAGCGTTCTCTCTGGTGTGGGTGGAAGCGGTGGGTGATGTTAGGTGATCAGCATCAATACTGTTAGGTGATGAAGTGGATTTGGGCTCTGGTTCTTTGGTAGGGGTCTGTGTTGTTTTGAGTGGCAGGGAATTTCCTAGCTCCATTATTGTTATGGGCTTGGTTGTGATGCAGAGACTCCCCCTGTTACTGCTATTGATTACTCTCCTAGTCCTGCCTCTGACCCACTGAAGGAAAATTGGCCTGGCTGGCTCCAGTCTATGCTCTCGGGTTGCACTTACCTCAGCCACGACAAACTGGACCATATGCTTTGGTACCTGCAACGAGGGTGCAGGTTGGCGCTATGGTCCTAATCCTAGGACCGCTGCAGTGGGCTTTTAAGCCTCGGCTCCTAGATTGAGTTCTAAATCTGATTTTACGATGCTGGGCTGAGGACCATATTCTTCCCTGCAGTTGCCACTGATCTGTGGTTGGAAGGGTGGCTGCAGGCTTTGGACGTCCGTGATGCTTGAAAGAAGGGTATCACCCGCGTATTTCAGAAAAAGAAATTTAGTTTGAATCTTTGGCTGGAGAAGACAGTGCTTTGTGGTATTGGCTTTTTTCCTTCTAAAGTTGTGCATTGAGAGTCTATGTCAGAATCGATTTCCATTGGGGAGCAGTTTAGTTGTGGGTCTGACCCGGTTTTAGTCTGCTTTCCACCGTAGTGACCTGAGGAGACTGGGTCTTCCTTTTGCACTTGTTTATATATGTTTTGAGCAGGGGGCCTCCTCTTACCCACCCGGGCCTCATGGTTTGACCGTGGTGGCTTTCTTTAGTAAGGTCTTGGTATGCTCCTAATTGCCGGGTGAGCTGACAGTTGTAGGTTTGCTGCAGCTGCAGCTTACTGAGTTGGCAGGTGGGAGATAAGAAGTTGAGGGGGTATCTATAGGACAAGCCGCACAAGCCTAACGCTGGCCGCCACTGCCCCTGCAGAGCCCCGCACTGGCTCTAGTCTCTCTCTCGCCAGCTCCTGCAGTTGCAGCCCTAGTTTTTGGTTCGTTATGAGTTGTTTCCAGAGGAGGAAAGGTGTGGGGGGGGGTCACAGCTGGCACAGCCTTTAGGACAGCCCGGTTGTGAGCCTGTAGGAGATTGGCCTGGATGTCCTGAAGGTTGCAGACACTAGTTGCAGGTTACATATTGCGGTGCAGGTTAGGCAAGGTTGCGGCATGGTTGAGGCAAAGTCGGTGAAGTAGGCAAAGGTCGGTGAGGTAGGGCGAGTGGGTGAGGTGAGTTGGTGGGGTAAATGCAGCAGGGGGCCACTTGCTCTGGCTCTGGTGAGGGAGTTCACCACGAGCACTGGTGCGGGGGACAGACACAGGCTGACCTAGCGTAGTCGAGCTCTGCCTGTTCCTCGTTTCCCTGCCAAGCCCCCTCCCTATCGCACTGCACTGCAGCTGGCCTCAGGTGCTATGCAGGCTGGTCTAGTTGACAGCGGGGGCGGCTTCTTCCCAATGCACCCGAGCTGATGGCATTCTTCAATTGCTTGAAGCCCTCAAAAACACATTCTAAGATAAACTGCTGGATACAGAGGATTAAGCTTGGCTACGCCAGGAGTACGAGTGCTGCTGTACTGGTTGGCTTATAGGGAACCAGAGCTGCGGCTGTAAGTAAGGAGTCTATCGGCCTCATCTGTTACTCTTGAAATCACAGGAACCCTTTGGTAAAGATTATGAGATGCTATACGTTAGTCGAGAACCCTGCAACTTGAAAGGGAATTCCTCATAATTTAGGACCTCCCTACGGCAGCACTAATTTCCGCAGGTCAACATGAATTGGTTTTACTGTTGACACCGAACGAGATTCACAGTGCCATTATGGACATGCCTTCTGGTAAAGTCAGTGGACAAAATGTATTCCCCTTGGAATTCTTTAGGAAATATGCCTCACTTTTGCTACCACCTTTACAGTTGCTCTTTGATGAGGCACCTACAGTGGGTGAGCTTCCATGGATCTCTGTGTTGTGCTTATAACAGTGACCCTAAAGCTGGCTAAGTCATCCACCAATGTTTTTCCTTTTACCCTATTTCATTAATAAATACACAGACAAAAATTGAAGCTAAACTTCTGGCCACCTGACTTGCCAAGATTATAACTAACCTGTTACATAGTTACCAGAACAGCTTCATGCCTGCTAGGATAGACACTGTCTTTGGCAACTACAAGTGGCATTTGCATGTTCGAGTGAGCTTGCGCTGCTGTCAGTGGACTTTCGAAATGTTTTTTACAATATGAATGGGGTTTTGTCTCCCTCTTTTTCTATAGGACGTGGTACACGTCAGAGGTGCCCACTCTCACCACTCTGGTGATTGAATCCCTGGCAGAGTGATTACGTCTAGATGCACCGATAACTGGACAGAGTATCACTGTATGCTGATTATTTACTTCTTCACATCCAGAGCCCCAAGGAGTCTGTTCCATGTATTTTCCAAACGCTTCAAATCCACAGAGATGCATCTGAATTTCAACTCAACTGGGGAAAGTCCACCTACTTGACAGTGAAAGGTACATCGCCCAAGTTCTAACACTAATTTCCCAGCTGCAACATATCATTTTCATTACCTTGGTATGGTGGTGATAAATGATTTTTTTTTAAATTGCTGGGATTTAAATATCGCTCCAATGTTGCAGAGGACCAGAAGTGAACTTGCAGGATGGGCAGAGTTGCCTTAAACAATAATAGGGAGAGGTACCCTTTATAAGATTGTTCCTCTCCCACGCCTCCCCTCAGCTAATCAAAATTACCTCTACCCACTTACAACACATTTTTTCCAGCCCCTTAGAGAAATGCTTCCAATTTCTTATGGGCAGTTAGCAGACTTTCATTTGCGAAATGTGGGCAGCCAACACAGAAGGGTAGGTTGGGAACCCCTGATATAAAGCAATAATACTAGGCTTTGCAACTCTCCTCACTCGATGACTGGTTGTTGGACAACCAAATGGAACTGGCTGCGCTCTAAGATCTGGAAATCACAAAGCCACATCATCAACATGCTTTACTACACGAGACGCATATTCTGTGATCTCACTTGTCTATCAATAGAGGCCCAATACTATGCTGGAATGACACTCTTGTGCATACCAAATGGAAGGGTAAATTGACCAACGAGATCCCACTGTGGCAGGGTGCACGGTTGCCACAGGTGGCAGCCCTAGAGGCATCTCTATAAAAGACGATTTATGGGCACAAAGTAACATTAAGGCATTCGATCAGCTGGTGCAGACATTTCAACTTCATAACTCCCAATTTGTTTTGTTTAAAGTTATCTGCAGCTTCGCTATGCCCTCAAAGAATTTTAGGATAAACTCAATGCAGTACTGGCAATCAGTCAACTGGAGATCAAAATATAGATGAAGCAACTGAGTAGAAAAGGTTTCTCCGATTTAATAGATTTCTGCTTCTCAATGCACCTGATCCTTATTTACACCTAAAAGAGAAATGGGAGGGTGACCAGAGACCTCTTAAAGATAAAGAATGGGTGGTCTTACACTAGTACAATATAAATAATTTCATAAGGTATGCTAGCAGCAAGCCATATCATGGAAGATGGGCAGTGCTCATTCGACCAGCATTAGATGCAAAGATACACATGGCATCTTCCTACAAGTTATTAGGCCTTACCTACAATGTTTGCCAAATTGCCAACATGTTCTGAGAGAGCTGGCTCCGGTGGTAAGTCACTCAGTATCCCTGGACCCTAAGGTGGTGATCCTGGGTATTATGGACGGTTGGGAGAGGGCCGCTTGTACTAAGACATTGGGGGGATGGGATTTATGGTTGCCAAGCAAGACAGCGCACATAAATGGAGAAGGAGTGATCCCTCTGTTATTTCCGACTGGTAAAAAGGCATGGACAGATGCTCTTCTGCAAAGAAAAACGTTTATAACATGAGAGGCTGTGACAACAAAAAAATATACATGGAATGCAGGGAACCGAGAGATGGGCCTCATGGTATGATATACTGTGTCACTGGGGGGTGAGCGACTTATATGCTGCATTATAAGGTTTCCAGACTGGGCAGGTGGGTGGTCTGGGGGATTATTAAGTCTCTGCTTATTGTATAATATGTCTGGTATTATTGAGAGATGCTAGGACATCGTTTATGTGTCAACATGGGCACTACCTGCACTACTGTTTAAAAAACTAAATCCATTATAAAACAACAAACAAGCCACTCCCAGGCAAATCTTCAGTAAGAATGATCGCAAAGGCAAAAGGCTCCACCGCAATGTGAAATTACTGTGGCAGCAGTGGCAACCACTGCCTCATGCCTATAGAAATCTCCATGGATCCAGATACCAGTCTGCCCACATTTATTCTGGGTTAGGAGTACAACAAGCAGCTCACCTTTAGAAACTAGTCACCGATCACAAATCCCTTCAAAGCCTTAGACAGATAATTAAACTCCAAAGTGTGGGGGTAATTGTTTGAGCTATGGTCTAAAGAGTGGGTTAAAAATGGTGTATTAAAGCTGCAACACAGTGAAAGTTAGAAGTAGTAGGCTCACTCTTAGAAAACCATCCTCAACCTGCAACACTAAGTATGGCATGATTATCAAATCCATTACCTAAAGCCTTCTCAAATTTGTTTTGGTTAATTACTGATAATGGCCTTAAGATGCTCTTTAAAAGGGGTACTTTCACAGCTGCAGAACTGTAATCTTTCTAGTAGCACAAGTTACTTACCTTCGGTAACGATATATCTGTAAGAAACATTAGTTAGTTATAGATTCCTTACCTTAGAATAGATACCCCTGCAATACCAACCCCAGTGGTGGGCCTGGGAACCAAGATCACACCAAAAAATCCTGGAGAACAGAATGGCCAAAGAAGCAGTCTCTCTGGACTTGGCTGTCCAGGCAGTAGTGTTTGGTGAACGTGTGCAGCGATGCCCACGTGGCTGCCTGACAAATGTCATGCAGCGGCACTCCCCTTCCCAAGGCAGTAGTGGCTGCCGTCGCCCTGGCGTGAGCGCGTATCCCGACTGGAGGCCCTTTTTTAGCAAGAGAGTAACAAGCCTTCATACACAACATGACCCATCGAGAAATAGTGTTTGTGTGTACATCTCGACCCTTCTTTGCACCCAAGTAACAAACAAAAAGTTGATCATCCACCCAGAACTGCTTTGTGCGATCCAGATAGAAAGATAGCGCACGTTTTGGGTCCAAACGGTGGAGCATCTCTTCTTTATTTGAAGGATACGGAGGCAGAAAGAAGGTAGGCAAAGTAATGGTCTGCCCAATGTGGAAAGCTTCTAGGAAGAAAGGATAGACTGGTTCTAAGAACCACCTTGTCCGGATGAACAGACAAGAAAGGAGGTTTTGAAGAAAGAACCTGGAGCTCACTCACCTTTCTAGCAGAAGTGATGGCTACCAGGAAAGCAGTCTTAAGAGTCAAGAGACGTAAAGGACAGTTAAGAAGCGGCTCAAAGGGAGCGCATATTAAAGAAGTTGGCAAAAGATTCAAGTCACACTGAGGCATAACGAAAGGGATTGGAGGAAAAAGATGTGTTAAGCCTTTCAAGAAACGGTTAACCACTGGGGACATGAAAAGAGAAGGCTGATCTGGCAGCTGAAGGAAGGCAGAGAAGGCTGAAAGGTAGCCCTTTATAGTGCCCAGAGCAGAGCCCTGCTGGGCTAAAGAGAGAAGGAACAAGATTACTACAGAAAGAGGGGCAGAAGAGGGATCCACAGCCTTTCCTGTGCACCATGCCACAAATTTGTTCCACCGGCAGGCGTTTACCGTCTTAGTGGAGGGACGCCCGACTGCCAAAATTAAGTCAAAGACTTCGGGAGACAGGTCTAAAGACGATAACAGCCGCCGCTCAAACTCCCTGCAAGGAGGTGGAGACTAGACAGGTTCAGGTGGAGGACCGTCCCCTGCTGCTGCGACAGAAGATCCTCCCGAAGAGGCAGTCTGATCGGAGGATCGATGGCCATGTTGAGTAGCTCAGGATACCAGACTCTTTGTGTCCAATCCGGAGCCACAAGAATGACTTGGGCCCCAGAAGCGGTATAGGCGGAAAGGTGTACAACAGACCACAACTCCACTCATGACGAAATGCGTCGGCAAGCAAGTGCCGCCTTGGAAATTCCAACTCGCAGAATTGCTGACTCTGCTGGTTCTCTTCGGTGGCAAATAGATCTAACTAAGGTTCTCTCCATGGTCAAAATAGACCTTGCACCATCGTCGAGTGAAGACGCCATTCGTGATCCATCATGCACCTGCGGCTGAGTTCGTCCGCCCTGGCGTTCAGAGAACCTGCCAGGTGTTGAACCACCAAGGAAATGCCTTGATGTTCCAGCCATGTCCAGAGGCGGAGGGCCTCCTGACATAGGGTCCACCCTACCCCGCCCTATTTGTTGCAATACCACATGGCGGTGGTGTTGTCCGTGAGCACCTGCAGTACCCTTCCCCGGGAAGGAACTACGTCAGTTGATGACGAATCGCCCGGAGCTCCACAAGGTTGATGTGAAGCCCGGAGTCCGCCGGAGACAAGAGGCCTCTGATCTCCGCCTCTCCCATGTGGCCGCCCCATCCCAGAAGGAAGGTATCCGTCACCACAGTGTGGTCTGTTTGGGGAAGGGAGAGGGATCTGCCATTGACCCAATCTTGGTTCTTAAGCCACCACTGCAGTTGTCGAGCAGTGCCCTCCGAGATCTGGACGGAATCGGACAGATTCCCCTGATGCTGCACCCACTGGAACTTCAGGTCCCAATGCAGAGCCCGCATATGCCACCCGGCATGATCGATCAGCAGGGTGCAAGAGGCCATGAGGCCCAGCAGCCTCGGTCATTCTGACCGAAACCCGTGACAGAGGTTGAAAGATCGGAATCATACCCCGAATAGCCTGGACTCGATGTTCGGGAGAATAGACCCTAAATTGCGTTGTGTCCAGAACTGCTCGGATGAAGAGGAGCTTCTGAGAGGGTATCAGGTGCGACTTCGACACATTGATGGAGAACCCCGGCAAATGCAGGAGGTTGGCCGTAGTCTGGAGGTGTGAGACAACGGCCTGGGGCAAGCCCAACTTCAACAGACAGTCGTCGAAAATAGGGGAAGACTGAAACACCCGATCTGTGCAGATGAGCTGCGACCACCGCCATCACTTTCGTGAACACCCAAGGGGCGCTGGTAAGGCCAAAAGGAGAGCACGGTGAACCGAAAGTGCTCGTGGCATACCGTGAACCAAAGGTAACGCCAATGGGCCGGCAGGACGGGGATGTGAAAATAAGCGTCCTGCAAGTCAAACGCTACCATCCAGTCTTGTGGGTCGAGAGCAGACGAGACCTGAGCAAGCGTCAACATCCTGAACTTCTTCTTCCGGAGGAAGCGATTGACGTCCCTGAGGTCCAAGATAGGACGCAGGCCCTTGTCCTTCTTGGGAACCAGAAATTAGTGGGAGTAACAACCACGACCTACTTCTGGGACAGGAACGAGCTCGATGGCTCCCTTGGCCAAGAGAGCTGAAACTTCCTGCTGGAGAAGGTCCAGATGATCCTCCGACATGCGGTGATATCGCGGTGACATGGCTGGAAGGGTAGTCTCAAAGGGGAGGGAGTAGCCCCCTCGGCATATCTGCAAAACCTACCTGTCCGAAGTGATGGTACGCCAGTGGGGGAGGTGATGGCGAATCCTGCCGCCCACTGGCGTTTGATGGGCCTGAAAGGTCGGACTAGGAGGGTTTGGAGGCTGCTGCAGAGGGGGTTGGTGGACTGGCCCACCCGCTTGCACCCGAAACCTCGCCGATTCTTTCTACGTCCCCTGCCACGCGAAGGTTGGGTAACTTGCTGCGGCCTGTGGCCCTGGGTGGGATGTAGCGGGGCACCCCTTCCGTAGCCACGAAAGGGGCGAAAAGCAGACTGCGTCGGACGGGAGGAGATGCCCAAGGACTTGGCCGTAGCCCGCGAGACCTTGAAGCGCTCTAGGGCGTGGTCTGCTTTGTCGCAAAAAGGGGACGCCCATCAAACGGCATGTTCATTAAGGTGTTTGGACATCCCCTGAAAAGCCAGTGGACCTCATCCAGGCGTAGCGACGAAGCGCTACCGACGTTGAAATAGTCCTGCCGGGGGCGAGGCTATGCGCTTGGACGTGATGGCCGCGTAGTTGCTGTGCTCCCGCAGCTTCGCCCAAACTTTAACACATCCTGATGTTAATATCCGTTCCTCAGGGCTTGAACTCCGGCACGAATAGACACCTGGACACAGCGGTGTCCGGGGGGGCCGCATGAAGTGTCTGTCTGCTGTCCCGCTACGGCTCGCCGGCGGAGAGGCCTGATCACCATTGCAAGCCGGGGACTGTGGTAGAGGCCTTAGCCACAGTGGTGTGGAGGATCTGTGAGTCTGTGCGGCTGCTCGCTCGGCTGATGGGAGACCCCCCCCGTCTCCTGCCTCCCTCTCCTACCTGAAATCCGAGCCCAGTACGCGTGATCGGACACCCAGTTCAGCCACACGCGGCCGCCATTGTTGTGCAGCTCGCTAGTGCGGGGTCGCGCACTAAAGAAGAGCGGAAGACTACCAACTTGCCCACACGCGGTGCTGCACACACCGCTACCGCCTATACCACGCCCAGCAACGAACTGGTGCTTCTTACACACTATTGGGCTCCTGAGGTACCGGCGCTTTGCAGACCCATGCGACACTGACTTTGGGGGTAACTGTTGATTGAGGGGTCGCCACCACCATAGACTGCTCACCGCTATCACCGAGTGTTTACGGAGACCCCTGAGACGCCCCTCTGCAGAGATCTACGTTAAACGCCACTGGTGACTTGGACATCTGGAGGATTCTCAGCAGGGGGCACATAGCGTGGAGGGCATCACCAGGTGCCTAGTACAATGTCCAGCGCTAAGGGCCCCAAGGTTCCATCGCAGAACAGACTGGATCACTTCACTTACCAAAAAGCAACCTCCCCTGAACCAGCGACCAAAGAAAAATCGAGCAACGGGGCAGGGAGTACACCACCTGAGCACACTCTGAAGGATGTAATGGATGCAATTGTGGGAGTGCGAACATCAATGGAACAACGTACCGACGCCATAACGGTACAAATCACCCTCATCAGGGCGGACCTCTCTAAGATGAGCGACAACGTGAAACAACACGAGGTTACTTCCTCTAGTCTGGTGGATGACGCGTCGCAGCTGCAGACAGAACTCCGGGAGCTTCGGTCCTTCAAGAAGCAAGAAGGGGATAAGCTGGACAACTTTGAAGGACCCTCTAGAAGGAATAACGTGCGCATTATTGGGATACCAGAAAAAGCAGAAGGACAACCGGTGGACCTGTTCGTTGAAGACCTTAACACAAATCACCTCTACCCCCCCAAAGGCCTGTCGCGTTTATTCGTGGTAGAGAGGGCCCACAGAGTCCCCGGAATTAGGCCTAAACCAGGGGCGCCACCGCAACCAATTCTGGCTCACCTGCTAAATTTCAGGGACCGGGATGTCATCTTGCAGAGTGCTAGAGTGGCCCTGCCGCTTAGGTATGATAATGCCACGATCTCCTTTTTTCCGGATTTCACCCAGAACGTACAGAAACTAAGGCGTTCCTTCCTTGCAGTCAAGAAACAACTCCGAGACAGGGGAGTAAAGTACTCGATGCTCTTTCCGGCTCGCCTACGGGTTGAATCCAACGGGAAGGCCTGGTTCTTCAACCGCCCTGAGGAAGTAATGGACTGGTTGGAGGGCTGGCGAGAGACCATAATGCCAACTGAGGTTCTGTAACAGACGGGTCAAGGTGAGACAGTGATTACAGACCTGGTAAGATACATCTCTGCCCTTGCACCGGTTGGAGGAGAGAGACACTGCTGTGATTCCGGGGGCTAGCATTCTCCCCCCCTCCCCCCCCCCCTCATTTTGGTCGAAGAACACTTAATATGAAGATTATTAAGACACTAAAGTAACCTAACTGAGGATAACACTTAGACTTTTTCTTTTGTGGTTTGGGCTGGCTGCGGGGGCGCTTGCTCCCAATAGTTACCTCATTTTATTGTTTGCTGGTTGGGTGACAGGCACTCTGCACTGTTATTATATCGGAGTAGTTGGGGTCTCAGACTGCAGGGTAGCAGGGTGGGGGGTGTGAGAAGTTGGCCCGATATGTAGTGCTCACTATTCTAGTGATCACTGTGTATCATTCCAAACGACCCTTATTGGTGATTGGTTGTAAGTCAACCTTATAGACCAGCTATCCTAGTAGCGTGGATACGAGCAGTCTTAGGCTAAACTCTAGAGGGCGTGTTAAGCCAGCTGTTTTACCACCACATTTACCCCTTGAACACCACGTGAAAGGACACCACACAAGTTGTTATGAAAATAAAGGATATTTATTTATAACAAGACTACCCTGGCTCTTTATGAGTCAGGGAGCTAAGCACACTACAAAACTCTTACGAAAATACTTCAAGTTGCACAATTTACACAAATGCCCGAGGGGCACGAGAAACCATATACACTAACAGTGAAATGCGAATGGTTAGAGTCTGGAGTTACTGATTCCGGAGTGATCCGATCAGTGGGACTAGACGAAAAAGGAACTGGACACTTGTAGAGCGAACCTGCGATGGAGCACCGAAATGCTCGAGTTACCTAGCCCAGAGGCTGCGACTGCGGGAGGTTCGGCAAGATGTTGGGAGTCCTCGTTGTAGTCTCAGGAGCCTGAAAGAAGAAGTTGCTGGCAGGCGACAAGTGACGATGTTCAGCGAGCTCCAAGCCTGGATCGGTGATGAAGGAAACCTGAAAGCAGAGGGGACTCAGTTCTCAACCGCTAGCCAGCGATCGTGTGGGCACCAGGAGGGTACCGGCTGAAGTCACCTCGACCAGGTGAGTGGATGACGTTGGACTCGGCTGTTCCTCGGACCAGGAGGCGCGGCGGCGACCAGGATGGAGGGCGAGCTGTCCCACGCAGGTGTCTGCTGTCGATGATGCTGGGCCCAGGAGTGGGGCAGCAGGTCTTGGCAGTGGCAAGCCCACGCGGTGGAGTCAAGATGGCGTCTGGAGTGGACCAGGAGGGTCCGTGGTACTCCTCTGTTGAAGGGGAGCAAGAGCCAGTCTGGAGCAACCAGACTAGTGATGAAACAATCGTGGTGCGTCGTGAAGAGGGCCACAAGCCGGTTCGGCAAGTGGTCGGACAACGCGGTGAACAGCAAGGAGCGGAAGGGCCCCCACGCAGATCTCGTGGATGCTGGGGAGGCAGACTTCGGTGCTGGAGCTGCTCAGGGTTAGGGCTTCTCAAACCCTAGGTGCACTCACTCGAGGGTCCCTCGGTGGGCGTGCTAGATAAGCGTCGTGCAGGTTCTGAAGATGGCCGGTCCCGCAGGTCTCGTCACACCTACGACTCTCAGCTGGGCTGATGATGTAGGTAAAAGGTCAGAGATGGCAGGGAACTCGGGTCTCGTCGAGCTGGGCAGTCTTGATCCGTAGGAGAGACTTACAGCAAACCGTAGCGCTTAGGTGGTGCCTGCTGGTGCAGGGTGGCTACTCCTTAGCCACAAGGGAGAGTCTTCAGGAATAGTCAAGAGTTCCTTTCGTGGAAAGTAGTTCAAGATTCAGAATTATCCAATTTGGGAAGGGGACTCGCTCCTACCTTTATTCTAAGAAAAGGGGCTGGCCCGTGACTAGGTCCTACCTATGGGTGGGGCCAGGAGGGGGGTGGTTACACCCCTATCCTTTGTCCGGCTTCGCCCCAGCTCAGGGGCTGGTGTGCCCCCGAAACTGGTTTGAGCCGGGCTATGCACAGTGAGCACCGGGGTGCCACTTGCAATCACCTTCCTTTCAGCCCTGCCTACCTGGGATACACAAACCCTGTCTGGGATGGTGCTAACACCGCCTTCGACAGGAAACCCTTTGTCCAAGCTCCCCTCGCTGGAAGGTCTCCCAGCAGCAGGAGGTCAGACTTGTGTCTGGTGGCAGCATCCATTTTGTGATGCTGAGGCTTGAGTCAACTTTAACCGGGGTTCAAGGTTACTTCCATGTCGTGCCCCTCTAAAAGGGGGGAATGCTAACCCCATCGCCAGAACTGGCGAGGGGTTCGTATTCCAATTCGTATGACACCTTACTCGACATGTGTAGGTGATGCGATGCCAAAGTTAGCAAATAACCGCAAGGATTATAATGCATTTAAAAGTAGTTGGCCCGCGTCACCATGGAACGGCTATTTGGACTTGGTTCCGCAAGCCGTCGACGGGCTCAGCTCGCGCCAGAGCACCGTCCGACATGATTCCCTGCACTCTGCCTTCAGGATTGATAAGGCCTGCCATAGGAGTGACTGATAGGAATCCATGTGTCCATTTTAGGGTTAGGTGTAGGAATACTACACCTACAGCAACGGGTGATTACACCACTTTGCCCCAGCTGTCGTGCAGCCAGTTGTGTCAGATTTGGGCGGCCATCCAGGGGTGGCATAAAACATGCTGCAGCCCCTGGTAGGCCCTGGGTACACCGATGCCCTGGATACCTGTGGTATGCTGAGACAGGGACTGACAGGGCGACCCAGTTCCAATTAGTGGATGCACCTAATGTACACGTGTGTTAATTTCGAGAGAGAACAGCTAGGCTGTGGGTCTGATTGGCAGGCCCACAGCCAGGGAAAGTCGTAAACCAATGAAGCAAAAGCAAAAAATCTGGGTGATCATAGGATTGCAGACCCTACTCTCCTACAGGGGGGATTTGGGGTTGGGGGGTGGGAGACGTTCAAAGAATTTTCCTTATACAGTTTAATTGGTTGGTAATCAATAGGAGACAGCTGTATTTTTTGCACTCAATACACAGATAATAACTGTACTCCTGCCCGCACAGCTAAAATTACTTCGCTGGAATGTTAATGGACTCGGAGATAGATTGAAGCAAACACTGGTCCTCTAATACCTCAAGCACCACTCCCCGGATGTAGTGCTTATTCAAGAGACCCACCTGAAAGGAATCACTTATAGAGCCCTCAACCGATGGGGTTATAAGATGATCGCCCATTCTGGCGATACCACCAACTCACGGGGGGTGGGTATCCTCCTGAAAACGACGTGTCCTTTTACTCTGCAACATTCACGGTCCGATGACGGGGGTAGATACGTGGCTGTCTCAGGGAGGTGGGAGGGGCACACCCTCAATTTAATCTCAGTCTACGTCTTCCCTGGACTCCAGCACACAACATTCACAGCCTTAGGGACGCTTCTCTTGGGACTCCCGGAGAGACTCCTCTTGGTGGGTGGAGACTAACGCGGTGGCTTCGGGTACCATGGACCGGCAACCCCTCCATCTAATCACTGGTTGCCTGACTTTGACTCCCTGGGATTGACAGACACGTGGAGGACATTTCATCCTACCAGTATACAGCACACCTGTTTTTTCGGGAGCCCACAAGAGCTTCTCTCGCATCGACTACGTGTTAACCCCTGCAACACAAACATCTTACATCCGGGAGGTCAAACATCTAGCTAGGGGCATCTCGGACCATTCCCCCCTCTGGGTGCAAATGGGGTTAGGAGAGGCACAGAGGGGTGGAATTGTGCCAATTAACCCATGGTATCTGCGAAACCCGCAGGTCAAAAAACAACTTTTGAAGTCTATCCAGTATTACTTTCAGGAGAACCAGGGCTCGGTTGAATCCCCTCTGATACTATGGGAGGCCTTTGAATCATTTGTCCAGGGGAGTGCCATATCTCTCAGAGCGGGGTCCAAAAAGGAGAAGCACAGAGAACTAGAAAAAATAGTCAGACATTTTAGACATAGAGAGGCTATTTTGGATGGGGGTCCATCACCAAACACGCTCCACCTCCTGCACCTAAAAAGGGAAGAGTACAAGCACATAGCCACAGATAAGGCCAAGGAGTGGGGGAAGAAAGATGGCAGGATCTACGAATGGGGAGATAAGGCCGGTAAGTTGATTGCCTGGCTCGATAAGAAAGAACGAGCCAGCAGATTAGTCTCTGAATTAACGGTTGAAGGCGGCAACACATTTAGTGACCTCATGGCAATAACGGAAACATTCGCGAAACACTGTAGCACAATATACCAATCCACAATGTCCCTGGGGGAGGAAGATTCTAGAGCCCTCCTGCGAGATATCAGACTGCCCACGTTCACCCCCGACGATAAGCTTTATCTCGATAGTCCTATAACGAATGCCGAGATAGCGCAGGCCATTCGAAGTCTTAAATCAAGGAAGGCCATGGGTCCCAATGGGCTCCCCATCGAACTGTATAAACTATGCCCAGACCTGCTCTCCCCATGCCTAAAGGAAATGTATGAAGAAAGTAGAAATGTGGGCACCCTCCCACCAGACCAGCGTCTAGCCTCTCTGGTGGTTATCCATAAAGAGGGAAAACCTAGGGAACGATGCTCTGCGTACAGACCCATCTCCCTTCTTAACGTGGAGCCCATAATTCTCGCCAAACTACTCGCTACCAGGTTAGTTAGGGTCATAAGAAGTTTAGTGCATGCTGACCAATCGGGTTTCATGCCTCAGCGGAACAAGGCCCTAAATTTGCGGCGAGTACATGGTGTCTTGGGCAGGGCTAGCACGATCCAAGAAGACGCCATTGTATTATCCCTTGATGCCTCGATGGCATTTGACACAATAGAGTGGTCATATCTCATGGCAGTGCTTGAGAAGTTGGGCTTCGGACCCACTTTTGCATCCTGGATCAGATTACTATATGCGGCACCACAGGCGCAGGTAGTAGTTAACAACAAGCGCTCCAGGGCCCCTGAATTGAGCCGAGGTACCCTTCAGGGGTGCCCGCTGTCACCGCTATTATTTGTTCTGTCCCTGGAGCCGCTGGCGGAGTGGATCCGGCAGAACCCGGTTATTCATGGACTGAAATGGTGGGAGGATCGCATATCACTATATGCAGATGACATTCTCCTTTTTTTAACCTCCCCCCATAGATCACTCAGAAGTATCCTATATATTTTTGCAGCATTTGGACTGCACTCAGGGTTTTCCATTAATTGGGATAAATCACTACTGTATGTTTCATTCATTTCAAAAACTTTATTCGATCATTAATTAATAATCATAAAAGTACATACATACATAGGTATTAAAACATGAGGATTCAGCAGATTATGAGGTAAACACATGTTTAAAAAAGACTGCTTTTCCTCAGACATATCGATTTTAAAATATATACAGCAGTAAAAAAACAGATGTCCTGTGAATTAAGGCCAAATAAAAGCCCCATGGCCGAAACAATATTGGATACATTATATTTTCTAAAAAGCGGTTTCAGATATACTTTTCGAAGATGGAGATAAAGAGGGCATAGCAATAAAAAATGCTCCGTACTTTGCTTTGTAATCCCATCACACGGACAGGGGGCAGTAGTATAAGTCTTCATTACAGGGTACGCAACAAGCAAATGAACAATCCCCATCCGTAATCTTGTCAATACATATTGGTGGGATCGGATGGTAACCAATTTAAGGTATCCTGGGAGCCCCATTTCTTCCTTAATATATGTCATAAAAAACATGTGAGGAGAACTGAGCAGTAGCTACGTTACGCTTTACCATGCTAACCCTCAGAAATTCATGTTTAATCTCACTCTTCGAGATATCTAAAACACAAGAAGGGTTATCACACACCGTAACGTTAAAAACATCATTAAATGTTCGGGTAATATAATTAAGCCAGGGGATGCGGGAACAATTGTCCATGTAAAGACAGTCTAAAATTATCTTTCTTGTAAAACCAGTCTGTTCCTTAGACCATATAGATCTCCATACTAACAGGGGTCTTAGTCTGATCAAGTCAGATAGATGTTCTAGACCAGCCTCCTGATGGATCAGCTTTGTTGAGGAAGAAGATGGTAAACAAAGGAGTTTTTTGACAAATTTGTTTTCCTCAACCTGGAGCATGTTGTTATTACAATGGCCCCACACTCCTGAACCATATAGGGCCAGAGCAACACATTTATGGCGATATAAGTACAACATATCTGGTATCCGTCTTGAGCCTAGCTTGGATGCAAATCTAAATAAGCCAAAAGAACACTTGGCCATTTTGGCTCTTACATTAATCATTTCGGGAGTCCACATCCCCCGACTATTAAAAGTGATACCCAAATAACAAAATGTGTCCACCACTTTTATAGTTTGGTCCATAACTGTAAACGGTCTTAGGTTCTTAATTTTCTTCCCACAGGGCATTATAAAAGTTTTTGAATTATTAATTTTTAATTTTCTCCCCTTAATAAAATCAGCAAATTTATTCATAATTTTTTGCAACCCTAAGGGGGTTTGTGAGAGCAGAACCACGTCATCCGCAAAGAGCAATATTGGGATGGACAAACCTCCAGCAGTCGGTGCATCTGCATTGGTGGACCGTAGTTCCGACTCAATTGCGTTAATAAAAAGGGAGAAAAGGAGAGGTGCAAGGACGCATCCCTGCCTAATTCCGGATCCTATTTTAACACTAGAAGTACACTCCCCCGATTGCCCGTATCGTATCTTAGCTGTCAGGTTCCTATAAAGTTGGGCCAAGAAATAGATAATATCTTGAGGGGCACCCATGTCCAACAAGGTTGACCACAGAAGACCATGGTCAACCAAGTCAAAGGCACTGGACAGGTCGGCAAAGCAAAGAAACAACGAGCCTTGCTTGGCTCGTGTATATTTGCATATGATAAGGTCTAGATTAATGCACTGTTCTATAGTGCCTAACCCCTTGCGAAATCCATACTGAGAATCTGCAAGGATCCCTTTTTCTTCTACCCATTCCTCCAAACGACTCAATAATACCCTACTCATAATTTTTAGGGAAGCAGTAAGGAGAGAGATCGGGCGATAGTTTTTTGCCTCACCCCTCTCCCCTTTTTTATACACCGGGATAATAGTTGATTCTCCCCAGGTTTGTGGGGCCGCAATCATAGCAGCAGCATTAAAAACCTTTGTTAACAATGGGCTCCAAATGGAAATCTCGGCTTTATAAAGGTCCACGGGTACCCCGTCAGGGCCCGGCGCCTTTCCCCCCTTACTGGCCCGGATGGCAGCATCCACCTCTAAGACTGTAATATTGAGAGGTATGGGGATATAAGCCAAGGTTTCCCTATCCCCCCCTACCGCTAGTCCTTCGGGGTTAAAAATACTGGTAAAATGAGACACCCATTGTTCCTCAGATACCTGGGCTGACATTACCGGGACTTCTTCATTTTGGAGGAAGGGACTATTGACAGTGGACCAGAAAAGCTTGGTATCCTTAAGATCCACTGCCTTAGTCAGGTTATTCCAGGCCTCTTCCCTTAGTTCCTGTTTCCTATCCCTCAGGTGTATTGAGTATTCCCTTCTAAGGGTTTTAACTGCTTCCTTATCTCTGGGTTTATCCTTAAGAGCAGCTTTGAGTCTTTGTAAGGATTTGGTACATTCCCTATTAAACCATCCCCCATTAGTCCTAGGGCCCTTTGGTTTTCTTCCAGTTAAGATTTCTGCAATGTTTTTATTAATAATGTCGAAACTAACTAGAATATCATCATTATCCTTTTCGGGTTAGAGACAGCATTCTACCTCATCTATACAAGCAGACACAATGGTACACAGTAAATGTTCCTCGTTTTGCCTACCCCATTTAATTCTAGGGCCATTGGGTCTATGTGGGACTATATCTGTCACTTCACCATGTAACACCTTTACTTTATCCCCCCACAAGGAGAGATACATTGTTAAACAATTATGATCACTTAGGGCTGGGTCTACTATTACGGGTAAGGAACACAAAGCTATAATACTGGAGGAGACAATGAGGTAATCGATAACCGTGGCACAATTCCTTCCTGTAAAGGTTGGTACCGAATTACCCTCGCTGTCTGCGCCAGGTAGCATAATACATAAATCCATTTTAAGCATAAGAGTATTAAGGGAATCCCCATAAACCGAATGTATAAAGTGGGTCTGGTCTTCCCCCACCTCATCCCCATGCCCACATACCCTATTGCCACTAAATGGGCACATGTGAATGTTAAAATCTCCGCCCCACAAAATATCAGGAGCCACATCACTACGCCCAAGTAACCTTTCCACCTCCGCCTCAAGTTCATCAACCATATCTGTTTTTGAGTGGTTAAAGGCATTGTTGTAGTGGTTTATAACTAAAACATTTCGCCCATTTCTGTTTTGTAACCACAACAACTGAGAATGCAGACCGACGGTCCGGTGGATTTTTACTCGAACCGGTAGCCTCACAGAAAGCAATATCACCATTCCACCACTGGCTCTCCCCATGTTGGATGGCTGGGCGTGGCAGTTATAAGCAACATACCCATCAAGATAGACATCTTCGGCCGCCCAAGTCTCCTGGAGACACAAGATATCAAATTGGGTTATAAATTCTAACCATCCTAGACAATCTATCTTGTTATTCCACCCAGCGATATTCCAACTCGCCATCTTATATCCCCGTTCTGTTAGACTAACAGCCTCAATGGATGGTGGGGGTAAGATGTGGACATGGGTTGCTTCCCCTGGCATGGGGTCTTCAGATAGTAAGGTCGGGCTTGTACTTCCATTGGCCCAGGTAGGAGCAACAGAGTTACAATAAGGCTGGGCAGAATTAGATGTATTCCCCCTAAAACTACATGTAGCATTATACCCAATGGGTGAGTTAATATCAGTTGGACCTTTTTCCTCCGTGCCCACACCCGTGTCACCCCCTGTGTCTCCATAGAATTCCTTCTCCCCCTCCCCTGTGGCTCGATGGCATCAATCGCAGTCTTCCAGGCCACTCAACACCTACACTACTGTATGTACTTCAGGGCGCCCCTCCTCGTTTGACGACTGCCTCATTCAGATCGCACAAGTTGGATTCCGTAATCTGGGAATATTTGTTACACCAGACCCCAAACTGCACTATGACAGGAACCTGCGCCCACCTCTACAGAGGTTGCGGCGAGATATCGCTGCATGGAAGACGCTGCCTCTCTCACTTCTGGGGCTGGCAGCATTATTTAAAATGAAGTCTGTGCCCCGCTTCCTGTATACATTACAGAATGCGCCTAATCTGGTGCCAGCCAGTTATTTCAGGGAAATAGAAGGTCTTCAGAGGTAATTGAGCGGGAGACCTCGGATAGCACATAAAAAGCTGGTCCTCAACTGGTGTGGCGGTGGCATAAACCTTCCAGATATTAAAACATATTACTGGGGACCATCCCGGTGTGACCTCCCATGCGCTACATCCACTCACTCCAACAGGAGCTATATCATTTTATCTTGGCAGGGAAACGCCCACGAGTGCGTCGAGAGATTGCCTACCGATCTCCGGATGAAGAGGGGCTGGGAATTCCCCACCTATTGACTTACTATAGGGCGGCGCAACTCCGATATCTCGTTGAATGGAGTAGGCCTGAATCAGAGAAACGATGGCTATTTCAAGACAGGGCGATGGCCGGTCTTTCCTTGTGGAAGGTACCATTCCTAAAGCCTTCAGATAGACCGACATATCTTAACAAATCTCCTATCACGCGCTCAGTGGTGCGGGTCTGGGACGCGGTGGCGACCCGGCACCATCTCACCTCCTTCCCATCGCCACTTACGCCCCTAATCGATAACCCAGCCTTCCCTCCCGGCCTTGATGCACGGGCGTTCCCAGAGTGGCGGGCTTCGGCCTGTAAGTCTGCTGGGCATCTATTTGATATTGACGGCTTCCTCCCGTTTGCTGAGGTGACCGGCTGGCATGGCATCAAACATCCCAAACGCTTCCAATACTTCCAAATCCGCCATTTGTTAATGCACCCTGACATGCGGCCTCTGGTTAGCCGACATCTCACGACCTATGAGAAATGGCTTTTATCGAAGCATTCTGACCGCCATTTGATCTCTGACCTTTATCGTCTGTTACGTCCCCCGGCCCTCCTGGAGCGCTCTGCTGGGCAGCGCCGATGGGAGACAGAGCTAGGTAGGAGTCTCTCCTGGAAGGAATGGCAACAGATTTACTATAGAGCTAATCATACTGCCAGAAACACAGCGAGCAGGGAAACAGCGGTTAAAGTTGCCCTTTACTGGTACCTGACCCCGGCCCGCCTTAATAAAATTAGCGCAGACCGCAGCCCCACCTGTTGGAGGGGTTGCGACGAAGAGGGCACGTTGACGCACATCCTCTGGGACTGTAGGGAGGTTACGGGGTACTGGACTGCAGTCCTTAATGATATCGATACTTATTTTGAAACGGAAATACCCCGCTTCCCCGCCTATACTCTGTTAGGGCTGCCTAATGCCAATACTTTTCCGCTGAAATCTATTCGGGGGAACCAAATAGGGTTAGCACTGGGCGCAGCAGTACACCACATATTAGCGCTCTGGGGTACGCAAACTCGCCCGTCCCATACTGGTTGGTTGCACAAATTGTGGTACATTATTGGGATGGAACGTATACACGCTGCCCTCTCTCATTCTTCTGATTCCTTCCGCACTATCTGGCGTCCTATTCTGGCGCTGTCCCAGATACCTCCGCCTGCTTAGACTTACCGACGCCCCACAGTCTAGGGATACAGCTTAGGGGCTGCCTCACCTCCGCACTTCCATAGCTCAGCTACACACGGATATCTCAAGGGGTGGAGGGTAGGGGGGAGGGTGTTGGGTTTCGGAGGGAGGGAGGGGGGAAACGGTGGATGGGCGTGACGGGGAGCTGCACTGGAAACTGCTTGTCATCAGTATACTGTCTGTCACCACTCTCGGCGCTTCTAGACAGGATATGCTGTTTCAGCTATGTATTGGCGTTTGCTAGGCCTGGGGTGGGCAAGGCTGGGTTTGCTCCACTGTTATTCCACCTGCCTGAAATTCATAAATAAAGTTATTTAAAAAATATATATACACATTACTGGGCCGCTCAACTTGCTGCCATCAACCAGGCTACTTACCGCGACCCCCATGATCCAGGATATGCCATGGATAGATGGCTTTTGCCGGGCGGAAAATTTCAGGTGGCACTGTACTCCCCGCGGAGAAAATTGTCGCTCACTGGTCCAACCGAACATGCGGTGAGGATCTGGCATGACGTCCAAAAAAGTATGGGCTGGAGGGATAAACGGACTCTTGCCACACCTCTTTGGGACTCGGAACAACTGGGTCTGTTGTGGGACTCCAAGGAGTTTGATAGATGAGACCTTATAGGTATTTCGTGTATAGGTGACCTTTGGTCCAAGGGAGAGGTGCTATTATTTTCTGCGCTGAAACAACAATATGACTTGGCGGATACAGAATTCTTCCATTATCTACAGATCCGCCATGCCCTCTACGCGAACATATCAATGGGTACATCGCTCCCTGACTCCTCCCCGCAGGAGGATAGACTACTAGATGGCTACTTGCCGGAAAAAGTGGTTTCTCTTACGTATAAGAAACTATTGCACAATACCCCTGACCCCCTTGAGAAGCTTAGGAAGCACTGGGTGGCAGACGGCCTTGAAATAGATGACGTTGAATGGCGGGAGGCGGTTGCGTCCCCCCGGGAAGTGGCTATCTCCGCCCGATTGAGGCTGGTCCAACTCAAGATCCTTCATAGGATCTATATCACAGGACCACAGTTGTTGCGCATGGGGAGAGAGGGTGGGAGTGAGTGCGGTAGAGGGTGTGGGCAGGAGGGTATGTTTATGCACATCCTGTGGGAATGCGACCATATTCAGATTTTGGCAAGCTATACATCGGACCTTTAGGAGGGTCCTGCATAAAACCATACACCCGAAGCAAAACGCTGCCTCCTTAACATATGTGAGTCAACAGACCTTAACACCTCCGAGAAAACTTGGGTAACCCTGGGTCAAGCAGTAGCAAAACGAGACATAACACCTCACTGGGGGTCTGACATGCCACCTACACTATCAAAATGGAAACAGAACCTGGACTGGTGCATGTTTCGGGAAAAGACAATGTACATAGCCCGGGGGTGTCCAAAAAGTGTTTTTTTTATCTGGGGCGCCTGGAATGCTTACAGAGGTGGCATATGTGAGGCACCTGTGCTACCAACAGACGACGCTGACCTGTCTTCGCAAGTCCAAGCATCGAAATTTTTCGTGATGTAATACTGCAATTTGCTATATGTGTATCGTAGACGATTGAAATTTTTTATTTTCTATTGCAATGCCGCTGTCTCATTGTACTTGCCCAGAGAGTCGGTGGTGTCCAGCCCACAACGGATCGCAAACTTTGCTGCATCTCTCCCGGCGGCGACAGCCTGGGAGAGCAGTGCCCGGGCCTCCTCCAGACACTGAAGCTGCACTTGCGCCACCGTAACCCACACTGAGTGAGAATAACGGCCCAAGAGACATGCAGTGTTTACAGACCGCAGTCCTAAGCTGGCAGAAGAGAACATTTTCTTGCCAAGATGGTTCAGCTTCTTGGATTCCCTTTCCATTGGAGCGGTAGGGAAGGCGCTTTTGGAGGTGGAGGCGTGGACTACCAAGCTCTCCAGGGTGGGTGTTGGGAGAGGAAAGAGGGGTCGCCCGGAGCCGGCCAGTGGCGTCAGGCGATCATTTTGTCCACAGGAGCCCCAGTGGTGGGCCTGGACCACGTGCCCAAAAGGACGTCAGTGAGGGCCTCATTAAACAGCAGCAGTGGCTCCGAAGAGCTCGCAGCCAGTTGAAGCACCTCAGTCAGGAGGTTAGTCCTCAAGGAAGCTCGAGATTGAGAGTCTCGGTCACCCTACGCAACACCACAACGTAGGACGCTCCCTCCTCCATAACCACGGTAGGAGGAGAACACATGCCATGGTAGGGTGAAGTGTCAAGACCACTGGCATCCCCCAGTTCCTCTCTCCAGTCCTGCTCAGTATCTAGCTGGTCAGTTAAAGGGTCACCTGACCCCTCCCAGTCCTCATCATCGTCCTCTGGGTGCCACTGTTGGAAAGGGACCCCAGGAGTGAACAGGGGCATGAAAACCCCACCCGGTGCCGGAACCGGCATCGGACGACACTGGTCCAGCTCCGTGTCCACTTCGGGAAGGAGAGCCGAGGTCGACGTCGGGCAGGGAGCCGACCGGCGCAGAGCGCGGTAGTGGTGCCATAGGAAGCGGCGCCGGTGGAGGAGTGACGAGGTCATCCGGCACCGATCCGGATCCGGGCCTGCGGCACCGAAGCTGGAGTCGCCGGCAGCAAAGACCTAGGCCCCCCAACTGAGATCGCCAGGCCCGAAGGCGCGCCGGTGGGGTTGGTCCACCCAAAGATGGCATGCATTGCCTCGTAGAATGTACGAAGCTGGGCGGGGGTCGCTCCGGGTCCTGGAAAGGTAGGGAAGCTGGGACTCGACCATTAGGCCTCCACGTGGGAGTGGCACCACCCGCGCGCCTAGTCGGATCAGCCGACCGACGAGAAGTTGAAGAGCGACAATGCTTCTTCGACTTCTTCTTATGCTTCGACATACCCGACCCAGAGTGCGAAGACTTCGATGACTTCGAGCCGGAATGGTGGTGGCTCTGCGACCGGTCCTTCGACATCCCTCTCGACCGGGACCTCGAACGGCACGGAGCCGACTGCCGGTGTTCAAGCAGCTTTCGGCACCATCAACCGGCAGTGGGAGCACGACTTTGGGTCGTGGTCGCACTCCAGGCAAAAAAGACACACGCAGTGCAGATGTGTCACCGACATCATGAGATGACAGGAACCGCAGGACTTGAAACCGGGCATCCCTCATGCACCTTGTCGGAGTCGAAGGCTCGAGAAAAGAAGTCGAGAAAAGTCGAAAAAAAGTTAGTCAAAAAATGACGGAGTTACTGCTCTTCCCGGATCTGCGCTGGCTGGCGCGGAAAAAGAAAGAACCGACATCAGTGCGCGAGGGCGGCGTGTAAGTAGCTGCTGCGACGTCATCCCGGCGACCACGACAATGGACGCGGAGCCGACCGACGCCACCTTCCGACGCGCAAAGGTACTGCTGACGAAAAAACTTTCCAGATCCAGTCTGACGCCTGGGGGTAATTCTAAGGTAAGGAATCTATAACATGTTTCTTTCAGATAGTAGAGAAACAGTTCCAAAGAAGATGGACTCCTTATACTTCCCATAGCTGTGGTGCAACCTGCTCAACATACTCTGCCAAAGTACAGCCAAGAGGTAATCCACACAAGGATACATATCACCCACTAATGACTTAATTGCAGCTTTTATCTATTCAAACATGAATGGTGCAGCAAGTGTTTCCATGGCATACCGCAGTGATCAATCAATAATGGAATAGGAACTTTGGACTTACAAATTAGTCTAGTGTGAATATACCAAGGATTATGATATGCAGCTAACAGCAAATAGTTAACATTAGACACATTCCAGTTGAAGGCTCTAAAAATCCTTAATGTGCCTGGCCCGTAATATACAGTACCCTAAACATCTGAAGTTATTGAAGGGTGAATGAAGTACATGTTCAAAAAGTAAGCATATCAATCATTATTCTCAATTTAGAGCCCGCTTTTACGCCAAGAGCATTCCAAGGCTCTTTGCAGCTGTTATTCTCAGGGATACATTGCTATATCCTCTGGCATTTTTCCAGGAATTGGCTTACAGCCTCAGGAATCAAGAACAGCAGATTCCCATTATGCTCTATTTGGAGTTTGTCAGGATGAAACACAGAATACCTAACCTCATGTTGATGCAGTCTTCTTCACCATCAGTAATTAGGATCTAGCCTCTTGAAACAACATAGTAAAATCCAGGAAACATGAGACTGCCTCCCTTACATTTCAAGGTGTTGATCGTTTAATTCAGATTATAGTGGATTATGGGCAATTGATTTTAGACAGATCGAGGCATAAGTGCAAAGTTTGGTGTGCACGATATACCACAAGGAGTGTGGAGAAAACCTCTCACCCAACAAGCTGATGAGCAATTCCTCAATGAATGCTTTGATAGTTGCCATAATGTTCCATGTCGAAGATGGGTCTTTCAACCTGGTCAGTCTGATAACATATTTTCCATCCTCTCTTACTTGGAAAAGTCTTGCTACTAAATTATTACTCCAACTCTTGCCACTGCAGCCTGGAGTCACACCAGTTTGATAACGATCTAGGACACTGCATAAGTAACTACAGCACAATTTGCACTATGGGAAAGCCTTTTTGTGTGATCCCGACTCCATTCCATTCGGTACATCCACACAAGGTTGTTTGTCTGCTAAAAGATGGAGCAATATCTTACTAGTGCACATAAAAGTCTGTCTCAATGATGACCTTTTAACTTTGACTCCACCATGCAAGTTAAGTCTACTCCTCTCACAATTCCACAATCAGAACACAAGCCAGTGACATCCCTCAGGAACTGCAGGCTCCTATGCAGGAATAAATTGTGTAGCAAGCCGAATTGGAATCATTACTGGCCCAAACAAGGGAGGCTACATGCGTAATGACAGGATAATTATAATTTATATGTTGAGCAACAAAAGCTGCATAATTAATCATACTTCCAAATATCACCAAGCCTAAATATGTTTTGGGGAAGTCAGACAAAGAAAAAGTCTTCATACACATACCCCGATCTCCAAATCTCCAGGCATTTACTATACTACATTATTTTGCCTGGCAATAAGCTCAATGTTAATACATCACCTTCCTTTTCCATTATCCCAGCCATCTAGTTGGCAGTTGTCTCAGAGTTGTAAGATTATGCTCTCTTTCCCCTCGTGTCTGGAAGCATTGTAAGTAAGTAGCACCTTTTAACCATGCTCCATTTTATTGAGAGCAAGGTGTTTGATGTGATGCGCAGACAGATGAAGAGAGATTAATTACAGGACCCTTGTGCACTATCTCCAATTGCAAATTAAGCTCAGGACCAATAAATAGTATCTTTACTTCACCACAAATCTGGAATGCTTAACAATTACAGCCTCTACTTGTTTTAAAAAACACTGTCAAGATTGGAGAGGGTTTTTTGCATTTTCTTACTGTGGCCTGCCAGGATTTTTGCTGGCTTAGCAAGTTATATCAAAAACACTGACAGCAAGGAGTGTGGTGTTTCTGGGGCTCCTTGGACAAGAACGTTTGGATGATAGACTGTGTGAAGCAAGTTATTAACAGCTGACTCCTGTGCTGAAGAGCAGATCAGTAAAAGACTTCAAATGAAAAGGTGGTTAGCTACAATATTATAAGTAGGCAGTGTACGGCTCCAAAGTCAGGCCTGCCACTATGCTCATGGGTTTTAAGCCAGTATTCGCTACAAGACGTCAGAATGGTGTGCAATATGCCTCAACTGCACCACCTTATTGCGAGAGCCAGGTGAACTAAGGTGTTTGAAATCCTATGGTCTAGTGATCGAAAGGTAGAGTGATGGTTATTGTGATCTATATGATTTATTCATAATAGATGGAATAGTCGTCTGGGTGGCAGAGGGAGCTGTCACTCACTGAATTAGCAGTAGCTCCGCCGGGTAATCTGGGTAGCTCTGTACAAGTTACACTTAAGGTGCAAGGCTTGATTATAGCTGGCCACCAAACTCGAGTGAAAAATCAACAAACTGTGCTGCCATAGTTTAATCCAGGCTTGGTAACATCTTCTGATGCGAAGCCTGCCCTCATTTTACGGTGCATCCTGTGGCATACTGCAAATTGATAGAGCCCTGTCCCTGAGCGTAACCACATAAACTTAGGTAATTCCTAATAGTTTTCATCAAATTATTCTATTGATTGAAATTGCTATAGGAAATATTTTATTTCATATCTACCCCCCCCCCCCCCCCATCCTCCCTAGTGGGTCCACACTTTTTTTTCACCCCAAGAATTTAGAGTGATCTCTAAGCCACTAGCATTTTGGATGGCAAGATAGCCACCAGCCTCACTTTCTACAGAAGAGAGTAGGTGGGCCACCTACTACGGTTATCATAGAGCACATTAGGATGCGGGTCAGAGCCAAATATGTTGCCTCTGGCTTAAAGGGTTGTATGGCTTGCGCAAAAACTCTGTCAGAGGGAGGCGGAGCATGGTCTATCGACACCTAGGCAAGAAATGACAGTGATCTTCCGGTCAGGATCCCAGAAGCTCCTTGGAGCGCGCAGGTGCAGCAACTCCACTCACCCTCTGGTTTTCATGCTGCATTCTGGCACTGGGTTTAACAAGCAATCACAAGTAGGGGGAGGGTGAATAATATAGGTGTAAAATAAAAAAAAAAAGGAGGCAATCTGCCATTTCTTAAAATATGTAAAGTTCACACACCATTTACATATCGTATTTTCTCCATCACAACTCTGTTTTTGTGTTTGTTGCCTCACTTACTATGACATCCAGTCAAGGTGTCATTTATCCTGCGCCTTTCCTACAAAACCAGGCAAACCTGATTTGAAGTGGACAGAGTGGTTGAGAGATTTTGAAAACTATCTCACTGCCATTGACGCTCATGGTTATTCTCCCTCGAGGAAATTAGCCTTGTTGGTTAATCACCTGGGTGTAGCCGGCCGCAGGGCTTTCGACAATCACGCTATCCTGCCCCTACATCTGAAGATACTGTATGGAACGTTTTCATCAAAGGCAAACTGCGCATTGTGAAACAATATTCTGACTCCTCTGAAGAATCATTGGAAGATTACGTAGCAACATTAAGAGTTTTAGCTGAAAAGTGTAAGTTTGGTCCAAATGTTGACATTTACTTATGAGACCAATTTGTCTTCCATTGTTACTCCAAGAAGATTCAAGAGCGCCTTCTCACCTCTTGTAATCCTACTTTAGCTGGAACGATTGACATTGCCAACAGCATTGAAAGGTCAATTGTCACATCTAAAGTTTTGTCTGGTCACGGTGATCAAACTATGGTTCTTCCTACACAGTCCACCATGCACCCTGCAGCTCCTTCCCCTGTGAATCTAGTTTCTGATGAGAATGTGGTTTATGCCATCAACTCTAAACAAACCTCTGACAAGAAGTTTTCTAAGAATCAACCTGTTAGGAGCCAATTGGTCTGTTTTCGTTGTGGGTCCAGAAACCACATGGGAAACAATCCCAATTGTCCAGCCATAGGGAAGAAATGCGTTAAGAGCCGGACATTTGGACATTTTCAAGGTGTGTGTAGGGGTGGGATGAATACAGCGTCCAGCAGTACTTCCAGTAGTGTTAATATTTCTAACATTTCATTAGTCACTCCTGACGTCCAAGACTGTACTTCCCAGTTTGCTAACATTCTAGTCACTGTTGACGTTCCTGACATGTCTGACAAACCCATTAAAGGGCTGTTGGTTGATATTTCCATTGATCGTAAAACCATTTTAACTATGGACGATTCGGGAGCTCCTGTCACTATCCTAGCAGATCAGACATTTTACAAATTATGGCCTAATGGTTTGCCACTTTTTACTCTGGATATCAACCCCAAAGCCTTTGGGGAACAGGACATCAATCTGATAGGTTACTTTTAGGACAGAGTGGAGTATCTAGGTAGATCCGCTAAAACCTGAATTTATGTGGCCGTCAAAGAAAGGGACATCATAGGATGGAAGGACCTTCCCTCCTAGGCATCATCTTGTGTCCTGGGCAAGATCCTCCCATTATTTTGGGTGATCTTCCTTCCAACATTCTGTCAACCAACCGGACTCCATTGTTGAAAGGCTAGTACAACCCTTTCCTGGTGTATTTAAAAATTGTGGGTGCTGTCAAAGGTTATGAATACACTATTATGCTAAAAAAAAAAAAAAAAAAAAAAAAGACGCTGTTCCTATTGTACACAAGGTTAGACCTGTGCCTGTGAGTGTCAGAGAGGGTTTAAAATCGCTACTCACAAATCTCCAGACCGAAGGTATCATTGCTCCTATTGATGCCTCGGAATGGATTTCTCTGGTTGTTTTGCCGAATAAAAAGGACTGGAGACCTGAGGTTATGTGTGGACTTAAGATCCTTTAATCAAAACATTCTCATGGATTGTCACCCTTTACCACACATACATGAAAGGCTAGCCAATATCGGTAAGGCCATGATTTTTTCCACTATTGACTTACATTCCGCCTACCACCAAATCCAACGCTGTCCAAGCTGTCAAGCACTCACTGCTTTTGTGACTCCTTTTGGTGCCTTTAAGTATTTGAGGCTGTGTTTTGGTCTCACCTCAGCTGCGAGTGTTTTACAGAAGCTCATGGACAGTCTTTTTGGTGACCTTTCACAACTGCAAGCGTTTCAAGACGACATCTTAATCCACAAAGAAACCAAGGAGGAACACTTACATATTCTTGACAAGGTACTAACTATCTTGCAAAATAGAGGCATGACTGTAAAAAACAGTAAATGCAAACTACTTGTTGATGAGGTTGAGTAACCTTGGTCATATGATCTCAAGTGAATGTATCAAACCAATGTTTTGCAATGTTGAAGCGCTACGTAATGCTACCCCCTCCTGTTGATAAGGATGCCTTACGCTCATTTCTTGGGCTCTGTGAATACTATGTTATGTTTGTTCCTGGTTATGCACAACTAGTTTAACCTTTAAGGTGTCTTCTTAAGAAGAGTACCAAATTCATATGGAGTGACAATCTCTGTGATATCTTTGAGAAGGTGAAACTTCTAGTCATAAACGCACCCGGTGTGCACCCTTCTGTTACTAACACCAGTTCTTTCATGACTGTGGATGTTAGTCAGAAAGGACTTGGGGCTGTTTTTTGGCAGTGGGTGGATGGTAAAGAAAACACTATTTCTTTTGCATCCCGTGCCTTGACACCCACTGAATGCAATTACAGTACTATCGAAAGGGAGGCCCTTACCATTGTCTGGGTAGTTCAGAAATTTAAAACTTACATTTGAGGAACCAGATGTGAGGTTTTCACCGATCACAAGCCTTCGGTAGCTTTATTGTCTGGTAATGGACTAGGTCAATCTTCTGCAACGCTAGTCAGGTTACTTTCCAAATTACAAGAGTATAACCTTTTTATCAAGTACATTCAGGAAGGCAAAAACGTCCGAGCTGATGGTCTCTCTCGTATTCCTCTCCCTGATTGTAGCGAAGGTGAAGACGACTTTCATAAGGATTGTGTGGTGGCTTTGGTAGATACAATTTCCATGTGCAGTGGCAGTATCTCACAAGATGAATGGGCATCCGCTATGGCACTGGATGAGACTCTTAAGAAAGTAGAGTTGTTCATCAAGAGCAAATGGCCTGCTATTAGGAGCTTGAGCAATGACTTAAGATATTTTGCACAAATTAGTGAGGAATTATCCTTTGAAAATGGAGTTTGTGTCAGGAAGGGTCTTTTTGTTCCTCCTATTTTCCTGAGAGAGAGAGAATCATCAACATCGCACACGAATGCCATTTACGTATTTTTACCACTTGCAAAAAATTTAAAAACATATACTGGTGGCCAGGTTTGGACAAACAAGTGGCTCTTTTTGTAAATAATTGCCCACGCTGTGTTGTCTCTGACAAACACTGGAAAACAACCAAGAAACCTTTGTTCCCAGTTCCATTTTGTGATTTCCCCTGGGATAAGATTGCTTTGGATTTTTCAGGGCCTCTCACTTTATTAACTTCATACAAAAGGTATTGCTTAATTGCCATTGATTACCATTCCAAGTGGATCTATTATTCTTTTGTACAAGGGACCAACTCCTCCACTGTTGTTTCCTTTCTTCAAAACCTCTTTAGGATTGAGGGCACTGAGTTGTGTTGTCACAGTTAACGGCCAACTTTTCCTTTCCCATCAGGTTACCGATTTTCTGCGGAGGTCTGACGTAAAACATTGCCAAGTTGCCTTATACAGTCCCTCTTCCAATGGTCTTGTGGAGAGAGCCAATTGATTCCTTAAGGAAGGGGTCCAAACCGCCATTACAGCCAATGTCGATGTAGGTGATTTCCTGCAAAAAACAGGTGCGGGCTTGACAGCCCCGCATTCCACCACTGGAGTTACACCTTTCAGGCCTCTCAGGGGAAGAGAAGCCAGGTCAAAACTCATGCCTAAGTGGTTCAATGACTTGGCAGTGGGTTCTGCTCTGTCTCTAAAGAGAAACACCCTAGTACACCCACAATTGATCAAAAATAGGGTTGCCGCAAAACAGTTACTGCAGAAGAAATCCTATGATGGTGTTTCTACTTCCCAAGGTCCTGTTCTCAAAGTTAACGACGGGGTTCTTATCAAAAAACCTTATAAAGTATGCAAAGGCCAGTCTAGATTCACTCTACCGGTTTGTGTTTTTAGAGTCACCAAGCCTTCTGTTCTCTAGAAAGCAGGTTGGTGGAACAAGAAAGTTATCGAACTTACAGATTTATGCTAACAGGTCTGAAGAGGATTCCGATTTCACTTTTGGTCCAGGTATGGACATAATTAATTTCCCAAATGCATCTAATGTTAATTCCGACCTAACCAAACCTGCTTCGTCTTCATGTTGTTCTAATGCTGTCTCACCTTCCCATTCACGTTCTTCGCCCGAAGATGGGACCTGCACGCAATCAAGAGTTTGTAGGTTACCTGTCAAATTTTACGACTATGTTTTGTATTCGTTTTTGTGTTCCATGGGGAGTGGGGGGTAATGTGGTAAGTTGCTCACTGTAATGAAGTTGCTTACTGTACCTTTAATGTTTAGAATGCAACACTTATTGCGTTGTGCCATGTTCTACTCTAGCCCTTGCAGTTGCTGTTTGTCTCTTGTTCCTGCAGCTGCTTCTGCCGTGGGCTCCCTTATTGCATATCTTTATTTGCCTTGTACAAATAAAGCTCGCTTGGATTATAAGTGGTGTCTCTGAAAGTTCCTGTTTTTCCCCACCACTACACTGGCAGAGCGAAATCAGAGTTTGAATTCATTCAAAAAGCAGGTCTGGACAAAAGAGGGATTGCAAATTACATTTCTTTTATCATAGAGATACAAGAAACAACGGCAAATTCCACACATTTTTGCTGCCACTCCCAAATTAATTTGTTTTTATACACATTAATAAGTAGTGTTAAGGGGAAGTGAAAAGCTACAGTATCCAATCCCCTTGGGAGAAAATGTTACAGAAAGTGCTTTTGAGACCGGAGATTTGACTGCAAGTTTCATAAACCACAAAGTGAATGGCAAATCCGCTGCACCCTCTTTCAACCGTGTTGTCATTGGCAGATGGCTGTTGGAACTGGAGACTGTAGTTTATGCTTTACCTACAACTGCATTTGAAAAAGCCGCAACTGGGGAAGCAGGGCAAGGGTGTCTGTCCTGTTCTTTCTATTGCCCGGCCCCTAGCACAGTGGTCGCCCACGAGTAATTATAGGAAAGATAAATGGCTCCACCCCAATCCAAGAATGAAGATTTGTTGGTGCATTCCAGCAATATTTCTACAATTCTGTAGAGGTTCTCCACATCAAACTGTATTAGTGTATTCATACTCCTCACTAGATACATTGAATTCAGACACGTACTGAACTGATGCAACTGAAACAAAATCATGATGTGTTTTACTGTGTATTTGTAGCTTAGGCTAATTGGACTCAGTAAGGCCTCGTTTCCATCTTTGGTAAAATGGCTGCCAAATCCCGATATTCATTTAGGGTCGAGATTTTCGAGCTCAACAACACATACAGCAAGATGTGAACGGTTTAATTCGTATGACGTAATATTCTTGAAGAACTCACTAGAGAGGTGCTTCCCAACCCGTTCAGAACCAAAACCTTTTGCAACCCACCTTAATACACATCCGGTGGGCCGATTTTGAACTTACTAAAGCATCATGTGGTGGCGCAATTTTGCTGATAAAACTATGAAGCACACAATAACGTGTTAAAATTGGGTTTCTGTGAGGGGCGTTGGCAGAAACATGGCCTTGTAGTTTGTATTTGTGGAGAGCTCTGGCCGAGCCACTGAATAAATCCGCACCGAATCCTGCTGTTGTACGAAAAGCCCGTTGCAACTTGAATGCCCTGCGAAACGGTGAAGCTCAACCGGGAATGCTTTTGCGGAAATAGAGCCCAGTCCCTAGGGCCGACGGATAAAAGGATTTCCAGGCTGCAGGGTCGGACCGCCCGGGACTCCGCAACATGGCAGCCTGCATTGCCCGAGTATTTCTCGATCCCCGCCTGTGGCTGTTCCGCCTCGTGGAAATCGTGGATTGCCCTGGGAACGCCCAACTGCCGTGGGTGCTCTCATAACTGAATCGGGCAGGGAGACGCGTGAAGGTCGTCCTTCTCTCCCTCCCAACCCTCTGCGTAGATGGCAGGGGCCGAGCTGCAGGCGAAGCAGAGGAGTATCGGAGGGGGCCTCGACAGCCGCGGTGCGTCCATTGGGGCGTAGGGGCGTAGCCCCACCAGCCCTGGACCCGCGTTAAAGAAATAAAATAAATAAAGTTTTAAACTCGAAATAATTAATTACTTACCAGGCATTTACACGGCGCCGGGCAGCACCCGACTTTATCGGGAGTGTGCAGGGGGGGGGGGGGGGGGGGGCGGGCCGGGCTGGCTGGTGACGTCTGTGTTTTATCCCCGCATGTATGCTTCGGGCAGCAACTTGCCCGAGCATACGCACCCAGGCCGGCCCCATTAGCTAGGGGGGGGGGGGGGGGTGCAGGACCTGCTGGCGGCAGCGCTGGCAGCAAAAGGGCGACAGGGCGAGGAGTCACTGTGCCCTCCAAGCCAATCCTGGTGCTGCATGCAGCGCCACTGCGCCAGGATTGGCCGGTCACCGCAGGGGCGGGCAATCCATATTGGATGCCGAGAGCGTGACGTAAGTAACGGTCGGGTTGGTTCACTAACTTCACTCTGTCTCCACTCTCGACAGGGACGGTGTGTGTGCTGTGGCTACTGCTTGCGCAGGACCTTCATTAGTTCGTTGAATCGTTCCCATAGGTAAGATACAAGTATTTAGTATAATACTATATTGCTGAGGGCCCCCGCACATTAATATTGCAGGAGATGAATATTTCAACATATCAGACTGACACGTGGCTCTTTCTCCAGTCTGTAATAGATTAGTATGTGCGCAGCACAAACCATCGCAATGACGTGACCTTTTTGAGTTTTAACTTTTAAAATGTCATTTTCTAATTCTATCTGCTCAGAGGGAGCCACTTGCGTCTTGCTGATGCGGCCCTGTCTGCCGCGGAAGCGGCGTCCAGTCCCGGTGCATTGTGGGGCCGTGGCGCGCGGGCAGACTGTGTGAATCCGTGGCACGGGCAGCCGCAGACTGTGTGAATCCCTGGCGCGGGGTGTGTCCTCAACCCGGTGCTGTCTGTGCACGGCTTGTTAGCATCAGACATGACCCCTTCATGCCTCACTCATGTTATCTGGCCTGGCAGTGACATTGCATGCTTGCGGGAACCCCCCCCCCTCCCGACCCTTTAAAGTGTGAGACGACGCCAATGTACAGGCGAATGCTTAAATACCAACCTGTAAAATTCCTTTATTAACTTTTATTATTCCACTGTGTAGCAGCCCTGATTCATAAAGTGTTTTTTTTTTTTTTTACAAGTAAGCATGTCTTGTTCGCGAGTAGGTCACGTGTGGGTCGGTAGGAAGCACGACTATCACATAACAACGCTGTCATTCCGGCATCAGAATTCAAGAGTACTCTGGGTCGAACTGAAAAAATAAAATCGGGCCTGCTAAAAAAAAAGTGTTCACCAAACCATGAGGACTTTACCAGACTAGGGCCATGGAAGCATGGTTAGAGCATGGCAACTTATTCTTCTCTAAAAACAACCCCGAGTCCTGCAGCCCACTGGTAAACGTCAGCATGGCAGAAGGCAGGCCCTGCCATTAAACCACTCTGTACCCAAGAGAGGCTTCCATGACTTCATACTCACAGAAAAAGTTTTTGTGTATCTGGCTCATAATTACTACCAGGTGGAAGGTATCCGATCTGGAAAGTAGTCCTTCTGGGTCAAAGGTCACTCCCACAGGGCAGAGTATCTCAAAGCCCAGAGTTAGCCCCTCATCGGGGTTATAGGGGGCACCGCCACCTACTGTTCCGTGCCAGTGTGGATAGAGCTCGTGGAACAGGTAGCCCCGAACTTTCTTATAACAACATAGAATGGACCATCAGTAGCGAGAGACCCCCAAGGTGGTTTTACCTCCCAGAAGCCCAACTGTTTGCAAAAACTAATATAGAAAAACACATGGTGTTCCTGAATAATCCTTTATAGTCTCAGTGAATAAACGCGCCACCAGGCATTTTAAAATGGGCCCTGCATACTATCTGGGATGGATCGGAGCCCTGAAGGTTGGTCGCTTCCCCCAGAATGAAGACCGGTTGGGTGTTCGGCTGCATGCAGCAGCTTTGTTTCGCTTATACTGCTTTATATTTCTGCATTGAAAGCAGTCTGGGGTCCTCACCAAACAGAAGGATAAGACAGGCTTGCATTTACAAGCGGAACTCAGAGGCAGACCATCACAATGACTGGTAGTGCGCAAGGCTTTTCTAAATATTGTCTGCAATTTCTATACTATGCCAAGCAAAGAACTGCACAGAACACAGAGATACAGCTTTCACTTTGTGACATGCAAACTGCAGCATTAGGTGAAAAATGAGATGGAAGGACAAAGGACAATCTCCTCAAATTCAGCATTCTTGTGTACTTGTACTTATGCAGTTTCCGCCAAGTGCGTAATCATCTTGCTGGAGGGCCAGCTGAACTTTGGTTGTAGTGCTTTTTGTGATTCCACCCCTATTTTACCTAAAGTGAGTGACACTTGTGTAAATCAGTGCAGGGGTAGTTTCTCCTTCTACCACTGAGCGACCATCCAGCTCCCCAGAGCTAGAGAGGAGCTATATATATGTGACATTAACAGTGTGGCATGACTTCGCACTGCTGTGAGATACTATTGACATTGTGAGAATATACAACATTGTACCTTTTAGACAAAAACATACCCTCCCCGTGTTTATGGAGGGTTTATTTCTAGCTGTAAGTCAACAACTAACTACCAGGCATAATTAATGATCACATCCTTACTGTTTATCAGTAGGATATGAGTATATTTTGGATTACCAATTTAGACTAAATGTGACATTGATTTAATTGCCATTACTGATTTGCGTTCCAAGAAATCAAGGCTCTTTCCAGACAGATCACATAATTTACTGCAGAACAATAGATCAGAAAAAAAGCATAATGTCGCGTTGTTACTGCTTAGTCCAAAACTTAAACAGAAAAGATGACTTTGCCCGAGTAATTGTTCCGGTGAAATTTGACTCACGCTCAAGTAACTTTGAATGTTTGATGTTATTGCTGATTAAGGGCACTACATGCTAATATTTTATTTTAATATGAATTGTGTGCGTCCTTCTTTCCTCCTGCCCCAATACAATAACCCAGATGCACACAGTAAAGTTCATTGTGTCCTCAGGAGGACTGGCCCTTTTACTTCTGTTGTTACACGGTATGTCTTATTTAGTCTGTAAGCACTATTTTCTTTAATGAATTTCACCTACTGCAGGCACGATATGCTTTCCTGCAACATTCAGCGCGCACTTTCCAAGCAGCCCGGGACAATGGCGTCCGTTTCTTTGAAATGCAATAGGTCTCGCATTTACAGGACTTTGAGTTATTGGCATTGTAAATGACAATGCCTTTTATGTGTTAATTATCAAAACAGATAAATAAAAGGCATTGTCATTTACAATGCCAATAGCTTATACTCTCGCAAATGCGAGACCTATTGCTTTGCAAATGCTAGTTAAGAAGGACTGTAAGTCTGTTATTTCATCAGTGTGATTGCTTCTGAGCTGCTGCCTTTGTCGTCATCCGCCATTTCAAACTGCCAATGAAATTGAAGCCAACAGTCCCTCCTATGCTTCTAACTCCTAAACACATTTTGTGATCATTTTTCGAAGATAACATTTGCCATAAGGAGACTTCCTTTGGATTTCCAATAGGAATCCAGAAAGTTTTAATAATAGGGCTTCTAAAGATTTCTTAGTACTTGGCATCACTCAAACTACAGATTACAAGATGGATCAGTGAGCTAAATACTAGATGCCATGTGGTATGACCTGCATTTTCTGAGTTTGAAACCTGAAAGAGCCAAATTGGCCCCTTATCCTTCTGACAGTGGCGTAACGCTAATTGAGGGAGCCCCCCTGCAAGGTATGTGGAGGGGCCCCCTCCGAACTCTATCAGGAGCTCCCCGACCGAAGTGTAGTGCTGAGGGGACCCCCTGGAGCTTGGGGCCCCCCGCACTGCAGGGAATGCGGGGCCTGTGTTACGCCCCTGCCTTCTGAGGCTGTTAAATTTAGTGCCACTAAATAGGGTAAGAGCTTCACTTTTTATTTTCAACGTTTAGAAATGGCCAATCAGCAGTATTTAGTGCTGTATAAAAATCAAGTTTGGAATATTGCATTCCTAGTAGATTACACCACATATGTTTCTAACTTGTATCATGCAGCTTGCAAGCAGCTCTTTGATGACAGTTTATAGGTCACTGTGCTAGATTACGGTTGTCACTTATGAACTGCACAGTAACAAAAGAATCTGTGACTAAAGCAGTAACCCACTAACCTAGGCACATAAAAAATGTTTTTCAAAATGCATGGTACACGTTCTTTGCAGTAGGCATATTAACCCTCTGTGCTACATTAGATAAGTCAAAGCTGCCACTTGACACAACTCTCATCTCTCTCCAGCAGGTACATTAATCACCGACGTAATCTTGACACTTTTATTGTTGCTGGAAAACTGCTGATTCTACAAGGAACTTTTTTGTGCTTTTAAAATTACTGCCTGAGGACCCCCCTGGGAATGTGACCACAGTTTGGGAAACACTGCTTTATACCATTTATATTTGGGGTACTTGCGTGGACCTATGTGAAGTGTGTGTACAAAGTTCAGCTCAACCAGAATCACGGTAACAGCGCATTGCGCTGCCTCTTTTATATTCAGTATATTGTAAGACTGTTTTTCTTCCCCCGCCTTTCCTTGTTTTGTTTCCCTGTTTTACCCTTGCTTGCCATTCGTTACTCTAGAGTCTTATTCAGTATGTTGTTTGTAAGACTGTTTTTCTTCCCCCGCCTTTCCTGGTTTTGTTTCCCTGTTTTCCCCTTGCGTGCCATTCGTTACTCTAGAGTCTAATAGAGTCGGAAGGCCGTAGGGGAAGACTGTGGACTTTTCTTCAAGTTCCTGACGCTCCTGCGGAACGAGCCTGGCAACCATTACACTGCTGTGCAACTTCTTCTACTCTTAGAGCTGAGATTTCCATGAGTCTTATAGTCTGAATTCAGCACCTGAGCATAATAGGACAGAATGTATGAAGCTCTGTGGTAATACTGAATAAGCAGCTACCTATGTTATGCCATCTATTAATGTAATAACTGCACTTTCACAATTGCTTTATTAACCTTCCTGCTTTCTCAAATTTGCTTGAAAATGCACGATTTTTCTTCTTTTTTTTCAAAATTTTCTTGGGGGGGGTTATCCCCCCAAACCCCCCTTTTGAGGTTCGGGCTCGCTCGCTGCGCTCGCTCGCTACGGTGCTGTATGCTAATTCGTTTGCGCCCCACCACTTTAAAATCTCACCCACCGCCCCTGGGCCTCGACTGTCTGCTTTCTACGGTGGGAATCACGTCCTAGATCGGAGGCGGAGCGGAGCCGCAGAAACTTCCCCGGACCCAAACTGGGTGGTCGCCGGAACCTGTGTGCCTTGAAAATTCGGAGCTGCGCAATCGTGCCCAGAGATGCGTGGGGGAGTGACGGTAGTAGATCGAGGCCGCAGTGGCGGTATCCCTCTGGAGGTGAGGAGCGGCACTGGAGAGGCTCATAGGAGGGGGCCCAGACTGGAGCCAAAAGTCAAGATTGGGGGCAGTGGAGCAGAGGTCCCCGTGTGGACTCCTCCCCATTGCGGTCAGCACCGGGGAAAAGTATATCAATACTAAGTGGGGACGGGACACAAGGCACCAGTGAACACTTCCACTGTGTGTTTACAGTGAGAGACTGACAGAAAAGGCGCAACGGTTAAACGACCGACGTTGGCAACACCCGAAGAGCTTCACCCTTGGTGATGGCGACAACCCATCCATAGATTCCTCGACGGTCATACTGTGGGGCATTGTGTGTGTGTGTGTGTGGGGGGGGGGGGAGCGCCTTGCCAACCTGGTGCCACTGGATCCGTAGTCTTGTGCCCGTGAACAGCCTCCATGGAGTAGCCTGCCCATTCCTCACCCAGCCTAAGCCTTGGTGGATGCATCCTTGTTCCACCCCCACCTGACTGGCAATCAAACAGGGACTTAAAAGAGGGCTCTAGGTGTGCCAGCCGTACCAACCTTCATTAGTAAGTAAGTGTTGGACAGTGGATTATTGGTAGGGGCAAATGTAGGTCTGCCACTGGCAATAAGGCACTAACACGATAGGACTCAGCATAGGTCTTAGAAAATTATTCCTATGCTCAACCCTTGGTAACTGGCTTTGAGCAGACAGGCTTAACTTCAAAGACAGGTATGTAAAGCATTTAAAACCACCATTTCAGTAAATAATAAAGACACAACTCATAACAAAAATCCAACACCAATTTAAAATGACATCAAATGACAAAAATCCAATGTAGGGAACCGGAGATATGAATTTTCAAAGATATAATAAAATATAGCACTTAGAAGATTATAGCACCATATTGTGATATCTGCTCGCGATAGACCGGACCAAAGTAAAAGTTTCAGGCCAGGCGCGATGGAGCCCTGATCGGCTACAGCTCCTGGCAAGTCAACTTAGTTTCTACCTTCACACTTAGAAACTTTTCTAGAGATTTTCTTCCAGAGGGTCCTAAAAGCTTCCAGCCAGTCCGGATCCGGCTTGACTTGAGATGAGGTACCGGTCAACTTCCCTGGATCGGACTTCGAAAATATTTCAAGATTGCTTCAGCGGGACAACCCAGGAATTCAGGCCGACACGCGATGGAAGGCAGGCGGCTTAGCTCTCGCGGTTGTTCCCGATCACCTTTTCTACGATCCGGTGAGGGTTCTCCGGCTTCAATTTTCTTCTAGTCCCGGTCAGACTCTGGAAGTTGGACCCAAGGAGCTTTTAGCAGGACGAACCTGGATGGCTTGGCCGGCTTGCGGTTGAAGGCAGACGGCCTGGCTGACCAGGTTGAGTCGGTCCCTCTAGGGAACTTTTTTTCAAAGTTGCTCCAAAGTGCTCCAAACTTCTTGAACTTCTTGCTGAAGTTCCTCAAGTGGTCCCAAAGTGTCTCAAACTTACTCCAAGGGTCTGGAAGCTCCAAGATGGTCCTTGAAAGTGGAGTACGTCAGTTCCCACAATCCACTGGTACAAAACCCTTAAAATCCACTGATGGTTCTCCAAGGTGTAGATTCAGTTGGTGATGTTCCAGTTGAGCTCTTTTAACCTGAAGCTTTTAGTGAGTCCACTCTTTAGTTCCTTTCTCAGCAAAATAATCCACAGGGCTGTAGTTTCAGATGTTGCAGTTTTCAGAGGTCAGGCCTTAATACATCTTTCACAGCAAAACTTCTCAACAGGGCACTTCTTGCTTCAATAAGTTTCAAGCAGCAGATCTGGAAGGCTCTGCCCCTCTCAGATACTTATTCCAAGTTCTCTGGGTCTTGCAGGAGGTCACTTCTGACCAATGGGAGCAGGGTAACTCCTCAAAGTTATGACCTCATCTTGTAGAGTGTGGCATTATTTTGTCCCAGAGTGCATCAAATCTTCCAAATCCATAATGGCTGATTTTCCAGCAAGGAGGTAAGAGCTGGCTAAACACACCCCTAGGATGGATAATTTACTTAGACTCTCCCCCCTGCATCTGCTCATACCGCCCTTAATCCTACCATCTGCCTGAGGTGGTAAGTTCAGAGCTGTAAATGACACTGGCCTCTACTTTCCTCTTTGAAGACCATGGTTTACGACTCCTCCCCCTGGCCTGGCATTCCTATGGAACAGCACACTGCCCTCCCAGCAGAGCTGGTCAACCCTAGTGGCTCTTTATCACCTCTACAAGGCAGCCTGGCTAATCCATAGTTTTTAATCAATAACTTCCTACCATGTTAACCTATGTAACAGGGGATTTGCAATGGGAAAATGACTTGGGCCATTTTTCCAGCACCAGGACTTACAAAAACATATTTTATAAGTATTTGCCTTATATCTAAAGGAACCTCACCCCATGTGCAACTAGGGGAGACTTTAGGGGTTCTGAATCTGTAGAAATATTGCATATCCTCCCTCCACAGTGCTCCTAGCATCAAAGTAGAATTGGAGTAGCACTGTACCACAATGTGGGGAGTGAAATGTGAAATTTCACTTTACCCAGGCATATAAAAACTCATTTTATAAGGGTGTACCTTCTAAATACCCGACCCCCCACCCCTGGGATCCCTAGGGGATACCCTGGGGTCCCTAATATGCCAAAACATTGTAGGTTATCCATTTTTAGGTGCCCCAAACACCAAAGTCGAGTTTGGGCACAATTTACTTTTTAAAAGAAGTCCTTGCACCCAGTGCTGCTTTTAAACGGACCTCAGGCCTCAGCAGTGCACACCTGCAAGGGCAAAAAGAGCTGCTGGCCTTTAAACTGCCATGCCCCAGGGTACTAGGGACTTCTAGGTAGTTTCAATCCCCCTGCCTCATTATATACTAGGGGCTTATAGGGTAGGTCATGCCAATCACAGGGGTACCCCACCATACCACTGTGTACCCTAGTGTATGTAGGGGTTTTAACTGTATTCTAATGTGTTTCTTTCTGCATAGCACTGGCCCTGGGCCTGGTTAGGCAGAGCCCAGAGTCAGTCATCACAAGCATCAGTTAGCAAAAAGCTGGGGGGGGTGCCAAGGGCACATGATGACTTTGCATAGTAATTTTTTATTTGCATGTAGTTAATTAAAGCCATTACAAAAAAATCATCGAAATTTGTCAATAAAAGCACAATCAGCAATTATGTTTAAAAAGAGAGAAGAGAAAAGAGGAGAATATGTCCCTTTTGCAAAGTTCAAAATTAATCATAATTAGTTAGTATACAGGTTATAACTCAATTTTTAACTTCTTTTGTCCTATGGCTAAAATCATGTGCAAAATAGTGTTTTGTACCAAGTTTTGCTGGTCTGCTACATGTGGCTGGGATCATGAGTTTGAAATGCAATCCGACGGTGCAGCGTGTCTCTCATTGCAGGCGGTCGTCAGATTTCATTACGGCAGCTATATGTAAAAAGTGCCGGTGTGCATGAATCCTTGACTACACTGCTATAATCATGGACAAGGTGCAGATATAAACTGGATGTTACAAGACCTCAGATTCCTGTGCGATATAATGTGCATTATGAGCTTTAAAACAAATTAATTTCAAGAAGTTCCCAGTCATCTATTTCCTATTTGAAAATCATGTGCAAATAACTAGTATGTTTATCGCTTTGGTGCAAAAAAAAAAAAAACACATACGCGCTGGCACTATATGTTTGATTTAGATAATAATAAGCTAACTTTCTGCAAAAGTTCTGAAGCGAATAGCAGTTCAATAGTTGCATAATGGCCGGTCGACATGATCTAACTTGCAAAGCGCGGAGTGCATAAAGTATATATTGCTGTCTCAGCTTATTCACAGCTGAGCAAATGCACACTAGATGGATGAGAGACTCTTCAGCTTGGCCACAAAATCTGCAAAGCATGGTTGGCCATGATTGTTTCCATTTTGGAACATGGTCTTTTGTGGCGAAAGCTCCCAACCGGATCAAAAGTAGCTGATGCTGGGGTGATGGAGTGATGTGCTGGACGAGATAAGGTTGGGGCACTCGATTCTCATATGAAGATAAGACCATCCAGTCGTGTTTTTTCTTTGATAGGGCAGCTTTATCCATTATCCAGGCCTTTTGCTTTGCTGCGTTGTTGACTATTTTTTTGAATGCATTAAAACTATAGTCGGTGTCCCAAGCATCATGCATATCAAGCGCTGTCAATGCTTGTTCGAGTACGGTGTGCCAAGCTTTTCTTCCTTTGGGTTGGTTCTTTATTTCCGTCTAGCAGTACCCCAACAAGGAGTCCTCTGGTGATGCTTTTAATTTCCAGCACATCTTTATTATTGCCGCTTGTCTGATCGGATATTGGTTAAATAACCTGAATTCCAAGCAAACTTGGGCTTGAGATGTATACTGCGGAATCCGCAAGACTTGTTTAAATAGGCCTGATTGCAATAGATTCAAGAAGGTGGCATCTTGTCAGGAGGAACTTGGCAGCAATAACTTTTAGTAGATGAGCGTTAGATGGACACTTTAATTTCAGTTTTAACATGTTTAGTGCAAATCGTAGTTTATTTACTTGAGCTTTTCTGGTGCTTAAGTGGTCTTGGAGTGTGAACCTTGTGTCGACCACTACACCAAGGTATTTATAGGAGGCACTCTGCTCTATTCTGTTTCCTGCTTCATACCACTGGTGTTTTCCCCTATTGAGCACAGTGTTTGCTGAGAAACACATAACCTTAGTTTTGTTGTAGTTGAGAGACAACCCAAGCTCCTTAGTATATTCCACCAACTTTGTAATCAAGCGCTGGAGTCCCACTGGCGTCTGACTGCATAGGACGATATCGTCTGCGTACTGCAAACTTCTTATTTTGTGGAACGGATGGCTGGGTGACAATTGCGCAGAGTTGCGTCACAATCAAAGTACAGTTATAGGGTAGCTCAAAGGATATGGTAACAGCCATCCACCATATACCAGAGGGTATAGAACTCCTACACCCTTTAAATTGAGGAAAACAGATATATCCTGAGCATATACCACAGTTCGTCAAAGATCTTAATCAATCAACACCAAGTGGTCTTCTTAATCTTATTTTATTCCTTAAATTTCTTCCAAAAGCAGTCCTAGCCAACACGTGTTTCGTCTTTAATGTGGTATGAGCCACAGACTTCTTCAGGGCCAATTCACAAGTATTAGACCAGTCTAGACGCCGCTTTTCCATACTCCGCTATATATCATGCCATCACTCACGGTTACATGTTGAAGTTTTTCTTGAAAGCTTGAGAGACTATATAACTTGTCTGTGGTACAGAATTATTTAAAATCCTTGGATACTTATAAACTTTATTATAGTTGCTATTCATTTTTTGGACGTTATTGGTCTAATACTTGTGAATTGGACCTGAGGAAGTCTGTGTAACTTTACATAACAATCAATCAAACATTTATAAAGCGCACTACTCACCCGTGAGGGTCTCAAGGTGCTGTCGGGGGTGGGGGATGTCGCAGCTACTGATCGAGCAGCCAGGTCTTGAGAAGTCTCCTGAAAGTCAGCAGGTCTTGGGTCTGATGCAGGTGGATGGGGAGGGTGTTCCATGTCTTGGCGGCGAGGTGGGAGAATGATCTGCCGCCGGTGTTCGTTCGGCGGACTTGTAGGACGGTGCGAGGTCAGCGGAGCGAAGCTGGTGGTTCGGGTGTAGAAGGTGAGACGTTCGTTAAGGTATGCTGGTTCGATGTTGTGGAGTGCTTTGTGCACGTGGGTGAGGAGCTTGAAGGTGATTCTCTTGTAGACTGGGTGCCAGTGCAGGTCTCTCAGGTGGGCGGTGATGTGGCTGTGGCGAGGGATTCTGAGGATGAGGCGTGCAGAGGCGTTTTTGTATGCGTTGGAGTCTTTTCTGGAGTTTGGCCGTGGTTCCTGCGTAGAGGGCGCTGCCGACGAGGGCTTGGTTGACCGTCCTTCTGGTTTCGGTGAGGATCCATCTGCAGATCTTGCGGAGCATGCGGAGGGTGTTGAAGCAGGAGGAGGAGACAGCGTTGACTTGCTGGGTCATGGAGAGCATGGAGTCCAGGATGAACCCCAGGTTGCGTCTCATGAGGAGGGGGTGGGGCCGAGGATGAGGACCTCCATCTTGTCGGAGTTCAGTTTCAGACAGATAACATACACATTATCCATTCCAAATAAATCATGTAAGTGTGTAAATTAATGTAGAAGATGTGTTACATGAGACAGTCAGGGCTACAAGGTGTAGGAACCAATACACTTCATAGCTCACTGTGGTCTACTAGAAGGATTACTATGTATGAACTGCAAGTAACAAAAGGATCTCTGTTCATGGCAGTAATCCACTTATCTACATAAAATCTGATCTGCACGTTACATGATCTGCTTTGCAGGAGACAACTTTAAAAAAAAAAAAGTTTTTATGGCATTTTCAGTTGGCATATGATATAACATACATATATCAGAGCATCACTCCCAGTGAGGTCACTTCCTGTGATACCATATGAAATGTCTGGTGTCATGAGGTCATGTGCCTTGATAGCACGCGTCAGGATGTCACTTGCATACTATACTGCCTGACTTGGTCATTCCACTCGCTTCTTTTTTTAGGACTTGTGCCCTGCTTATTGGTCTGTTTTTGGTTACTTATCAGTGTCGATGTTTTTAGTATTAAAGTATTTGTGTTGAGTGCTATTCTGCGGGTTGGGCGACAGACCTCTCCTCCTCCTCTTGCACACTGCTATTTCTTTCTGATGAAGTGGTTTAGTGATGTGAGAAGGTCATTGGTGGTGGGGGGGTAGGGGAGTTTCGGGGGATGGCAGGAAGTTTCTTTTTGTTCATTTCTTGTTAGTCACACAGGCACTCGGAGGACAAATGCACTCTACGCCACATCAAGGTTCAAGGACTCTTCCACACATGTATGAGATGCATGATACCAATATGGAATAGCAACACCACAGGTTATGACCCGTACCTTCAGAGTAACAATGTGGAATGTCAATGGCCTAGGTGACAAGATTAAAAGAGGCTTGGTGGCACACTACATGAAACTGATGCACCCTGATATAGTCATGCTACAAGAGACCCATTTACAAAGTACTCAATTTCAATTTCAATTCCAATTTCGATTTCAATTTTTGTCTTAGATACGTAGAGCCGTTTGACAAGATCTTGTTCCCATTTTGACACAAACCGGCTTGAGACATTTATGACGAGGGCCCTTGTATACAGGGCACACAAACAGAACATGGGGTAAAGTCTCTTCCTCACATGGGCAAATATGACATTTTGTTTCATACTCAATCCCCCACCTTTTCGTAAAAGATTTTAGGGAGAGAGTGCCCACTCTTAATTGGTGATAGAACTTCCTATCACCAGGGCTCGTAATGGTATCCCAATAGGCCTCTAGCCTGTATTCGATTTTATAGTCCATAAAGAGACCTGTTAGGGAAGCACCATTCACCAAGGAAAGAGACTTATGACAGATCATATACCTATATAAGGCTTTAAAATCTGTTTTAGAGTGGAAAGAATTCCCCTCTGGGTCCTCCCATAAATGGTTGAGGCCCATATCCAATAGAGTAGCCTTAATCTTTAGTAACCATGTGATTTTATTAGATTTGTCAACTTCTCTAATATACTTAACAGCTTGTGCATAAGGGGCTAACTCCGGGGTGGTCCATAGTCTGCGCCAGTAGGCAAGAGGTCTAAAACCCGCAGCCTCCTCAAAAGAAATACAACCCAGATCTAAAAGTAAGGGTCTGAGTGGTGTCGATTGAGGAAGGCCGGTCAATGTCCTCAGAAACTTGTTCTGAGCTTGGACTAATTGAGCTAGATTTTCAAAGCTCCAGAGTTCTGCTCCATAAATTATTGAAGCTCTAACCTTCCCTTGATATATAGTTAGAACCGGAGTAACGGGTTTAGTTTGTGATAGCCCATGTTCTTTTAAAAGGGCCCCTGCTAATTGATTATGCCTTAATACTAACAGATCCATCTGCGGCTTCCAGTTCATCCTTTTGCCCATGGTGACGCCCAGGTATGTGAAAGAGTCAGTTTGTTCCAGGGGTGTGTTGTTCATTTCTACTCTAGCTTTCACTATCTTGTATTTATGTAAGACCATGAACTTCGTCTTGTCAACATTTACTACAAGGTCATGGTCATTACAGAAAAGACTAAATCTATCAAGGGCTCTTTGCAGACCAACTTGTGTCTTAGACAAGATTAAAGTGTTGTCTGCAAACATTAGGAGAGGGACCCTCGATCCAGCAAGAGTAGGAGCGTCCGTAGGATATTCAGTATAATATGGGATAACATTATTTATTAACAACGAGAAAAGGTTAGGGGCAAGGACACACCGCTGCCGAACTCCCTTGTCCACAGAAAAACGTTCAGTTACCTCCCCCTGTTGACCCCATCGGACTTGGTCATAAGTAGATTCATGTAGTTTTATAATAAATGATAAGATCTCAGCGGGCATCCCTGCTTCATTAAGACTGTCCCACAGCTTGTTGCGGGGGACTAAATCAAATGCAGATTATCTATAAATGCTGCATAGAGGGTCCCCCCTGCTAAGATCACTGTATTCCAGTATATTAACATGAATCTAAAGACTTGGTCGATAGTGCTAACATGGGAACGAAATCCTGCTTGATAGGTGGATAAAATGTTATTATCAATCCACCTATTTACCCAGCTTTTGCAGGGTGTCAATGAGACTTATGGGCATATAATTAATTTGGCTGGCGTGATCCCCGTTTTTATATAATCGGGATAATTTCAGACCCGCGCCAGGATTCCGGGATGGGGGCACCTCTGGCCAAACCATTTGCAAAAATAAAAATGTATTTGAGCCATCTCTCCCAGTCAGATTTAAATAAGTCCGCCGGGATGCAGTCTGGGCCTGGGGCCCTACCTACAGCTACCCCATCAAGAGCACGCTCAATTTCCGCTTGAGTACATGTTAAAACCGACTCCGAGACTGCACATTGGTACTGCCCAATACTTTTTGTAAGCGATGAAAATTGGGTCTGATAATGTGCAACCCAGGCTTCAGGGGGGACATTGTTAACTGGTACCGGACCGGTATTATCACTTCCCCACTTAATTAGTTGCCAGCATCGACACCAGTTTTTCCCATTACTAGCATCTAACAGATCCCTCCATCTATTTTCATCAAAGGCCTTCTTTGCCCGTTGTTGGGTTGCTTTATATTCAGATCTTAGTTTCCTTACCTCCTGCATTGAACCTGCCCTTATAGCTTTAGACAAATCCCTATACACTATCGTACATGCCCTATCATACCATTTCGCTGATTTATAGATAGGGTACATATTGGTTCTTTTTTTTGGTTTTATAAAAAAGGATCTCAACTTGGCAAAAAGAGCCTCATGGGCTATTGTAAGGGCTGGGAGAGTGGCCTCATTAAGGTCAAGTTGCGAGAGGACTGTAAGTGAATCTGCAAGTGTTGACTTGATCTGGGTCATAATGCCTTCATCCTCGGAAACCTGTACCCATTTTAGCCTACGGGAGTCATGAGACATATTTACGTCTGCTGTTACGATATCTGTACTACCCCTATGGGGCATACAATGCTTTGCCTCTAATGTCAATATCAGGGGATCATGATCACTCTCTGGTCTTTTCAGAACCTCCATGTCCCTCATCCTTTACCAGAATTCTAGTTTAATAAGAAAGTAATCAAATCCTACTGCTTCGTAGCCTGTTAGAATAAGTGTGATTGCCTTTGCTATCAGATTTAGATCTTCCGTTTGCAGCCCAAAGCCCCCTCTACAATGTTACACTTTTTAACTGTAGGACAGCTTCTGTCCATTTCTTAATAGGGGCGAGCATCAAAGACAGAACACCCCAAATAGCATCCTCATCAGAGGTGAGGCTCCCATCTTCTAAGCCAAGTGGGTCAAACGTGCAGTTGAAATCCCCCGCAATAATCCAATTACATGACCCCTTTAAGGATTTAATATATGCGTCCAGGCTAGAGACGGTTGGTGATGCCCTTCCACCCACCAACCCTCTAGCATAGACATTTATCAATATGAACTCTGGTTCGAACTCAGGGTTTATTTTAATGACCTGAATATCCGGATTATCAATCTCTAATTCTTCTGCCTGATAACCCGCCTGTTGTCTTACCCAAGTGGTTAATCCACCTGACGGTCGGCCTTTAGTACTCGCTATTGCTGGTTTACCAAATGCCAAATATCCTGGCTAAAAGATCGTACTTGGAGACAAAGTCTCCTGAAAGACAATAACATCATAGAACTCTATGAAATTAGACCAATCAGAAGAACTAGTCTTTGATTGCAAGCCAGCAATATTCCACGATAGAATACTTAGTGTGCAGGGATTTGATCCTTCACCTTGATCTATCTGTGTCAATTCCTCAGCACACTGCGGTCCACTAGATGTTACTAACTGAAGGGCTGGATCTATCACACGGGGAGTAACGAATTGATTGAGGAGGTCAACTGTCCCTGATACGTCTACCGGTAACAGTCAATCACAGGCATCTAAACCGGACAAAGAGGCAAATCTATTAACAAGATTAAGGTCAAACAGTCGTCCTAAGGCCCTATGATGGACATTGCGAAACCCCCCTCCTAACTGGGAATGATAGTGAGGCCTGTAGAAAAACCCTAGGGGCAGGAGAGATGTTTTTCCCGGGCAGTGCCCTTCATTTCTATTCCCTAGGCACTCCAATAGGAGTCTGACTACGTGGTCTTGGTTGAAATTGGCAACCACACAGTCACACCCCCCCCCCCCGCCCCCCCCCCCCCATCCTTAGCGGAATATCCAACCCAAGATGAACGTCTGGCCATTATCAGTTGGTTACTAATATCCCAACCCCATACCCCTGCTTCCTTCAGATGTACACTTAACCAATGCAGTGTTTTTGTAATTAACTGGTCAGTAGGTTCAGTCTGCCCACCTCGTAAGGGCGGTACATTCCTCAGAACCACCACCAATAGAGCGGCAGCAGGTGGAAGATGAAGTAGGTTATGATCGCTTCTGGCCAAGCTATTGGTCAGCCCATAGTGTTCTGCTAAAGAATCACGACCAGAGCCACGTCCAGAATGCCCAGGGACCATAATTTGTTGGTTATCTAAACCACAAATAGGGTTGTTAGGTGGAATATTAGGTGGAATGCAACTTACTGTCCTAGCACAAGGTCTGCCTCCCTCCACCCTAGGGATACTCAGAATAAACTGGGCACATTCACTAGATAAATTCCCCAACTCACCCACACATCCTCCCTGGGTCACTACACCAACATCAGAAGCAATACCCGCCCCGGCATTCCCTCTAGATAATGAAGACAATGAATTAGATAATAGAGGGATGGCCAAAGGGCGATTAGAAATTACAGGATTACACAACACATTTGATGTCGATTCAGAGGGCCGACTGTTTTCCCCCAGTGAGGCCTTTATAGAACCAAGATTAGACACAACAAACGATTCAAGATTTGTCAGTTTTTCCTCAATTAGTGTCAATCTCTCAAGGATTGGGGATAAAGACGCCGATAATAAGGCCCCCATAATGGACCACAAACTCTTGTCAGCTTCAAGCGCAGTAACACCAACTGAGTCCAAATCTAAGGCACCCAATGTGGGGCCGATAGACTGAGGCTCCATTATCGTTGTCGCAGTTAAAGTCGGTGTTAAAATCACACCATTCCTGTTTGTTTTTAGCATTTTTTTGCCTTTGGGGGGGCCCCTCCTCGCTTCCTCTTTGTCGATGGCTCCTGAAGTGGTTCGATGGCTAGCGATTTAGATTTGGGCACAGACCTTGTAGTAACGCGTGGAAATGTACTACACACTAAGCCCTTATGCACCAGCTCATCAGGCGTAGAGCTAATTGGAAACTTCATTATTGTTGAAATGTTCAGCGGTGCAGATGGAGACTGGCTAATAACTCCTGCCGAGTCGAGAGGATCCGAGCTTATAACCACACAATGTTCGGGTGAGCATGCAGACATCAAACCACCCAGAAACTATCGTTTAGTTAGCAGGGGGTCTAGAGATAAGCAGCGCTCAGTCAGGGCAATTTCGTGGGCTAAGACCGAGCCGACCGTGGTTATAAAAGTGGTCCAGGGTCCCAGCCACACTTTTGCCCATTTGGGCATTTCTCCCCTTGCCCTTACCCTCGCGAATGTTCAACACAACTGTGCACGACAACAGCAATTGGCCTGTGAAATAATACCAAAAAGGGGCAACAATAAACAGTAGTGGTAAATTTAGAGGGGGGGCCTGGCCTGCCCTCCTCTGGTCTCTAACGGGCTCAAACGGGCCCGCCCTTGGCCTGGGCTTCGTCCGGCGCACGTCACGCGGAGCGGGAGCCGCAGCAGCCTTTTAGCGCCTCCGGGTGTGGGTGAATGGCGGCGCCTCCTGGCGCGAGAACGGACGCCTGGGATCTGTGGTCCCCCGTATAGAAGCAATCAAGTGGTTCCCGCGGAGCGGGAGCCGCAGCAGCCTTTTAGCGCCTCCGGGCGCGGGTGAATGGCAGCGCCTCCTGCCGCAAGAACGGAAGCCTGGGATCTGTGGTCCTCTGTATAGAAGCAATCAAGTGGTTCCCGCGGAGCGGGAGCCGCAGCAGCCTTTTAGCGCCTTCGGGCGCGGATGAATGGCGGCGCCTCCTGGCGCGAGATATCGGAAGCCTGGGATCTGTGGTTCCCCGTATAGAAGCAATTAAGCGGTACTCAATATGGTTTCCTCGGACGAGGCATGTACACCACCCTGGCCCACACAGGCTATACCATCGGGTCACAGGGAGTAGCACTCTTCATTAAGAAGTACCCTCTTTTTGAAGTGGTGCGTAGATGGACAGACCCTCAGAGACACTTTGTGGGAGTCACAGGAAAGTGGGACAGAAACAACATTACCAAGATATGCCTTTACGCACCAGCCCGACTGCCGGCCCCCACCTGGTGTAAAGTGACGGACATACTCTTGGAGAACCCCTCGCTACATGTGGTGGTGGGCAACTTTACTGACTTAATGCATACCTCACTGGACCGCTCTGGGGCCAGCAGGGGACCAATGGGAACCCCTTGGTTGATCCACTTTGCTAACAATTTCAAGCTTACTAACTTATGGCGCCATCAGCACCCCCATGACTGACAATATTCCTATTTTCAGGCTCCACAGAGTGCACACAAGACTGGTTTACGTGTTTGTACCATGGGATGAGGTGGGGGAAATTGGGAAGGCGGAATATCTCGCTGAAAGCACTGAGACTAATACAGTGCCAGGAAACAGAGACTGGCGTTCTTGCACTGACTCTACAAAGTCAGAGACAAAGCCGGACAACTTCTTGCCTGGCTCAGCAAGAAAGAACTACAGGCCAGATAGGTAAGGGAAATTATCCATGACTCAGGAGTGACTTACACTATGTAGGAACACATCGCAAATGCATTCGCAGACAGTTATAAAAACAATTATGAGGATTGCCCACACAGTAGCCCCTCACATATAGCAGACTTTTCTGGTGACCGGATCAACCCCTACGTTGGTAGAAGAGGAGCACAATGATCTAGAGGAAGATTTAGGGTTATCAGAAATACAGGAGGCAGTCTCTAAATTACGCCTAGGTAGGACCCCGGGCCCAAACCGTATCCCTGTCGAATTATATAAACGGTGCATAGATCTACTGGGCCCTCAATTACTGGGTTTATACTGGGATGTGTATAAGGACAGACGGTAAACCTAAAGATAGATGCAACTCATATCTCCCTACTCAGCACGGAGGTCAAGATTCTAGCAGCAGTTTATGCCATCCGCCTCTTGAAGCACATCACATCCCTTATTCACAATGACCAGTCTGGGTTTATGCCGGGCCGTGCAACCAGGCTTAGCCTACGTATAACACACAACTGGCTCATAAGAATCAAGGACCACAATGCCCCGCACATATTTTTGTCATTGGACATGGAAAAAGCGTTTGATGCAGTACATTGGCCATTCCTGGACAGTACACTTGCAAAATTTGGGGTGGAGCCTAAATTTCATAGACGGGTAATATTATTATACGACAAACCAATAGCGGCGGTGAGAGTAAATGGTAAAGTATCGTTGGGCTTACCCACTGGTCACGGAACAAGGCAGGGTACCCTCTTTGCCCTCATTATAGAGTCCTTCGCCTGCACTATCAGTGCGCACCTCCGGATATGAGGCTTTCAAATTGCTCCCAGAGAGGGTATGGAGGAGAAGATAACCCTATATGCAGATGTTATCTTCTACGTGACAGATCCCATGACAACTGTACCCACACTCTTTCACCAAATAGAGGAATATGGGAGGCACTCTGGGTACAAGAGCAATTGGAATAAGTCAATAGTGTATGGACCGTAACGCGCCACTTAATGGCCTTCTCTGCCCGGTAAAATACAATTGGTTACCGAAGGCTTCACATTTATGGGCATTTTTATAACACCACACAAGGAGTTATGCCAACATTATTATTTGGGAAAAATATCAAAATTCAAGGTGGATGCAGAGCAGTGGAGGATCTACCTCTCTCATTTGTTGGGGAGAGCGGCGATTTTCAAAATGATCACCCTACCCAAACTCATCTACGCCCTCCAGAAAGCATATCATCCACTCCCAAGGACTATATTTGATGAGACTGCGGGAGAACTGTTATTATTACTATGGCAGGGGGGCCATCCTAGGACAGGGTTAAAGTCGCTACAGCACAACCCTTTTAATAGAGGGATAGCATTAACAGACAAAGGCCTACTGCTGGGCCCCACACCTGACCCCCATTAATGGATCCACGCAGCATGCAACTCCTGCAGAATCATCAAAGCAACGCCATTATGGACGGGGAAGTGGTTCAAAGAACTAAGTAAGTTACAAGGCTTTGGGGCCTGGTACCTGTCGGGAATCTCAGAGGTAGATGTAGTTGATAAAGGCAAATTAAAGTCCATGTCGACTCTCTGCACGGAGTTTAAGCTCCGTGACTCCCAATTTATTAAATATGCACAGCTGTGCCATGCATGGCTAGCAGAGGGTATAGACTGCAAGGAGCTCCTCTGGAGGGGAAACAACTGCAGGAGGAGCTTACAAGTAAAGCAGTGTCCCTCACATGTAAGATCATAAATAATAAAATGCCTGACACTTTGGGGAGCGATGGGAAAGGGACATGGGCGGTATGGAAGACAGACTGGGAGGCAGCCCTAATGCACCATAGAGAAGTACCCATTAAAGCCCTGCTATGCCTTATTCAATTCAAAATATTATATAGAATGCATTATGACAGACACAACTTGTACAAAATAGGGAGGGTAAAAACTTCAAACTGTCTTAAATGCGGTAGAGCCAGGGGAGATTTCTTTTTTACATGTGCTGTGGAGCTGCCCTCTCATACAGGCCTACTGGAGGGAAGTGATCATGGAGTTGGGGAGCGGTCAGAGGTGCCCCTGCCTATTGACCCCAATTTTGTTCTTTTAGGTATTCCCAATGATGAAGATATTACCAGACCTCAGTTACTTTTTAGCTCCTTGTGCTTAGTAGTGGCCAAGCGTGATCTGGCCAGGCGATCGGAAACTGCGGAGGTTCCGACGCTTCAGGAGTGGAGAAAAGCGATGAACCTAAATATGGCCGCAGAGAGAGTCACCTATAGCAGTAGGGATTGCCCTCGGAAGTTTAGGAGGGTGTGGGGTCCGCGGATGCAATACTATGGACTAGACATGTGGGATGCTGTTCAAAACTCAATGACATGTTACGGCCTCACGGCCCACATCCCAGAGATGAAACACACATTTCTTTTCTTCGAGTCTGGAAAATGGTGGTTAATATACAAAGGGTATGGCTATGGGACAACTTTGTTTATTACTCGTTTTGCTGCTCGTGTGGATTCAGTGACTCCATTCTCAGAATGAAGACTCTAATGTGACTCTAGTGCATGTTGTAATGTATACATGTTTCCATGTCTATCAAAAAATAAAGATAAAAAAAAGTGGGTTTCTGTGAATACTTATCATTTGTGCAACACCTAATAAAATATCTTTATTAGTTTTGATCTAATTAAAATCGGTTTCCAGCACACTTCAAAATTACAAAATAAGTTTGCTTAATTTTTGCTTTCCTAACTGCTGAATGCTTTCAGTTCATTTACAGGTGTTTACATTTTGCTGTGGGTTGCTAAAAATACAACACCTACAGCCTTTCCTTTCACACTCCCTGAACGCCAGCAAAACAGTCACATAATTCACTTTAACAGCTCCTCTCACTTTGCTGTCAGAGGAAGAAATGTACACCTCAATCTCCATATTCATAGAATATGCAGCAATTTGTCATAATACATAGCCTGATACTAGACCTGTCTTTGTAGCACAAGCAGATGTGACCAGATAAAATTGCCTTTAAATTATGTATTTATGTATTGCTCCGACTTTCCTCACCCACCAAAAATCAGCTAATGACCACCCATAGTTTGAGAAACACTGCGCTAGAGAGAACCGGTTTGCTACTTACCAATGCTCTTCCTGCTTGAACACTGCATTGTATTAATTCACAATTGCTTTTTGTTGTTCATGTAAATAGTTTGTACTAACACCTCAAGAAGACATTAGATCAGAGGAGGCAAACCAATATTCATTTAGCGGGTTAGTGCTAAGAAGGTTGGGTTACATGAAGTTTCAGATGTACAAATTATGATTGTTATAACAATGCTCACACCATGCAGACTTTCCCGTTTCAATAATTTACTATGCTGAAATGGCTTGGGTTGGGGGGTAATTGTGTATTCAGCCATTAAATCTTTTCCAAGACGTCAAGAAAGCTGCTCGATATTCTACTGGTTTGCTGCATACTTGAGATGGAGGGTTTTTCCTGATTTTGTTAATTATTGCATTATTCTGTATTATAGAGACTTTTTGGTAAAGGACTTCTACGCATTTTTATGATATTACTGCTGTATATATATTTTCATAATTTCTGTATTGTACTTTTGAATCTAATAAACCTTCATGTTTTTCCCCAAATTTCTAATCTCAAAATTCCTATTTTGAGTCAGTCCTTTCTTATGGACTATAAATTTGGTCTCTGTGGCAAATTACCTCAGACTCGGAGGTTAACAACATCCAACCCTCGCAGTCAGGGTGCACCAGTGACATGGATATTATCAAGAGAAAATACGTCCACACTTCATTTTGTTTTTCCAAGAATGTGAGGCAGATGCAAATCCAGGGGGGAAAAATGCACATTTCCCCCAAGAATGACATCCACCATTATGCAGATAAAAAAACATAGCCATCCAGTCATTATCGCAGGGACACAACGTAATTTTCCCCTACCCTCAACCGAGGTTTTCACTGTCCAGGCAGTGACTGGTTAGACTATTAAAATATTTAGGCATATGGTTTAATAATGATATCAGGTAACTTGCCAGTCACAATCAAAAGAAAATCCAGACATGAGGATAATAAACGAAGGATACAAAAAATGGAGTTTGCATGGTTCATCAAACTCAATATGGTGCGACAAGGAATCAATTAAGATAATGAAATGCACTGCTGGCTCATTTAGAGATTTTTTTAAATTAAATATTTATGTTGCATGAACATTATATTACAATTATATTGACATTTTTATTGTACTGAGATAAATTTTGGATGGATAAGTGGTCAATTAAGAACATTTGTTTTAAGAACTTGTTACTCCAACGTCGTTCAACCAGTTACGGCAGAGAAACACAGCTGTAAACCTTTCGCAGGACCTTCACATACTTACAAATACAAAACAAATTTGCATTAAGTTAACTCAATTTTTATAAAATTCCTCAAGTTAAAAATCATTATTTCTAAACAAAGCAGGTTTACAATGTCAAAGCCTACAACTCAAGGCCTCATTGTATGGAAGGTGTAGAAACTACTAGCCTCCAAAATAAATTAGAAAACCCAAATTAAATGCAATTAGAATTCCCTGAATGGAAGCAGAGTCACAGATTAGTCAAAAGTCACACCCACTTTGATGGAGAGCAGATTATTTACCATTCACAAATTGTACTGGACTCAAGCCGGAGTTCATACACTAGCTATCCTACGAGTAGCCGTTATTGGAACTGTCCCGCAACCAAGTGGGGTCCTTCTAAATATACTGTTTAATTGTTAATATGTACATCCTCTCTGGCTAGAGGTCATCGAGCTCATGAAAAAAATAGTTGATGAAAAATCACTCTTGATCCCTTTGTGGTTCAACTCGGTATTAGGACACTCAAAAAGTTTCCCAGACTGGAACCAAGTTACAATTTGATCTTGACAACTGGTGTTCAAACTATGTTCTATAAACAGAAATCAGCAAACATCTCAATACACGTTTTGGAGGTCTGATTGTGTTTTTAGAGTAGTGCTGACAAGTAAACACTACAATATTCTAAACTTATTATTAATGATCAGCCATTATGGAACAAACTAGACTTCTAGCTCAAGGCCAGAAATCCTTCTCAAACCACACATCCCCCTCCAGTACATTAATCCGGTTTGCTCACTGTCTAATGATTTTTTCCAGTTTTCTTTCTGACTGATAAAATACAGAGGGTTCACCTCATTCCAACAAGGCTTTTATAATCATGCTAGAAGATCACTATAAAATGTTATAGCTACATATATTATTGTTTCTCCTATGGCAAGTATAATAAGCCTTTTAACATATTACTACGCTATTTTTCAATGATGTTGAATCATTGTATTTCTGGTTGCGGCCTTATAATTTGCTCTGGACAGCCATACAATTATCATTTGTTTCTCTAATTTGCTTTATTATCTTTATTAGGTTGTTTGTACTTCATTTCTTTCTTTCACAATAAGGTTTGAAAAGAAAAAAAAAGTGTGGCCTATGTCTGAAAAGGGAAATACTGGCACAGGGTACACATTAAACGCTTTAAGGTTGCACTCTCCTGTTTATTAAGAAGTCTTCTCTGGTCATGCCTATAATGCTAAAATGGTCAACCAGTTGGGAGAGAAGGAAAACATGTCAACAAATTAGGCTATGAGGGCGGCCTTTGATCTTTGAACTGAGCCATTATCAGAGACAAATAAATGCTTTCTGCTGTTCAAAGTAAACTCTTCGTTGTTCTTAAGGAGCTTCATGGATACAACGGTAATATGTTGCCATCTCCTTCCTACTAGTACTCAAGCGGTTTAACTTGTGTTTCACACTTGAGGGGACACACGCCATCAAACATCAGAAATGAGACCAAATTTGGATTAGTATCACAACAAATATTCTTAAACTGAGCTCAGAAAAAAATTAGTAACACTTACAAGTTGCAATAAAGAAGCAATTCTGTAAAGAAGGCTCTCAATTTTGATTCGTTCAATTTCGGCCTGGCTAGCCTCTGTGGGATTAGTGGAGGCATACTGGCTGAGGGAAAGGAGTGTCTCCGTGCAGTACTGTAGGGCCACTTCGTAGTCTTGTCGTCTAAATGATTCACATGCTTGTTCACATAAATTCTCAGGTCTTCTGTCTGCCATGACTTAGGGACAGAAATCCTACAAAAAAGAAAAAGGAACATTAACTCCAGAACTCGATCAATTTGCAAAATTGTAAAGCAATATGTCATTTTTTGCCTAGAACAGGCTTTGATAGTAACGCTTAGGTTTCAAAAATAAAATATTAACTTCATAGCAATAGGAAGCCATGCTGCCTATTGGACATAGTTGTTTCAGACACATGGTACCCATTTCACAAAACTGTTCTTTCGCCTCTTCTATTTTATAATTTATCACTTGTGTGTGGGGAAAAAGGAAACGACAAAAACAAATTTAAATGTAATTTAAATAAATATTGACAAAGTCTGTATGCTTGGATTTTGTATAGTACATAAACACTACAAACTTTCACAGATGCATGCACATATGCAGAGCAACACATTTGGAGATGCACAGGCAATCACACGGCATCTACTACACACAATTCAGACATACAGGCAACCACCCACACACAACATACAGAAGTACAGAAGTACATATGCAGACAAAATATATTCAATACGGCACAATATAGTAAGAGAATCAAAGAACAGGCACACAAAATCTGCTGTCGGAGGGTGAGACATACAGACTGATGAGTGGAAAGATACAATAACCTCAACCATCTATTAATTCATAGAACAAAAAAATCTACTGGTTCTCACGCCAACGGACAAGTAGGTTCCCATATACTCAAGAAAAAGAGACCCATAGACTGCGATTCAGCTTCTATAGACAAACTGATGACCAGTAATAAAATTAGCTCAAATTACAACTTTTTATTATCCGCCCTCATTTCTAGTGCACTTTTTCTTTTAATTGGTAGTGTCAGCATGACTTTGTCGTTTGTAGGTCAGACAGACAAGGTCACCTAAATACATCAACGCAGAGAGGGCAATGGATCAGCTCTCCTCATCTACTGTTTGTTACAAAGCCAGTTAAATTTTGGAACAGCCTGCATAACAGGCATTTGGTGTAGGAAGGGTCAGTCAAGCATATGGAGGTTGTGAGAACTTGTGTCCCATTAACAAAACAGAATTAAAAAAAAAAAAGATCAATACATGTTGTCATATTATGTAGATGACCGAGTAGAATAGTATTTATCTTTACATATATATGTATATGTGTATGTGTATGTGTATATATTACCTACTGGTGGTCGCCAGTAGGTAGTTATAGTTGGAACCTAGTTTCCATAGGAAAAGCATTTTTTGATTTGCTAATAACTTTGTCGTCATTGGACGAATCTTCACGAAATTCTAAAAAAAAAAAAAAACTAAAAAAAGGTATGTTTGGGGGTGATTCGTCAAGTGGGGGCTGAGAAATAAGGGAGGTCCCAAAAAGTGTTTTCTTCATGTTCATTTCAATAGGAAATTTTATTACAGGCTAAAGTCCGAACTGCGGAACGGAATTACACCAAATTTAGCAAATAGGTAGAGCTTGGTTTAGAGAGCTACCTTTTTTTTTTTTTAAATGGTGTAAATCCGTTCAGTAGTTGTTGAGAAATTCAAAAAATAAAATTAAAAAAATCAATTTCCCATAGTAAACTTTAGCCAAGTCTACAGCCCAAACTGCTGAATGGAATTACAACAAATTTGGCAAAAAGGTAGTGCTGGATTCAGAAAGCAACTTTTTTTTTTAATGGGGTAAATCCGTTCAGTAGTTGCTTAGGAATTCAAAAAATAAAAGTTTCGATATCTGGCGCAGCGGTGCATTGTGATTGGCTGCCACAACCACGAGCTTCACTGTGATTGGCTGCCAACACTCCAAACCAGGAAGTGTTGGCAGCCATCTTGTGACTCAGTAGACCCGAGTCACAAGAAAACATTTGAAAAAAAGATTAAAAAAAGAAGAAAAGGGGGCAGGGTAGAAACACCCTGACCCCCTAGGCCTGCTCAGAGGGTCCCACAAGGACCCCCAGGGCTCAAATTGTGTTTGTTTTTTTGTTATTAACCGAATGCAGACTTTTTTTTTTTTTTTTTTTTTTTTTAAATGAAGCGGGGGCTCCCCCACTTCATTTAAATGAGCCCACGGGTGGGCCAGATTCTGGGGGCAAACCTATAATTATATTGCGGGGGCCTGCCACGTCCCCAGGGCTATGTAAATTAGGTGTGGGAGGGCACACGGCCCTTCCGCAGCCCCGGGGACAGCCACCTCCCCGGGGCTTGTTTTGTAATTATCGGGGGGACCCGAGGCCCCACCCCGAAGCCCCGGGGACCACCACCTCCCCGGGGCTTTGAAAATAGAGGGGGGGGGGGTCGCTCCTGCAATGTCCCGGGGAGCCCAGCCCGGGGACATTGTTGTTTGCTATGACAGGGTGGAAGCACGTCTCCTGCTCTGTCATAGCAAACCCTGCTTTGCTTCACTGAAGCGAGAGCAGGAAATTCTGCTCTCGCTTCAATGAGGCAAAGCAGGATTGCTTTTGTGCAAGGGGAGCTCCCCTTGGCCAAAAGCAATGCCGGTTCCCGCATGAGGCGGGGAGCCGGCGGGACCGTGGGGGCATTGGGGCTCCCCCCACGGTCCACAACGAAGTCACTAACCCATGCATTCAGTAAGACACATTTAATCACTCAAACAGTCAGTCACGCACCTACTAAATCCTCCATTCAGACACTTAAACACCCATTCTTCAATACACCTTGGCATATATGTAATACATATTTAAACTTTAAAGAAAAACAGTCCCTGGATGATGTCATTTGAGATGTCATAAGTGATGTCATCAGTGATGTCACTGACCATGTCATGAATGTAATATGTGACGTCATAAGCAGTGCATTGCGGGGGCGCGAGTTATAGTTAGGTGAACAAACTATAACAGGGGAATTTCTATGGTTTTGTACGAGAGAAATGTCCAACTAACTATAACGTCCCTGAAACCTATGGTTTTGTCAGTGATATATATACACACACATACACACAAATATACACACAGACACATACACATAGATATACACATATATATATATATATACATATACGTATATACACACACACACATATACACACTGAAAAAAACAGAGGTTAAAGTAACGTTCTAGTTGGGTGAATTTGTCAGTGACCACCTTAATGTTTTAAACAAAAAAAGAAAAAGAAAAAACACAGAACTTCAGCAGTTATAGTTAGTAGCACTAACTAGAACTTGTGCATCCAACATGCACTATTTATGACCGCCCATATGGCATCACTTATGACATTACTTATGACATCATCCAAAGAGGTGTGCTAGTTTGTTTTATAGTTTACATAGTGGCGTGCAGCTATCATATTAATTTTCTAGCTAATTATGTACAGCTTGGATTCAGCTAATGCATGTAAGTGTTTACAAAGTCCATGTGCTCCTAATGCACCACAGCTGTGCAGAGGTATTGAACAGGTTACACATTTTTGTTTATGCAAGAGTAACTATTTGCAGGTAACAGTTGACTTAATACTTCAGACACTTTTGGTTCTACAGAAAAAGTTTACTACAGGAGAAAGATTCTACGAAGTAGATGCTAACATTTGTAAGCTGCCTTGAGTTATTAGAGAGAATCTGGTCAGTATAATAAATTATACTCAACATAGAAGCCTGTGTGCACCAGGAAGTAAGATATGCATGTGTGCTTATTATGCTAGAATAGATGAGCCATCTGTAATGTTTTCACTACAGTGAGAAGGGGGCAGCTAATAGGTTCTTTAGCACCTTCGGTTGTGGTTACTTTTAGCAAATAGTGTTTTTGACAACTGTTGCATAGTAGTTCCCAATCTGTGAGCCGTGGCTCCCTGGTGCGCCGTCAAAACTAGCCAGGGGAGACGCACACCAAGAAATGTAATGCATTTAATGTTGAAGGGTTTGTTGGCTTCAGTTAAACTAATGTGACTTAAACACATGATGTCGCTGATTTGTAAGTAACATGCCTAAAGCTGGAAACGTACTGCTTAATTGATGCCATGTCGAGGGAGATGACCTCCATATTTCACTGGATCCCTACGTTCCAACACTCCCAAACTAAGCTGAAGATGCCCGATTTATTTTGTTAGACTCGTTGATAGTTTAGTTTTTTTCCAAAAGCATTTTACACCAATGCAAGTTATCAGTAAAGTTGACACCATGTGTTATTGAGCATTGACGTGTACTTGAACCATAGGTACTTCCAGGACACATTTCTTTCAGTATACAAACATTTCTAGACAGGCCTGCTCTCTCCATGAGCACAGGGAAGCAAAACACCATATAGGGCTTAATGTCAACGTTTAGAAACAAGGAAGAGAGAGCGTTAAAAAAAAAAAGGGGGGGGGGGGTGTATTTGGCTTACATTGAATTGGAGGCAATTGTAGGGAGGAGACAGCTAAAATAAAGCTGTATTTGGTTTAAAAACCGTGAGTCACCCTGCTGAGACAAATGTGATAGCACATATGACGTGTAGAAATGGAAGTGCATGCAAATATTCTTCAAGCACAGAAACACTTTGGCAATGGGGCCTACATGCATAGGATCTTATCTAGGACTGTAAGTGGGATAAAAACACAGTTTGAAAGTGTTCTCTAAACAAGGCATGGGCAAAGAAGTGTAACTAGGAATATATTTTATTTGAGGTGCCGCCTTAGTAATACGAAACACCCTGCGTATATAATTATAACACCTTTATCAGCTTCATCCCAATTATTTTCAGGGAGAAAAATTGAAGCATGCCCGAGGACTTGCTTACATCCCCCCCCCCCCCCTTAATGTGGGGAGCCGCAGCCAACAGGCCAAGGGAGCCGCAGGTCGAAAAAGTTTGGGAACCACTGGTGTTCACTGTTCTTAGTAATTTTTTTAATACTCTGGTTCATTTTACATGAGAGGTTCACTGTCTGCAAATATTGGGATACAGAGTAAACTCTCTCCATAGAGAAAAAAAACAGGTAACAGGACCTGCCTTTCAACTCATGTCAACGTCATTTCTCAATGTAGGTTCGTGAGTGTCAAGGGTTTATGCAGATAAAAGCTAGCCACAGTAGGGCATTTGCTTTTGAACTGGCATTCACAATTTTAGCTTTCTGTCAACAATTGTATAGATATTGAACACTACAATGATTGTTAATCGTACATCTGTGGTCGATTGTTAATTTGATCTATGCTACCTGTGAATTATATGCTAAAGGCTCAATGTTGTATATTATGCTTGTTTTCAACATCTAAGTGAGTTGTTTGTGTGGTGGCAATAATAATGTGCGATTTTCTCCTGAGCTATTTTGTACTTACTGTCAGGCCTCTAATGTTATACTAACTTATAGAGCGATATGTGTGAAAGATTGGATGAAGTCATCAGTGATGTCAGAACATGTCATTAGTGATGTCATATGTGAGGCATAAGCAGTGAAAGGCAGGCACAAGTTTAGTTAGTGCTACTAACTATAACTGTTACATTTTTGTGTTTGTTTTAGATTAAAATGTTAACATGGTCACATACAAATTCATCTAACTAGAACGTTACTTTAATCTTTGTTTTTTTCAGTGACTTTCTTTAAGTTTTAAAGTAATAAATTTTTTTAAGTGTATGTATAGTAGTATAACAATTATATATTGTGTGTGTGGACATTATTCTGAAAGGGAATTGCTTTCGTATTGTAACTTAACAGGAAAGAGTGCACACTTTGCAAATTGTTTCTAAAAGAAATTATGTTAAGAGGATAATATAACAATATTTGTGTTGAGATTGTCGATCTCAGTTCTTCTCTCATTTTAAGACATTTTACCAATAAGTTCATGAATATTGTAATAGCCTATGTATGTGTTTTTACATTAAAGTTGTAATTATAATTCAGAAAGAGCATAATCAGTTTTTTAATATAGTATAAAGTTTCATTATATAAATCATTGTTTCAAGTGTGTGATTACTCACTAGAGTTCTATAATTTGCTTTAATCTACTGCCTAGTTCCTTTTCACGTGTTCAGTTAATCCGTAAAAAGAGAGTCACTAAATGGTTGTAATATTAATAATTGTATTAGTAGAACTGATTATGTTTTTTCCATTGAATGTATAAAGCAATATTATTTTTACAATCATGCAAGAGGCTGTACTTCCTGTTTGGCTCTCGCAATCTATCCACGAGAATTTAATTTGCAAATTAAGTTAATAACAGTGGTTTCCTGTAATTTTGAACAAATTAAGAAATTAGATGTTAATTCACTTGGAAAAAGTGATTATGAATTGTACCATGAACTATATAAAGGAATAATATTTTTACACTCTAGCGAGACACCCGCTGGTATCTGGCCAGATGTCCAGGAGAGGAACCACACAATAAGGAAGAATTCTGACTGGGTCATATGTAGGGGTGGGCGTAATTTGCGTAATTGCGTTACGCAAATCTCCGCGAAACGGTAAAAAATCTCCGCGAACACGCAGAAATTACGCCAACACGCGGAATTGCTTGTTCGCAATGCTTTTTTCCTGTTCGCAATTGATGTTTGCGTGCTCGAGGAGAAATATCTCGCGAACATGCATTTTGAGAACGCGAACAAGCAAAAATTTCGCGAAATTGCGGAAAGCAGACTTTTGAGCAATTTCGCGTTCGACGCGGAACGCGAAATTACGCAAATTCCGCGAGCGGAACGGAATTTGCCGCCCAGGCCTAGTCATATGGATGTCTCTGTTTAGAAGAGGAAGATTATCTATTGCAGGGATTCTGCTTGGAAGCAGAACTTTGCCTTCGGAGAACAGGATGTCAGATTGTAGGGACTGAGTGTCTCTACCACATCAGTACCTACAGGCCCAAATCCGACCAGCACCCAGTGCCTCACTTGAACTCCAACCCTTTCCAGAGTAGCAGGTGATTTCAGAAAACCTTGAATAGGAACCTCTAGTCTCCCAGGAAACCATGAAACAGATCAGCTTCTTTTATTTCTCACTGATGCATGTCCATAGTAAACAACTGGAATACATAAAGACAGTTTACAATAAATTTATTGAAACTATCATAGTCGATTTCGAGGCAGGTGTGCTGTGATAGGTAAACAAATACAACTGAGCAACTTAATCAACATTACTAGCAGACTGTATACAATGAACAACTCAGCCATGGCAACTAAAATATCTATCTAGGCCTACCCTCATTATGTGAGCACAGGGATATATTAGTGATCTCTGAGATTAGCACGGGTCCTATAGCTGGTGTGACTAATTAGGTGGCCTGCTTCTTAGGTGTAAACTCAGTTTACGCAAGGTTGCTGCCTCAGTTCCAGGACCAGACTCTCTGCTGGAATTCTCCTCTCTGCCCCTAGAGGGGGCAAATCACGGTTTATACGAGAATAACTACTGTGTAGGAAAACTGCAGCTATGCTACCGTGTTATGTCAAAAAATGTCAGGAGAGGTTGCTGACCAGGAAAAAGAAATCAGTACACCATGTTGTTTAACCATGCACAAAATGTTCAGACTTAACCCCAAGAAGAGTCACTGCATAAACAATATGTGCAGTGTATTTCTAAAATAATAGGTCACAAAAACAAATTTATTATGTGTGGCTGTGCAAAGCAGAGACAGCCTAAAAGAGCAAATTCATGCATCTAAAGGAGAACCAAAGTGGTCCCAAAAGGAAAATCTCTACACATGCTTTTTGCTTTATTCAATACTGGATTTTGGTGAGAGTACACATTTGGCTTGCTCTCCTTTCCTATTTGCCTCTCTTCACAAAAATGTTTGCATCAGATTCAGGTGAACAGCCAGGTACGTCTGCACCAGCTCAGCCATCTCAGCCACTCAAGGAATCCTTGATGTGGTAATTCTTTGAAATGAGGCCAGGTGCGAAGAAAGTTTCTGCGAAGTGAGTTACCTGTAAACTTTGCAGGAAAGAGTTCAGCCAGGGGAGCGGGATTAAACAATAAAGCAGGAGTACCACAGGGATGTGGAGACACCGGAGGTCAATGCATCTGAAAAGGCTTGCATGGGTAGAGTTGGCTCATGCTGCGGAGCTAGACAATGCAACAGGACCTGCAACATCATTTGCTCCAGGAGATACTGTGCATGCGCAGGTCTAAATTCACAAGCAGACTATCAGACTATAAACCTCCTTTTAAAATAAAGTGCTTTTTTTTCTGCTTGTGTCGGCAAATAATTTTTTCATCAAATACCAGCAGGGCTGCCCAGGAGAAGCTAACCTGTCCAAGAGCACATGTAGCAATAGTTTTTTTTGTTTTAAAAAAAAAAAAGTTTTTCTCCTTTTTACTTTTAAGTAGATGCGGTTGGCAATTGTCTAACACTTCAAGTTGTGTGTTTTTTGTTGTATCCTTTAAAATCAACAATTAAATACCAAGAAAATATTTAAAATGTTTCAGAATATTTTTTTTTTTTATAGTTGTTAAACTGTTAAAAGAAACAACTCTTTTCAGAGCTGCCCTATAGTTTCATAATCTATGGTATTTGTACTAGGTTTTCCTTTTTTTCTGTCTACAGAGCTTTCGCAAGAGCCAAGGAGGCAATCCCTTGCGGGCAGTCTGAGGGGGCAGTGCTTCCTGGTTTGATCTTGTGAGCCTCTTGCGAGACCATACTTTATATAAAGGACTTTACATATTACATCAGAATATATTCAGTGTAGATGCATACTTTGTATACACCAAAAAAGTAACAGTGTGTTCAGTTTAATAAAACCAATCCATTATATAATTGTGGGGAAAAATAAATCACTTCGATTTATGAAAAAAAGGCGTTTTATCTGCATAAGACCAACATTAGTACATAGCACACATTGATATCATTTAAGTAAATTCATTATTTGCAGAAAAAGTTCCATCACTGCTTTTGTCGTGTTCTGTCCATGGCGAATTGTAGTTTTCCCTATGTTAGCCTAACTGCACATTTGCTTTGCACACGTTACTATATAACACATTTGCCTTTGCGCCGCATTGTATTTTCACACAGAACCTGCAGTTGTTTTCTCGTACTGTTCTTTCCTGGGATTTAGTCTAAACACAGTCGACGAGGGGGCGTGGCCAAGATGGCAGCAAGGTGAGACTCGTCCTCTCGTCTCTCCCTCGAGCCGTCCGAGCAAATATCACACCCTGGCTGTCTATAGCCTACGCCAGGCCAGAATCATGTCCAGGGCTGCACGCTGGATATCGGCAGCCCCCGTTCTGCTTGTGAAGACTCCCGGGGCTGCGGTGTGGAGCGAGGGACGCCGTGCCCGGGAGACAGCGGGGTCTGTGATCGGAGGTGGCGCCATGGCCTAAAGTTTGGGACCGCACCGGGCCGGCGGAGCTGTGTAAGGGTCTGGCAGCAGGTGACGCCAAATCTGGTGCCCTGACCCACTTCGCCGCTGCAGCATACAATGCAAGGAGACAGGACCGGCGGCGGAGGTGATTTCTGAGCCGTGAGGTCGCTGCGCGGGAGCCCGCCCTTTACCCAGCAACTGCACCTGGTGAACCAGGGCCGATAACCCGAGATTGTTTCAGCCCGCATTCATTACCATGCGGGCCTGCACTGAGGCCTCTGCGACCATTGGAGGTGAGAGGGAGCACTTGGGTTGGCATCGCTCCGGGCTCTACGAGGAGCCCTTCATTTCAACTTGCGGGGCTTGCTGTCTGCCTGCAGTGCTTGGTGGAGGACATTTGGCGGGTGCAAATCCCCCCCCCCCCCCCCCCCCGGGTCCACTGGGGGAGCCACACGCACGGTCCCCGAGCTGACAGCCAGAGTGGAGGGGCGCGATCGCTGGTAGAAGCGGTCGCCGAGGGAGGGGTCCAGCGCACTGCAGAGGCGACCCGGCTAGGCTCGGTGCTGCTTGTGGTGGGCTAGAGGCCCCCCGCTCGACCCCCTTCCAGACACACACAGCAGTATCCCTCCCGCTCTGGGGCGAATGGCGCCTGTGGAGGTGATTCTAACCCTGTGGACATGGATGGTGCGCACTGGCTCCCGGGCCTTGATAACAGTGGAGAGACTTCGCGCTGCGGGGGCCAGTCGGGGCCTGAGGCAGCAGCTTTGGGCAGGAGGTGAGGCCTTGTTATTTACATCCTTTGCAGACTGTTTACCTTGGCGGCTTGCCCAGTTCATCCATATCAGGGTCATCAACACGCCGGGGCTGGGGTGGTCCCCTACTTCTGCTGACATCTGGAGGGCCCTGCTCTGAGAGTGCCTCCATCTCTGCCCCCACTGCGCTGGTCGGTGCGGTGTGGGGACCTTTGGTAGCTACGCCGGATCTGCCTGCCCCTGTGACTTTCCCGTTTGGCGTAACTCCCTCACGTGGACACTTCCTAGCAACCTTGACGCCTCTCCCAAGTGCTCGGGTGGGGTAGTGCAGTGACATTCAGCTCACGCCACATTTCACGTCCCCTCCCAGTTCAGGCAGCACTAGGTCTTCCACGCGGGGGAAGAAAAGTAAGTCCCTCCAGGAGCTCTTCGCGCACCCACAGGGGGGAGCGCCGTCAGACTCTGCCAAACAGAATGACACTGCCTCGACGCATATGGGTGGCCCTAGGGAGGAACCAGTCACACGAGCCTTCCTGGAATCTTTATTCTCGACCCTCCGTGACGACTTACACACTGTGAAGCGGGACCTCACCGCCGAACTCAAAGACGTCCGAAAAGACCTAGATGGCATTGGAGATCGTGTGGTAGCCTTGGAGGACAAAAGTGATACAAGTGACAATGAGGTAGTCTTCTTCCAAGAGGAACTACTCGCCTACCAATTTATGATTGGGGAGACACACGCTGATTATAGGGTCTATCTATGGCCCTAATGAAGGACAGGAGCGGTTTCTCCATGAAGCACTGCTCGAGGCCACTCCTGAGCGCAGGTTACTCCTGGGGAGGTACCTTAATCTAGTCCTTAATAATGAGCTAGACAGGTCGGTGCAACGCTTTGGCCAAGTGGGTGCCCTTTCCCGCGGTGGACTGGCTAGGCTGGGGGACTTGGGCTTGATAGATCTGTGGAAACACTACCACCCACACTCCAAGGAATATTCTTACTATTCTGGCGCCCACAGGACTTACGCTAGGTTGGATTATTTCTTAGTCACCAAGACTCTCAGGGACATCACAACCTCCTCTGACATTCTAGTTGCCGCCTTATCGGACCATGCCCCGGTAGTGATTACACTGACTTTAACCCCCGTCCCGCTGCCCACCCGATGCTTCCACAATACCATTCTGCATCGTGCGGACACCGTCGCCCCGATTCAGCGCATGCTCTAGGACTACCTATCCCATAATGACAACTCCGACACGCCTATATCCACTAGATGGCAAGCCCTGAAGGCAGTGGTTAGGGGAGCAATTATTGCTCTCTCCTCTGCGGAACGCAAATGCAAGCGGGAGGACCTAACCCAGAGAGTGCGCGAGTTAGAACAGATTCACCAACGAACTGGAGCTCCACGCATCTGGCATCAATTGAAGGCAGCTAGGTCGCAGTTAGCTGCAATAGATAACGATAAAGCTGAATATGCGACGCTACATCTGCGCCATTCTTTTTATATCGGTGGGGACAAGTGCGGTCGGCTGCTAGCGCACAAACGGACGGAAACCCGGTTGCGTGAAGGGGTCCAGAAAATCACAGATCATGTAGGCCGTACACGCACAGAGGACTTTGACATAGCCGAGACGTTCTGTGACTTTTATGCATAATTATACGATGCACAGCACCTAGAGTTGAAGGATATAGATGTGTATCTGGATCAGGTTACTCTTCCCAGCCTTTCCCAGGCGCAGGCCGAACACATAGAGAGAGAGATTAGCACGGAAGAAGTGGTCTATGCTATGTCGCGCTTACAATTGGCTAAATCTCCTGGCCCGGACGGCTACACGGCGGCTTTCTATAAGCAATTCTGCCTCACTCTTACTCCTCTTCTTACTCGCCTTTTTAATTCCCTTGCGTCTTCGGGGGCGATCCCTCCTTCCATGCTTGAGGTGGCTATAGTGGTCGTTTATAAGCCCGGCAAGGATAAGACACACTGGGGGGCATACAGGCCCATCTCTCTTTTAAGTATTGACCTAAAGCTTTACACCAGTATCCTGGCAGCTCGCCTGGCCCCTTATATGACTGGTATAATCGACCCCGACCAGGCGGGTTTTATACCTCAAAGGCAGACCAGTGATAACACAAAGCGAGTGCTCCATCTCATTGAAAAAGCTTCTCGCATCCCGGCAGAATATATGCTTCTGACCATCGACGCCGAAAAGGTATTCGATCACGTGCACTGGCTCTACTTGGAGCAAGTGATGATCCGTTTTGGCCTCGGGGAGAAGAGGAGGACCCGTATCCTCAATTGCTATTGTGGCCACTCGGCTGCAGTGCGGGTAAATTTACATACCTCCTTTCATGTTCATAGAGGCACTAGACAGGGGTGCCCTTTGTCGCCCCTGCTCTTTGCCTTATACATGGAGCCCCTGGCGCAAACAGTTCGGGAGCACCCACAGATCAAGGGTATACGCTTTGGCAGTGATATTCATACCATCAGCTTGTATGCAGACGGCGTCCTGGTCACCGCGACAGATCCTGCAACGGCTCTGGGCACCTTTCTGGAGGGGCTGGACTCCTTTGGGAGGGCGTCAGGGTTCAAAGTTAACATCACAAAGTCCACAGCTCTGAATCTCTCCTTATCGCCTCCGATGCTGGCGGAACTGCAGGCGCGCCATTCCATACAGTGTAATACTGACATAGTCCCTTATCTGGGAATCCGGCTAGCTCCCACACTACAAGCGACGAGATTGGTCAACTACAACATCTTGCAGTCCCACATTCGTGTGGCTCTGCGGCGCTGGAAACATTACCCTATCTCTTGGTTGGGACGCTTTGCCGCAGTCAAAATGACGATCCTCCCCAAACTCCTTTATCTTTTTAAAACACTCCCTCTACAGCCTCCCACTGGTTGGCTTGAGCGGGTACAGTCAGAACTCTCTCAATTCATCTGGCAAGGTCGCAAGCCGGGGATGAAGCGGATGGTCAGTTTCCTCCCTCCAAATGAAGGGGGTTTGGGGATTCCTGATCTCACACTTTAGTATAAAGCCACACAGCTATGACATATGGTGGAGTGGAGTCAGGCTGAGTCAGAGAAACACTGGCTTTTCCAAGACCGTGCGATAGCGAGCACCTCTCTGACGAAGATCCCTTTGCTTCGGAAGCCTCAACGTCCCCCCCAACCTTTACGCCTCCCACGTGACCCGCTCTACAATGTTGGTTTGAGATCAGACGAACAGACGACGCGGGCTGACAACTTTCCCTTTCACACTCACTCCTCTTTTTGACAACTCTGACTTTGGACCGGGGGTGGGAGAGACCTCCTTCCCTCTTTGGAGAACCACTGGTTGCCACGCATTAGGTTCTCTGTACGATGCAGATGGGGTCGTGCCCTTCGCACAGCTGCGCACTGATTATGGTCTCCCTGAATCTGAGCACTTGCACCATCTGCAGTTGCAGCACTGGGCCTCGCACCCTGACAATAGATTGCAGGCCCATAGGCATCTCACCCAGTTTGAGAGATGGCTGATCACGCGTTCTTTGGACAAGAAGTTAATTTCAGACCTGCACAGAATGCTTCTGTCCCGCTACACTCAGACCTTGCATGCAGGTCGAACCCAATGGGAAAGAGACTTCAGTCGCTATCTCACTAGTAAGGAATAGAAGGGGATCTGTTACAGGGCGCGACACACTGCGTCTCACTGAAACCTTTACTAAGCTAGCGTATTACTGGTATTACACCCCCGAGTAAATGCACCACTTTGATAGCGCACACAGCCCGGATTGCTAGAGAGGGTGTGGGAAGGTGGGTACACCTGTCCATCATTTAAGAGATTGTGAACATCTGACCCCCTATTGGACTCAAGTTCTCGATGAAATCGACAAGTATTTAGACACGGAGCTCCCTCAGCTCCCGGAGTATGTGCTTTTGGGAGTTCCTAACCCGCTCACCTATCCTCTGAAATCCAGGAGGGGAAACTGATTGCGCTTGTGCTGGGCACTGCCACACAAAACATTCTCACACATTAGAAATCTACATGTATTCCAACACACACCGGGTGGCTTCACTGACTGTGGCATATATTAGGCATGGAAAAGATTTCGCTCACAATGGCTGGCAAAGGCTCGGGATTTAGCGAATTATGGCAGCCTTTCCTGGCCCTATTGGCACAGGACTTTAGGGAATTGACATGCCCGAATTACCTGCGCCTTCTGCGTCTGGCAACACAGAACTTTCCCATTTCAGGAGTTAGCCCCTCGGGCTAGTAAGCCACTCATATATAGACAGGCCGTGACTGAGGGGTGGTGGGGGAGGAAGGAGAGTGCTATCCTATTCCTTTCTTTCCATTTCTTTGCTAGGACGGGGGCTGTATTTCTGTCCTTATTCCTATAAACTGTTTTCCTTTGTAATCTCCTATGTCATTCAATTGCACTGGGGCCCTGCGTGGCCCAATTGGCTGCACTGCCCTCTTTGCTGGTATACAATGATTATATATTCTGTAACAACAAGGCAGCCCAAGAGAAGTTGACCAGGGACCTTGGGAGACAATTGTTTTCAAACAGTGGTCCCCAGAAAGTGAAATGGAAACCAAAGGAATGAATATAGACTCAATCGCAGCTATATTTAGTGGACTTGTCCAGCCGGACAGAGGTCCGATATTTACTTGTAGGTTTAGGATATAATCATACAAAACAATACATAAAATGGGACACAATCCTGCGTCATACTTAGCCAGTAGAGTACATAAACAAGGGAGAAAACGAACAGGGGGCTCACGCAAAGCTCTTCTGGTTTGTTACACAAGGAGTATATACAGTGTTACAAGAACAAATCCCTACAAAACACCTTTACAGCGGAATGAACAAAAGGTTTTTTGCGTAGAAGGTGTATTAGGGTGTCAACGGCGTTTCGATCCGTTTAGAGGATGAGCGGATCATCATCAGGACTTTGATAACATGCCTCTTAAATAGAGGCTCATTAGCCGCAATTCCAGAATGAAGGAACTTAGGCGGGGAGACGAGGGCTGCTATAATGGCGGCTCCAAATATGATGAATTCCAGCACGGATACGGGGGGGGGTCGCCTACGCGTACTCCAACGGCTTAGTCGCCAGTATGTTGCAGGAAAGTTGCTGAATCCTTCAGTTTGGCGACTGAGCCATTCGAGTACGCGAAGGCGACTCCCCCCGTATCCGTGCTGGAGTTCATCAAATCTGGAGCCGCCATTATAGCAGCCCTCGTCTCCCTGCATAAGTTCCCTCATTCTGGAATTGCGGCTAATGAGGCTCTATTTAACAGGCAGGTTATCAAAATCCTGATGATGATCCGCTCATCCTTTAAATGGATCGAAACGCCGTCGACACCCTAATAAACCTTATACGCAAAAAACCTTTAGTTCATTCCGCTGTAAAGGTGTTTCGTAGCGATTTGTTCTTGTAACACTGTATATACTCCATGTGTAACAAACCAGAAAAGCTTTGCCTGAGCTCCCTGTTGTTCGTTTTCTCTCTCGTTTATGTATTCTACTGGCTAAAGTAGAACACAGGATTGTGTATGGTTTTGTATGATTATATCCTAAACCAAAAAGTAAATATCAGACCTCTGTCCAGCTGGACAAGTCCACTAAATATAGCTACGATTGAGTCTATATTCATTACTTTGGTTTCCATTTCACTTTCTGGGGACCACGGTTGTTGAAAACAACGGTATACAATGATTGGCATTTATTTCAATAAAAAGATTTAAACCATAAACACAGCCGACAAGGTCAAACATCAATGTCCCTTGTTATTTTGTTCTAGTCAGGCACTAGCACCTAGACACAACACAAAACTGCAGCTAATGTTTAGGAGAATGTATGCCTAGCCATATAGGTATGCAAAATAAATTAACAGAGATATTTTCTGAGAGAAGATCACTGCTGTATCTGAGATGTAAACGCCTGTGCATGCTAAGGTACGGGGTCCACTACTAATCCCGAAGATCTATGCTCTATAATCATTTTACTTCTATAGAAGGGGGTAGGATAATCTGTCTTATAATAGGACAGGGCTTTTCCATAATATATGTAATGGGTATGTAGCCTATGTCATAATATGACATAGGCTACATCCTCTTCCCAAGAGAATGTAGCCAAATGGCTAGGGCGGTCGATTTCAAATCTGGGAAACTGGGTTCGAGTCTAAGCAATGTCCTGTGATTCTGGGCAAATCACTTAATCTCCCTGTGCCTAACAAAACCGAATGAGTCCTTGTGTATGAAACTGGTGTTCATGTAAGGAGTTTTGATACCCGATACATTTGGGTCAAGTTCACGCTATATAAAACTCTGGAAAAAAACTAATAACATGCGGAGTACTGTCTATGCTAATGGTATTTAGGTGATTGCGGCACGTATACTGAAGAGCATGATAGTTTAAATAAACATTTCAAACTTCCTTTGTGACTCTGTCATATTTTATTGTGGACTAGTACAAGTGTGTGAGCGAAGGGAATGTCCTGTTACCGCTATCCCTGAAAGGGTGGAAGGGTCAGAAGTTTTGTGTTCTGGGGTGTCAATTCACTTGTCTCTCTGGATAGGAGTAAGAGGGCAAGTGAGACACTATAGCTAGGCGGGCTCAGGCTCATTGTACGGAGGTGATATGGTGACTTAGTTCCTACCTACTGATGTTCTATGGTCACAAGCATAGTTCTGTTCCTGAGCAGAATCCCTGCAACACTTATTTTACAATCCCACAAAAGACTTGCAAGATAGTAAACAAGTTTTTTAGATAAAGAACTTACGCTTTCCTTCATTCCAGAACTTATGCCTTATAGTCCCCATTAGTAGGGTGTGCGGAGTAGTCTCTCAAATGAAACCATTTCACAGTATAACAGTGCACAGTAGGGTGTAAGGAGACAATGTGATCTCATTGACACCTCTCCTCAGCCTAATAACTGTGTATAGTAGAATATGGTGAGAGACTGGTCTCTCCAGTGAGGCTTTGCACCTATGTAACCAATTTGTAGAGAAGGGTGTAAAAAAACACTACCTCTCCGCTCACATCTTTCCCCAGGCTCAGCAGCATGCATGGTAGGGTGAGGAAAGAACACAACTCACATGTAAGACTTCAGCATTCCATAGTAATATGTAATATAATATATATATATATATATATATATATATATATATATATATATATATATATATATATATATATATATATACTATGTTATGTTATATTATATTATATTATATTATGTTAATGCCATTTATATCACCCCAAGGGATATCTCGCGCTACCAGGTACCAAGCAGCTGAACACAACTAGCTCAGAACAAAATTGTCTTCAGTAATTTCCTAAAGCAAAAATTATCTGTACAGATCCTAATATAGTGTGGCAGATTATTCCAAAATAAAAGAGCCAGATAGGAAAAAGACCTACCGCCCAAACGGGCCCTCTTGTTACGTGGAATGCTTAACACTGATTTATCACTTGATCTCAACAGTCTAGGCGGATGGTACTGTCTAAGCTTAGTAGCTAAGTAAGCAGAGCCACAACCAGTTAGGGCTTTATGTGTAAGACAACACAGTTTGAAGATAATTCTCTTCTGAACTGGAAGCCAATGCAGGGTTTGAAGAAGAAGGGGAGAGACGGTCCCGGATGGAAGATTACAAACAAGGTGAGCCGCGGTATTCTGCACCACCTGTAGTTTTAATAGTTTTAATAGCAATGTCTCATTTGCAGAAGCCAGCAACACGTTGCAATAATCCAAGAGACTAATCACGAGGGCATGGACCACCATTTTCCTTCCAGAGCGTGGGAGGAAGTTGAGGGCTCTTCTCAACAGGCGCATAATAAGGAAACAGGAACCAAAAGGTAGACATTTCTTAGAAAGAGGTGGGTCCATGCGTACTCTCAGGTTCTTAACCACCAACTTAGGTGAGGGTGCAGTTCCAAGTTCAGCTGGCCACCAATCAGCAGTCCATATTTGTTGCGCCTTGCCAAATGGCATAATCCCTGTTTTTTCCACATTAAGCTGGAGACAGTTTTCTGTCATCAATGAGGCAATTGCCATCAGTCCATCCAGGAAACATGGTTTTGTTTTGATCAGGTCTTTTTCAAAGGAGATTACTAACTGTGTTTCATCTGCATATGCAATAATCTCAAAACCAAAGGCTCTTGCAATCTTGGCCACATATATATTAAAGAGCAGCGGGCTAAGATATGAGCCTTGGGGAACACCTTTATCTAATACTACGGTACAGAATTTAAAAGAACCAAGAATGATGGTTTGGGTTCTGTTGGACTGAAAATCACCAAGCCAGTTTAGGGTTGTCCCATGAATGCCAATTTCCTGTGACAGATGTAATAATTTGGAATGGCACACTGTGTCAAATGCCACTGACAGGTCAAGCAATATCAGCACAGCTGGAATATTGGCATCTAACGAGCCTCTAATATGGTTGGTCACCGCTACCAAGGAAGTCTCTGTGCTATGGGACGGTCTGAAAACCGATTGTGAGAAGTCAGATGTTAGTGGAATCAAGAAACTCAAAGTTTTTCATTAATGAGTCCTTCCAAGTGTTTCCCAATAAAGGAAGCAGAAATTGGACGATAATTAGAGAGGTTCGAAGATGATACATTTTTTAAAAAAAAACATTTAAGATTGGCCTGACATGGGCCTTCTTCCAATTGGCCGGGATTTTTCCAGAATTGACCGAAAGATTGAATATTGAATGTATGGCAGGAGCCAATTGATGGGTGAGGGCAGCCGTGATATTGGGGGGACAAATATCCAGAAGATAACCTGATTTGGCAGAAACTAGACCAGTCTGGATTTCTTCCAAGGAGAATTCCTTGAACGTTCTCAAGCTAGGTGCGCCATAGGCGGGGGGAGATAAGGAAGACCCAGTCACTACCAGGTGGCAGGGGAAATTCTGAAAGATTATTTACTTTTTCCTCAAAGTTGTTAGCCAAAGAGTCACAGAGTGACTGAGATGTCGGAATAGCTGGAGAGCACGCTTTGGGGATTACAAAATCATTTATGACTTTAAACAATTTTTGGGAAGAGTTTTTTGATAATGAAATTTGCTCTGAGATGTATACTTTTCGTGTGGTCTTTATATTACGATGGTAGCAGGTAAGTGCTGTTCTATACAGCTCCCTATCGCAGTTTTTGTTTTTAAATACCTCCACTCTTTCCAACTTTTTACATAATGATTTCTCCGTTGTAAGAGCCGAGGTATACCATGAGGCAAAGGCGCCATGAGTGGAGTTGTGGTTTCCTTGGAAAGGGATGAGTTTATCAAAGGCCCTGTGTAACGCATTATAAGAGCTAGATCAACATCTGGAACGCCTGCCTGAACAGAGTGATTAAATACTTTGGCAAAGGACTCTGGCCTGATTTTACGCCAGGTTCTACATGGGATTTTATCTACTCTGGCTGCTGTATGCGTTTCTGTAATAATAGGAATCTTGAAATTGATCAAAGAGTGATCCGTCCAAAGTAAGGTTGTGGCTGTTCACATACCAGATTAATAGAGTTCGTAAAGACAATCTAAATGTATGTCCTGCGGCATGAGTGGGCCCAATCACTCTTTGATGGGTCAAAGAGTGGCCAAATCTGCAATGAGCTGGCTCACCTGCTCGCTATCAAGATCTTCCGCATGATAATTAAAATCACCTATTAAAAGAAATTGATTTGCCGCTACGACATGTGGAGCAATATATTCAATGAGGTGCTAAGTAAAAAATCTTTTTGGGCCCCGGCAGTCAGTATACTAAGGTACCTCTCCAGTGCTCGTTAGGGAGAGTTCCCATTTAAATAAACAAACTTCTGCCCAAGCAACTGGGTTGGCATAAATAACAGACAATTTAATCAGGTTTTTTTAAGATAATCGCAATACATCCCCTGTCCTGTGTGTCCAATCTAACCTAAACATAGAATAATTTGAGGGGAGAGCCACTGTGATGGCGGAGGAAGAGGCAGTGGTCAGCCAAGTTTCCGTGAGGAAGCCTAATTCCGGGAGCTTTGAAGTGAGCAAGTCCTAAAGTTAAGTTGCATGTTTAGGCAAAGACATTAACAAGGATACCTTTTAAACCTTGGGGACCCAGAAGTTTGGTAGAGGTAAAAGAGGGATAAGTTGGAGGTTGCCAAGAGTTTCTGTAGTCCAAATAGGAAAAGAGGATTACTCATATCTTTTAACACCTCCCCCAAACATTGAAAACAGGACAGTGTCCAAGCTACCATACTTTCTAAGGCAATTGGAAAATACTTGTCACAGATAGTATCATAAGAGGCACAGGCTCTGTCCCGCTACCCTAGACCCGCTACGGACCCGCTAGGAGGAATGGTTGGTTCCCCTGGACGAGGCTGACTGGCATGACGCCCTCATGGCTCCTAAAACTCTTACGTCCTCCTCTAAACTCCGTCTTATTCAACTTTACTATCGTCACATGGCCTACCTCAACCCTGAGCGCCTGCATAAGGCAGGACTGAGCCCCTCTCTGGACTGCACGCGCTGTGGCCAGGCTCCGGCCGACTTCTACCACATGGTCTGGTTATGTCCAGGCCTTGCCCCGTTTTGGTCGCGAGTGGAGTTGGAGCTTATGCAGATCCTGGGTTGGCAGGTTCCCCACGATCCACTGCGTCTCCTCCTGGGGGTGTTTGATGGTCTGGATGGATCTAGAGCCGACAAGCACTTTCTGGGCACTGCAATTGCTGTGGCCAAGCGAGATATATCAGCAGCCTGGGCTCAAGCCAAGCCCCCTAACCTGCAAAAGTGGCGCCGAGGGGTGGATTGGTGTGCGGCCCAGGAGGAACTTCTCTTTGAGGCTCGGGGATGTCCTGGGAAGTTTCACAAGATATGGGGCAAGTGCCTGAACTTGCTGTTTTGAATTGTTTGCTCTGGCTTTCATGTACCAATGTACTGCCTTTCAGTCTGGATGTCTTGCTTGTATACCCCTATCAGGGCATGGACTCTTATTGTCTGTTGGAAGATGATCGTAGATTTACAAGGATATCTGTGTGCTGTCATGTTGTTGCTTGTTTCATAAATGCCAATAAAACTATCAAAAAAAAAAAAAAAAAAAGAGGCACAGGCTCTAAGGAGGGAAGAAGTACTATGCAATGCCGCCGAGAAGTATGTAGTTCTCAATTAAGTTTTATTTTACAGAATATTATATAGCGCGAACTAGACCCGAATCGGATATTAGAGCGCTTTACATAGCACCAGTTGCATTACAAGAGAACGCATTATTTTTTTATTAGGCACGGGGAGATTAAGTGATTTGCCCGTAATCAAAGGATGTTCAGCGGCATTGCCGAGACTCTAACCCAGCTCTCCAGATTCGAGGTCGACCGCCCTAGCGTTTAGACCAACTCCTCTCCCCAACTGGATGCGGTTGGTTGACTGATGAAAGGGCAGGGGTTCTGGCTACTTGGACCACTGGGCGCAGACCGGCTTGCCTTTGCTGCGCCCACTGCATGTTGCCATCGATCTAAATAGCCTAGTGGAAATGAGCTGCTGGACAGCTAACTGGCCGTCCACAGGAAGTGGAAAAAATTAAGGGCTTTCTCCTCACAAACGGCAGAAGCTGCGGAGGACCGGAAAGCCATGGGATGTAGATGTGCAACACACTGACGAAGGGAAGACCCGAAACGCGTTTGTGAAGCGCTAAATAAAAACTGGTTACCAACCTAACCCGCGAGTGCAGCTATCTTCTTCCCGGACGGGAGAGAGGAAAACCTTGGAGCGAGATATTTTACACGGGGCACCACCGTGCGAGCAGCACCCGCCAGCGAGTGATCCGTTTCAAAAAGGTGCATTGGAGCAGGCAGATATATATATATATTACCTACTGGCGGTCGCCAGTAGGTAGTTATAGTTAGGACCACGTTTCCATAGGAAAACCTCAACATTCTATTTTGAATAACTTTGGCGCCGGTCGACGAATCCTCGCGAATTTCTCAAAATAGGTGGGGCGCTACGCTCCGCTCCTACCCTGAAAGTCTCGGGGGGATTCGTCAAGCGGGGGCTGAGATAAAAGGGGGGTCCCAAAACGCGTTTTTCCCATGCATTTTTCCATAGGACCTTTAGAACGAGCTACAGCCCGAACGGCTGAACAGAATTACTAGAAATTTGGCAGAGAGGTAGTCCCTAGGTCAAGGAAGTGCCTTTTGTAGGTTTGGTGTAAATCTGTTCAGTAGATTCTGAGAAAATAGCCTTTAAATCAATATATATATCTGAGCCCGCTTACGGTACGCTTACCGTACGCTTACGGTAAGCGTACGGTGGCGTGCGCGAGCGCGATTCTGATTGGCTCTTAGATCTTAGTAAACATTCGAATCGGCAGAAACCAGGAAGCGGCGTCCGCCATTTTGTCTACCGCACTGAGTGTTATGTATCAAACATGATGGCCAAAAACATGTTACGGGGATGTTTTGACAACTCCCTCTCACATAGTCATGTTGAGGGAGTCCCCAAACATCCCCCAAGAGCAAAAACGGCATTATTTTTTTTTCGGCAATTTCGCGGGGTACGCTTACCGTACGCTTACCGTAAGCGTACGGTAAAAAAATAAAAATAAAAAAAACACTATCCACACTTTCTCCACCCCTTGTGCAAATGGTTGCCGAAGGCCACCATTTGTGCATGGCTTATCAGAGCACAGAAATTTCCCAAAAAATTTCAACAGATTACCTATCACAAGGAAGCGCATAATATGTCCTCCATGTGCGCACGGTGCGCGAAGCGCATCGTGCGTACATGGCCCATCTAGCGTAACGTGGGCACGGCACTAACTGCGTAAAGTGGGTGCGCTGTGCGCGAAGCGCACCGCGTGCTCACTGTGCGCGCACGGTGCGCGAAGCGCACCGTGCACGCACGGAACGAACTGCGTTAAGTGGGCGCGCACACCACGAATGGCGTAAAGTCACTTAGCATTTAAAAAACCGTACAAATTCACTGAAAAAACCATAGGTTTCACACACGTTATAGTTAGGAATTAGCATTTAAAAAACCTTGCAAATTCACTGAAAAAACCATAGGTTTCACACATGTTATAGTTAGCGGAAATTTTACTGATAAAAAACCAATGAAATTGCCCCGTTATAGTTAGTGCTGGCAACTATAACTCACGCGACCGCAATCTTCTGCTGATGACATATGTGTCTTTATGAAAAAAAAATATTTGTAATATATGTATAGCTAAAAATGTATGGAAGAAGACATGGGCAAATAAGTGTCTAAATACAGTATTAGCATCAGCAGAGGATTGCGGTCGCGTGAGTTATAGTTGCCAGCACTAACTATAACGGGGCAATTTCATTGGTTTTTTATCAGTAAAATTTCCGCTAACTATAACATGTGTGAAACCTATGGTTTTTTCAGTGAATATATATATATATATATATATATATATATATATATATATATATATATATATATATATATATATATATATATATATATATATATATATATATATATTTTTTTATTTTTTTTTTAATTTATTTATTTATTTATTTATTTATATTATCTACTGGCGGTCGCCAGTGATTCGTCAAGCGGGGGCCGAGAAAAAGGGGGGTCCCAAAACGCGTTTTCCCCATGCATTGTTCCATAGGACCTTTAGTCGCAGCTACAGCCCGAACGGCTGAACAGAATTACTTGAAATTTGGCAGAGAGGTAGCCATAAGGTCAAGGAAGTGCCTTTCGCAGGTCTGGTGTAAATCTGTTCAGTATTTCCTGAGAAAATAGCATTTAAAAGTATATCAATATCTATACGCGCGCAGGGCTGTGCAAGCCCTGTGCGCGCACCCTGCCGTGCGCGAGCGTAATTCTGATTGGTTGTTAGATGTCAGTAAACATTCGAATCGGTCGAAATCAGGAAGTGTCGGCCGCCATTTTGTCTGTCGCACTGAAAAGGAAAGGTGGAGAACGTGAATAGGGGGCAGAGTAGGACCACGAAGGGCAAAAAAAACTATTTTAATTTTTTTTAAAAACATCGCGAGGTGCGCGCACTCTGCGCGCACCCGAAAAAAAACATTTTAAAAAATAGAAATAAAAATAAAAAATACTTTGCCACTCCCCTCTCTTTGTCAGGGAGTCCCTGAAGGTTTACTAAAGTAGAAAAAAATGATTTTTTTTAAAAAACGTCATAGGGTGCGCGCAGGTGCGCGCACCCCAAAAAAAAATTGACAAATAGATTCAAAAAAACAAGTTTTTGTGTTTAGATTTTAGGTGGCTCTAAAAAGAGCCCTTGAGTTAATGTAGGGACAGGGGAAGAGAAAAACGAAAAAAACAAAAACAAAACTATGGCCTAGTGCAAGGGTGCTCCTCAAATTTTCTCTGAATGAGATCAACACTGCTCTCACCCATAGTAATAAGAGTAGCACAATCCATGCAACGTGTACTCATCCTCCCAAAACAAGGACGAATATCCAGAGGTGTGTAAGAAGGTGAAGGCACCATCGCAGAAGAAGTGCTCGGCTGAGCTGGCGAAGATGTGCTCGGCTGAGCTGCTGCAGATGTCGTCGGCTGAGCAGGTGGAGGGTTTGCTCCAGAAGCTTGACGAAAAGTCACAGGATGCATTTTCTCAACGTGCCTCATCATTGTATGAATACTAAAAGAGTACTTCTTATTAGCATTCCCACGTGACAAGATGCGGTGACAAAGTATGCAGGTGACCTTTGGTGCATTCACCTTCTTTTGTCCCTCAGGAAAAGTGAAAAACTGCCATATAAAGGAGTCTTTCTGCTTCCTCTGCCTCTGTCTCTCAAGAGTGTCCTGCTCACTCTCAGAAGGTGGCTAGTGCTCTGCCATTGTCTCACAAAAACAGAGTAGCTCCTTCTCCAAGGGAATCAGAACTAATAATGAGGGGAGTGGGTGTAGTTTTGGAAGAATCTGGAACTGAAAGTACTTTGAACCAATGAAAAGTGATGTTTCTTGATCACATGACTTGCCATGAGGGGATTGGGTGTGGTATTGAAACAATCTGAAACTGAAAGTAATGAAAACCAATGAAAAGTGTTGTTTTATTAATCACATAACCCGAGGTGCGCGCACGGTGCAATTACGCATGCGCAAACACGTACGCGCGCATGCGCATAAGTATTATGCACATACGTAATGCGCATACGCAGCACGCGCACATGCGCGAACGTCAGCGCGCGTACTCTACGCGTATACGCAAGTGTAGCGCGCGGAGCACATACGACGCACGCATGCGTACGTACGCATGCGTACTGGGTGCGCGCTGCGAGCGCGTACTAAAACGTACGTATGCGTACGTATATAACGTACGCATGCGTACACAAAAAACGTACGCATGCGTACTAGGTGCGTGCTGCGAGCACGCACTAAAACGTCGTTTTGTTAATAAATATTTGGACCCGCTTACGTGGTTGCCGTGCCTATTTTCCTGAGAGCATACTTTATTGAACTGATATTGGGATATATATATATATATATATATCTGCTCATAAGTTTGTAGGGAAACCTTGCCTTCTCCACAAACACCTAGGTCCAGGATATGCATGTGCAGAACGGTATGGGCAAGCAAGGTCCTCTGTACTGGCACCTCTCTCTATAGCAACAGCGATATGCATTGCTCTCTAGGAACGGAGTGAGCTGTCCACTAACCCATCTGGGTGACAGGTGTCTGTAGTAGGGTTTTAGAAAAATGAATCTCTCTGCTCATATCTCTTCCCATGCTGACCGATATGCATAGTAGACTCTGGGGAGAAAGTGCCCTGTTTGCTGTGCATAGGGACAAACTTCTCCGCTGAAACATCTCTCCAGAGTCACAATAATATATAGCAAGATGTGCAAAAGAATCGACCCCCCCCTCTGCTATCACATCTCCAACAGATGATAGCAGGGCGTGGTGGAATGCAAGGATGCATTGGCCTCCGAGCCCAAATGTTTCTCCTGCATGAGCGGTCTGTATAGTAGTGAGCACAAGGACTGATCACTCTAGTGAGGCATCACTGTTGCATGAGAAATCACCATAGTTGGGTACTCAAATATTTGGCTCCTCCATTAACAATTATTTGTGCATAGTACTGTATAGATATTTGTACATGCAGGAGTACTTCTGCACTCCCCGAAGATGGAACTGCCAGTTTTAGTCAACATTACAATACTGTAATAATATTCAAATCTATAACAACTATCAAGCAAACAAATCAGTATTAATTGTAAATGTTTTTATTGCAAAAAACTATTTAACCTTATAAAACATGACAACTACATTAACAAACTATAACAATTATAAATCAAACAAAACAACCAACTTTAATAATTTATAATGTTATCATACTATGATGAGCAGCCTGGTGTAGTTGCACCAACTCAGCCTGGAAAAGTCTTTGGTATGGCAGTTTTTTCTCTTGAGGGCAGCTAGCAAAAAACTCTCAGCAAAGATTCTCATATGCATATAGTTCTTTAAAAGGAGTTCACAAAGGCTAGCTAGGGCAGAGTTACCTCGCACTGCTGAACTCCAAAGCCCTTCATGTGCCTTCACATCGTCTCAACCTGGATACTCTGTGCGTCCTCAGGTGCTTGCTGCTGAACAAGATAATACTACTCCTGGTCTTTACAAGGCTCTTTTTGCTGCTTATGTAAGCAGACCATTATTTCCTCAGAGACAAGTAGACCAACACAGCATAAGCTTGTGCAAGATCTCAAATGTCCCCCTATGCAATACAAACATTATCCCTTCTCCAATTAACAGTTTTTTTCCCTGCCTTTCCACAGAGTAATTCTTTCCTGTTTTTGCAAAAGCGAATACTTCATCTCCTCCATATATTTTCTCACTATAGTTTTGTTGTTCACAACTTATATTTTCCTTCTACAAAAAGAGAAAATAACCAAAAAATGTCATTCTTCACTCTACGCTGTAAAAACAATTTCACAACTAAATGATAACAAGCCATTAAATCTGATTTCATAAAAGTTTATAATGTAACACATTCCTCGAGACCACTTTGATAACACAAAGCACAGTGATTCACTCTAGAAATTGCAATATCACCACTCAAACATCTCATAGGGCTAGACAGGATCTAGCTGCAGATTCCTTACTTTAGAATCCCCGCGCCCAGGTGTGAGACTGGATCAGAAAATATTTTACCACAGCACATCCAAACGTTGGAAGAAGGCGCTGCACGACTCCGTATCAATATCATCACGTTATGGGACGTTAACTTAGTCCATATAACCCCCGGGCCAACAAGATGACATCAGTTTCTTTTGGGACGATTTTCCACTCTCAAAACGTGGAGCAATATATGGAAACTCCCTATTTAAACAGCGTGCTAAAATGAAAGACCTCTTTGTGTCAAAAATCACTAAATTACAATCAGTAAGTGTATTTTATAACAAAAACATTAAGATGAAAGACTGAAATAAACAATGAGTTCTTAGGTCAGTCTGTAAAGTCTCATAACAAAATTATAGAAACCAAAAGGACTCAGTTCGCAGAGCACGGAGGATGGGAGGGGTGTCAGGAATCTGCGGCTAGCTCCTGTATGTACCAAATAATGCATCACCGAAGGTAAGTAACTTGTTCATATGATAGAGAGATCTAGCCGCAGATTCCTTACTTTAGAATCAAATACCAAAGCATACCATCCCCAGGGGAGGGTCTGCGAACTGAGACTACCTAAAAGCCTTTAAGTAGAACAAAACTGGTCTAAAACCAGAGTAAAAGACCAGTCCTTTAAAATAATGTAGGTGAGCAATTACATGCTTTGCAATCTAAAAACTTGTGGGAGAACCACAGATAAGTCATAAGACTCATGGGAATAAAATTATTCATGATAGCATGACAACTGTGGAAGAAGCCAACCAACAAGATGGATAGAAAACTACTTGCACCCTTAAGGGGATCCAAACCCATGTATGCTCAACCAATAAGTACTATGGAAGGGACTGCAGTAAGAAAGGTCAAAGACATAAGGCATGGCAATAAAGTTACCCATGAAAGTAGGACAAATTGCCAAATGACTCACTAATATCAAGTTATTGTGAGGCATATCCAGACTTGAAAAGCGTCTTTGAAACTTGTAAGACACTGAACAGCAGGTAATGCTATGGAGATAAATCTCTGTGACATACAGAGTTCTACCATGGCCAGACCCACATTGTAACAGTGAGTGAGAACCATCACCCTTGGGAAAGGATAAGAAAGATCTATAAAAAAAAAAAAAAAAAAAAGAAGGTTGAAGATAACGGACTTAACATGGGTGTTCGTAAAGAGCACATGCACAGCAAGGGTATCTTTGGTGCTGAATAAAAAAATGGTACCATGAAACCAACCTAAGAATGATTAAAGGCTGAGTGCCCGATATATGAACCTGTGATCATAAAGCTAAACAGAGCCCCCTACAATAGACACATAGTCCACTAAACCACCAGACTCTACAATAGCAACTAGTGGCATAGAAGCAGTCATATCCTTAGTGAGATAATGCAAAGGCCTTTAGGATATCTCCAAGTAATACAGTGACATAGGACGAATAAAAACAACCACCTATGTATAGACAAGAGAAAAAATAGATCACGTATAAAGTACAGCCGAAAAATCAGTCAGACAATATGGAGGTAACAGTATAGAAACCACAGTGGCATCATACCATGTAGGAAAGCAACAGTCATCCAAAAAAGTCAGCGTAAAGCAAACTGCCTGAGATAGCATCAGCAAGCAATAGAGTATAATGATGAATAAGAGAAGAGTATGAAAAAGAAACCTTGAAGCTTAGCGAAAACCAGGGGTAAGTGAACTTATAATATGAATAGAGAACCAACGATAGATGATGTAGAAGAAATCACTCATTCTAAAGCTCAGATTTTTTTTCTTTAATTCCATAATAAAATAATCCTTTCCATGTAGAAAATAAACATTTATTTGTATATGTTATCTAGGGACCACACTTCCTAAAGTGCGAATCTAACTACAACCTAGAGATAGAAGAGAGTTGTCTTAAAGAAGAGCAAAGATCCAGTAAGAGAAGAATAAAAGCTATCCACAACCATGAGGGAAATGCCTGGTCCCTTCAAGGCCACATGTAAAAATACTTTCAGAGACAAGAAAGGTACACCATTAATGGAAAATGACATTCAGAAAGAAGAAATCTTTAGCAATAACGGAAAGCGTTATAACAACCCCAAAAGAGTCAAGAGTATTAAGTACCCTTAAATATAGAAAGAAAATAATAGAAGGAGTGACAAGTTTCCCTGGGGACCAATAATAGCATGACATAGTCCCAGGAAAAGAAACAATAATTACCAAGGAAAATGTACAAGCTAACCTTGCCTACAGTAAGGGGTGGAAGAGTAGATCGAAGAGCAATGGCTATAAGACAGAACCTGAAGAGCAAAAAACAAACTGTTTCAAGGCTGACAAGAGGATAATCTTGTGACCAACAATGATCATATACACAGACACTCCCATGGAGGTACAAATATCAAAATACCGAACATGGGGTACCAAACTTCACGAATATATATCTGCTCCCCTAAATGAAAGTCCTATTGTGCAAATGCTGAGAATTTCAACTCAGCATATACACGTCTAGAAATGCTGACATAGCACATAAAAGATACTCCATATACAGTTTGAAATGTACCATGAAGGTATCAACTCTTGAGCTTCTGCAGAGTAAAGCAAACTGCAAGACCTGTACATCAGTTATCAATGAAAAAACAGACTCAAATAAACAGCTGAAAAACTATGAACGACAGAGCTGAAGGAAAAAGGCACAACTTTTGCACCAAGCAGTAAATAGTAATCCAGAAAGCCACATATTGTGGAATATACTGTAAAGAATACACTGTACTAAAATAATTCTGCAGAATAAATGCACTATTATAATCATGACTGATGGCAGTAAGGGTCAGGTAAAAACATGGAAATAATCAAAGGTTAGTTAAAAAACCATAAGCTGCGGCAGAAAGCAGAAACATCACACGCGTTGTAACTCGATGAATACATATTGTAACCCAGTGATTTATAAATACATCCATCTACACAAGTCAGAAAGAAAAAAGCTGAGCCTTCAAGTATCTTTATCACACCGTGCAGCTCTACATCGTCGCAAAGCAGAATCAGCATGTACACCAAATAAATTTACACCATCGGACAGCAAATCTTTCAGGCTAATCTGTACAGGATCTGAAAACCTAGACTAACGCATGCCTGCTCAGTGCCACTGACCAAGCCACACCTCTACCCATGGAATCAGTGGTGTCCATACCGCATTTTATGGTGAATTTCGCTGCCTCTCTGCCATCCTGCACCAACTGTAGCAGTTGACTTATGGCTTTCTCTGGAAGAGAAGGAGGCAAACTCTCCACTGAGCCCCTTGGGAAAACCTCCAGAGAATACATGTAGCATTCAAAGACCGTAATGCTGCACTAATGGAAGAGGAAATATTTTCTCACACAACTTTCCAGCCAACTGGACTGAGTGCTTGGTACAACCAGAGGGAGGACATTTGGGTCCGCAGAGACTGTAGCTCCTTGCACAACCAGACCTTTTGTGGAGAGATATCTTAAGAGACAATCGGGATCCCAAAGGGCCGGCTGATGTCTAAGGGATATAGCCTGGTCTACAGCCATTACCATTACTGACCTTGCCAAAGTGCCTAACAATACGTTGTAAAGAGACACTGATCAGGAAGTAAGAGCTCCACTCTAGTCTTTCCCTGGAAAAGAACATCCACCAAGGGGGTCTGTGGACAATTCCACTGAGCAAAGCTGACAATCTAAGACAACAGCTGCCCTCCTTAACGCAGCATAAGAGTAATTCACCTCTGTTGCCATACCAGGTAGAGACAGAAAATATGAAACTGGGGAAGATTGAAGTCCACTAGCCTCACCCAGGTCAGTCAGTCAATTTTCCTCAAAGGGAGGCTGAACACTATTGTTTTCATCTACCAAACTATTGTGGTTTAGACCCTAATTGAAGTAGAAAAACAAGCAAGAGTAAGTGATAAAGTATAAAGGTTTTATTTTACCGCGGCTGGGGTGATAAATCCAGGTAGGACTGCCACACAACTCTCAAATTAGCTACAACAGGTAGCCCTTTATTTAGTGCATTTTTGCTGAATCATACATATTAAACATGTGACTGACAGTGGCCAAATTTGAACATTACACAACTAAAGCCGAGCCTCACACCCTACTTCATTCATTCATTGGTGCAATCACTCTCACACTCCTGACTAGGTGTTCTTAGCCTATCTGCCTACATGTTAATTGGTTTGTGTAATTTACGTTTCCTAAAACTCAACTCAAGCAGAATGCATGATCGGACTGCGTGTTATTTGATTTGTGCAATCTATGTCTATCTGACTACGTGTCTATTACTACAACCTCAGCATAAAGAGAGTGTGTGATCTTGCTCTTGTCACAATGTATTTTGATCCACCTGTGTCTCATCTTTCCCTACTTAATTGACCTCAAAGGTGATTGGTTTTCTTGCATCACTCCCCTGGTACCACCTCCTCGCCCAATCACTCTCTGGAGGAACTGTCAACACTGGTTTGTTTGATGTACCAGGCACTCCTTGATTTGTTTGTTTTATTGATTTCCAGCTACCATCAGTGTGTATCAAAGGTTGCAGCTGTTCTCTCTCTGAGCTCGTACACTGCAATTTATTAACTTGAAGCTTTTGGGCACATACTGTTGTCTAAGCATGTATAATCCTGCACTGCTGATGGCAAGGCTTTTTAGTGATATTTTCGCTGGGTTCTCAATATCTGTACTAAAACTTTATATACTAACATTCCCCCCTTTAGTTAATTCTTAAGCTATCTCAGAGTTTGTCCCGTCTTCGTTCATCTTGGACGTAAGGCTTGCAAACTGTCGGATAACATACATTCACTTTCCCAATTTTGTGACTGCGTTTTTACAGCAATGTCGTATTAATTGGAAGATACTACGCATAACAAAACAGCACAACTATTATTGGAAGTAAAGGTTTAAATAGTCCGGATACCCAATTCAGAAGCCAACTAAACCAGTTTGAGAACCATCCATGTGGGGATCCTCCTTCTTCATGCATAGTCTGTTGCAGGTTATGTAAAGTCTATATGGCTTTAGTCAAAGAGCTATTTTTGGCATCATTTCCTGGTATAAATGTACAGCATGCAGCTCCTATTTTTGCACAAACTCCACTGTCGATAGCTGTGAGCAAATCCAATACAGATTTGATTTGTGTTAAAATCATTCTCATGGCTCTTAGTTCTTCTTTAATTGAATGAAAACAGTCTTCTGCATCTCTTGCAATTGCTTTTATTTGCAAGGTGAAGAAGGTTATTGACCCTCTTGCATTCATTTGGCTTTCACTAAAAAGTCACAAGTCTTGTGGGATATTTTTGTATATGTTCCATCCGATATACTCAGTTTCACTTCGTGTTCTCCGTTTTCTAGTGAAGAAGGGTAAGCTTCTGCTCTTTGGGTGTTTGTGCAATGCTGAAATATCTTCCCCTGGGATTATTAGCACGGGGGCCTGCAGAGTTACCAGGGAACAGACGCTGTGCCATCCGGGTGGCAGTTGGGCATAGACTTTTTCTCCACACTGCCAGTAGTAGTCCATCAATCCGGAGCTGCCTTGTTGTAAACATCCTAGATTTTTAGTGGTGCTGCAGTTATGGTTGATGCCCACTGGAACTGTACATGCTCTTAAAACAAAGATTTGTTTTTACTTTAATCACTTTTATATTTTTAGTAGTAGGGCCCACAGTGATGTAACTAGAGGCAGAAGAGTTCCAAAAGGGCTTACACCCTTCTGTGTGTGTGGTATTTAGCCCCTCCTTCCACAGAGACCTCCCTGGCAAAAAATTATGAGATTGTGACTCTACCCATCCTGTGAGTAAATGGATCCATTTATTAGCATGTTTTACCTTATTTCACACCCATCTTGGGGAGTCTCATGAATGTCTGTGTAATTATTACATCTAAGACCGAGATCGTATACTGCTAGCTTTCCCAGCTGTATCATATAGTCTTTCAGAAATGTAGGTCTTTTATAACTTCCTACAACCGGTCCTCTTCTTCCCATATCTTCTAGTGCTTCATGTATCATGGATCTGTCCGTTATGATTTTGGTTAAATTGTTACTGGTTTCATAGGCAGAGGCGTTTGCAAAACTGTTTGTTGCTTGGAATAAATAGGGCTGCATTTGACCTCTTACTCTATAGGCAAGAAAATGTATCAAGCAGAGGGTGATGTTTGGGTTTACTTCTGTTTTTTAAGTATAAAATTGGGGCAGACGTTGAGTGAGGTATGAATGAACACGCCTAACATTATGTATTTGTGGTCTGAGCTCCAATTTATTTCCATATGTGCAGACCATGTGTTATCCTTTAATCCTGTATGAATCTTGTCATCCTTAGTGTAAGTGTTTGAGTGTACGCTATTAATTTCTCTAGTTACCCTTCATGTATGCTTGTATATTCAATCATTGTCACTATTCCTATTATTACCCCCCCCATCATTGTTGCTCATTAACTCTTTAGGTGAATTAATATGATATATATACATACATAACCCAGCCGTGCATAACAGGAAAAATGGACAAAATACATATCTCATATTTCTTTGTGGTGAAACAAAGTCCAAATCCAGTGTTGGAGGCGAGGTTGTCTCCGGTGGTTTCTCCTTTCTTCGCCCTCCCCCCTTTTATTTCTTTCACATCTCCTGATATTAAGCTTTGTTTGTCCGCTGTATATGGTTTAGGTAAATCCATGGTGTTCGGTCTTTCACTTTCAGCGCTGTATCCGTTGATTCAGTGACCTTCTTGATGTACACAGTGTCTCCAGGTTGTGGGACCGGGTCGGCCAGATCGCTTGAGCTCTTTTGTTGATATCGTAAAACCTGTTTGGAAACAATTCTACTGCATTTGTTAGTTGAGACAAATATTCATACATTTCTTTTCCTAGTACCTCACTACTTGTTTCAGCATCTGGTTTTCTTCTGGATAGAGGATGCTGCATCTTAATAGCCCTCCCTGTCACTATCGGATGAGATGCGAGGTGATGATCAGTACTTGGTGTGTTTTGAAGTGAGAATAATGCAATGGGAAAGCAGTGTAACCATTTGTTGTTTAAAGTTGCTGATATTTTGCTAATTTTGTTTTTTTGGAAGGCCATTAAGGGGTTCTGCAATTCCATTACACTGTAGGTGATAAGCTGGTGTCAGTTTATGCTTTATTCCTAACATTTCTGTGATATGCTTGCAGATATCATTTGAGAAATGAGCTCCGTTATCTGATCTTATTGCTTCTGGGACTTCCCACCTAGATATAACCTCTCTTACTAGGAAGTTAGCAGCTGATGTACACATGGGCATGCCTCTATCCATCTTGACAATTGACAGACTACAACTAATAGATACCTGTTGCATTTATCTAACATATCTACAAAGTCAATGTGCAAAGCTCAGAAAGGACCCTGTGTGCGTGGTATTGTTGACGATCACTTTTAGAGTTGGTTTTGGAGAATATTTATGACAAGTTTGGCACTCACTTAAATACATATTCACCATCTCATGTAAATTTGGTATGAACCATTCCAATTGCAACTCATTGCATACATAAGTAATCGCAGTGTGTGCAGGGTGATGTATTTGATCTACAGCAATGATCAATAGCTTTGGGGCATCACTAGTTTGCCTGCAGTGCTTTGTATGACTATCCAGTCAGTACTAGATTGTTGACATCCTCTCTGTTTCAAGGGATCTTTCTCAAACTCAGGTGCTGCCTCTTGCAGTTCTCCGAGATGTAGCTGGGAAGTCTCAACATATGGTGTTGTCCTGGATATGTTTATCCCATCTATCTTGTTCTCTTCATTTTCATCTTTATGTCCTGCATAGACAATTGAGCGTGTTAGTTGTGTGCCTCTAGGTGCTTCTTTTACTGCTTAATCTGCCAACTCATTTCCTCTGGACACAAAATCCTGCGCTCCTGTGTGTGCTGAACATTTCACTACTGCCACTCTAGTTGGTAATTCTAGTGCTTAAATGAGGAGTTCTAAAATATCTCTATGTGCTACTGGTGTACCATCACTTTTGAAGAATCCCCTCTTTTTCACCTAGAGATACTAGAATGCACTGTGGTGGTGACAGAAGCTGAATCTGAATACACTTTAATATTAACACCCTTCCCATGTTCTGGAGCAGCCAGCAGAGTGATGAGTTCTGCTGCCTGTGCCGAATAACGGGATGTAGGAGAGTAGGATCTGCTTCACATGGGTACCCCCACTTTTTGCTGGTGTTTCACTGTTTTTTTACCTTAGTCTGGCTGTGGTCCTGCTAATCAGGATCCTAGCCTAGATGCTTCCTCTCTAAAATGGTTTCCATGTACATTAGGTACATTCCTAATTGGATTCTGGAGTGCCTTATAAGCCCCTAGTATATGGTATACTATGTACCCAGGGCATAGGTACCTCATAGGCCTACCAGGGGCTGAAGCATGTATTATGCCACTCCTGGGAAGCACTCCAAAATGACACCACAGGTCTGCTACTGCAGCCTGGGTAAGGTAGTGCTTGCACCCCTTACTGTGGTATAGGCTACCTATATCACTACCATTGCACACAGATATAAAACCTATAAGTCACTCCTATGACAGGCCTTAACAATCCTGAAGGCAGAGTGCTTTGTTTTTATGTGAGAGGGTGCACCTGCATGAGCAGAGCCCCTCAGCATCGTTCGGAGTACCTCCCCTGATGCTGTTTGTGGTGCAGCCTGACCATATACTCTTAAGTGCATTATAACCTCGCGGTAAATGCTAACTTTGGACTGGCTGCACGAAAACATGTTGTGTTTGGTGTCAAACGCTTTGGAATACTACCCCCCCCCCCCGCCAGTTCTGGCGGCGGGGTAGCATTCCACCCTTCTAGAGGGAGAGACATGTTGACACTGGTCTAACCCGGTAAGGACTTTCTACAGCCCTGGCATCACAAAATGGATGCCACAGACACAGGTCTGGCCTCCTGCTGCTGACAAACTCCGGCAGGGGAGGCCTGGACAATAGGTTTCCTGTCCCAGGAAGGTGTAACCACCTCCCCAGACAGGCAGATGTGTATTGGGCCTGGGCGGGAGCACTCTCTGGTGCTTTGAAGTCCTGCACTGGGGGCACACTTGGTGTCCCTGTGCATAGTCCAGTTCAAAACGGTTGCAGGGGCTACCTGCCCCTGCTCTGGCGCGAAACTGGACCAAGGAAATGGGTGTAACCACCCCTCTTTCCAAACCCTCCCATAGGTGGGTCCCTAGAGTATGTCCAACCCCCAAACTTTGAATAAGCATGGGAACCCAGTCCTTCAGACTTTAGATTACCCTGGATGAAACTCTGCAACATATATCCTGGACCTTCGATGTTCTATTTCAACTAGAAGGCTGAAGAAATCTCACTTGGGGTCAAGGAGTGACTCCCCTGCTTGGCAGTCACCAAAGACGCAACTGTCCGATCTGCAATTCTGAAGCTCCCACCAAACGCCGAAGTCTCTGCATCCCCAGAGGTGGATTTCCAGACTTCCGAGGCTACCCTGAGTCCACAGCAAAGCTGAGGCCTGTGGCTATCGTGGGTGACGTGGAACAGGTACATGAAGAGTCACAAATAGAACTCAGTGATTTTTGAGTATACTGTGAAATATTACCATACTTCATACAATGCTCTAAATGGGTAACCATCAAAACTGAAGGTGTTCAAAGAAATTGAAATAATTTTTAGGTGGTTAATGTTTAACAACAGAAGTCGTTGCGGGGTGATTGTGTAGTAAACGTGCAGGGTGTTGAAAACATGTGAAGAACGTCCGAAAAACGGTGCGTTGCTCTTATACATTCTAGTGAAACTTCGTGAAGGTGACATTAAATGTAGTGCAAACATTTAAGAACACGCGGTGCCGCTTGTGAGTGTAGAGAAAAAAATACGTTAATGTCAAAGAAATGCTTTATTTATAACAACGGGGTGATTAGAGGCATGCCAGTCACAAGTTTGTAAGAACGGCTTGTGAAAACGATGGAAATGTCGCAGTACATTAAATGTCAAACAGACTTACGGAATTTTAAATGCGGCGGGTACACATTCTTAATCTGTGTCTCACGTGCGGTGCAAAGTCTATTGAAACAAATGATTGAATCAGTTTCCCAGGGTATTTCAAGGTGCACACAATGTGTTTATGGTTCGGTAAAATGATTACCTATTTGTAAGGGAAGTCGTGCTCGAATTTCTCTGCCTAATCCGGTAAAGCCTACAAATTCCGGCTTTACTGGGTGCGTTATTTAAACCGGAAGTTCTGAATCACGTGATCGCGTCGCAACTCTGAAGAGAGTAAACAGACTATCCGGGTGTTAATCTCAAGAAAGTCACAAGAAAAGAAAGAAGTGATAAAAGATAAAAATGTGAAAATAACAAGTGATGTTATAATTACAATGTGATGGCTAATTGTATAACTCATCGGAATATTAATAGTGCCTAATGTCTCCTATTTGAAAACGTTTTTGTTGTTTACAATAATTGGGTAGGAACGAGGTGACGTGTGTTATCTTGGTGCTGGTGGATGGTGCATTGCTGATAATCATGGTCAGAATAAAAAATATAAAATACTTTTGCAGTATATAGTTGCAGGTCGGCGGTGAATGTAAATTATAAAAAAAAACAACTTGGGTCTACTCGTTCAATAAGTCCTTTTGGGATTGTGGTGTAGAGATAATTTATCCAATAAATTTCTCTTTGTAACAGATGTTGCATATTGTCTCTTCCTGGAAGAATGGGTACACGCTCTAGTACCAAGAACCTTAACTGACTTGTAATATGATTCTTTAAGTTGAAATGAACAGCCACTGTAGATTTGGAATTTTTCATTCGGATGTTGCTCTTATGTTTTGTTAGGCATACTTTAATTTTTCGTTCCGCTTTCCCCACATAAGCATATCCGCAGGGACATTTTAATATATATATATATATATATATATATATATATATATATATAAATAACATTAGTACGGTCACATGTAGCTGTTACTCTTAATTTCACTTGTGTCCCTTTCGTTGGGTGGGAGATCGGATTCCCCTTAATGATAGAGTTGCAAGAGGGGGGCGTGGCCTGCCGGGCAGCGGAATGGCAGCTCACTGAGTGTGCTCCGCTGGCCGAGACGACATTCGGCAGTAATCCGCACATCATATGGGAAGGACTATTGATTTTTGATACACCCCCCCCCCCCCCCCGAGCATTGGGGCATCTGTGGCACTGAGCAGGGCGAATTTGGTGCATATCGGGTGCCTACATGATCGCCTCCAGGGAACGCGAGGCGGGCAGCGAGACACAGCGGAGCGGGCTGCGGACCCCGGTCGCGGCCACGCGGACTACCTGGGGCTGCAGGCCGGGCCGGGCCTGTGGAGGACCGTGATCGGCGGCATTGGAGCGACGGCAACGCTGGCCGGAGGCGTGTGGCGGACAAGGAAGGCTGCCGCTGCAAGGTGAGGCGGTGCATTGGAGCTGCGGGAGGCGTGCTCGGAGGCGGCCCGCGCGACGGCCATTTCGGATGTGGTGGAGGTCTTGCTGGGAGCGACATAGTGGCAGCGCCCGTCGTATGCAGGGAGCTGGACTTCGTTGTTAATGCTGCTTGACCCATTTGAAAGTCAGGAAGGGGTGCTTTGTGCCTGAATATCATCTGCAAGTGACTGTTGGCGATTGGCAGGCTGTATTGGGGGCTTGCTGCTGGTCGGTTGCCAATCCACTGAAGGCTGGGGAGGATCAGCCCTGGGGTTATAGGTAGAGTGCCCCCCCGGCATTGTGCTATCCTGCAAATTCAATACTACTCTACATGTTGCAACGGTGGGGTGTAACCACTTGGTACAGGAGACAGGGTGTTGCCGGTACACACCTGCTGCAGTTGATGGCCACAAGTCTTGTGCATGGGCTGGCTGTCGGCTGAGCCCTGGGGTACCGGCGGTGGAGGTAGCAGAAGGCGGCGCCCCCATACCCTGAGGGGTTGGATAGACCAATTTAAGCAAACATAAGTGGCCGCATACACTGGGGTGAAGTACATCACGACGTTGGCAGTGCGGAGGTCAAGATCGTTGAGGCTTTGGGGCGCTAGTGTTGTTGTACAGTCATGGGGAAACAGGACGCCAAGCAGCCTAAGATTAGCTTCGAACAGCGTAGGTCGACTGGGCAAATGGGAGTCGGATGCGGAGTCAGCCTCTGGAGGAGCAGAGGGGGGACAGCACGAAGACCGTGGCGAAGACATGCGCACCCTTATGCTAGAAATGCGCTCCAGTTTATGCACTATTGACGCAAAACTAGACACATTGACCACACAGATGGAGTCTGTGAAAACCCAGATAGGTGCACACGAGCATAGGTTGGACATTCTTGAAAATAAACCAACAATCTGATTTCCACGAGTTCCAATTTGAGACCAAGGACCAGCTGTCGCAAATGGATAGACATTAGGTGTGATCAGAGCGAAGAACGAGGATTTGGAAGGCAGATTGCGATGGAACAAAATACGCATCACGGGCGTCCCGGAGACGATGGCAATCACCAAGATGGAGCATTATGTTGCGGACCTGCTAAAGGATCTGTTCGCTGAACACTTATCACCTACATTTGCTGTGAAAAGAGCACATCGCATCCTGGGAGCTCGGACGCCGGTTGGGGCTCCGCCGTGTCCGATCCTGGCGAGGATTTTAAATTATCAGGACCGGGATGCAGAGCTACGTCAAGCTCGCATCAAGGGGACTACGATGCACCAAGGAAATCAGATCGCTTTTTATCCGGACTTCACCCCGGCAGTTCAGGCGGCCCAGAGGGAATTTTTGGCAGCGAAGCGGATCCCATTGCAGGCACAAATTCCCTATTCTCTGCTCTACCCAGCCAAACTTAAAGTGTCTTATGATGGCTCCGCCCATTTTTTTACAAATCGGCTTTGAAGTTCGCCAAACACATAGGAGGCAGGCAGAAGAAATCGGGCCCTCGCACTGAGGATGCCACTGAAAATCAGCTAAGTGATAATGACTGATGTATATGCTCTGTCATTCCATTTACTAGGTTCTACCCTTCTTGATATGATACTGGGACTTTATTGTTTGGTTTATTGGGGGGAGTAGGACTATGTACTGTTATGTATGCTATTCGTTATATAGCATTGTATAGACTTTGCTGGGGGCAGGTTGATAAATGAGTAAGATGTTTCCTTGAAATATTCTGTAGCTCTGTCTTGCTCCTGCACGTTGGTTAAGGCTGAAATTCCAAATGACGGGATGTAACTGATTGTAACAGCAAGCGTTGGAGGGAGGAGGCAATATTGCTCGGGCCATGAGATAGCTCTATTCATGATTGAACGAGGTCTTGTCCCTGCAGTTTCTTGGCCACCCCACTTCGGTAGGGATGTCGCTCGGCATTCACACGTCCCCATGGGAGAGTTCCCAGATAAATATTTGTTGTTGGTTTGTAGGGGTGGGGATATACTTCAACCTAATTGGGGGGTTGTAGTGGGTTGGTGGGGGGCATAGGGAAGTTTTGTACTGGTTTGGTATGATGTGTGGGATACGGTGACATTTGTAGATGTGGGCGGGACACGAAATGAGATGTGTGGTCGGGCCTTGCAATGCCTGAAACTATAATAAACTGTTTAACCTGGAACATACGTGGACTTAACGACAGCAGAAAAGCTTGTATGGTGCATGCTTACGTCACACAACACAATATTGATATCTGTATGTTGCTGGAGACCCACCTGCGATCCCTGACCTCTATGAAACTTAAACATCATAGATGGGGTTCACTGTACACCTCAGTGTACTCCAACTATTCAAGGGGGGTGGCAGTGTTGATAAGACGGGGACTGGACTGGAGAGAGCATGAAGTTTATACAGAGGGACGATACATTGTTTTATTGGGGTACCTAGGTGACACTCAGGTAACATTGGTGGCATTATATGGCCCAAATGTGGACGCTCCTGAATTTTTTCATGAAGTGTGGGCCAGGGTGCGCGCTTCAGATTGCACCACGACCCTTTGGAGAGGGGATTTCAACGCCATTCTGCATGACGAACTTGATAGACAGGGTACAGCGCGCGCCCACCACCCGGCGGCAAGCAAAGTCCTCAAGGCTCTGCTGGTCGAAGGGGATATGGTGGATATCTGGCGATTGCAGAATCCGCTGACCAAGGAAGGCACGTGTTTTTCAGAACATCGTCACGCCTGGTCCAAGCTGGATTACTGGCTGATGACTAAAGATATGGCTAGTTGGGTGGTGGGGGTGAAACATTTGGCTAGAACGTTATCTGATCATGCTCCGTGTTTGTTGACTCTCTCCCTTCCTGATACCACACGTAGAGCATTCTCCTGCAGGCTCTCCCCGCATGCATTAATGAACGAAGCATTCAAGGAAGAAATCCGCAATTATATCTCGGAGTACTTCGCATTGAACGAAGGATCGGTAGACACAGAGGCCTCGTTATGGGATGCCTTTAAAGTGGCCATCAGGGGGAAATGTATATCTAGACAAGCAGGAGTTCTAAAGGTCATTAGAACCACTTTGGGTACCATAGAATTCCAAATAAAAGATTTAGAAGTGCGCATTCAATGGGAGGGTGACTCGGCCTTACTGGCGGATTTGAAAAGCAAGTTGTTGGAATACGAGGAGGCAGCACAAAGGGAAGTAAAATTCTTGGGGAAATATGCGGAAGCCCGCAGATATGGGGAGGGGGATAGACCGGGGCGCACGCTTGCCGGCATGCTGCGAGCTCCGCGTTCCATGGACTTCGTTTCCGAAATTAATGATGAATGTGGAGCCCCAATTAGAGGCTCTCCAGCTATTCTAGATAAATTCTCGTCATTCTATGCAAAGTTATACACTGCAACTCAGAGTGCCCGGAAGGTATGGGGGAACTTTTAGACTCTCCGTGGCTTTGGCATGGTTTAATGACTGTCAGAGAATATATGCACCTGCCCATTACCATTGAAGACGTCGCTGACGTGATCAGAAGTATGCCGACGGAAAAAGCTCCTGGGTCGGATGGGCTAACAACTGCATTTTACAAGGCATATGTGGAGGAGCAGGCGCCCAGATTATTAGCGGTGTTTGGGGAGGCGCATGAAACGCGCATATTGACTCATTCAATGCGCGAACCAATTATTACATTACTTAAGCTAGGGAAACCTGAGAATGAGCTAGACTCCTATAGGCCACTGTCTCTCATAAATGTTGATGTTAAGATTTTAGCTAAGCTAATAGCAAATAGACTGCAGCCTTTGCTCCCTATGATGGCCTTACCTGACCAATCAGGTTTTATCCCTGGTAGATCCACCTCTCACAACCTGCGTACGGTATTTTCGGTTCTGCATCATCTCCACCCCGACGTGCAGGCTGCGGTGGTGTTCCTGGATGCCACCAAGGCATTCGATTCACTCGAATGGCCATACCCGTTAAAAATTCTGGAACAAATGGGATTCGGACCGCTGTTTCTCAGGTGGATAAAATTATTGTACACAGCACCAACTGCCAGAGTTCGTGTAAATAACATTATCTCAGATGCGTTGCCGATCACATGTGGCACGCGGCAGGGATGTCCATTATCCCCACTACTTTTTGCCACAGCAATGGAGCCCCTGGCCGCGTGTATTTAACAACACCATACAGACAAAGGTATAGGTTTTAGCGCTCGGAGTCTTTTAATATAGTTATATGCCGATGACGTCACTCTACATACTGAACCCCGAGTGCAACCTTGATGCGGTGCTGAGGGAATTTATCAAATTTGGAGGATTATCGGGAATATCTATCAATTGGAGCAAGTCGGTGATATTCCCCTAACTGACAATACTAAGGCAATCAACTCGGAATTCCCACTAAAATAGGAGGAGGATGCAGGTGAAATATCTAGGCATATGGATTAGCAAGATCTCTGGAACCTGAACTATGGCAGGACGATCAATTGGTTGGAAGATAGGGTGGCGCTGTGGAGCAAACTCCCGTTGTCTCTGGCCGGTAGAATTGCACTAGTCAAAATGATAATTTTGCCTAAGTTTTTGTACTTGTTCGTAAATCTGCCACTCGTCCTCACTCAGCATTTCTTTAAGACTCTGAGATCGTTGCTTATATCATTGGTGTGGGCGGGAGGCCAAGCTAGGGTGTCATGGGACCTGCTATCCCTGCCTACTAGGAGGGGAGGTTTGGGCGCCCTTGACATGAACCTATATGCACTTTGTGCGCAGGCTCAATTTTTACAGTATTGGGTTCATCCGACGCCGTTTCAGCCACATGTGGCTGTGGAGGGGCATGCAGTGTCGCCTATTCCGCTCCACGTAGCAGTCTATCAGAAATATAGACGGTCCACCGATGGGATCGAAACGGCCGAAACGCTCAGATGGGCGTGGGAGGGCCTGCGGAGACGGGCGGGGATACCCATGTTGTATGCACCCTCGATTCCCCTTGCGCATAACCCTTTGTTGGCTAACGTCAGCGATGAAATCTGTGGCAAGAGTGCTCAAGCAATGAAACTTAAAACGTTTGCGGACCTGTACCTGGGTGGTAAATTCTGGGACCCCTCATCGGCAGAAGAGGGGGAGACCTCTCCATTCGGAGAGGTGTTTTTGTATCATAGACTTAAGGCGGTCTGCCGGCAAAGGCATACAGATTTCTCATCCCCACCACCTACCCTAACTGCATTGGAAAATGTATTGACCTCTCCCTCGCCACGTAAATTGATTACCAGACTATACTCCCGTATGCAGGCGGATGTCCCTGGGACGGCCTTGTATGCTCGTACTAAATGCGATGAGGAGTTACCTATCCCCTTGACAGATGAGGCGTGGACATACTGTTGCGCCCAGATGACTGAGCTTTCCCCCCCAACTACAAACTCAGACTAATCCATTTTAAATTCCTACACCGCTATTATAGAACGCCACTTAGTCTATACAAAATGGGAGTTAGAGAAAATGACTAGTTGGCGATGCGGGGCGGAGGCCGCGTCGTTCCTCCATATGGCTTGGGAGTGTCCTAGAATTGGCGTATATTGGTCTAGTATTTTTGACTCTATTAACCAAATCCTAGACCTAAGGGTGGTTCCTTCCCCTTTGGTGGGATTACTAGGCTACGTCAAGACCACGCAAATTAAAAAATACAAGTTGCAAGCGCTACTTCTATTATTTGCTAGGCGTCCGTTAGCAATTGTTTGGGGGAACAGAAGGACGCCCACACTCAAAGATTGGCTAAGGGAGACAATATATCGCCAAACGCAGCTGGGAACATACTGGGACCTCATGCCACCAGCCTCTAGGCCTAGGGAGATAGGGGAGCCCTTTATTGAATGGGTTCGGGTACATGTTGCTGACTCTGTTAGTACTGGTGATGCGGGAGCGTCTGTTTGAGCCTTAGGCAATAATGTATGAAGTAGGATTGTAGGGTGGGGGTACAAGACGCTAACACATGTTGTAAGAAAATGATAAATGTATACGGTAATGGAGGTCATAATTCATCTGTATGTCAAGAGTGTCGCGCCTGACGGAAGATGTTTACAAAGTTGGGTGATATTGTTGTAGGCCTATAATGTCATTGCTGCCCTCACAATATAAAATGTCTGTCTGATTGTGCATGTCAAATGTTCCCGCTCTGGATCAGAATGGTTACACGCTACCAAGCTGTACTGTTTTTTTGTACTGTATTGTATTTTTTCCTTTCTTTTGAAAATTAATAAATGAAATTTTAAAATAAATTTCAAAATGATAGCGTTGCAATTTCCACAATTTAAACAGGGGAGAGTACCCCGATAGTTAGTATCTTGTTTTTCAACCTTTTTATTGAGCATTTCCTTTAGGTTGTGTGCGTGGATATGCAAATCTGGGTTGCTGTGAAAAGATTCCTTTAAAATCCTCTTATAGTGTCAACATTGGCCAATGTTTTGTTATGGTATTTTTTTCATCCTGAAACTTCTGGTTGAGAATTTAGACACAAATACCATTCTTTGTTTTTCCTTTTTGGTTGTTTTGGTTGACAATAATTGCTTACGGTTTTTATTTTGAACTTTGTTTATGGCCTCCTGCAGTATTTTACCTGGTAACCTCGTTGTTGAAATTTACTGTTTGTCATGCTTTCTGTGTATATTTTATCTGATGATGAAATTATTTTGATTCGTAACAGTTGTGAGAATGGTAAATGGTTTTTTAGGGATGGCGGATGAAATATGGTGAAATGCAAGAGGTTATTACGGTCCGTGGGTTTGGTGTATACACTTGTAGTTAATTGCCCTCCTTCGTTTCGGATCAAAACATCTAAAAATGAGATATCATTTTTCTGGATGTTAGATGTGAAACTGATTCGCTCATTGATGGTATTTAACTTTTCAATCGCCTAGTTCAGTTCTTGTTCTGTTCCTTTCCACAGGATGAAGCCCTCATTTATATATCTTTTTTACATGATCAAATTGTCAATCCAACTTTGTTGATTCAAGATGTGGTTCAGTTCAAACCTGTACATAAAGATATTTGCACATGCCTGTGCGGTGCAGTTCCCATGAAAGTGCAGGATGATTGGATAAAGAATTCCTCTTGCCATTTAAAATAGCTGTGGAAGAGTGTGAAATGGAGTAATTCCATCAAAAATACCTTTAGGTCTTCATCTTTGTCGGTCATCATCAAGAATGATTCTATGGCTTAGATGCCTGCGGGATTGACGTGTAAAGTGACTTTACATCGATTGTACAAAGGATCATGTTATCTGTGAAGCTTGATTTTGCATTGTCCAAGATGTTTAAGAAATCGGTAGTATCGGGGGAGAACATGGCGACTGCTAGCTGAGCAGCCGCTTGCGCCTGGAGCATTCGTCTCCAGTCTTCCTCTTTTTGAGTAATCCCACTTCACCGCTCCATTGTCTTACCGCTGGGAAAGCTGTCGGACCATATTTTCCCCTGAAATTTGCCTGAAATCGCCTCCCTCGTTTGCTGAAGACTGTCTGCTGGGGATGTGCATGGGGAAGTCTGAGGCTTTCAGTTTTTTCTGCCTGTCTCGCTGGTCTGAGGCCGCCCTGGAGCTCAGGAGGGGCCGTAGAGCAGTGGCTCGCGGGCTCCTCCGGGTCAGTGGAGGCAGGGCCAGTATCAGTCGCTACCTCAACTCTTCGAAGCACGACACGACCAAGCGGAAGAGTCAGCAGGAACAAACTCCAACAGATACCGATCTTTTCCAGCTGGGGGTGCCGCCGGAGGAGCCAGAGGAATTATTGGAGCAGCCACAGAGAATGTTATGAGTACTGGAAGGTGTGAGATCAAAAAGGACTAGCCTATTTGTGAATTTACATAGACTCAAGACTGTAAGGCAGGGTACAAACCATTTTGTTTGTTCATGAAGCCCTCACCCACCAACCTAGTTGGTTGCATGCTTCATCATCGGGCCCACCCAGTGACACCGAGTGTGTCCCGGGTGTGCTTCGACGGCTGGGTACAGCGGAGAAGGTATGTATCCGAGTGTGCAGTGTAGTGGCGTGAAGGTGACGATTTAAAAGCTATGCAGGGATCCCAGTACCCGAGGGTAAATTATATTTTAATAACTGGGTCAGTGCTAGCATTAAAAAAGGCTGTTGGATGTTATAGGAATGTTAATTAGGGTTTCCTACATCCAGGTGTGGTCTACATGTTTCAGCCAGGCCTTTATGATTAAAACTGGCTTTCCTCAGGACCAAAGTGTGTAGGTGCAAATTACTTCGATTTAAGTGATTATGTAATTTTGAGAAATGTGTAGCACTCGCTAAGGTGCTTTACATGTGAGAGGGGGGATTCCCTCTCAGAGCATTACTGGACATACAACAAGTATGACAGGACACACATACAGGGGAGAGTCTCAGTATGGTTACATATTCACAAGACCGATTGATTGCCGATATCTATTGTGCTGTGTAGACAATAAATAAGCGGCAAATGGTGTAGCCATATTGGTGGTATGGCTAAGGTGAGAGTTATCATATGTACACGAAGTTTTGTGGTGGGCTAAGCATCGTAAGCGCATCAACACACAAAAAAAACGGTGGAAAGTGCATGAAAGGAAGATTATCCTCATGTTGGCTTGTTGCCAAACATGCCCCATGGAGTAGTCCGGCAGAGGAACGGACCCTGGGAAGATAAAGGGTCCTTAGGGGGTTAGGGACCTGTGGAAAAAGAGCTTACCCGGCTTGTAGCTGAAGCGCTTGGTTTACTCACAATACTTTCGGTCAGTGTCTGCGATGAGCCTCCAGTCGTCTCTGCGGCCTCCTATGGGCTGTCCTCGGCCGTGTTTGTGCTTTAAAAGCAGGCGGCATCATTCTGAACACCTGCGCGGGGAAGGACAGAGAAGACAGACTGTGCGAGGACACGCTGAGTCATGGCTGTACTGCACATGGGCGGGAGAGCAGTGTATCCTGTTGTGAGCATGCCCAGAAGAGTATCCTGCTGCGAGCATGCCCTTGTGCGGGGGAGTAGTGTGCTCTGCTGTGAGCATGTGCGGTGCCGAATGTCGGCGCCTGCGCATTGGGATGGCTGGGTGAGCTGTACCCAGTGTACACAAATTAGTGTACAGTTGTAAAACAAAAGAGCGCTAACTGGGGAAAGAGAGAACTTAAAGAGCGCTGTGGGGTGCCAGGTGTGTTATAACTGGCCAATACAACAGGGGGACATTTAACACAGAGGGGAATCAAGAGTAAGAAATTCATGTTTTTAGTGAGTTCCAGGGTATGGAGTCATTCAGGCCCAGGCCCAGGCCCAGGCCCGGTTGCTGCGTGGAGAGGCGATAGATCCATCTCTGTTCTTTGGTATGAAGGATCCGGTCATTGTCTGTTTGGTGAATGTCAAATTGTTCAATGACAGTCCAGGACATGTCATTGGGGGTGTGGTGTGCACTGAGGTAGTGATCTGTCAGTCTGCTGATGTTTTTGTCACACCTGATCGTGCTTCTGTGTTCAACCACTCTGGTCCTGATTTTGCGGGTCGTCATGCCCACGTAACGGAGCCCACAGGGGCATGTTATGAGGTACACAAGGTTACTGGAGTTGCAGTTGGTGTGTTGGTGTTGTGTCCAGGTTTTGCCAGGTTCAAGGTTGAGAGTTTTCGTTGGTTTGGTGAGATGGCACACACTGCAGTTGTTGCATGGATAACGTCCAGTGACTTTGGGAAGGCCCCAACAGTTAAGGACTGTGTTGTCCATAGATTTGGGACTGGCACGTGGTCTTGTTGACACTAGCTTGTCTTTAAGGGTGTTAGCACGTTTGAATGCAAAGCGCGGGATCTCCCATTTTGTGGTGCCTGAATTGATTATCCTCCAGTGTTTGCGGATGATGCTGGAAACTTGATTGGACGCTGTATTATAGGTGGTCACACAGGTCATGGGTGGTGGATCTTGGTCTTTTGTTACGGTTTCCAATAGTGATTCTCTGTTTATATTGCGTACCCTTTTGCTGGTTTTGGCAATAATGGCATTGGGATATCCACGTTCCTGTAGTTTGTGTGATAAGGTGCAGGATTGTATTTTGTAGTCCTCTAGGTGGCTGCAGTTTCTGCGGATCCGCAGGAATTGCCCAAATGGTAGATTTTCCCCTTAATGGTCTGGGGTGGAAGCTGTCAAATCGCAACAGTGAGTTCCTAGCTGTTGGTTTGTAGTGGGTGGTGGTGCGCAGAGTCCCTTGTTCTGCTCGAATGTTAAGATCCAGGAAGGCCAGCTCGAGGTGCACGTGAATCGTAGGTAAGGGTCACGCTCATTAAGCCAAGTGAGAAAGACGTTTAGTACATCTGGTGTTTCTTCCCAAATCAGGAAGATGTCATCTATATACCTGTGCCAAGTCTTTAAATTTGAGTATGGGTTGGTCATTGACATGACGTGTTCCTGCTCGAAATGGTGAACATACAGTCCTGCCACACTAGGGGCAAAAACACTGCCCATCGAGGTTCCGTTAGTTTTCAAGTAGTAAGTGCCATCATACTCGAAGTAGTTTTCCTTGAGGGCTAGAGCTGCACAGTCAAGGATGAATTGCCGTGGTGTATGGTACATCCAGGGGTTTTGCATCAGTACATCTTGTAGGACTTGCAGGGTGGCATCTTGTGGGAGACTGGTGTACAGGCTTTCTATGTCCAGTTCCACCAGTAGTTGGGTGGTTTGATCGAAATTCATTTCAGTGATGATGTTCAGGAGGTGTTTAGTGTCTTTGATGTAGGTAGGGGTTCCTTGTACCAGTGGGTTCAGGAAGGGGGTCACAGTACCTAGATAGCGGTTCCAGAAGAGAGTTGATCCCTGAGACTATAGGTCTCCCTGGGGGTGGTATGGTGCCCTTGTGTACTTTGGGTACAATATAAAAGTAAGGTACTTTCGCATTCTTGGAACACAGGTATTCCGCCTCTTGGATTGAGATATGTTCAGCGTCACTGGCTCTTTTAACCATGGTGTGCATGGTGATTTTCAGTTTGGCGGTGGGGTCTTTTTCCAGGCGTTTGTAATTACGTGTGTCGCTAAGGAGTCTGCGACATTCTTGATCGTAGTCGGTTTTATCTATAAGGGCGATCCCTCCCCCCTTGTCAGCTGGTTTGATTACAATGGTGGGGTTACTTTGTAGGCGTTGTATGATGTCACGGTCTGCCTTTGATAGGTTGTTGTATATTCCTTCAAGGTTCAGTTTCTCTATGTCAGTGTAGACTGCTTGTTCGAAGGTAGAGATTTCTGTGGGTACACTGGTAGGAGGTGGCACAAAGGTGGATTTTAACCTAGGCCTGTTTCATTGGGATTGGTATTGGTGGTAGTTTCTTCTGGTGTTATTTTTACAAAGAAGGCCGTAAGTTTGAGCTTTCTAAAAAAAACTCAGCTAGTTCGACATGGAGCTTGAATTTGTCCAGTCGTGTGGTAGGGACAAACGATAGGCCTTTACTAAGGACCGCTGTTTCGCTTTCTGTCACAGGTGTACTCGATAGATTAAACACCAGGGATGTGGGTGTATCAGGGATCACGGTTTGCTCGTTCCTGGTTGTTCCCGGGTTTTGTTGCGGGTGTTTGCACTGACTGGATCTTCTTCTTCCTATTGGACGTGCTGGTGGTTCCGTCTCCTGCCGCGTGTTCTGCGGCCCTGTCCTAAAAAAGGGGGTCTTTGATTCCCTTGGTAGAAGGGCATTGGGCCTGGTTGGTATAGGGGTGGATATCCATAGTATGCGTGTTGCATTGGTCGAAACGGCGGTGGGCCGAAGGTGTGAGTTTGTGGTAGTCCCTGCCAGTTTTGTGGCCAGCGTTGGCCTCGGCGTCCTCTGCCGCGTTGTTTGTTGGAGCCTGCGCTCGGGTCGCTTGATACATACCTGCTCCGCTATACCCAGGCATCGAAGCACACCCGGGACACACTCGGTGTCACTGGGTGGGCCCGATGATGAAGCATGCCACCAACTAGGTTGGTGGGCGAGGGCTTCATGAACAAACAAAATGGTTTGTACCCTGCCTCACAGTCTTGAGTCTATGTAAATTCACAAATAGGCTAGTCCTTTTTGATCTCACATATAAACCCCGGGGATACGGACTAGCTACCTAGTCCTCTCTCTCTCCTTTGATAGTGAGATACAAGTACTGGAAGCCCAGGAGGGACAGGCTAGTCCCTCATCTCAGGTGAGACAAGTCTTTGATATTGCCACAAAGGGGCTGTGCAAAAAAAGCAAAACACGTGGGGGGGTGGGGGAGGAGTCACCCTGGGGACCGTTAAACTAAACAATAGCACAAAACATAATAAACAGCCTACTGAAGAGCAGGCCAATAATCAGGTTACTGACCAACCATTTTGATACCCACAATTTGCTAGACTCCACGCAGCATGGCTTTCGCTCACAGCACTCCACGGAATCAGCCCTGCTCGTAGCAGCCGAGGAGATCCGAGGAATAGTGGACAGAGGGGGTAGGGCTATTCTTGTATTGCTAGATCTGTCAGCAGCTTTTGAAACCGTGAACCACACAGTGTTAATACATAGACTACAGGAGGTTGGTATTGAGGGCCCAGCTCTGTCCCTTCTCTCATCGTTTTTGGAGGGCAGAAAGCAGGACTATACTGGGACGGCTTTCAGTCTGGCAGTTTCCATCTTCCCTGTGGGGTTCCACAGGGATCAGCGTTGTCACCTACGCTGTTTAACATCTATGTCACCCCCTTGGCCAGACTCATCAGGAAGCATGGTTTTGCCCTAGTGTCCTATGCGGATGATTCCCAGCTCATAATCGCAACGGCTAATCAGTCCGATGACACAGCCGTTAAATTTCACAAGTGTCTTCTGGAAATCATGACCTGGATGAACCATAGCTTCCTAAAGATCAACACAGACAAAACAGAGATTATTGAGTTTGGTCAGGGGCAATCCCTGTGGAACGACTCCTGGTGGCCCCTGAATGCTGGTGAATGCCCCCGCCCTGTATCCAGGTAAATAGTCTGACCTCTTCATGCTTTTTCCTAATAAAGACCTTGAGAAAGATCTTTCCTTTTATTGCGCAGGAACTCCGAAAGGCAGTGGTGGTGGCCCTTCTGTTGTCCAAGCTTGATTACTGCAATGCCCTGCTATTGGGGATTAACAAAGCCCAGCTGAGTTGGCTACAGTCATTGCAGAATGCCGCTGCGAGACGGCTTCTGAATATCCCTAGAGGCCAATCCACCTCGGAGGGAATTAGAAGACTACACTGGCTTCCCGTACAACAACGTGTGGAATTTAAGGCGTTATGCCTGGTCCACAAAGCTATTTTCGGGGGAGGAGCTAAAGATATTAAAAAAATGTTGATCCCCTATTCTCCCGGTCGTGCCCTGAGATCTTGTACCTTGGGCCTTCTTCAGGTGAATAGGACTAGGAGAGTCAGATGGGGTGGAAGAACCTTCTCAAACTGTGCCGCGAAGCTTTGGAATAAACTCCCCACTTCCATGAGATTTTTGCCAAATCATCAATCCTTCAGGAAGGTCCTGAAGACTTGCCTGTTTGCTTCAACGTAGCCCCTGCAATAAGAGTGAACCGTGTCCACACTCACCAGCGCCAAGACGCAATCGAGTGCTTTAAAAACATATATCCTATCCTATCAAGGCTTGAGAAGTCCACCTAACGCAGCGACACCTACCAGCAGCTCTGCATTCTAAACTTATCAGGTTAAAGGCAGAAGTATTAGGTCTGGGAGGGCTAAATGTAATCCGCTCGATACTAAAGTTAGGGTTACCCCTTCTCTACGGTCTTACTTCAGAGTACAACCGGAGGTATTCGATATCGCGAAGCAGGGCGAAGCCCTGAGAAGAGGATCAACTGGACACTCTACAGTAAAACCAGTCTCAGACAGCATGGAGTCTGTGAGTAGTTCGCCTCCCCTGAAAGGTTACACCAACTACAGCCGTACTCCCAAGGTGTCGGCGGTCATCAGAGATTTTGCTGGCTGAAGTCCCCACAGTTAGGAAAGTTCATATTAAGGCAAGTTCTTTTAGCTTCTTGGCTCCCAAGCTATGGAACTCTCTTCTGCTGCACCTCAGACAATCTAAGACCAAGCTTCTATTCTGGAAAAATCTAAAAACATGGATTTTAGACAGTTTCCACATTTCCTACAGAATTTCCTTCAAGCTTTCTGTGTCCCTTTTTGGTAGCTAGACCTTATCAGCGCTGGGACACTTTTGCCGAAGTAGTGCTTAATAAAAAACATTTTATTATCCCCCTTGCTCTATGGACTAAGTTGTGAAATATATCTGCTTAAACCACCCGGATTTGAAATTTTGATGTGACTGAATGCCAGTGAGGTTTTGGGGTTTATTTTCTTCTGTGATCATACTTGTATTACAGCCGGTATCTCTTTAAATATGTTGATTATCTGATGAAAGGGGTGGGGGATCTTCACTGGATTACAAATAGATCATGGCTGTAACTCAACAACCACAGGAGAGCCAGCGTCAAAGAGAACTGTAGTTTCCTGAGTGGTCGACATTGAAGCCACTTCTCCATGGATGGGGCCTTTATTGCCCTGGTTTGATTTTTGCTTGATTGTGGAATATGGGCTCTAGATTTACCCTCAACGGCTAGCTCGCGGAGATTCTTTTCAGTTTTAATAGTTTGCTGTAGAAAGTTTGAGGTTTCATTGGTATGCCTGTTCAAGGACACTGGTAGCCATTGAGTTTGAGGTTTCATTGGTATGCCTGTTCAAGGACACTGGTAGCCATTGGGGCAACACATCACTAGAAAAAATTAATCAATCAAAATAACGTCAGGAAGCAATCAGCGGTAAATGAGACAAAGCAAAATTTTACAAAACGCTCTTATCCTGTACACAATCTTCCTGCTCGCCCCGGATGTAGAGTGCGTTTGCTTGGGCAGTGTATCACGTCAACATATCCTTTCAATGACTGAAGGCTTACGTTGCTGTTTTTCAGCTGAGCTTCTATAAAGGTAAGAGACTTCTTCTGTAGGACTACTTCTCAACTCAGCAACCATTGCATGCCTTTAACGCCAGTCAGGAGAGCACACAAGGTGCATAGATAAGCTCAATCAGTCAGCAGCAAGCAATCCTCCACAAAGAGATGCCAAGAGGGCCAGCCTTGTTGGATACTAGCACCAGCTCACATTGGATTTTGCTGCTAATTCTAGGACGCCAATCACCAGGCCAGCATAATGGCCTTGGCCACCACCAGCTGTGAAGCAGAGCCAGGAAGACGACAAACTACTTGGAACAAGCAGCAGGTGGCCAACACCAATCTCCTCAGCCAGAAAAGGCTACAAAACCCTTTCTTGTCCAGGAGACCAAGGTTTTACGTAGGGTGACCCACTGCCACAAAACGAGGATCCAGAAACACAAACACTCCAAGGAAAACGGTGGCTAGTGTCGCGCAGTCCAGAAGTTAACAAGCAGCAGAGGAGGCCAACATGCAGTGAGCGTTATGATGCTTGGACCCAGCAGCATGCAACAATGGAATAACGCGACTGCACTAGTGGGCTATGCAGTCAACTTCCTTTAATTAAAATAAAAAAAACATCCATGAGTAGTTGGATGGCAAAATTGCTGAATAGACCATTGTGGGTGGATGACGAGTGGATGTTACGTTGACAGTTTAACTTACATTGTGGCTTTCAGGGTACATAATGTGTTTCCTATGCTGGTATTTTGTTACAGCTGGTGTTTCATCTGCAATTTTTTTTTACATAGCCTACAAAATAAATTGTCTCATCTGAAGAACAAACCCTGGCCTTTAAAATAAAAAAAATTATTAAAATGTTTAACAAGATATAGGAATTTGTATGCATTATTGCAAATGTAGCAAAGAGTATTCACAAAATGTGAACTATTGAACATCAAATTAACCATGAACAAAGTCCAACTAACTGAGTGTCCAGTAGACAAGGGGGGAGAAAATCCATTGGAGAATAACCCACCTTGCAGCAGACCAGGAACTGACTGGGGAAAAGTGAAGTAAAATCGATAATCAAATTAGAATCATGGCAAATGCAGGTACTAATAATCAACATCAACAACTGGTACATAAGCTTGCTGCGTCAAGGCTATGTTGAAAAAGGAGGTAAAGATCGTCCTACTGAAGGCTTTCGGAGTATATGGGAGGCAAGGCTTCACAGTAATCCATCACTTGTCCTTGAGAGAAGGTCCCCAAATGTCCTCAAAGATCGACATTTGATCATTCAGCTAGTAGATAAAGCGTTCACGAGAAGAAGTGTACAGCGTAGCGTCGGCTCACTCTTAGTAGGTTGGGATCTTGGAGAATTTCCAGTCAAACTCTGGTTTTAATTATTGGTGCTGCTTTCAGAACACACAAAAGTGAAACCATTCGACAAAACAAAATGAGGGGATGGAGAAGAGATAATAGACGGTGTGAAAAAAAGGTGTACCCAACTACGAGTCTAAACAGGCCTCAGACAGTAAAACTAATTTGTGCAAAAGAAAAATATATGCTGCTCTTCTTTCCATAAGGCATGATGATAATTGCACACAAGAAATAAGAGGGACCCAGGATAACTTTCTGCAACAGGAAACAATGGAGACTAAACCAAAACCTGAAGGCATCTATTAGAAAAAAGTCCTTACCCACTTTTGTGCCAATCAATTAATCTGCACATTTATCTCAGCCCAACCTATGATAATGGCGATACCGCCTGTGCCTGCGTGTATTATTGTTTATAAATGCCAATAAAAATGTTTTACAAAAAAAAAAAAAAAAAATTCTCAGCCCAACAACTCAAACCCCAATACACTCTTTCATCCCTTTGTACCCATTTAATCCTATGAACATATTCCCCCCAAATCTTACTTCCCAATCCATTCTCCAACCATTTGACTCAAACCCTCATCAAAATGATGCGTCTTGTGGCGCTGTTGGCTGTTGGCGCTTCACTGTATGTGAGAGCTACTACACGGACAGAATACATTCCCCTGATTTAGGGCTTAGTCTCAAAATGCATTGGGATTTGTGTATGTATTAAGAAGAATGGAATTGAATCATGTGATGTTTTAACACGAAAATGATAAACATTGGAAAACTATCCAAATAAATTTATCCCGATTACACAGCCGTCAACGACTGCATAACTGAATAAATATATAATGGAATTTTAAGAAGGAGTGCAATGTGGGGACGCTGATCACATCGGAAACCACGCATCCTTATTCTATATAACTCAAACCCAGCCACCCCCCCAGTAAGCCCTTATTCTCCCTAGATCACATCCACAATCTCAACATCTGTGAAATTAAAATCATGATTTGAAAGAGCCCATTCTCCACAAATGAAACAAAAAAAAAAAAATCAGACTTTAGGCACATCTGTTGTTATGAACTTTGAGCCCAATTCACAAAGACACACAATGGTGAAAGACAAGAAGTCACTCACAAGTATGCTTTTGCATATTCCAGCCCGCGAGTTAACATTCACAAAAGGTTCTGCGGGCAAAAGGAAGATACAGTAGTAGACATAGATGCTGAGACTTACAGTTTAGAACTAGCTCTCCATGCATAACAAAGCAGCAGGCAGTAGAACAAAAAGCTCCCTTATGCAGGTTCCCATAAGCAATGTGCATATAGTTACAGGGGGCTCCTGATACCAGCATTCTCATACCCTGCGCCCAAATACTCTTGGAAGCGAACTGCTAACATTTACTTACACAGCCCGAAATGAAGGATCGGAACGTAAAACTGTATTCCAACTCTAGTTTATGAACGGTGGCGTATGGACTGGAATCTATTTGTGAGCATTTTTCTGTTAACGAGGGTCGAGCTCTGAGGTGCACCTAGTGGTAACCGCCGGCATGCCCTCCTGTGCAAAATCTCTGTGGAGTAAGATCCATGTGCTCAAGCAAATTTATGCATATTGATACTACATTACACTTGCCATTTTTTACATGCATGCTCAACATAATTACATTGCTTCAGAATTTTTAAAGATATATGCATCAGACATTTTCAAATTGAAATCTTTTTTTTCTTCTCATATGTGTAAAAGACTACAGAAACAAACTGGGCTGAATGGGAAATTTCACGATTTCATGATCGTTTAGTGCCTCCGGGTGGCAGGTACGGTTGGGTGACTGCATCACACAATTCCGACTTGCAGACTACCACTTCAAAATTCTTAATTACACTGTTAACGCTTTGTTGTTTGAGAGGTGATGGCAGAAATTAACTTTTTTACCGTAGATACAAGCACTCATTTATGTTTTATTAGAAACAAGTAAACAGAACAAGACATTCTTTGCTAAAATGTTATTTCTTGAGGAATAGTATATCGCCACCCCCGTCCCAAAACACACACTGCTAGCTTTGCACTAGAGGCAAGTTCTCAAATAATATCTAACTAACCAAGCACCATGCTTGCTTCCTTGTCAGTCACAGTGTAGTAATACAGAGGAAATGCTGTAAAACAGAGTACTACACTTCAAGTTTACTGAAGTTGGTTAAATAAATTACGTTTATGAATGGTATGAATGTCAACCAAGGGAGCACGAAGGTCAGAGAGAACATCTTTCCCCAAGGACAAAAAAAAAAAGGTCAGTAGTCAAATGGAATTTTAAAGTTCACTTGATCTCAAACCAGTGGCAGTTTGGGTTCCTATAGAAAAAGTAAATGCTTGCCAACAAGCACTGTTAGTGTAGAGAAATGAGAAATATCTATTGTACTGGTGCAACACGAAGTACACATGGCACCCCTTCCTTGTCAAAGATCATTCATAAGGTACCATTTTGCATTCTATCCTAGTTGTTGTAAAAGATTTAGCATGAATAAAGTTAAAGATATTGACGCCATATCACGGACAGATGCTTATGGAGATGTGGCCACCATCTGGGGCAGGCTGCACTGTTTTGTCGGAAAGGACTACCGGCAACGTCTCCATAGAGACGGTGACAAGTCGGGACGGAAGTTGGCCTGACACATTAAGAGTAAACGTCCCCCACCGATTCTCACTTTGTGGGGACCAAATGGCGCACTAATTATGGGGGAAGCTAACTTTTTCTACAGCTCCCGGGGAACCATTGCACCTGGGTATGTACTGCTCAGACCTTGGAGGGGCAGCCTGAGGCAGATGATTTCTGGGGCAGGGTGACTGTCCCCATGCTGGCAGAGGCCCAGATAGAGCGGCTTGGCGAAGCCATACCCATTGAGGAATTGAAGGAAGCTTTCCGTGCCATGGCAAGGGGAAAGTGTCTAGGCCTGACAGACTTCCAGTTGAATACTATCAGGCCCACTCCGCCACTTTGCTCCCAGCTCTGATGGAAACACTTTTAGAGGCGCATGGACGGGGGAACTCCCGATGCACATGAAGCAGGAGGTCATACTTATGCGAACAAAACCAGGCAAAGATCCCATAGACCCAAGCTCGTGCAGGCTGCTCTATGTTGAATGCAGATGCTAGGCTGCTTGCAAAGGTTTTGACCTTTCGGTATGGTCAAGTTGTGTCACACTTAGTATGCGAGGACCAGTGTGGTTTCATACCAGGGAGGGTCTCCCACATGAACCTTTGGGGACGGTCACACGTAATGCACGAAACTCGGGGGTCTGACTTTCAGGCAGCCTTAGTGGCTTTAGACAGAGAAGGCATTCCATACCTTGTCTTGGCCATACCTCTCGGAAGTATTAATATGTATGGGAGTGGTAAACAGGTTCTTAACCTGGGTACAGTTATTGTATGAATTAGCCACAACAAGGGTTCACTTGCGTACAGAGGTGTCTGAGCCATTTAGAATTGAAAGGGGTACACAGCAGGGCTACCCATTGTGCCACTCCTGTTCGCACTGCCAATGGAGCAGCTGGCCCTACACATGAGACCAATTGAGGGACTGAGGCATACTGGTAGGCAACAATCCTATTGTGGCATTATACGCGGTTGAAACGTTGACACATTGATCTATCTAATGGAGCCCAATATCACAATACATATTCTTATGCAGCTACAGGAAAAGTTTGGCAGGGTGTTGGGACTCCATGTCAACCGTCACAAGACAGTACTCTAACCCTTGACTGCTTTGGCGAATAGTACTCAGGCCGATCGCCGAGAGGTGGGGGATGTATTGGGAAACACGTTGTTTCCGATATCTGGATCTCCAGATCACACACGACCCAACCCTACAGTATGAACTAAACATGTGTAGAATCCTGTACGGTCTCACAAAATCTGTCCACTTCTGGACCACATTGCCCCTCTCAGTGATGGGCAGGGCAGCTTTGAGCAAACCGGTCCACCCGCCCCGCTGCCTATACACGATGCAGAATTAGTTTTGTATCCTACCAGCCGGAACGTTCCAATGACTAGATAAGCCTCTGCTCTACCTTATACGGGAGGGAAAATGGTGAAGGGTTAAGCTTGAGTTTCTGAAGCGGGACCTGGAAAGGGGCAGACTGGGTCTCCCTGATCTACAGTTAAAACTAATTAGCTGGACTGTTACAGTACACCGCTATGTGGTGTGACACGGACCCAAACTGAGAAAAGAGCCTGCTTTCAGGCACCACTGAGACCGATTGCCTCACCCACTTACTTATATGTGGTTGGAGTCTCCTACCGGGTACCCCATTCAGTATTGTCTTAGTGGCACGAGCGTGGGAAACTGCTGTCAGGAAAGTCATTAAAAGGGCACCATATACTCTGCTCCTACCTCTTTGGTGGCTATACCCCTCCCTGCTTATCCGGAAGTCAATGGATGTGGAAGGCTGGCCAAGAGGAGGAAGTGAAAATGAGGGAGATTTGTATTTGAATGATACCTTCACGTCTGCAGAGGAAGTAGAGGTGCACTATAGCAGAGACAGTATCGCCAATATGTAAGTAGATCGCAAATGGTTCGAGAGATCTGGCCCACCCTTACGGAGGAACCCGAACGGTCATAAGTCCTCCAAGTAATCCTGGATCCTTTAAGGGTATCAGATCCAGATTAAATGCAGCCCTAAAATTCGATCCGCTCAAAAACGAGTAGCTTGGGATCGGGAATTAGAGCCTCTGTTAACAGACAGAGCATGGCATAGGGCACAGGCGTGCAATGTAGCTACTAATGCCCGGTGTAAACTTGCACACTTCTACTTCCTTTATCAGGCATACTTGACACTGTCTCGTCTACACAGAGCATACCTGGCAGGAACAGTGGGATGAGCTGTATGCCGGGTTACACCAGCAGATTTTTGTAACGTGGAATGGTCCTGCACTCATCTTCACACATTCTGGCGGGACGTACTTGGGGTGTTGCATAGGGTAACCAGAATAGCTTTGGATCTCTCTGTGCATAGGGTAACCAGAATAGCTTTGGATCTCTCTGTGCAAGACTGTGTGTTAGGACTGATCCTGCTTCCCAAGAAAGGGAAATAAATGCGATATAAATTTGCCCAACTGGGCCTCTAACTGGTGCAACAGAAGATAGTTATTCACTAGGTTAGTCCTAACCCCTTGGCTGTCACCAAGTGGAAGTAAGACTTGTTGGAGTGAGCGGTAGCGTAAGAATGTAGACTTAGGAAGGTGCGCACAGATGAAAATGCGGAAAGGGATCTTGAAAACTGGGCAGCATACTGCATGCCCTGGATGAGTGAGTTGAGGGCCAGACTGATGTAAAGGAACCGAGTGGGGTGGTAGATAGGGGCTACACAGCTTCAGATGTGTTACACGGATCAGGATCAGGAAACTCATTAGCTTTGCCCGAATCTTCAGAGAGTGAACTCATAGACCTTGTATGGTTCTGCAGGTCTGGCCACTGAATGGATGTGGGGAAGACTGTATGCAGCGAAGGTTGGGCCCTCCTTGTAGATGCACTCCAAGAATTAGTAAGTAAAAATGGACGAAAGACTGCTGGATCATTCTCCGACCCCCTCCCCCCCCGCTACTTGACCCTCCCGCTGCCCACACCCTGACAAGCGTTGCGCAAATGACTATGCATAGAGATATACCTACTGTGCAATGCTGCAATGTTATTGTATTCATGTTCAGAGAAAAATTTATAATATATATTTTTTTTAAAGATTAGCGCTAAATACAAAGGAAAAATGCATGTTTAAAATTATAATCTACTTTCTTACTACCATCTGTGTGAAGACAATTTTTAAAGAAAGCTAGAGGACAAGTATTGACTGTCGGCATTCTCCACCACCTAAGTCGCATAGTCAAAATATTGTAAGTTGAGAAAAGAGATATAAAATGCATAAATAAAATATGTAATAAGCAAAAATGTACATAAAATGTGCATCAGGATAAAAAACACATACTATATAAATCACTTTCCTGCAATGATTTCAGCCGCACTGAGTCATAATAAATTATCAGGCATTCTTGAGGACGATATAGAGTGCACTGGTACACAGAAAATAGTCAATGGCCTTTAATCAACATGGCATTTTCAGAAATCCTTCCACACAACACGCAAGTGGGTCAGACAAAAAGAAGAAAATAAATCGCGTTTATATTGATAGAAAAACATCACGGGTTTTTAGTATGGGTACCAAACATTTGCATCTAAACAACTAATAGAATTTACAGAAAAAGAAAAAAACGGACCTGTGTTTGGGGAAAGGATTTGTCACAGCTGCAAAGCAGAATTGACTGAGAGTCAAATTGTCCTAAGGGGGAACAAAAATTACTTTTAATATTGCCCGGACGGAATTTAGTCGCAAGTGCCTTTTCCCAGAAATTATTCACTAGAGATGAATACGGTTCAGTGCTCATGCCAGTTTTGATGACAGCTAAGGCCCTCAAAACTGGCTTGGTCAATTCTCTCTCCTCTCTATTGACAGCTGCAGGCCTCATATAACGCTCTTTCACTTTAATGCCTTCTCCAATAGCAAGGGCCCAGGGTAATGTGAACTAAATCGGGTCTGGCCAGTGCTTCCGCTGTTTTCTTTACATAATTCAGTCACGGAATCCTAACCTCAAAGTCACAAGCAAGGCAATGGGATAGGACTACAAGGTGGAATGCGGCTTTTCTTTAATGAAATCCCAAAAATCAGTGGATCAAGCCGGATGCGGTCCTTCACAAAGGCTAGGCCCAGCTCCCCAGGCATAAAATAGTGGGAACTGCACGGACCTAGACACTTGCAAAATTGGTTCTCCTCCCGTTGTAACCTGGTGCAGTCGCCGAAAGCAACCCCATAATTTGATGCAGGAAGACATTTCAGCTTGCAGATTCCGAGCAATAGCATTAAAGGTTTGCAACCCAATTTTAAGGACAATTGATACAGAGTCATAAATGTGTGATTAAAACAGAGGGAACGATTGTAGTGGCAAGGCAGACAGGTACTACAGGAGTCACCCCAAGAAAGGGAAAAAATAATAATCGCTCACCATTCATATATATTTAATTTAATTGAAATGGGTCTAACTTTGCAGCCTTGGGGAGCACAGTCCGTGAATTGATTTTGAGTTATATTGGCTTCAAGGTCCAATCTATCCATAGAAGAGACGAAATTCTCAATGAGATCTGAAACCGCTAGATGTGTGTGAAAGCTGGATAGCATCATTGTCATAATGCAATGATGGAATGAATGCAGAGTTCCCCTTAGGCAGAATAGGAGAAAGACCGTTTGGTTGAAACGCCTCAGCAATAAATGAATTTTGGACTTAACTGGAGTGCGGGCAATCCTTGCAACACGGCGGTGTAAGCAGGAATGAATATATTTAAATATATACATATATTCTCGCAGGGTACCACAGCATTCAAAGTGATAATAGTGGCCAAAAGAGCAATATTCTCCTCACAAAGATCCATGGGGACCCAGTCTTTCTAGATGGACTACAAGAGGATACAGCAGTGATCACCTCTCCAAACTTCAAATCTAATGTCATTGGGAAGGGGGGTATTATCCAACAAATCCACTGCGCTGGTATTTTCAAAAGAGAAATGTTTGTTTAAAATAGTTAATCCTGGTGACTGTACTGATGTTAGTCGCTAGTCCATTACTTTAAATGGTCGTTGACCAGCTCCCGTTCACAATTTTCCATAAAACCCTGGCACCCTTTTCTTTGCAGGTTCTTATTAGGCTTTGCAAAAACACAGTTGATGGACAGAATGCAGAACAATGTCATACATTCACCCCAGTACAGAGATCTGGGCCTAAATCCATCGTTTTTTTGCTCACCATGCCATTCCAGATTGAACCCAGCCATATGCAAATCAGTCTTGACCCTGTGCCTCATGGGAACAGTCCAGCCCGAACTGCCAAGACAGGTCCTCCCAGGACTGGAACCAAGCATCCTAGGACATTCCGTCCATCATCTTGTGTGTTTTGTTGTTCACCCTATGTGGGAAGGGTATGCCCAGACGTGGGTCCCGTGCTCACTACGCCACTGGAGTCTAGCTATCCTGGCTGATGACGGCTGATAGCCAGAAACCGGTCCTAGGATGCTTGATTCCGGTCCAGGGAAGACATGGCTTGGCAGTTCGGGCTGGACTGTTCCCCTGAGGCACAGGGTCAAGACTGATTTGCATATGGCCATGTCTGAACTGAGGTGGCGTGGTGAGCAAAATAACGATGGATTAAACCCAGATCTGTGACTGGGGGTGAATGTTTTGTTTTGCCATTGTGCAACATTCCGTCCATCATCTTGTGTGTTTTGCTCTTATTAGGCTTTCCCATGCTTCCTCCTTGAGAGACTGCTTCCTTTTTTTGGGGCAATTTTTAATCCTGACCTTGCTTTATCTATGACCAATACGTCCCTAGGGCTACAGTTAAGGGTTAAGCACAAGCATTGGTTGGCTACATTCCCTGCCAAACCAGAGTAGATTCAGCATTTTTAGGATGGCTAGTTAAGGAAGTCTTAATAAATGAATTTAGTTTCTTAAATGCCTCAATTGAGCCAGAAACAGGGTAATTATCTATTAATAGGTAAATGAAGATCAGACCAAGGTTAGTCCTTACAGAGACCATTAACAAGGTGGTTATGTTCAAAGCCTGCCACCTACGCCCGAGTACCTTATCTTTAGGGGGTAGATCACTTACAACCTTACATACATGCAGTTGAGAACTGATCCACAGAAACAGTGCTAATTTGTTGGGATTAAGGTTGCTGAACCCACTTTCAGTAGCACCCCCTGCGTCAGTCAACAAACTCAGCAATGCCCTACGAAATTAATAAATCAATCAATGATGATGCTTTGTTCCCTACCCACAAAAGTAGATATCTGTGGCCTGTGGCAAACAGGAGGTTATCAAACTCCAGGAAAGGGTCACACTGGTTACATTATTTTCCAACTTTGTATTAAATCACCCCCAAAGATCACATAAAACTCATTCAAATATGGCCTGCCCCATTTCTTAATATGTCCATGATATAAAACAAAACTTGGATTTGACAGCCCAATTCCACTGCAGAATTATAAAAATTTATAAGAAAGAAATAAAACCTATTCAAAAGGACTATCCATAGAACTTGGATTTCAGGATGGTAGCAAACAATTAGAAAGACCTTAAACAGCTTATAAAGACCTTATTATCCAGATTCTCCAGGATCTACACCCAGCCAAATGGGCGGCAGGTATAAAGAAAGCTTCAAACACTAATACCAGATTTCCTGTAACATTACAATGTTAAATTTTGAAATGTATGCCTGCGATATTCCAGCATATCAGATGAGCCAGTGAGTCCACTGTTCGTGAGACCTCAGGAGGAGCCTCCCTTTATATTAACACTACCAGGCAGCTGCAATCCTTGGCCTCCTTGGCAGGTCTTACTGCTCCTATGTGCAGCAATGGTTAGGCAGTCAGGCTATATCCTCTAGGCCAAGTAGAGGAGTAAATCTATTGGTCTTCGGGATACATTGACGGTTAAGTGGTTCAGGACACCGGGGAGGCAGAGGAGGCTTAGCAACCAGTTTACAAAAACTATGCCTTTAAAAAAAGCCAGTGGCAAAATGGGGATACATTTGTTCAGAAAATTCCAGTGGGAGTTTTGAGCACTGTGCGAAATTAACCGACCGACTAATTTCGGGTTCATGCAGTTAATTACCCCAAAGTCCCTTTTACAGTGTTTGGTTGGGGGTCCAATTCAGTCCACTCTCCTAACAAGGAGAATATCCTTATATTCCGAGATGCTGAAATCAGAATTTCTGTTTGAGTTCACCGTCTGATTCCGCCCTGGATGCAGACAGACATGGAACATTTGTTAAGATAATTACATCGAGCAACAGTCAGGTGAGTCGGGAGCGAATAGTGACATCAACGTGCGGGGACAGAACTTCTGGTTCAATTGTAGGGGTGGTACTCCTAGTCCTTGCAGCCTCTTGCCAGCGTTCATTACCACCAATAGGTTGGGTTACACCTATTAAATCAATGTGCGGAATAGCCGGTTCAGTTAATGGGGACCACTGAGCATGCGCCCCTGCACAGTCTGCCATTGGGGTGGCAGTATTTGTTACCACCGCCTCCTCCACCCTGGTGCGCATGAGGGACACATTATTACAAATAGTTAATTCTGAAATCACTTTCTCCAGGCCTGCTATTCTATCCACCAAGGGGGTAACACAAATGTCAGAGTTTTTATCTTCCCATTAGAGCGGGTAATTATTTCTTCCCCATAGCCAGAAGACAGGATCAAGATGGTTGAAGGTGTTTTTGTCATAGTTTTTAGGGACTCCAGCCATATCGCTGCAAATGCTCTTACTCTGTTGCTTCCTTTTGGCAGAAGATCCTCCTTTGCTAATATGCGAGGAGTAAAGGTAAATTGCGGCCTGTGTGGGAGTCGTGGCCCTCCAGGCAAGGTCACCCTCCGCCAGTGCGATATAAGTAATTACTAGATTGCTTGAAGCACTGGGACAAAGTGGGGGTGAATTGGGAAGGGCAATAGTTCTTCTTTGTCTAGGGACAACGGTCTTTCTGCAAAATCAATTTCTTTAAAGATGACCCGACTGCTCTGGCCAGAAAGATGTTGAGCGTGGAGCACCGTAGTGCATTAGTTCCTTTGTTTTTATCCCCCCCACCCACCCCCAGCATTGTAATTTTCCCCCATTATATGTATATAGCAAGCAATCCTCTCTAAAAGCAAAATAGTGCAGCTAAACATTATCCTGAAAATAGGGTATCCCTCAAGGGAATATGCGAAAAGGGCAAAACAGCAGCAAAGCCAAAGGCCAGTTCCCTCATAAGTGATCCTCTAGGCTTCAATCAATCAGGGGCTTGTATAGTACGGCTACTCACCGCGGAGGGTTTTAAGGCACTGGAGGGGTGGAGGGGGCAGGCGGCCGGACTGCTGGTCCTTTTAGGTGTAGGATCATTCGAAGAGCCAGGTCTTGAGGCCCTCTTGAATGAGGTCAGTGACGCGGATTGCCTGAGGTGGAGAGGCAGTGTGTTCCAGGTCTTGGCAGAGAGGTAGGAGAAGGATCTTCCTCCCGTTCTGGTCTTGTGCATCCTGGGGACGGAGTCTAGGGCGAGTTGGGCGGAACAGAGTTATCTGCCAAGTACGCAGAATGTGAGGAGAGGTTCAGGTATGCTGGTCCTTTGTCGTGGACAGCTTTGTAGGCATGTGCAAGGAGGTTGATGGCGATTCTCTTGTTGACTGGGAGCCAGTGGAGTTGTCGTAGGTGTTGCGTGATGTAGCTGCGGTGGGGGATGTCAAGGACCAGTCTGACTTCGGTGTTTTGGACGTTCTTTCGTTTCTTGAACGGTTTCTGGGTGATGCCGGCATAGAGTGCGTTGCCATAGTCGAGACTGCTGGTGAGGAGTATGTGCGTGACCGTCTTTCTGGATTCTGTAGGGATCCATCTGAATGCCTTTCCGAGCAGACGGAGTGTGAGGAAGCAGGCTGAGGAAACTGTTGATTTGGCGGTTCATTGTGAGCAATGAGCCCAGAGAAATGCAGAGGTTGCGTACAAGGTCCATCGGGATGTGAGGGGATCCCAGAGTGGCTGGCCACCAAAAGTCGTCTCAGGCTGAAAGGGTGGGTTCCAGGAAGAGTCATTCAGCCTTGTTCGAGTTGAGCTTGAGGCAACTATCTTTCATCCAGATAGCAACGTCCTTCATTCCGGTGTGGAAGTTGGTTCTGCCTGTTTTGGGTTCGTTGGTGAGGTAGAGGATCAGCTGGGTGTCATCGGCATAGGATACGATGTTAAGTCCGTGGCTTCTGACAATGGCTGCAAGGGTGGCCATGTAGACGATGTGGGTGGGGTTCAGAGAGGAGCCCTAGGGTACTCTGCAGCTGATCTCTCTAGCTTCTGTGAGGAACGGGGATAGTATGACACGCTGAGTTCTGCCGGTGAGGAAGGAGGGGATCCAGTCCAGTGCCTTGTCGCGGATGCCGGCTTCGTGGAGTCTTGTGATTAAGGTGCGGTGAGAGACGTGTTGAAGGCCGCCGAGAGATCCAGTAGGATGAGTGCTGCGGTCTTGCTCAGGTCGTTGAGAGAGCGGATGTAGTCAGTGGCAGCGAGAAGTGCACTCTCCGTGCTGTGGTTGCTTCGAAAGCCGGATTCGGAGGTGTCCAGGACGTGGTTTACTTCTAAGAACACAGAGAGTTGGGCGCTGATGGCCTTCTCGATTACCTTGGCTGGGAAGGGGAGGAGGAAGATGGGTCTGAAGTTATTGAGGTCAGTCGGGTCCGAGGATAGCTTCTTCAGCAGGGGGTTGAACTCGGCGTGTTTCCAGTCGTCGGGAGGGAGGGACATCTGCGGTCTCACCGTTGGGCCTGGAGAAATCCTTGAAGATAGCAAAGAGTTCTTTGCTGCTGTGTGCATTTGTGACAATTCGGTCTTGAAGGGCTGTTTTCTTTATGGTTTTTAAGAGGGGGGGGGCATTGACAGCAGATTTAAAGGTAGCATTAGTTTCTGGGGTTTTGTTTCTCTTCTCGAGTTGTCTCCAGGTGTGTCTGCATTCATGAAGGGAAGGAGTGAACCAGCTAGCTTTCTTGGATTGTTGCTTGCCTGGTCTTATCTTCAGGTATGTCGGTGAAGTTGGAGCTCCATCGATGGCGGATGCGTGCTGCAATGTTGCCGGAGTGGTTGTGCTGAGGGAGTCGATGGGAAGTTCTTCAGTGGCCTTGATCCAGCTGCAGCAGGGAGCGGAGGGGGTGTGGCAAGACGAGATGTACGCAATGGTAGTTGGTCCAGGAGTGTTCGGTGGTGTGGCTGTAGCTGATGTTCCCCCTAGTGGAGAAGATCGGGTCGAGCGCATCTCCAGCTGTGTGTGTCTGTGCAGTGACTAGCTGCTTGAGTCAGATGTAGGCTTCCATAATCAACCATGAGCCCCCAGAGATGCTTTGTCCTACAACCACGAGAGGTGGCCCTGGGCGATGATGGGCCTGGCTTTGGCCCATTCTTCACCCGGGCTCAGTCCGGCCTGCGGGGCTACAGAGCACCTTAAGTGCTATCAGGCCCCTCCTCCTGCTGCTTGGTAGAACAGTGGTGCAACCTGGGACATAGAGTCCAGTCCCCATAAGCTATTCCTTCTCTGAACGAGTCAGCGCGATACCATCGAAAAATATACCTACCTTTTGCATAAAAAAGTGGTTTCAAGTTTCATGTATCTGCGGACATGTGCTCAACAATTTTCTACCTGAGATTACTTTGAACAATATGGACAGCTAGAAAATGGCATCTTATTTTGATAAGGACCCCTAGTAGCTAACAAGCAAATGATTTACCACATATTTAAAGGTAAACTTCAAGGTGAATAAACAAACATTTGTTTCATTTACAAATATCAAGTTTTATTAATGTTTTTTATCTTTACAAGTCTTAAACGGTCCCCAAGAGTAGCTCAAAAATATTGTTTGAGACAATAAAGATAGATAAATTTGAACCTACTGTCACACAGCTGATGACATCATTGTTCCTTTCGGATCCATTTCAAACAGTGCTGAAAAAAATTATGCCATCAGTTTTATATACGATTAGCTGGAGTAAGGTGACAAAATAGTCAGGTTATATTTCTCTATATAAAGAAAATTATAAACAGTGTCTGATTTTGTCATCTCTAAATCATTAGAATGATGTAGTTAGAATAAAAGGATAAATTAATAGGTCAACTACTAAAGAAACTTGTAAATCTTGGTGACACTTAAAATGTAATGACCTTTATCTTCATAGGGTTCACAAGTTCAGTTTGCAAAACAACATGCTTAAAGAGCAGGAAGACATTAAATAGCCATATTGACATGTGCCAAACTGCAGATACTCCCACTCTTAACACCAAAACACATTAAACACATATAGTAACACTATGGAGCAGCGAGAAACTATAACTAGTTAAGAAACCTCAGCCTCCAGAACTTTCTGAAGTAATACCACTGTAGAGGGTTGACCCATCTATTGAAATCCTGTTCTATTCCGTGAGATTGAAGAGATACACTATGGGCTACGCACCAGAGTGTGAGATCTACACACCAAGGTGAATCTGAGTCATTGGCACATACCTGAATGTGGATCTCACACTCTGCTTATCTGCTATAATGTGCAGACATCATCTCCAAGTGCTGATCCACGAAGGACGCACTATGTTTCGTAGCTCTGTATTGTGCATGCTAAGATGTGCGAGCCAAGCACGGTTCAGGGTTGGTCCAGTTTGCCTTTAGTCCCGGTTAGTGTAGTGTTTTACGCGGGGTGGTATTTTAATTTTGAACCAGTTTGCTTAAAGGACATGTCTGCAGAGCTTTAAAGGAATGTGGGCAGGCAGTTGTTGGACTCCACCTAACACTGTCTGGAGAAGCAGACTGCCATCACTTTGGGAGGGGCTATTGTACCCTACGCGCTTCCAGATGTGCGCGGACAGGCAGAGGAAACAAAGAGCAGGGTGCACGTGTATGTGCGAACAACAAGCATTGGCATAGGCAACAGGTCTCGCCTTTGGGACCTTATAAGTGTTTAGCCATGCAACAGTTGATGTTGTTGCACCAAAGATATTGTGCTGCATAACGAAATACTTCTAAAAGGTCCCAAAAGCGAGACCTATTGGCTATGCCAATGCTGGTTTTCCTGGCCACGGTTGAGGGGTTGACACAAAAAAACCTTCTATGATGGAGCATTGGTGGAAGAACTTTTTGGGGTTAGTTTTGTGCATATATAGATCAAATGGCGCCACAGTTATTAGTGGAAAAAAAGCACTCTTCTAATGGAAATAGCAACAAGCCCTGCTGTGAAATAATTTCACTAAAATGAAACGGTCTGGGCTAAAGCCAGGTCTAAAAATTAAAATCGTGTCACTGAACGGGATTGTTAGGGGGTTCTTTGAAAGAGGTGAATAATTTAGATGATAATCAGGAACCGTGGGATCAGTCTCGACTTCTAAAATGTCTACTTCCCAGTCCTATGTAACCCCATCTGCTGCAGGAAAATCAAACAAAGTCGCGTTTCATGTGTGATAATTCGTGTTGCAGCGAGTCTACTCGCCAGACACATCGCCAATCTAAACTTAGCACGATACTGCATCACAGATCATACTGGACCAGAACTGTTCCTCGAGTAAATAATGAAACCAAACCAACGCATTTTAACTAGATTTCAACACTTTAAATAGGCTTAACGTATCAATGTATGCATGCTGTTCTATATTACTTGGAATGCAATACATGTTAGTCGATTTGGGGCTTCGGTAATGCACGCTTCTGAGGTAAATCCACTAAAATTTCGAAAAACACAACATTGATCAGTAGTGACTTAAGAGTGAAAGATTAAAGGCGCATTACAGGTTATTTGCAGATCTTGTACATTTCTGAATCCCAACAGCACCATCATGCGGACGGTTTCACCCTCATTAAGCAGAACAAGAATGTCATTGTTGATCGGGTATGTGGTAGATAAATCTATGACATTCTTATATGGGGTCAAGGATTGCTTGTCATCGTGGCAGGCGCCAACCGAAAAAGTGATGATCAGGTACAGCAGGCGGAACAGATTATGCCAGTTTGTGCTGAGGTAATTCAGTTTTCGTATTTAGCCACCATTTTGTGTCTTTCCGCCATTTTGTGTTGCCCTCACTCAGGCAGCACGGTGAACGAGGTGTTGTTTTCCCTCATCCTACTGCAACGTGTCAAATAACCTCCTGCCTCTGTTTATAGCTGGTGTCAGGGTCTGGCCGACTCCACTAATCCTCGTCTGGTTTGACTGATCCCGGTCTCGACTATCTGTTGGTTCGCACCATTCTTTCCTGACTTCATCTTATCCTCTGGCCTTCGCTATTCTTTACTCGTATTCTCTCATTTCACAACTGTCCTGCGGGGCATACAAATGTGTCCTGCAAGTCGACTTATAAACACTACCACTGATTAACTTGTGGGGAAGGGTGACAAACACAGTTGGAAGAGAGGCTTATTTGAGTTGATATCTTGTTTTCACTCACATTCTTCTCATTGGTTAACCCTGTGTGCATTGGGAGTGTTCTTTGTGAATATGTGTGTTATAAAAGATTGTGCGCCACAAAGTAAAGTGGCAGTCTCCTAAGAACATACCAAGTGTACTTCTGGGACAACTGTACTTAGCTGCAGCTAATAAACCAAACCTTCTACGCCTAACGGAGTGTCCCGTGTCTCTGTTCGACAAAGCAGGTGAACTCAGGAGATTAAGGCGTACCCTGCGCCGCCAGGCCTATAAGGTCTAGGTTCTTCAGTGCATAAGGGGCTATTGAAATATACGCGAGAAAAAGATATAATCAAGCACGTCGATATTGCTAAAGGAACTAGCAGAGATAAGAAAGGCAGATGCGGCCGTGAAAGTAATGGCCAGCGATGTGGAGAAAGAGATAAGAAAGACAGATGGCAGCTGTGCGCGTGCACGCGAGCGTGCACACAAGCTTGAGGCCAGCAAAAGCATGTGGGTAGCACTTTGAAAACCCCCTTACTGAAAGTCGAGCAATCAGCGCATGCGCTGCTCTAGGCTCGACCTAAAAAGTGAGTACAGTCCCGCCAGTTTTTGTGGTTCAGGGGGACACACGCATAGCAAAAAATAAAAACGCGTTGCACCATTCAAATGAAAGCAACAACATAAAAGATTAAATTGGCTGCTTATAATGCAAACGATTGAGCCCTTTCCCAAAAACAGAATATTTTCTAAATAGGTAAAGAGTCCTCAAATGTTATAGCCTCCGATTAATTCTATGTATATTTTTTTAAACGATTATACGTTCAGAAACTGCTTGTCTGCCTCCGTCTCTCTCTTGTGGTGGTTTACAGTAGTTGGGGTCGATTTACTATTAAGAACGCATTTACACCTTGTAGCAAAATAAGGATCATTAAAGAAGGGGGTGTGAAGTGTATGACATTCTAACCTATACTATGCACTTTACATGCAGCTGATGTTTTTGACAACAATTTTTAAGTCACTGTGTAGATATGAATTGCAAGTAACAAAAGGATCTCTTCGATAAAAGCAGTAACCCCGTGAGCTTTCCAGATAAAATAATGTTCTGCGATGTGCAGATTACATGTTCTTTGCAGCAGGTATGTTAACCCTCTGCGCTACTGGCGAGTCAAAACTTGCACTAGACAAAACTCTCTCTAGCAGAAACATTAATCACGACATTATCTTTCACTTACCAACGCAGTCACTGACAGTTCTGCTGTAAATAATTCCTGCTGCTCGCCCTGGGCGCTGTAGCTGGAGTGTGTGGAGTCACTCACTGCAGACAGGTACTCTGAGAGTGCTGTGATGTGATATGCTGCAGACAGTTGCCAGTCAGGAGAGGTCAGGCTGGCACAGTGACACTGATGATGCTGCCCCATCTGCAGCTATAGATTGAAATACCGTTGAGAGGGCATGGATTAGAACGCTGTCTTCAGAGTTGTGCCCTATGCATTTAGACACAAGGTCCCCGCTAGCCTCATGAGTGGGACAGCCCCCGGTGACCCCCCATGAGCAGGTGAGGGGAGCATTGATGAGGTGGTCCTAAAGGTCCTTTCATTAATAATTCTGCCGGCTGCAGTGACCCTGGAAGGACTTTGAAATTAAAACATCCTGCTATACGTGAAGGGGCTGCCGAAGTTCGGTGAGGGCTGGCAGACATGAGTGTCTGTTCTGTAGAGTGCAGTTCTGTCTCACTCAAGCTGCCAGCTGACAAGCGCGCACATGCATAGGCCCGCACCAGCCACAACAGACCTGTACGGCTGGTGAAAACAATGTCCGAGGGCTGGTGCTGTTTAAGGTGGCAGAGACAAAATCTGCTCATCGTGCACTGGGCCTAGCGCACTTGTCCCAGAGGTTGGAGCCGGTCCTGGCCACAGCAGATGTGTTTTCAGCTCTGCGTCCAGGGTTGCATAAGTCACCATGGCAACAATTCAGGGATTCCCCGGAGGGTGGCAGTGGTGAGCCCAGACCACAGCTAAATATGTTGCCTGGGGCAGATGGTAGCATAGCAAGCGTCCGAAGCGCTTTTGTTCTTTAATTTAAAATGCAGCTTACAGCCACTACTCTGACGTGGCACTTGCACTAAAAATGGTATACCGAAGAATGCATGTGTAGGGTCCGTTCTTGGATTAAAGCGAAATGTCAAATTATCTTTCGTATGATAGTTAATAAGAAGGGTTATGTTGGGACTGGTTATGAAATAGCCGCTGCAGTTCGAGCCTATTAAGCCGTAGACATCTAAAACAAAACCAAGCTCAGTGAAGTCTCTTTCTGGCAGACACAGGGGAAACAGGAGAGTGGGCAGCAAGACAGAGGGCGAGAAGGGGGCAGGGTAAACGACAACACAGAGGGAAGGCAACTGCAAAGAGGTGCACTCCAATAAAGTTCTAAGAAGAAAGTCCTGAGAGGTGGCAGTTTGAAAGTCACGCTGTCAGCGCAACAAAGCTATTAATAATAATAAGAGTAGAAACTGACGAGGCATATGAAAGGGGCATGTAGGGAGCTTGAAATGCGTACAACCAGACACTATAAATTGAGGCTCTAAATGCGTGCTGAACAGGTAGAAACCATTAAAAAAATAGTTCCATAAAAGCAGATTGAAACAGTACTTTGGCCCCGAGAAACGGATCAGAGCAGCACAGGAGAGGAACAACAGGAGGACACAGGAAACAGTATGCTACAGCCAATTGTAAACAGAGGAAAAGTGAGAGGCCAGCATAGATACCAATAAAAAGCAATGAAATAAAGGTGGCGGGATTTAAGCCCCTTTTAAGATTTATTTAATACAAAACAATTTAAAAGCACATAAACTGCACAAAGATTGTCAGAAACCATGCTGGTGGACATACCCTCATATCACCTTCACTGGTCTGTAACAGTTACAGTTTTAAAAAAAAGGCTAGATGAAATAAAGAAACCAATTTTCATTCTTTATTTCGGTTTCTACACCACAAAAGAACAAACACAGATAAGTAAAAACAATACTAAAATAGTTAAAAGGCTAAAGGTCAAGATAAAACAAATTTTGGTAAAAATTATTTTTAGGATTACAACAATGAGGTCAATCACCTAGCCCAGTCCATGGTTAAACTTTAAGAAAATTCATCCATGCCCACCACATAGAGCTTAAAAAAAACGGGATACCGCATAAATAATTTGAAGTTCAGTGTTATATTTTAGGAACCGGAATGCTTCTCTGCAATGTGCTGTACCAAGGTTCCTACACAATTGGATCCACCATCTGAGTCTGATTTTATGGTATCCCAGCTAAAAAAAAGAAAACATGGACTTCGGACTCCTCTCCCGAGCTACACGCAGGACACCCTAAATTACTACCACTGGATAATTTATTAGTGAGGGAAAGCAGGGGAAGGCAGCCATGCCGAAACTGCATATACAGTTTCCTGGCTAATGCCGGTCAAATTTCATCTAGGCATGGCTCTATATTATACGTATTCTTCACGTCCAGGAAGTTTGATGTAAGAGATCCAGTGGTAGAAACTTCATGGAGTTTATCAAGTTTGCCCACCCTATAGCTGGTAACGCGGGATTGTCAAACAGGCTGAATCTGGATTATACTATAGATTGTCTCTGCCAATAGAACGGAGATCTTCTCTGATATGTGCAAACCATGGCAGCTTGCCTTTGCCGGGGAGTCTCAAAATTTCTAGGAGCTCAGACTTGTATTCGGCCAGTTCAGGTGTCACCCAGAGGCGCCGCCAAAAGAGTAGAGGTCTGCAGCCAATTTCCTCTGCGATAGGTCTCACCCCTAGATCCATACGTAGTGGAACCAGTGGAGAACTCTCCGGTAGGCTGAATAGCTGCCTAACAAAGTTGTTCTCTGTTTTGACAATGGTGAGAGTGCCCCCGGAGTTCAGTCCCATATAGGGCAACACTCCTAAGCTGGGTTTTATAAATCTCCATGACTGGACTTACAGGCTTATGAAACAACTTTCTATAAAACTTGGCCAGGCCACCGGCAGTCTGGGCCAGTTTAAGATTTGACTTATCTATTTGGGGCCCCCAGGCCATATTTTCAGTAAGGGTAATGCCCAGGTAGTCAAAAATAGATACCCACTCCACGGGAATACTGTTCATGCATGGGTTGGGGCGGGTTAATCTAGTGGGGTTGAAGACCATAACTTTTGTTTTTGGGATGTTGCTCTCCAGCCACCTAGACCTACAGAACTCACAAAACCAGTCTAAAATTCTCTGAATGCCCATAGGAGATTTAGAGGGGAGTAAAGTATCGTCTGCAAACATCATAGCCAGAATTGGCTTGTGCGCTAGTTTGGGGGCATCTATGTCCTTCAGTTCACTCAGCGCACTTACCAGTCCGTTAATGTAGATGCAGAACAGGGTAGGGGCAAGCACGCATCCCTGTCTGACTCGCATGTTAATGGGGATGAGCGACGTGAACTTCCCATTCTTCCCATACCTGATTTGGTCATAGTTACCAGTGTGTAGCCTTCTCAGTATATTTAAAAGATAGTAGGGTAGTCCTAATTCCCTCAATACCCCCCACAAGGTGTCTCTAGGTACCAGGTCAAATTCACTCTTCAGGTCCACAAAGACCAGATACAGGCTATCTCCTTCTAGATATACGGATTTCCAATAAAGAAGTTGAAGCCTAAAGATCTGCTCTCCCGTTGATGTTTTTTCTCTGAAACCGGGGTCATGATCTTGTGTTCCTCCAGCCAGGATTGCAGGCGATCTAATAACATCCTGGCAAATACTTTTTGTGATACATCGATCAAACTGATTGGTCTATAGTTTGTTGTTAATAGAGGTGATCCCTTTTTATATACCGGAAGGATCTCAGCACCTGACCAGGTTGCAGGGAGAGCCAGCCCCTGTAGGATGGCATTATAGACCACCCATAAATAAGGGCCCCTGACCTTGGGTTCAGCCAGGAAAACATCCCCTGGTATCTTGTCCACGCCTGCTGCTTTCCCTGGAAATATTCTGCTTAGGGCTTTTGTAACTTCTGCCAGAGTGATCTCGGGGATAGCTATTTTGGACTTCGGGGTGTCAGAATAGCGGGGGTCGGGGTGTCAGAATAGCAGGGGTCGGGTTGCTGGCCTCAACAGCATATGAGGCATACAGAGCCAAAAAGTGCTCTTTCCAGCAGTCAGCCGCTATATTTGGCTCAAAAGCCGCCTTTCTTTTACTGTTGCCTGTGGATATAATGTTCCAGAATGTTTCGATATCTTTAACCTCCAGGGCCAGTTTCAAACTATCCCATTGATCCGTTTCCCATGCAGTTTTTGCAGATACAATGGTGGTTTTATAGAGGGCCATTGCTGATTTTACTGTAATATTACACTTGGATTTTATAGCCTCTATCAATTCCTTTTTTGACACCTGACAGCTACCATTGACCCATGTCTACTTCGGCTTCATCCCACATCCCCTTGCACACACTGGCCAAAACACCTCCTCCAGCTTTGAGGTGGTAGACTAGATCTTGACAACCTCTGCAAGGGATGCAGCAATACCTCCTGACTTTACAAGCTCTAACATGGCCTCAAGGTTGGGTATGATGGCTTCAAATAGGAGGGCCATTTTTTGGGCGATTTTTCGAACCATGCCCACCTAACTTTCCGCCTATCATTTGTGAGTGTCAGTCTGTGGTCAATAGCAGGAACTTCAGCTGGTTTATCCCCAGTCGTTGGCAAAGTGAGTTCAAGTATTGGAGCGTTATGATCACTATCATGGCATGGCCTGACAGTGAAATCCATAACCTGGCCCCACATCCTGGTTTCTAATAATCTATAATTTTTGCTTGACCCCTGCCTTGGTGGACTTTGTGGGCCGTTTGGTATTACTGGACTTGGCTGCACCTTTGGTAACACCCCTCCTCCTTGCGACTACTTTCGGTATTGTTCCAGTGCCACATCTAGTATCTGTGGCGACAACTCCAGCGATCGTTCCATTGCGCTAGGAGTTGAGGGCGAAAACATAACAGGACAGGCTTGTTAAAGGTCCGGGGTCAATGACAGCCTACGTTCTGTAAGTTCTATCCCTGTGGCCACCACTCCTATGGCCCTCTGTAGCAACCTATCAATGGATGTCTGCGGAAGGGGTAGGGGTAGGTGCAGGTGCAGCGGTGGTGCATGGCAAATTGCATTTGTAGTGCGCTTCCCCATTTCTGGTGAATTACTAAACACGTGGCATGGACACCAAGGATGACTCATTTACCACCCAGCTGATCAGAAATATAGTCCTCTAGTTGGTTATGCTCGGGTTACAAAATATGAAGTCAATCAAAATATAAAAAACAAAAACTACTGGAAAAGAATGTTCAGGTGGCACTTACGAGTAGTCCCGATAGCGACCACATTGGGGCTAGGATTGGACCAAACCAGAGAGTTTCCTGTTCCACAGAGTGGATAGGGCAAAACAAGATGACATAGGGAGGTCCAGATCGAAAGACCAAGAGAAGGAGCCCAGCCCAGCCTCGTCCGGACGCAGATGGGCCCGCCCTTGGATCGGGCACGCCCTTGGATCGGGCACGCCCACGCGCGTCCAGCGGTGCTCTGGCCCTTGTCTGCACCTCTAGGCGCAGCTGAAAGTCAGCAGCAGCCTTGCTGTCGCAAAGGATGCTGGACTGTATACTGCACGGGCCCTCTAGCTCCGGTTGTTGGTGCTGCTCGTCCCGCGGTGCCGGAGTGCTCTGGCCCTTTTCTGCGCCTCCAGGCGCAGCAGAAGACCAGCGGCAGCCTTCCTGCCGCAAAGGATGCTGGTCTGTGCAGTGCACGGGCCCTCTAGCCCCGGTTGTTGGTGCTACTCAAAATCTTCTTAAATCCACCAAAATAAAGAATAAAATAAAAATGTCACTACAAGTTTCTCAAACAAAATCAGCATGTCCTTTGCTGAAGTGAATCCAACAATGGCTCCAGTTAGAGCAAACCCTAATACTGGGAAATGGTTCAAATGAATTAGTTCGAACACAATTAAAAGAAAAACGAAAAGGAATAAAATACTAAGCATAGATTAGCTGCGTTATACTTAACTCGATTCCAGAGCTAGCTGAACACGAACCCTATTCCAGCATAGCGGAAGAAAGGAATTCTTGAGAAGGTCAAAAATAAAAGGAACTAGCTCTGATCTATCTGGGACAAATTCATCGGACGATAGATCAACAGGTTCTGAATCATGGGGAAGGGACAGTGAACACAAACGGGTAGACAAACCTGAAAACAGGAGACCCTGGGCAAGGCACTGTCAAGGGAATAATTACCTGACTGTTCCTCAGTATTTCCAAGCCCCCTTCCCATGACATGGCTAACACATGATGCCTTATAACCCAATAATCCCCTCACAATTCCTAAACAACCAAGTCACACCTTTTTTAGGCAGAGGACAGGGCCATAGAGGAAAAAGAAAAAACAACAATCGGGTTCAATGGGACATAGAGGAATCAAAAGTACATACTCAAAGCATGTCCTACCCACAGCAAGGACCCAGCATGCCAACAACTTAGTGACGAATCAGACAAATAAAACCCTGACAGTGACAGACACAGGTACTGAATAAAGGTCTAGGGTTTGTGCCAACGCCAGCCTTCGATAAGTATCACCTACACTGTGAACTAGTAGCCTTTTTCCATAAATTACAACTCAAAGCCCACTTTGGTGAACAGAATTACACAGCTTAGATCACTACAGGCCTGCACAAAAACTCCACGTACTAACCTGCAACACACACTACGCCTGTAGAGATCATATATTGACTTTTCAAAGGTTATGATTCACCACCTTTGAAAAGGATATATATATATATATATATATATATATATATATATATATATATATATATATATATACACTGAAATTGAAAAGCTCGATACCAAAACAAATTACAAATGTAAAATTTTAAGTATTGCAGAAAGAGCTGCATTATATGAACTACAAAAAGATACAGATAATGCTATCAAACCGGCCGACAAAGGCTAGGGGAATTGTCTTACAGACCACCACAGCATAGAGAACTGATTGCCAGAGATTACTTGTGGATGAATTGAATTATACGATCTTAGACATTAACACGACCCCCGCATTTAAAACAGAAATCAATTTCATGACTGAAAATTCAGAATGCGAAGGATGGATTAGTAAACAAGAAACAGAATTTTTAAGGAACACCAATCCTAGAATCTCCGATTTTTACACTATCCCTAAAATTTATAAAAACCATGACCCACTTCCTGGAAGACCAATATTCTCAGTGATAGGAGCACTCCTAGAGCCTCTGTCACAATCTTGTGACTATTTACTGAAACCAACTGCACAGACGATTGAAACATACATTAGAGACCCAAAGGACTTCCATGTCCATACTAATGATCTTGATTTCCTCGAGAATGAGAACTTACTAATGAGCTTGGATGTAGAGTCTTTAGACGAGCCTTCCTCAAGCTAACACCCCTTGAAGACACCAGAAAAGAATGGTACCCCCTACCCCAATACATTTTGTTAAGTTATGGGCACAAATGGCACGTACTATACACTTATGAATTTGAAAGGACTTCGTTCCTGCAAACCAGTGGGAATTCAATGGGGAGCACCTTTGCCCCTAGTGTGGCTGGGCTCTATGTGTACACTGTAGAAAAAAAACATTCTTCATAGAGACAACCCCCTCCGGCCACACATCACAACCTGGAAACACTACATAGATTAAAGCTTTGTGGTATGGAAAGGTGATAATGCAACAGCGTTACGTTTCACTGCATGGTTAAACAACCAAGACAAGAATCTTAAATTTACCCACACCAAGTAAAAAGACTATCAACATTTTGGGATATAACCATCTGTCATGAACTACAAACTGACACTTTCCACAAACCAATTACTAAAAACTATTTTTTTTAAGGTTTGACAGTTTTCATCCTCGCCCTGTACAGGAAAATCCATTTTATGGGCAGTTCCTCGAAGGAACTGCAGCTAGCTTAAAAATGTAAAACACCAAGCAGGTTTACTGGTGAACAAACACAGAAAACAATTCAGAAAAACAGGAAAAGGGCCAGAAACAGAGAAGAGTCCTTGGAAAAACCCAAAGTACAAAAGGAAGAACACCCCCCCCCATTGGTATGTGTGACCACATATATAATTTGCATCTGACTAAGTTAATGTAGGTACGAGACCATGGAACTACCCATTACTTTCCCCACAAGAGAGCAAGGAGTCTGCAAGAGTCTCTGGTTCACACTAAACCTAGATTCAACCCAAGACCACCAAATAACATATTGAATGCACCAAGTCTGCCAGAGGTGACAGGACACACAAACTGCAATTGCAAACAGGTTATCTATATGATAACCTGTCCCTGTAACTTAAAGTATATAGGGATGACAATCAGAAAGGCTAACATTAGAATTGGTAAGCATAGAAGCAACATTGGTGGAAGACCAGACACTACAAAAATGGCTGAAAACTATTTACCATTGAAACACACAGACAAATATATTAAATGGGTTGATCTGGAACAGGTGCTGGCCTAAACCGGAAAGGATTCTATTTGAAAAAGACCCACAGTGGATTTACAGATTGTCTACCCACATAAAAGGCCTGAACGTTGATATACCATGGTGGAATATACTGTAGCATACAAGCATGTCTACCCACATAAAAGGCCTGAACGTTGATATACCATGGTGGAATATACTGTAGCATACAAGCATGTAAACACTAATTGTATTTAGGCAAACGTATCCTGGTATCCCCTCCCTCACGGCTCATGGACATCTAGCACTCCAATATTCAGGGCCGGTCCATGTATTGCTACAAAAGCTTTGAGGTAGATGAATAGTCACTATTTCGAATTGTAACCATGAAGGAGCCTGTTTGATACAACACTTGCAAGCTCTTTGAGAAATACACATAAGGGAGATGTACACACAATATGGATAACCCTAGTCCACAGGGCAGACTCACTCCCCCTGCGTTTGCAAGGGCAAATACAAAAAAATATTACTTTCTGTAAAAGGCAAAAAGATCCCATCCTTTTTAGGTCGAGCCTGAGCCAGCCAGCCAGCGAGCGCAGCTCTGGTGAAGAATCGGTTGTAGTTCAGTACAGGAGAGAAGCCCGCCCTTATTTTTTCATTGGCTTGTATATTTGTCCTTTGTAAATGCTGGCGTCTGATTCCTTAATAGGCTTATTACTCCCTCCTTAGTACAACCATGTCATCATTTGTAACCTCCCATGGCTACTGGCCCCTTTACTTGGTTGTTACACGGTACGTGTTCTATTTTCTTTATTGAGTTTCTCTTACCTCACGCACAACGACGTGCTTTGCTTACATTCAGCGGACCATGCCCGCTTTCAGTTTCGCAGCAGCCAGGACATTGGCGACAGTTTGTTTCCAAAGCTATAGGTCTTGCATTTAAATAAGAGACCCAAAGCAGTGCAAATATGTTTTTTACAAGCACTTCACTTCATCCAAGGAGCTTAGCTGGATGTCTTTAGTGCAGAATCAATCGCATTCTATGGCCCTTAATGCGGCGTGGCTTGAACCCGCTGCACGCCCTACCCACGCGAAGGATGATTAGTTTGCACTCATTCATTGATGCCAGCACCCTTGCTGCCAAAAAGTGACACTTCCCTTTCATATTGGCGATATTTCATCCGTGGTTGTCAACATTTAACTGTGCCTGAGCCCCCGTGTTTTTTTGAAGAGGACTTTTATCACTTCCTTAAGGCCAGCTCGGGGACAGCGCAAGAGAGTCGCTTTACAACTTAGGATTTATTTTATTTGTATGTCTTTGAACCACTGTCTTGTATTCATCCTTAAAATTAACTATATCCCCACATCCTTAGAGAGGTGGTATGATCTTCTATGAGGAGTGAGAGTGTAGTTTTCTTTCATTAGTCTGAGTCCTGGGAGATAAATCGCTCCCAATAATCTTAGCATCTGAATTTCAGTTTATGAAATAGTTTATTCTAGTTTACAAAGAAACCGTACAAATTCATTTATCAGCAATCCCTTATGAGTCGCTAGCAATACAAATAATCCTCATATAAAAGTAAAAATGCAGTGCAGGAAAAAAAAAATACATCTGGTTACACCAAAATATGCATGAATAAAAAGAATTCAAGTTTAAGCAGTTCTTGTTGGACAATCGGCAATATACAGGTGTGAGTCAGGAAGAGCGGAATTACTGCATGGATTTCCTCTGTGCCTAATTCTTAAATTGATGGCGTTTCTGCACCCTACCTGATTTTACCAGGAGGTAATTCTGATTGACAATTCCCAGGCAGCTTTGGCTGCAACATCAGACAGTCCTTTTTTTGCAGGGGATTTAAACAATGCTTCCTCTCTGCCAGATCTTCACTTCTCCTTCCCTTCCTTACTCCCCACACCTCTGGGTTCCACCCCCACACCATTCAGTGGTCATACACTGCACAGAGGAGATGGTAAATGAATGCATTTTAACCCCATCGACTTATACAGCCCATGTATTGTAATTGCATTTATATAGCGCTTATTACCCCGGATGAGGCGTTGAAGTGTTTTTTTGGCAAATAGCGCACTACTCTAGTTGTGATTTAGTATACTTAAATATGAAAGTAATTTGAATGGTGGATATGTTTGTCAGTTATTTGGATTGAGAAGGATAGTGGGGGAGGGGGATGGAAGAGGGAAAAGGTTTGCATTTATATAGGTGGTTTTATATCTGGTAAATTTGGCTCCACATGGAAATTTCCTATCCCATTGGTATTCAACTGGTAAGTACACGGTACTCGTGTGGTGATACAGCAAAGAAGTTTTATTTTTTAGGTGGATTTACCACTCCACCAGTACTGTATAACTCGTAATAAGGCCCATAGTATTTCTTGTATTCTTAAAAATATTTTGATCTTATGTGATTGGAGAGTGTCGGGAATTGCCACAGTATACGCCACAGAATTAATACAATTAGGAGTAGTTTGTGCGTAGGGCACACAGGTGAACACCTTTGGTGCCACATGAATAAAGGTGTTACCAGTATCACCAGCCATACATAGCACAGCATCTTTTACAGTCACATGTCAGTTGGTAAGAGCACTCCACCACCTGGCACAAAGAGTGAGTTTTTTTTACTCTGAGGGCACGCAAGACATGGAAGCCTGGACTTGTTCACATCCTGAACATGCAAACAGAAGAAACAGAGCAAATCTATACCCTGAAATAGGCCTGGCTGCTGTCCTGGGTACATCACACAGGTGGGAGAGTAGATACTGGTGTTTGCTGGGAAATAAAGTCTGAGTACATTAAACCACCACCAATACCACCACCACCACCACCACCAATACCAAAACCACCTCCAATACCACCACCAATACCTATACCAGTCCCACCACCACCAATACCTATACCAGTACCACCAATACCAGCGCCACCAATACCAGCGCCACCAATACCAGCGCCACCAATACCAGCGCCACCAATACCAGCACCACCACCTATACCACCAGGACCAATACCAGCAGCACCAATACCAATATCACCAATACTAATATCACCACCAACCACCACCACCACCTCAGTGCCTCTTGCTATCTAGTAATAGCAAGGGCAACGGAAGAGGCCGGAACTGCAGCCGAGACCTTCTCTCCCTCCCACCATGCCTGCCATAAAGCACAGCCCACCCTGCACCAGTTGGTGAAGCCAGGCCCTACTAAAGCTGGAGTGTTTTTAATTAGGACAAAAATAGCAATGACATTACGCAATGCCACACAGCACACTCAAAGCAAGGAGAGGGTATTATATAGCCCCCACCCCCGCTCTTCCTCCTGAGCTGCGACGGTGTAATCACAGAGCGATAGGTGTTGGAGCGCTTGGTTAGTGTTTATGGCTCAGATCATATGTAACTCTCACTTCACACTGTGTAATTTACAACACTTACACATATTCTTCACTGCACTATATATCACTACTTTGAAGACGTCGCAGGCCGGTCTCTTCCTGATATTTACAAATCTAACATGCGGTCGAGAATGCCCTTTATTGCAATGCAATAGGTCTAGCATTTCCGAGAGTTTAAGCTATTAGTGTTGTAAATGACAAGCCTTTTTATGTTTTAAAACCCAAAACATAAATAAAAAGCATTGTCATTTACAATGCCAATAGTTTAAACTCGCGTGAATGCGAGACCTATAGCATTGCAAATGCTTGTTTTTCCTGCTTGCCACATAGATAACTTCACATCACAGTGCCGATGCAGAAGGCGGGACTACATTTCCCAGCCTCCCTGCAACGCACACACAACGCCTGATGAGTCTGTGGCGAGGATGCAGAGATGCGCTTCCCCACATAAAAAATAGAGGCGAACTACCAATGCAGGAGGAAACATTACTTCTTACATGCATGCAATTCTTAGATACAAGCGAAGCGCATGCAGAGTAGCACATTGGTTGTTTAACAACCCACGGGGCAAAAAGCTTTGGGTAATTACCCAGTGATTACGGCATACTTGCGGCCATTGGTTACGTGATCCAAACGCGGTTATGTGAGGCTAGCAATCCTCAGGTCCAAAGGACACATCATGAAAGTCTGACGACGGTTGAGTGGATCCCTGCCTACATACTGATGTGTCTTTTGGACCGTTTAAGATGATGGTACCACAAGAAAATATTTTGAGCTGACTGTATGGCCTAATATTTTTATATATACCCTTTTGGTATATACTTTACACATTACATATAGCAGAGTAACATACATTCTTTGGTCCTGAGGAATGACTTTACCTTTTCAGTCTTACATCGCAGAAACATGTCAACCATAAGATCGGGTAATATCTATATCCCTATTTCACTTAACTTTATCTCTATCCACTGGGGGCACCAGCATAAAGTTTTTTGCCAAGTAGGAGATAGTTTTATTCACTTCTTCTTTGCACTCTGCCCCTCATTCCACCCACAGAGGAAGTAGTACTTTAGGTGCTGTAGAACACCCATGCTCCTCTCCCACGGGGGAGTTGTAGCTCACACTGGGTACCTTGTGGCCCCAGGGTGCGGAGGGGACCCTATGATGAAGCATATCACCCTAGGGTGAGTGAAGGTTCTCGTCCAAATGCTAGTAGTACACCCCCCTTTTTTGCTCTTTATCTCTTTACCCCTGTACATAGTGTGCGTTTACTAAAAATTGGAATTAACACTGCGATAATTCTTTTAATAGCAACCCTAAAACTACTGCTTTTCGTGACTGTGTGCGACTACAGGGACTGTGTCACCCCGTAATCTTAAAATGCCCAATAGATACGTAGGCCATGTAGGTGCATATTCAAACCTACTTTTACTATTTTTTTATGTGCATGTTGTACACAGTTTGATTTTTTGTGCAGTTTAATTTAGCTTTTGTCTGATGTGCCTTTTAAATGCATATATATGTATATGTTGAGCGATTCCTACAAGTGCATGCAAGCTATCGAGAACAGAGACAGCACAGGATTATGACTCGTATACAATAGCACTGATCAATTATATTTATTTTCTCTTCTAGTTCAGACCATAAGAAGGAAAATTCCAATCAATGGTCTGTATAGTTGCATGCATGATTTCGTGAATTTATGTACGAACGCATGGTTGAAAATAGCAAACTCACCTCATAGGGATTATTACATTTACTGCTCCTGAAGAAACCAGATTGACCCACAGGGCATTAAAACGGGGGAACACGTCTGCCTCAGATGTCTAGGGCCATTGCACCCCTATGGCATCTCATTGTTTTTAACCTTGCCAAAGGACCTTCTGATTATATAGGATATTAGGATGCGGCAGGCAATTTTAACTCTAACTTAGTCCCTGAGAGTTAGTTTAAGCGCTCAGCTTAGAAACACATTGAGCCTGTCCGCCCACCCACCCACACTAGATGAATAGGGTGGGTCCGACGATGAAGCAGGCCACAAGTGGTGCCTGTGGGTAAGGACCCAACAAAATATCTCTGGGATGTGCTGATCACATCGATTCAAATGGGTGTAGATCTGACACCCAAGAGATCTACTATGAGCCACAAAACAATCTCACGGAACACAACAGGATTTGAATAGATAGGTCAACCCTCTACAGTGGTATTACACATTAAAAACATAACATAATATCCCTCTGGACAATGGCTTGAGATGCACATCAGTGTGCCCTATATTTAACTTTAGAATACTCTGATTATCCAACTATACACACTATTACTTTAAACATACTTCTTCATATAACATTAGATTGAAATATACTCTATGGTTGTAGGCCCCAGTTATCAATCCAGGTTGCAATTTGTGCCAACTGGCAATCTGTGTTCTGGTGTGCATGAGTTGGAGTGTCTGTAGTTTGGCAGATATCAGTATGGGTGTGATATTTTAGTTTGGGTGGAGTGGGGATCCAGTCATGAAATTGTCTGTATATGAAGTACTTCGTAATCGCATCTCCCTTTGATACTTTGAATTGGTAGATGCTTGACATTCATGATACGAAACATTCTGTTCTATGTTTACCTTTGTAAAATTGTAAACATAAATATCATTATACTAAATTAATTTCGAAAATGTCTGACTACTGAACCTATATTCTTTACTACGTTCATGGAGTTAGCCCCCGTACAATTTGAGGAGTTATTTCCAAGCAAATTGACAAAAGTTGGTAACTTTGGTTGCTTCATGCGTCTGTACAGTTAGGTCCGGGATAGCACATGAAGCACACAATGCCACTGGTTTTATTCTTTCTTTCTGTGCTCATTAGGAGACATTTCATTTTAGCTAGACGAAATCAAATGAGCTGCTCTGCATCTATGACACAGAAGTTCAGAACAGCCTTTTATTATTTAAACTACTTCCGTGCTAATGCGCTTTCAGAGGACCATTCCTATGCCGGGAATGATCATGGAACCGCTGCAAACGGAGACTGAAATGCAGGCCTGCTGACTCGGACCTCCATCCTGCTAGGAAAGAGAACCTATAAACTCCACCCGGCCTGCTAGGAAAGAGAACCTATAAACTCCACCCGGCTTCCTGACAGCTAAGACCAAGGTAGGGGGGGAGGTTAAGCTATCCCAACTCATCTGGCAGGGTGGTGCTACCACTATGCTGCCTTTAGTATACTATTAGATATAGATTGGAGTACATACATATTAGCAATATTTAACATCTGTAAATTGTTAATACTGTTCACCATTCTTACAATGGGGATTACAGTAACTCAGTATCTCATCTTTCCAATAATCGCAGCTCATGCTTTTTATGCAAGAATATGATAATTTCAATAAATATTTGAAAATGCATTGTTGTATCTTTCTTGTGTTTACTTTGGGCATGCAAGAGTGACCAAACGAAAGGGTTAGATCTGTTCCCACGGATTCCTTGGGAATCAGTGTCATTTTCGAGGTTGCTACGAACATCAGTTATCCTAATTGGTTTAGGGGTTGGATGCGGTACTGTGAGCTAGCTGAAACCCACTAACGCTCACAGACAGTGTACATTAACTAAGTATGTGCTGGTCCAATACACAGTCCTGCTACATTTGTAGAAAGTTGTGCCGGTGCTTGCCGGTGCTTAGCACCGGCAGTTAATTGTCAGGGCCGGGTCTACGCATCTGCTGCGCACGCCCACATTGATGTTTTATTGTTTTTCTAAAAATATACCTTTATTGTACTCGGTGCAGCCACAGGCCCCCGGCGTCTTTTTCACAGTATCCCGCTGAGTGGGTGAGTCATAGTGTCATCACCGGCGTCAGCATCACGGCGTTTAGTGTTGCTACTCGAGTCGAGTGCCGCGACTCACAATTCTTAATCACGTAGCAGCCCTGCTGCCCCTGCCCAGGCCAAGTCCAAGAGAGTATTCAATAATAATACATCTAATATTATACATGTCATCATCATCATGGCGGACGCGGGCCCTTCTTACGCAGACGCAGTGTTGTTGACTGTTTGCCACTTTCCAGTGGGTGGGCGGGCCCCGGGTGGGCGGGCCCCGGAAGTTCGGAACACACACTGATTTATTTGGGCGGGCGTTGGGGCCGGGCCGGAGGTTCTGATATCGCGCGCGCACAGATTATTTTCACTCTTTTTTTTGCATCATATAACGCGAACTCGACCCAAAGGTATTGGAGCGCTGTACATGAGCACCCTATTTACATGACATATTCATGCACAGGAAGATTAAGTGATTTGCCCAGAATCACAGGATGTGGACGCGACCTCGAGACTCGAACCCTGGTTTCCTGTACCAAAGTCGGCAGCGCAGCCAACGGAGCCACCAGTTGCCCTGCCCCAGCATAACCACCGTGGCAGATCCCCATGAGTCATCGACGACATTAAGTCAGCCCGGCGGCCCCGGCCCGACCAACGACGACGACGAAGGGCAGAGCTGGCTGGGCTGTGTGCAGTGCCGGCATCGATCAACTGTCTGGCACCCAGTAGTACTGTCTACAGGACGGTCTGGCACTTCAGACTGCGGTCTGGTAGCAAGCAGGCAGCACCAGGCTGCCGCCGCCTAATCAGTCATAGTACGCACGTACTAATTATTAAAGCAAACAGCAAAGGTACAAGGAGGCAGTGCAGCTAGCAGAGTGTGCCCCCCTGCCGACCGGCCCACCACCACGAGTAATGGTAAGAGATTAGAAGTTAAGCCCTTAAAAGTTTTAAGTTAAGCTGCAGCAGTAATTCATTGTAAACTAACTAGCTAAGCGAAGCCAGCTAACTAGGGATGCCAATGCTAACTATCTATGCCCGTATGCCGTCACCAATGCTGTATTTTTTTTGGGTAGCGTGATAGGGGTTCCGCCGGTCTGGTTGTAACTGTAAGATCACAGGCGTGGACCGTGGGGCTGGAGGCAGGCAGCAGGCAGCTCACCTCCGGCGGCTCCAACCGCTCCATAATATATATACGAATAATACGACGATTATTAGGATGATGGTAGATTTAGGCTCACAACTTAAAGCAGGTCAGTAACAAACGAAATACCAGTTTCAGTAACAATATGGTTGCTTTCTATATACAATGCATATATGATATAAAGAATTGCACATCACAAATAGTGTGATGGTTGAGTGTACTTTTTAGATAAAATAGTTCCCCATGCATTGCAATGAAATCACTCATTCAGAGGCAGAATAATACAGCAAACAGACAATAGCATTGTGGTGACAGAAAACTACCCCTCTTGGTTGACTTAAGATGTGACGGAGAAGGTCTTAAGGCAATGGCTTTAAGAAGCGGATGCAAATACACCAATGGTCACAGAGAGCTGACCGTAAGTACACTCTGTACATTGTAAGCAGTAGGTCCTGTAGAGAGCTGCACTGTCATCTCAGAGCTGAACATGATTTGTGTCTGTGATTATAGGGGGATCTGGGTAATTGGACAGCACACAGCCATAAACAGGATTGACTATCATTAGGGAGGATTTTATTTTTGTGGCCTAGGGTGACCAACCATCCGTAAATTGGACCTCACGTCCGTTGTCCGTGAGGATCCATTTTACGGACGCCTTTTGTCTGAAATTTTGGGCCTTGCAGAAAACAGAAGAGTTCCCTGTGAGAGGCCTCAGCCCCCTTGATGGGGCGCCTCGCACTCATCTGTGAAGCACAAGAGCAGCCCCACCCCGCCCACTGTCATTCTGTATGCGGCTGATTGCCACATCCAGAATGACAATTGGCCAGTCTGGGCTGTGAAAGCATGTGGGGGCCTCCTCCAGTCTCCCCCTGGGGCAGGGCATTCCCTTAAGGTTAGATGGACGACATTTACATTTAAGACTGCTCTAAGGCGGTGGTCTGGAGTGTGACATTGAACACTAGTCAAGATAGCCTACAGAAGTACAAGACTGACTTGAAATTTCATAACTTTAACCCCCATTTTGATTCTCACACAAATCTAGGTGTTGTGAGCTGAGCATTTACTAAACACCAGTGAAACAGTGTACAACATTTTTCGGGTGACATGTTGCACTTAATTCAGTCTTGACCTCCAAAATGAGGAATTGGGATTAGCTCTTGTTTCAAATAGGCCCTGGTGCACTGAAGGGGACACAGCACACAAACTGTAGGATTACCGTGACCCAGACCCTTTTCTTTACCAGGCTTTCTTCCAAAATACTATTGCAGCAGAAGGAAAAGTTACACCAAGCAGGCAAACAAAAAGAATATGTAGAAGAGAAGTACCACAATTACAGTGAGCAAAGTAAAAAAGTTTAGAAGAAGATATTATAGTTCTTTCACAGTCTCATCATTTCAGAGCTGAAGCATTGTTAATATTATTTACAACAAAGCCATAGTTGCTGCTTTTTTTTATTGATTTTATGCAACTAACATCCATTGACAAAGCCAATACTCATGGCTTGCTGAAAGTCTAATGTTACTGGATGCAATGACAGAAACAGCAAAATACCAGTCGGGCGGCACACTATGCTCAGCACATATTTTTAGCTTGCGTGTTTTAAGCCAAGCGCTTAATTAAATCAGACACACCCCCTGGAGAGACCCCGACTTTTTTTTATCCCACGTAAGGCCCTGGAAACAAAACCATGTCAGTCACCTCACGTCCTGGCACTTTGCATCATGCATGACTTCCAAGTTTTCAGATTGCCTATGTGCAGGTGCATAGTGAATCTCCCCCACCCCACCCCTTGCTTTAGGAACTACAGCGAGGGTGAAGTTCTTGATGAGCCTCTTCTGTCTGCAACTTGATGGGTGGGTGGGTAAAATGTGGCTGAAAGGATGGGTGGCTAAGTGAAAGGGGCATGGCGAGAGAAAGGGAGGATGGATGGATGAGTGAAAGCATGGATGAATGATTGGCAGAATGGATGGGTGAATGGGTGCATGAATGAGTGAATAGAAGAATGTAAATATGGATGAGTGAAACGATGCATAATGAATGAAAGGGAGGGTAGAGAGTTGGATGGATCGAAGGATGAGTGAAAGGGTGGACGGATGAGTAAGTGAAAGGATGGCTCAATGGGTAAAAGGGTAAATGGTTGGATGGATGAGTGAATGGGTGGAAGACTAAATGGATGAGTGAAAGGATGGCTTGTGTGAAAGGGTAAATGGTTGGATGGATTAGTGATTGGATGAATGAGTGGAAGAGTAGATGGATGAGTGAAAGGATGGATTCGGTGAAAGGGTGGATGGATGGATGAGTGAAAGGGTGGGTGGATGAAGGGATGGATGAGTGAAATGATGGATGGAAGGCTAGATAATGGATAGGTTTGTAAATGATTGAAAAGGTTTGGATATGGATGGGCACACAGATGGAAGGACAGAATGAATGGTGAAAGACTGAATGATGGGTGAAAGAATTAATGGATGACAGAATGTAAATTATCATATGAAATACCACAAAAAGACCTGCACAGTTGCTCAAAGCTGCACACATACCAAATAATTGTGAAGTGCTCGATTTTCTCAACCTCGTATAAATGTATTTTGACTTGTACTTAAGTGGTTGTCTATTTACTTACTATTATAGTATTGAGCAACTTCCTCTGGTGTGTCTGTAAAACATACCTTTTTCACAAAGTTTTGTTCTGAATTTTGACCTTCTGTCCTGAATTTTTGTCCTGAATTTTGACCCTCTGTCCTAAATTTTTAAACTTACCGTCCTGAATTTGCACCCATGCCAGTTGGTCACCCTATTGTGGCCTGAAGCCATAGCGCTTTTCGATACTGATTCTGTTTGCTGAAGAGTGTTCGAAACACTGCCAACCTTTAAATGGGGATTTTATTTAGCATATTGAACAGAAATTGTGTTATAGCGATGTGTGGTACGCTCTTTTTCATAGAAAGTTGTGAAATAGCATTTACAGAGCTTAATCCACTATACTTTGACTTTGCACCAGTCGTTTCTTGAAAACACCATTGTCACATTTCGAGAAATGACAGTCCGCATCCTATGTATCCACTTTTAGGAGGTATAATTTCTTGGAAAATTGGAGAAGTTAGTATTTGTGTGTGTAACTCAACCAACCACGATATGTCACCTCTGCTTTCCTTTAACGCTTTTATCATTAAACAATCGTAAATCAGACTATACGTGAGCCTCCTTGCCACACGTGAAGCACCGACTCTGACGCCAAATACGAGCTCTTTCACTCCTCGTAAAACATATCAAATCAGGCCATATTTGAGTCCCCTTGCCACCCACGAAACACTTGTAAATCAGGGCGAATATAAACCCTCTGGGCATCATGAAACACAGGAGGATAAATAACACAAAAAAAAGTGAAACGCTTGTGAATCATACTGTATTATTTCCACCCCAATCAAAAGAAACAGACATAATCCGAGCTAAAATAAAAATAAAACTTTGGGAGGGGATAGAGACACCTGCCAGTGTGCTGCAGACAAGAAAATTGGGACACACAATCCCTAAAAATAAAAAAAAAGTCTGCTATTTGGTGTGCAGTGGGCCCTTCATGCCTTCCGACGCCAGTGTCACGGCACCTGTTGCACTACTGATAGCTACGCCCCTACCAGGGTTTGACTGGGACAAAAAATAGGCCCGGGGACCACAATAAAAGTGATCCCCATTGGTGAAGCTTTGTTGGTTCCTGGCGATTGGCATGGTTGCCTCCTTTCATTGGCTGACCTTGCTATGAGTCAACCAATGAGAGGAGGGTGCAGTCCCTTACTCGTAACAGAGTAGATGTGGTCAGTGAGTTTTGCTGACCCCACACTACTTTGTCACTGATAGACACTTGGCCCTGGGCACTTCAGGGCTTAAAACTAAAGCTCCCAGGTCCAAGGCTTTCAGTGACGCTCCCCCTCGTCATGAGGGATAGGACTTCCACCACTTTGCTGGGCTGAGGAGCTCAGGCCCACAAGATGTAAGATCTTCATTCTGGAAAAGTTCCCCTAGACAGCCATGCACCTTCACATTTATACTCCACTATACTGATTAACCTTAACCCCATACCCCTTCGGCTACTGAAAATGACAGAGGCTGACTCATTCAAGTGTATTGCATGATTTTATTCAGTTTATCTGTTTGGACTAGTGTTTTCACAACATTATGTTTTATTTTGTCACTTAACTTAAGCTATGTCAAAGTTGTATCTTTGAACTCATAGACTCGGTTAAAAATGGCATGCCCTACCTCCAGTATTGTCCTTTCCCCAAATCAGCACACAGAGCACTGAAATTGTCCCTTTTCAATGCATTAGTGGTTTTAGCTAATTTATTCCAAAATTATGCTTTAAATGCACTTTTGCTTTAATCTTTTTTAAAATGGTTCTCGGGGAACCTATCAAAACCTTACTCTGAGGAAGGCTCCCTTTCTGAAATTCAGAACAGGTATTATATTTGACTTTTAGCAGTGCCAGTTGAAAATGTGGGTGGAGCTAATAGAGTAAGTGGGTGGAGCCAGTGGATGGAGTGGGTGGAGCCAGAAAAAAGTGGGTGTGGCCTCCGACAAACATTTGAGCACCTGCACTTCATATTTTACAAATTAAGACACTGGGACACATCAGTGCACTCCAGGCATTGACAAAGCGCGTCTGACCGGCCAGCAACTTGGCGCAGGGAGATCCTGAGGCGCCTCCCCTTCAGACTCGACCGCAGCAGACTATCGCGAAAAGAGAGGGTTGGACATTTTGGTGATGGAAGAGCAATGAGCCCCACACACGGAACGGGGCCCACCCCAGGCCAGTGTCGGCACTTAAGTGCGTCCGGCTCCCCTCCCAACCCTCCTGGCTCACACTGCAAGCAATCTAAAAGAAACAAAATCCTCAATGAGATCGTGTAAACTGCTAGATATGCGTGAAAGCAGAAAAGGATAATTGCCATAAAGCAATGCTGGAACTAGTGCAGAGTTCCCCTTAGGTAGTTCTTTCCCCTGGGCTGCAAGAAAATAATTCAAACAGTTTATATAAAAAGAAGAAACAGGATCAGTGCCAAGACACAGCCCTGGTGAATGCTTCGAGATAACCCAAACGTATCTGTACACTCCCCCTCTGTGCCATATTTAAACACTGCTGACACTCAACAATTAAGTGCATGTAGGAAGTCAACCAGAGCCAGGATGTGCCATAAATTAGAGAGGATTCACACGGTCAAAAGCACTACCTAGGTCCATGAATGCAAGTAAAAAAAGAGCCCCATTTACCAATTGTGTATCTACCTACCATCAGGTTAAGGTTTATACACTTCTTGCATCTCCAACCCCTCTATAAAGCTATATTGCACCTTGCTAACGACGCCAGACTGATGGGCCCAGGTACCTATCCTTGTACTCACTTATTAGACACCCAAAGAGCGTGGGACTGGGACGATGAAAAGAAGAGTATCGTAGCCATCCTGGCACACCGCGTACTCACACCAACTGGAAGCCCAATGCTGCGGAACACCCTTCATCGGAATCCCTTGCGCACTCTGTCGTAACGCAGGACACTATCCAGAAGGAACTGAAGCACTAGCAGGTGTGCTTCGGGATCATCAGAGACAAAAGACACTTTGTGACCCTTCGGAGCCCAGGCCCACCCTTCAGATACTCCTCACTTTCATATGCTCCAGAGGGTAAGAAACAGAGATGCCACATAAGGCCCCCCTGCTGGAACATTAGGTCCTTCTGCAACAAGATGAATAGGAAAACCAGAACCAAGTAATAGCCGATATTCAGATACATAAACCTACATGGTGGAGGTCCCTTTTGTTCAGGGAATTATGGGTGACAGATGCTTCTTAGAGGTAAGTAAGGGGATGGGGAACTTGTGGGGGGGGGGGGGGGGGTAAGGGGATTGTTTTGTATGGTTTTGTTTCACGGTTGTAGCACATTTCCCATTTCAGTCAGTTAACGTACACCACGTACATCCACTGTCCTCTTGCTAGGAAAGCCGTGACTACCACATCACCTGCCATGACTATGGGACCCTCTATTTCACTATGCCTAATTTCACAGTCAACCTGGAACATTAACAGCCTCCTAGACTGGGTTAAGGGCACAGCAGTTCTACAATACACCAAAATACAACTCATCAGTTCTGATGCTGCAAGAAAACCACCTTCCGGGAACGAGATGCCCCTTCATAAGTCGCTCTGGATACAATAGGGTATTTCCCACCTCAGTCACCACAAGGAATGCAAACATATCATCCTCAGCTTTCCCCCTGAAATCATCGTTATAGGAAGAGACATTCATGCCTTCCCTGACCCCACATACGACTCCACAGCTGCCTTAACAGCACACCTCCAAATCCTTACCAAACCTGATGCCCCCCTGGGACTTTGCAACATTTGGAGAGTCTTCCAACCCCCCCAACCCCACCCCACCAAGAAGAGAATTCACACACTCTTCAGCTGTGCACAGGACCCTCTCCTGTGTAGACCTCATTCTACTCTCAGTAACAGATGCGCTACATACTACAGCAGGTATCTCCAACCACTCCCCATTTCTAATACACCTAGGGACACTTGTGACCACACGTCGCCCAATCTGGCACCTTAAAACTTGTCACCTTTCTGACTCTGAGGTACTGGAGACAGACATCAAAGCATACTTCGGAACTAACCAGGGCTTGGTCTTCTCTGCAAGTACCATATGGGCTGTGGGCAAAGTGGCAATCGGAGTCGTTGCCAAGCCCCCCTTACATCTGGCCGAGAGGGAGAAGCAGCCCACACGGCAGAGGTAGAGACATGCATCCTTAATTTTGACAGACAGTGCACTGTTGCTCCCCTCCCCCACCTCCAGACAGCTTGATCCTGCTAAAACAACCTGACAACCAGAACTACATGAAGGTAGGCAGTCCTAGCGAACTTCCACACAAAGGGTCGATGAACATGGTGACAAATCCAGTAAATTACTCTAAAAGTTGGCCACTAGAAATAGGACATCAAGAGTAGTCCCAGAGATCATGGACAAAACCGGTGAACAAACATGTACGGCTGCTGCCACAGCCGCAAGCTTTGCAGACTATTATCAGGATCTATACGTCTTGCGCCTCTGATCCCTAGCAGATTCGTCTAGCGCCATACTGTCTGACATCATGCTCCCTTCCCTATCCCCCTCTCAAAGAGTAGGTCTCGACTCCCCACTTCCAGCGGGAGAAATTGAAGACTCCTTAACTCACCTAAATGCAGGCAAGATCCCTGGTCCGGACAGCTCCCCAGTCAAATACGACCAAAAGTTCCTGGAGATACTTGCGTCCCCGCACCCCCTGGCTTCTGGACTAACATTTAGAAGGCGAAGCTGAGAGCATTTCCTAAAGGCTTAGACTGGACAACCACAGTGGTCATTCATAAAACAGGGTTCCCTCTGGACTCTGCGCCTCATACAGGCCTATGTCTCTAATCAACACCGACATCAAGATATTTGCCTAGACTCTAGCCATAACCATGCTACCAGAAGCTTCAAGACGCAGCATAGTTATGTTGACCATTCGCCCCTACTTCTGGGCCTCCCAAATTCTGGTCATAAATGACTGGCTCGAGCCAGCCACATGGCCGGTTAGCTGCGTCGATAGGCAGCTCCGACAGCCTGAAGTGGATCCTGCAGTAAATCCTTACCTTCCAAAGCCATCCAAAACTCACAGGGGCGTTTTGTCCCTCCCGGACCCATTACCGCTGTGAATGAAGCATAAAGAGTCGATTTTGGGCGAGATAGGGCCCCTAAAAGATAGGGAAAAGATCACCAGATTCGGAGATCCAAAATGGCGACGGCCCGGGAGTGAAGCGGCCCAACACTTGCGAGAACCACTGCATTGTTCGCTTCCGCCATCCGGTAGCTCGCACCCCCGTGATCCTGGAGGTGGCCTGCGCAATCGAGGTCGTCCTCTAGGGCGTCGACCCTGGGGTCCCGGGAGAGTGGGCGCAGAGAGGGCGGCCAGGGATGAGGAGCAGCGAACGCAGGCAATAGAGATACATTGGGGACGGTGCAGTGAAGCAGCGAGGCAAGAGGAGACCTTCAGTTGCAGTGGGGGGCTTCCGCCACAGAAGAAGGCCCAGCAGAGAATCGAGGCACCGGCCACGGCGTACCGGATTTCCTTAGCTCCTGAATGCCCAAACCAGAGGACACAAACCCACAGATCCTGAGGTGCCTACCAGCTGCAGGCCTCAACGAAAAGCCAGTGAGGGGGACGCCCAGGGGACCACTGACGGAGAGCAGGGGGCGCTGCAGGGCCTCCCGTGGAGGCGAGGCTTTCCCTACTGTTGGCATCCCTGGTGAAGCCTAAGGCTGGGGGCCCCCGTCACGGGAGGGGGGAGGAAGACACTATGAGGGCAGCGGAATAACTGACGGGGGCAAGAGCGGGTTGTGAGGCCCTTGGAAGTGACGGGGGCCTCCCGCCGTATTGATAGCCCTGAGAGGGACGGGACTGCGGTTCCTGGCCCGGGAGGAGAAGACACCGAGCAACAACAGCAGACAACATAACGCAGGCCCTGATATACACATCGGAGAGGGGTCCTGCGTGGGAGCAAGTATCTACCTGGCAGGGGAGTTGTGCTGAGGACCAACAAAGGAGGTAGTGGGGCACAGCGTGGGGTGGCCCACCCGTCCCACCCACACCACAGATAGACAGGATTCTGGGGAGCGACTAACTCCCGGGCCACGTAGAAAAGACCTGCTTTCCCACAGCTATTGACACACTTGGGTGGACGCCACCAGCCTGGGAAAGGACCATGGGAGAGCCGAACTGAACAAGTAGCAAAAGCCAGACTGTCCACCCCCCCCCTCTGCGAGGCCGCAGGTCTTCCTGGTGTCCAGACTCCAGCCTAGGAGAAACAGAGGAGGAGGTGAGGGAAGTGGGGGGAGAAGACCCGGATGCTAGGTGTCATCATAGGTGGGGCACTAACCAGAGCAGCCGTCACCCGCCGGCCACCCAGAGGAGGTCCCCCGGAGGAGAATGAAGCACAGACCCGCCACTGCTGTCAGACGACCCCGGCCACAGCACCTACTATGGCTAGACATAAAGAGCGTAAACAAACGAAACAGGGGAAATTAGACAGGTATGCCAAAGTAATCCCCCCACCACAGGACGTAGAGAGTGGGGCTACTGCCTTACCAGACAATGCAGCCATACAACAGGACATTCATGACTCATGGGAGGTGCTGGAGGAGAAGATGGCAGAGGTGCATGTGGAGGTGAACCTGTTGCGCCAAGAACTGCGTAAAGTCCCAGAAAGAGTGACCCAAGCCGAACATCGTATTTCAGAAGGGGAGGACATGTCCCATAACAGGCGGGAAGAGGTCACTGGATTGATCGCCTCACTGAAGAGTGGACGATGCGGAAAACGGGGCCCGCAGGAATAACCTCCGCTTTGTAGGTTTTCCAGAGGGAGTGGAGGGGAAAACCCGGGACCTTTCCTAATGACATGGCTCAAGGACTCTTCCAGGCACACAGTTCTCCACCTGCTTCATAATCGAAAAAGCTCATAGAATGCCAGGTTTCCAGCCACCCCCAGGGGCTCCCCCAAGACACCCGATTGCACGCTTCCTAAATTTCTAGGATCGAGACTTCATACTCCGGGAGACTAGGCAAAAGGGAGAAATCAAACAAGCCAACACCAGACTACTCCTGTGAAGTGCAAAAACAGAGGCGGACCTTTGACTCAGTCAAGGCCAAACGGAGAACTCTTAAGATACAATACATGCTGTTGTTCCCGGCAAAACTTAAGATCATATTCCAGGGCACACCCCACTTTTTCCAAACACCGGAGGAGGCGTGGTCCTGGCTTGAGAAGCGTCCTCCCATAAGGCGTAGACAAGAACCAGCAGAGACTTCCCAAGGGGGCCTGCCAGGGAGCTCAGGCGAAGGGAAGCCGAAGGGGAAAAGACTGCACAGATCAGCTGAGGCACGCAGGAGATATACAGGAATACCTTTACGGCCAGGCGGCCCATGCACAGGAAGATGCAGGTGTCCGATTCCGATGTGGAAACTGCACAGAAAAAGGAGGGATAGCGACACAGCAGATCAGGCGACCACAATACCTCTGAACCATCCGATAAAGAAGACTCGGCGGACGTAGATAGTGACCACCCTCTCCTGCAGGACATTCACCAGCTGGAGGACGGGGGGCCGCCCCTGAGATCCCAGAGCAGCAGTCCTCCAAAAGTGGCGAATAAGTTTGAGATGTTGGGGCTGGACAGCCACCGAGAGACAGTAAGACACTTACACAGTGCATATAGACATGCTAAGCCCAGGCGGCAATAAAACCTACGCTGAACCTATAATACCTAGTTATTAAGAAGGGGATTTTGGAGAGGGAGGGGGTGACAGGCCTCTCAAGCTTCACCTGTGCTACAATTGTCATGTTAGCCAGTTGGAGAGTAGCGTGGGTAGAGGGAGAGTGTGGGGAGGGGGTAGACACAAGGAGAGAAGAGAAATGTCAAGGAATTAGTTTGGGGTTTGTTCATTTGTTTTTTATAACTACTCATAGAATCACCGAAAGCTGAGACAAAGAAAGAGCAATCAGTGAAGCGGCAAGACATGAAATATTTGTACAAAACAAACACATGCAAAGGGCGAGGGACACTACTCAGTTATGACATGGAATGTCAACGGACTAGGTAACAAAATCAAAAGGGGGCTGGTTACCAAATATATTAAAAGACTTAAAGCGGACATTGTTCTCCTACAAGAGACGTATCTAAGGGGCATACACTGTACCTTCCTGGGGAGGGGCACATACACTACACTTGCACATGTAGGCTTTTCCTCGGGTTCCAGGAGGGTTGCCTCCTGATCAGGAAATCACCACCCTTTCATACTTCCAAAACATGGGTGGACCCAAACAGTACGTTCGCTGGGCTGAAGGGGACACGGGGTCATAGAGAACTCACACTGATCAGTGTCTACGTGCCCACAAGACTATTGCAGCAAACGCTAGATGAAATTGCAGAGATACTGCTCGATTCAGGGCATTCCACACACATCGTAGTTGGGGGGGACTTCAATGATGTCACGGACCCAAATAGGGATCGCACACAAGTACGTCCAGGGACACGTTAAACCTACCCCGTTGGGGCAAATACAGAACACACTCTGCTTGACTGATCTTTAGCGCAGACACCATCAAGTAGACCACGCGTACTCTCACTTTTTGGGAGCCCATAGGGTCTTTTCCAGATGAGGCTATCTCTTCGCTCCGGCAAAAGAAAAAGTGGAATATGTGGGGAGGGGCATCTCAGATCACTCAGCTCTCTGGTTAACAGTGGGAGGAAGACCAAAGTGGAACAGGCAGGAGTTGAGGCTACAGGATTGGGTCTTGCAGGACAAGGAGATTACTAAGGAGATCTGAATTGAATCGGAACTCTACTTTCAAGATAACGCGGGCTCCGTGTCTTTCGCGGTAACCCTATGGGAAGCATACAAAGCGGTACTGCAAGACAAGGCGCAGAATATAATAGCCCATAAGAAAAGGGAGAAGACTCGATAGATTGAGACTCTGGAACATAAGCTCCTAGAACTAAAGAAACATTTAGACTCAGACGTTGACCAACACACGTTACGCCAGCTGGAGGTAACGCAGTGGGAATGTAGAGCACTGGTGAACCAAGAAGGGAAAACTCAACTTGTGGCCACACAACATCGCCTATATGAGGCAGGTGATAGGACTGGAAAACTACTGGCCTGGCTGAGTAGAAGGAAAGGGAGACCAGATGGGTAGCCACCACACATGAGCAAGATGAGATCCACACCACCTCCCTACACACAGCATGCACCTTTGACCGCAATTACACAGAGTTATACAGGGCCAGACCACTGGCGGATAACGTGCAAATGTATTACTATTTTCAGACCGCAGAGGTCCTTACCATCTCCCAAGAGGACAGGGATATTTAAGGGAAGGAACTGACCCTATAGGAATTGACAGACGCTATAGGCAGACAGAAATCCGGGAAGACCTCGGGCCCAAATGGTCTGCCTGCGGAATTCTTCAAACAAAATGCTGGCCTACTGGTCCGCACCTCTTAAACATTTTTCAGATTTCCCAGAAAGAGGAAACACTCCTGCCCGAGTGAAGTGAAAACCGAGGCGCTGTTATCAGCAGCACAAGGGGCCGACTTATGACAGCATATTCTCCAGTCTCGAACTTACTGTGCTCACTAGATCCATACTAGAGTTAGACGTGGACATTTCCCTCATTCTCTCAAGTTACTACCTGCCGTGGAGCAGCTGAGACGGGTGTCATCGAGGGACGAGTGCTTGTTCATTGTTAAATCCTTACCGGGACTGCGAGGACCTGCGGGCTTTGTGTAGCGATCACCACCTGCAGCTGGGGACCTCTTCCCGACCCTCCCTCTTACGGAATATAAGGCCTCGTGGCCCCCGCTTCGCGGGAGCCGCTCGTATGAGACGGGTGTCATCGAGGGACGAGTGCTTGTTCATTGTTAAATCCTTACCGGGACTGCGAGGACCAGCGGGCTTTGTGTAGCGAACATCACCTGCAGCTGGGGGCCTCTTCCCGACCCTCCCTCTTACGGAATAGAACGCCTCACGCCCCCCGCTTTGCGGGAGCCGCTCGTAGGCGTGGGCATTTCCTATTTACTATTTTAGATACGCCCACACACGCGTGAGCGGGACGCGAGCGGGGCGCAGACCGGGGCGAAGCCCGGGCAAAGGGCGGGCCCTCTGTGGCCCTCAGAGGCACGAGGAGACCGGACCGGGCCCATACACTAATACATTGTTGAGGACTACCTGGGTATTTATCCTGTTTATTTATTGTTATGGCCGCAATTTCGGACAAACATTTACCTGTAAATGTAGGGGGTATTAACAAGGGAACATTAGATGATTATTTCACTAGGGTTGCTTCTGATATTGGAAGAGAGAGTGTACTCGCTGAGCGTAGGGCTGAGCGGCGTCGCTCTATTGAATGTATGAAAAATAGACCGTTTTTGGAATTCTTGCACCAAACAATTCCTTCCGATGCAAGCTCCCTTATTGGAACTCAGGATTCATCATTCACAGATAACGTTCCCATACTTTTACGAGATAAACCCCCCCCCTCGACCTGATATTTTTAACAGTTCGTACATAAATAATAACATATCTCCCTCTAGCAATTCTATCATAGGAACTGATCCGATTACAGAACCCCTTCTACCAGTGGTTAAGATTGTTAAAAAGAAGGTTGGGAAAGTAGCTACGCCTAAAGCTCACGAGCCACCTCCTACTAAAAGAAGAAAGAGGGTAGGTGACCCACAAAGAAGCAAGATTAACCATTCTGATTTTGGCAAAACGTCAAGGGCCACTGTAACTATTGTACCTACGTCAAAGTCCAGTGTACCAATTATTTCAACTTTAGCGGTTCCCACGGAAATAGCTTCAATCCCAAAAGTTCCCGTATTGGCCGCATCTCCTTCATTTGGCCCAGCTACCCTCTACACTGTCCGCCTAAGGAAGCACTGCCCGCTGCCCCTCTTGAGAGTAACGAACGATTAATAAGGTCATTCGTACTACCTATAATTGAGAGGTTAAAAAAGATGGAGCAACGGTTGGGGAATTTAGAATTGGCTATTAGTAATAGTGCGGGGGGTACTTAAGGACCTTGCAAATCCAGTGCCCCCCAACGTAGCACTCTGTTGAAAATTGAAACAGCAATATGATTAAGCATTCACTAAAGACATGAATTCCCCTTCCTTGGACCAAGTTTCTCTTTCTATGTTGACTAATGTCTGGACTCCATTTTGTATTGTCGTGTCTCTACGTGCTCAGCACGAGAAGAGTCCTATCTTCGTGTCAGTTGCTCTCATAATCTGCCTAGTAACAGTCTATAAATAGCTCCTTTGTCCGTCTGGCGCATGCCCAGACTTGACCACATCTGTTATCAGTTAGTCCTTGCTTGACCATGTTTTCGCGGGCTTAGGAGTGCGCTAACTCCGCCCACATATTGATTCTGTATCGAAAATGACCATAAAAGGTAAAGAATTTTGCTTCATGTTGTATCCACCCACTTATGAGCCCCTCTGTTGTGTATAAAAGGGGACTGTGTACGCAAGTTCTGTGTGCTACTCTATGCAATACTGAAGAGTGTTGTATGGGTTGTAGGACCACCCTTAAGGGTTAATAAACTCTGTCTTTGTATTTGCAGTTTCCGTGCCAACTTCCTTCTAGCTTTTGTTACAGAAGGGCGAACCCTTGTATTTGCGGGCCTAGCTGGGGCCTGTATTCATCACAGCGACACCTCTTACCCCTGTTACCCAAAATGGTATAAGCAAAATTAGTAAGCCTATTACTAGTAGTCAAATTAGGGTTACATCCCCTAAAGTAGTTCAACAATCAGTACAGCATGATCCTGGTGAAGCCCCAAAGGGAGGGAAACATTCTCTTATAGGAAACATGCAAAATAAGAGGGGAAGCACTAGCCCAGTTTGGACAGTGGATCATAAGAGGCGCCAAGTTGAATTACCCCCAGAAGCGGTTCCTTATGTGGTAGTGCTTACGGGAGTTCCGACACTAGAAAAGGGTAGGAGGGAAGGGTTCTCTCAGCTAAAAAACAAAACTATACACTGGCTTAGCCAAAATAGACCTCTTCCCTTCAATGTCAATGGTGAGATCCTGTATGTCCGACGACTCCCCTGGTTGGGACGTAGAGCTAAAGATATTGAGGGGGACCTAATAGTTATTAACTTTAGAGATCCTAGAGCTGTTAATTATATTTTAAATTGTACTCCAGGGAAAACTAGCATTTCTATTGTGCCTTGTGAATTGACATACTTTTACCCAAGATCTCTAGCGACCCCTCTGATGAACCCCAGGGTTATAGCTGGACCGCAGATAAAACTGCCTGTACCACCCATACCCTTTAACAACCGGCATACAATGTATGCACCCAACCCTATGGCTACTAAAAATGCATCTGGATGGGATACTGTACCTTTTAGGAGCTATAGAAACGGAGCTAGGAGGACATATTATCGGTCACCATTCACCCCACTGGAAGTCACAAATAGATTTGATGCCCTTTCAGGCTTTGATGATTGCGATTGACAGGGGGGCCTCCTAACGACATGTCGCCCACCATCGAGCACCAGGCTGTGAATGCCAAGCCAAGCCCCCCAGCGCAATCTCTGTTACCAGAACAAACTATCTACCCTGTAATTGCCCCTTCTTCTACTGACCGACATTTATTGAATTGTGAGTATGAGTCGGCCACAGAAATTAGTCCTTTTGTGACTAATGACTTCTTTGGTTCCTTGGATTACGACTTAACTAGTTGAGATTTTCCGACTGCCCATGTTAAAATCCTCTCTTGGAATGTGGCGGGACTGAAGAGTAAACTGCCCATTCCTGATTGGGGCTCTTTTATGGCCCTACACGACATTTGTATGTTGCAGGAAACTTGGGGATTAAAAAGAAGTATAGCCCAGGGATTTGCTACGTATGATATCTTGGCAAGTAAGGGCGAGAAGGGCAGACCTATGGGAGGATTGTCTATATGGGTTGGCACGCACTTGGGAGTCAAGGCATCACAAATTCCAACTAATTCGCTGGATGTTCAGTGTGTACTGCTGACTATACCAAAAGGGCCAAACATTGCCCTGATTAATGTATACTCAAGGCCAGTTAGGCGGGGCCTTGAGTCAGAGGCCATTGTAACTTTGTTGACCCTCATCCAGTCAATGGACTCCTCTACCGTGTTAATACTGGGAGGCGATTTTAATTGTCATTTCGAGCCACTCATGGATACGAATTTGGGTGGCTTGGATGATGTTGATTCACTGTGGGCCATTCCTGAGCCATTGACTGCTCAGGTCAAGGCATGGACCCCTTTAGTTTTACAACTGCAGTCATTTGCGCTCACAACTTCATTACGAGCATGCAACGGGAGGGTGGGGCCTGATAGACCAGGGAAAGCCACATTTAACCGATTAAACCAGTCCTCAATAATCGATTATATTTTTATAGAGGCTAGGCATTGGGATAGGGTGTACGAGTTTAGGGTCATTGAAAGATTTGACAGTGACCACAACGCCCTGGTACTCTCACTCAAGATGGGGAGCTTTGGGTTGAAATGCCAAATCAAGGATGATCACTGTCACTGTGCCTTTAATTATCACAAACTGTAGGCGTAGGGTTAAATGGCCAGATCTTCAGATGTCCGACAGCAAACTTGCCGCATTATATGAGATTACTATTCCATTTATTGAAGAGATGGGGAAATTTGGCCATCTAGGCAGGGCATCTGAAATACACAATCAATTGGTCATAGCACTTAAAGATATTCTTTGCCCTGAGAGAAGGGCTAATCAGCCACGGACCACGTCTTTTCAGTGGTACAATGCCTCTTGTCGGAATGCCAGAAAGGCTCTTTTTAGAGCTTTAAAAATCAATAACAGGGAGGCCATTAAGGAACACCGTACTGTGTATAAAAAGGCACTCCGCGATGCAAAAATCTGTGTGGACATGCAAGGGGAGATCATCCCACATACGCCCTGGAACGGCTACAATTCAGACACCATACACATATTCATTATTTGGACGGGGGGGGGAAGGGAACCCACCGGCTATTGCCAGCCACTCAACTAACAATAGAGGTCTGGAGAGGGGCAGAGAGACAAATGAAGTGGGATAAACTCTCAAGAGAGGCCCCTCTCTAGGAGGGATCGCGATTGCCCGAAATTGTTAATCTCCAAGGGTTTCCAAAACTACTCATATCTTCAACTACGCCATGCGTGGTGGGTGGCAGGGATGGACGCCACAGGTATCCCAGAATTTGCGCCCATAGAAGGCAGCTTATTGCAAGAACTCTCCAATAAAGCCATTTCATGGACAGACAAAACAGTAATGAATAATATTCCTGATAAGCTGGGACCCCTTAGGGCTAGATGGGAAAATATCACCGGACCGCTCGAAGACATCGACTGGGAGGCAGCCCTAAAGGACCCAAGGGAAGTAGCCATTAAACTGCGGCAGTGCCTCATACAATTTAAGATCCTCCACAGAGTGTACTTTGATAGAGCACACCTCTATGCTATGGGTAGAGCAGAAACACCCCACTGCCTACGCTGTAAAATACTACATGGTACATACATCCATACGTTCTGGGACTGTAGCCACATCCAAATATACTGAAATCAGATACTGGGGGAATTAAATAGAGTAATGGGAGCGCAACTAGTGAGGGAGCACAAGTATGTCCTGCTGGGCATTCCCACTGAGATAGACTTACCACGTAGCAAACTCCTACTATGCAATCTAGGGCTGATAGTGGCCAAGAGGGTTATAGACCATCACTGGGGAGCCCCGGATCCACCCACACTTAAAGAATGGAAGGCACACATGGCCCTCTATATGGTGGCAGAAAAGGTGATGTACCGGGCTAAAGGTTGCCCCCAAAAGTTCAGTAAAATTTGGACCCCCGGCTAAAACATTACGGATTGGAGGTTGGAGATCGGGAAGATGCACCCAGCATAACGTGATGGGACTTTGGCAAAGAGAGGCGTTAGAGAGGCTCCCCCAACACTCGTATTATCTTGCTTTTAGTCTGTATTTTCCAGCAGTCCATCAGTTTGAAACTAGGATTAACACAGATGATGGGCCTCAGAAGGCCCAACTGGCTGTAACCATGCCTATGTCAATGCGGTTTTATTTCAATATTTATGTATTATTGCAATGTCATGAATCTATTCATGCGTCTCTGATGTGCACTGTACCTGCTCTTGTATTAATAAAAACAGTTTACAAAAAAAGAAACATCACTGGCTCACGGGCAGGTGGGAAGATCCAGAGTACAAACGAGAACTAAATGGCATAGGACTGGATAACCTACAGCAAGTCCTATACGGAGGCCCACTCCACCAGAGGCTTCCTGAACTCACCAAAGTCAAGATTCAGTCGTGGTGAGCCGTTCTACGAAGGATGGGCTGGTATAAAAAAACTTACACAACAGATCCCTCTCTGGACTGGCAGCTGGCTTAGCCAGGGTGCCCAACCAGAGGGCTTTACCATGTGGGACAAAATAGGGATCATACTACTAGGGCATGATTGGCAGAGAATTAACCCTGAAATCATTTCAAGTGCTTCAATCACAGTTTTATCCTGCTCAACCCAGTTCCACATATATTTACAATTAAGGCATGTAGCTCTCTTCTGCTATCGGGAGGAAGCGGTCAATTTCCTAGAATACAACCCCCTTGAAGCTAAACTCTTCCGGGGCCAACTAGGAAAAGGAGCTATCTCCCAAATATATAAAATGCTCGCAATTAACTCTCCTACAACATTCAACTTTCTTAAACTGGAAAGGGAATCCAGGGTAGGAACCCTAGAAGAAGCAGACTGGAAGGATGCCAACCCAACCTCAGAATTACTTCGACACCACCTACGCCAACCAGGTGTCGCTCAGGAGGACCAATAAACGCACCTCAGCTAACAGCCAACACTGATCCACAACTGAATCGGGTTTTTTTCCACACAATTTGGTCCTTCTCTGTAAGCGAAATACTGGCACAACATAGCTGAGATATTGACAGAGGTGCTGGAGAAGCCTACGGAACTCACCCAGAGAATAGTCTTACTAGGTATTTTGGAAGATATGGGCTTCTCTAGGCACGAATGGACACAAGTGGACATAGCAACAATCCTGACAACAAGAGACATTGCTCATTATTGGGCCTCAAATTCAACCCCATGGACCGCTGCCATGGACTGGTGTGCCAAACGCCAAGAATCAATATACAGAGCCAGAGGATGCCCTAAAACACAACAAAATATGGCGGAAATGGTGGCAGTTCTCTGGCATAATAACCAAGCATTGACTGCGGGAAAAGGAGGAAGGAAATGCGGTGTGGTGTGAAAACAAAGTACGTTGGATATGAAGCAATCATATAAGAGGTCTTGTTGTCAAAAGGAGAAAGTTTTTTAAAACTCAATGGTACTGGTAATGTTCAGTACAAAATTATGGGCCAGATGCATCAAAGGGTTTTGCCAATTCTGTGTCTATGGTAAAATGTGTTCATGCATATGGCCCTAGGTTCTCTTATTTTTTAATTATTGAACTCCAACCTTTTGTTGAGGGGTGTTTCGGTGCGGTTTTCCATGTAATCCCCTGGGGTCAGGCATCTTTCATGGTAGACTACTCTAACCCCTGTCCCGCCACAACTATAACATTTATTTCCCCAAAAAAAGAAATCAGCTGTGATTTAAGAAGACAGATATATACAAAAGTGTTATCCCTTTCAAGCTCCACCTCGCAAATTTCTTTTTTTTTTTTTTTTAAAGGAGTACCTTCTAAAAACTACTGAAGGAATTTACACCAACCCAATGAATGTACACTTTCTGCGAAAAGCTCAACTTTCATGCTCCGGTTTTGCTGTAGAGACATGGAAAATACCTATGGAAGCTAGAATGGGAAAACCCAACTGTTTACAGCCCTCTCAAAGTTTTTCCCTGTACAGATCTTTTCCAAAATTAGCAAGCCGTGATTACATGTACAAAAAAGAAACAGTGTAGTACTGGAGACAAGAATGATTCAGTATGTCAAACGTTAAATTCGGAACATTTTAGCTGGCAGTGAAGTTTCTAGTGCAAGCAGTACTTCATTTAAACAAGGTAAAGACTGAAGGAAACTAGCGTGAGTTGCACATGTTTCGAATAGGCTGTGGCTTTAATCAAAGAACAGGTGCTAAATTGTGCAAAAAAGAAGAACTTCTCGCTACAAATACTTTATTTACCTATGGATTTCTGTGCACAGTCAGACATTAGAGTTCTCATGTAATGGCATTAACAAATTCTACATAAATTAGAGATTTATAAAGTGAAGTTATTTATTTCCATAGTGACTATTCTGAGACACAAATTGTTGTAGAATGCATAACGTATGGGTGACTCTCAGACAGTTCAGGTCATAGTAGGATCATAAATGGTTATCACAATTCATTTCAGGAATATGTGTTGAGTACTTCTACATACCACAGAGGATTGTCCATAGGGCCTGGTTGTACAGGTCGTATTAGTGACTATAATATACAGATGTGAACTGATTGACTTAAAATTCTATGTCAGATAAAGTACCTAAAAAGGCACATCTCATTGAGATAAATAATAATCAAACACTGTTTTTGAACGATATTCAAGGTTTAATCAAATGATTGGAATAATGTCTGAAAAGCCATTATTTTTCTTACTCACCTAAATACAACTAACAGGCAGATCCAAATATCCAGTAAATGTGGCCAATTACACAGATATGCTTTATGTCTTGCACGTTAAAAAAAGGTTAAACACCATTAGCACTAAAGAGTTGATAGAAAATTAGGTCTAGGTGTCCCTGGTGAGTATCTTCTAGTTTGAAAAGCATCTAACAAACTGTCAGATTCAATGGACGATGTCATCAGTGTTATCATTTGAAGTGTCATCAAAGATGCCTTCAGTTATATAATTTAACATGCCCTGAGTGAAGTAAAATGTGAAGTCATAAACAGTGCAGGGCAGAGGCGCAAGCTATAGTTAATGCAGTAAACTATAAATGGTGAATTTCACAGGGTTTCTATGGTTATATAAATCCAATTTTTAACCTTATTTTATCACTTTAACCTTCGGGTATTTCAGTACATTTCTGTTTTTTTTAATGTAAGCTAAGATCTTATTAAAATACCCAACTATGTCACTTTAACCTTTGTTTTTCTTAGTGAATTTTTGTTAGAAGGCGACCTCAGAGGGGCCCGGAGGGGGCCCTGACTGTCCTGAGACCCACCCTCAAAGTATCGTAGCCGGGCACTGGCGGGAGACTCCGCAGGGGAGGAATCTCGTATCTAGGATCGTACACTCGGCACCACACGACAAAGAGACACCACACCGAGGGTTCTTAGGATTCAAGCTTTATCAAATCGAAGTGGTAGGATCTTTATGATCAGCAAGGCAGATATTTACAAGCAGAGCGTGGGTTCACAGAGTCTTGGCGGGGGTAGGAGGTAGCGGGACAGTCTTTGGGGATATGGATCAAATGCAGGAGCGTACCCGGCGCACAGCTCACAATCCTCGAGCTGGGGGATACGCGTGTCGTCGTAGGGTCCGGCGGGACCAAAGAGAGTCTGGGGGAGCCGCGAGTCACTCAGCAGGCTCAAGCACAAGTTCGGAGGTCTTACGATCTTCAGGGAGCCGCGAGTCACTCAGCAGGGCTCAAGCACAAGTTCGGAGGTCTTACGATCTTCAGGGAGCCGCGAGTTACTCAGCAGGGCTCCAGCACAAGTTCGGAGGTCTTACGATCTTCAGGGAGCCGCGAGTTACTCAGCAGGGCTCCAGCACAAGTTCGGAGGTCTTACGATCTTCAGGGAGCCGCGAGTCACTCAGCAGGGCTCAAGCACAAGTTCGGAGGTCTTACGATCTTCAGGGAGCCGCGAGTCACTCAGCAGGGCTCAGATGTTCCAAGGCGAATCTGCCGGACAGTCCCAGAGCACCCCTTGTTATAGGTCGACCCCTCTTTGATGTCCGGAGTCTGTGCAGGCAGGGGTCTTGTCACCTGGGGGTCGCTTGTCGGGGTTTCCTGCCATTGTCTTTTGATCCTTTCAGGACCGGGTCGGGAGGAGTCCCAGACACCCAGCAGGCGTGGAGCCAGCCCTCAGGGAGGCCGGAGGGCCGATCGAAACCCATCGTCCCAGGGGAGTTCAGAGGTGCGATAGAAACGGCTCCTCCCTCTCTCATCCCCTGGAAGCGTGATGTCCTCCAGCCGGAGTGGCGCCTCTAGGCCCGGGTTGTGCTGGGGCCGGGCGGCCATCTTGGTGCATGGAGTGGGCACGCGTGCCCGGGGTGGCCGAAAGGAGAGAGGCCATGGACGGGGATGCCCGGGTCGCGTGTGTGTGTTCTGGTGGGAAGGATCGGCTGGACCGTGTGCTTGGGGTCCCAGGTAAGGTAGTGCGAGGACAGGAAGAGCCATGCTACGAGGCCGGGTCTAACAATTTTCATTAATTTTTTTTATCATGTTCAGTTAGCTTCTCCACTGATCATGGGTCGACCCAGCTGCCCATGTCCTACCCCACTGGAATATGGCAACAGACCCTATCCCCACCTCATACGATAGCTCATCCTTGCCACACCACATTTTACTAATTGTTTTCCTTATATCTATTTCGTGGTACAGCCACCCAACAAATCTTACACAGTCCCTGCTGTACCATGGAGATGAAACTTGTGTGGCGGTTCCCACTTTAATACAGCGGTACCTCACAGATGGTCCCACAGAAGTACAGTGGTACATTTGTTATGCTCTATGGGCGTGTCCCTCTGGGGTCTGCCCTCATCTTCTTCTCAACAAGTTCTGTAGGGGTGCGGCAGGTTATACCTACCCCAATATCTTTTTTTATTTTTTTTCTTCAGGACACAGGGACAGAGTCTAGGAGTTATGTAATAGCAGCGGTCATCCATTCGATCTCTCGGTACCCATCGAAAAGGGAGACGGGAGACCATGAACTTCACTTTTTATCTCCTTTAACCTGTTCGACGCTTGTGACGGAGCGGTTCCGTCACGTGCGTCGGTTGCGCTGTGCGCATGACGGAACCGCTCCGTCATGGCCCCGCCCGCGCACGGAATCTTCAGCGCGGCGCGGAAATCCGCGCCGCGCTGAAGGGGTTAAGTCATCCCACTAAATGCATACTTCTCAAAAAAGGTTTGAATGTATATATAAAACATAATGAAAATCACACTTTTTGAGTAAAGTTCTAACTTTTTGGTAAATCTGGCTTAACTCAGTCCAGGCATTATTCAAGAAGCTGCAACAGAAGTCCCTTATGGGAATTAGCATGGGAAAATCAACGTTTTAGGACCACACCATGTCTTTCTCTTGACCTCCGCTTGCCAGATCACACCGAAACGTTCGAGGAAAAATTGTAGGTAAATAAGTTTATTTTTGGAAAATTCTGTGAAGATTCGTCAAACGGCTCCAAAGTTATTAACAGAACAAAAAGTGCTCGTCCTATGGAAATTCTGACCTAACTATACATTGGTAATCACCACTGTTTACATTTTTAAATAAATATGGAATAAAAAATTAAGTAAAAATAAATTATTTTTTAGGTCTTGCCCACCGTCAGTTTTTAGTTGTCTGGTAGGCAAAAGCAACTTGTAGACCATAACAAAAACTTGCAGTCGGCTTAATAGTCCACTACTCCCTATAAACCATTCAAGCTGTAGTTCACATTCATGCCAGCGTTACCGAGGGATGCCATAGATTCATTTCAAGACTGTGTGGTGCACGAAATGCAGCTTTTATATGAACAAGTCAACAAGAATTGAGTGAAAATGAATCACCAACTTTGAGCATATCACAATCAGATCAAGAAATTAAATGATTGCATACAACTGGCTTGGGCAATTCGGACAAAGGTGGCAATATTGTGCTTTGGCCTTTTAAAATGTACACCATAGAGGCTTGCAAACAGCTTAGTGATCCAAACTGTTATATCAGGACGGACATTGAGAGTGTACACAGAACTAAAATATGATATCATGCCAAATTGGTGGAATGGAGCGATCTGGAACTGATCAATCAGGATGAATATAGATAGCTACGCAATGACTTTTCCAAAATGCCTATCATGTCCCTAATTCCACAGATTGACAGAGATGAAGAAGTACCACCAGTATGTCCAATCATCTCCATCAATGAAAGTCTGTTCAAAAAGACATCAATTTATATAGACTAATATTTAAAATCTTGTGTTAAAAATTTACCATCATCCATTAGGGACACTGGGGATTTTTTAATTTGTTTTAGGACATAAGAATGTGTGAGGACTACCTTTTAATGACCTTGGACACTTCAGCTTTATACACCAGTATCAATCATGTAGATGGGATACGTGCGAATGAGCATTACTTGCAAACCAGACCAATGAAATTGTACAAACATACTGAAATGTTGGTGTCCGTGATTAAGTGTTGTCTTCATTACAATTATTTCTTGTTCAAAATGTAAGCAGGCTAGTGCTTAAGCCAATAAGTCCCAACAGCACTCATTTTTGTGGACCAACACATATTTTTCCACATCAGATATTGACCGAAAGCAAGAGGGGGACAAAGAAACAACCGGGAAAGAAGGATGAAGAGAAAGACAGAAAAACTGCCCCAGAGGGAGAAAGCTGGGACCAGCGGGAGAGAAATAAAAGGGCAGACAGTGTCTGGTACTGGATTTAAAAGCCCGGAACTGAATTCTAGGCAAGGTAACCTTCATATCTGGCACGCCAACATTATCACCGTCCGCAAGCTTCTGAGCGATCCTTCTAGAAGCGCCACTTTTTTTTTAAGACAAATTTTATTGGTCAAGCGACATCTGCACAATTATAACATACAATTGATTTTCACATTTTTCTGCTACTATACTCAATAAAACCTTAAAGGAAATACAACATAAATCCAACGCCCTCCCCCCCCCCTACCCCCAGTGCACTACCCATCCACCCTAACCTGATCTGCACAGACATTGATAGTCACACAAATTACCCACCAGGGTACCCTCCCCACTCCCAAGATCCTAGCCAAGCAGCCCAAGTTTCATAATCCCTAATCGCATTCTGAGACCGGGTCTAGGAGTAATCCCTGATAGTCTGCACATCGTTTCCATATTTTGAAATGTTTTAGGGGGCATCCCCTAGCAAGGAAGATAGGTTTCTCAAGGCCCATACTAAAGTCTAGGCCATTCTTCCAGGCGGCCACTGCAGGGGGCCTCGGAGCCTTCCATGCCCTGGCTATGTCCCTCTTTGCCAATGTGAGACCTAACAATAACAGGTGACGTATATAGACATTGCATCCTATCCCCTCTAGGACATGTAATAGTGCTAGTTTCGGCGAGCGGGGAAGCTCCCATCCCAAAACCTCCGATAAGCAAGTGAAGATCCCCCTCCAAAACCGATCCAGAGATAAACACTGCCAATCCGTATGCATCAGCGTACCCTCCTCCCTGTGACTACCCTCCTCCCTGTGACATCTGAGACACCTCGGGGAGGCAACCAAACCTGCCCTCCACAACCGCGTTCGCGTGTAATAGACACTATGCAAATATTTAAACTGGACTAGGCGCACCGCTATGGATGCCCCGTGCGGGCCGCTAGGGCCTCCACCCAATCCTCCTACTCCTAATGCAAGGGTCCCAGGTCACCCTCCCAATCCTCCCGAAGTTTCTGCAGTCTGGAGGAGCAGTGAATAACCAGAGTTTGATATATCCTGGATATCTTGCTGTCCTGTAGATCCCCCATAAAGACTTTTGCCTCCAGGGGACTGAACTCAGGCACTACCTCTAACCCCGCTAGACTGGGCAACAAGGCGTGCCGAAACTGAAGGTATTTGAAAAATTGGGACTGTGGCATATGGAACTCCTTCTGAAGGTCCTGGAACGATTTCAATGTCAAACCTTTCATAACATCCCCCAGGACCGAGATCCCACCCTCTGAACCCTTGCAAGGCAGCTAATTGCCGCAAACGCCCATTATCCCAAAGTGGGGTCTCCTGCGTCAGCTTATTCCACCACCCCATTCTACGCAGTGCCTGCCTCCAAACCTGGAACACAACCTTTGTTGCCAGGGACATGGCCCCGCAGTGGTGCCGAGTACAAGGAAGCGCAACTCTTTCACAAATTCGCAAGCATTCTTATACAAACTAAGCACTGGAGCAGGCTGCATACCGTGGGAGGTAAGAGCTGGCTGTTATTTCTGCGAGGTTTTCCACCAATGCCATTTTCATTAGAACATTCCTTGTGTGACTTTAGCATGCACACAACCGTGGTAAAAATCACTGTTGGCTGCAGGATCGCATTCCCCATAACATACTGTGGCCGGACTTCCTCTATAGACTGTATGTGCCAATACCTCAAAGGTTTTCTAGAGTACTCCGTTAACTTTTATTGCTGATCTTTATCAATAATTCAAACTGAATCTTGATTGGTGAAACACCCCATTTTTAGGTCTCACTTATGCTATATGCTTTTGAAACTAGAAGCTATTCAGCGCAGGCTGTCTGGTTATGAAACACCTATTGTCAATCTACATTGGGCTTACAGTGCACTTGTGGCTTACCAAGGGTGAGTTTTAGTTTTCCACTGTTCACATTTAGGTAACAACTTTTTTCTTTATCATTCATCAATTCATTAGAGTGCATGTGTTTTCTAGCTCTCTCCCTTATGTGCTGCCTCCTCTCCTCAAACGCCAATCCCCGTCTTCCACCCGGTGTTGTTTCCCATCAGTCTCACTCAGCTGGTCTGTAAAAGCACAAAAACGGAAGTAGAGGTACAGCTGAGGAACAGACTTTAAGGGTTGTTTGTGTTTCATCTCTTTTATTCCACATACTGCATGAAAGCACAAGCTTTGGCACACAGACTTTATTGGCCCTGGGGGAAGGAAGGGCTATCAGCTGCTGTTGGAGGCAAGTGGTGTACTTAGCATGACCATGTCAGCTACAGGTGGCTTGATACCATCTGTGGTGAACTAGCATCCAGTCATTTAGGTATTATAACACTGAGATCCATCGGTGCAGTCGGGCGTTGTAGTATGGGAAGCCTATAAGACGGTGTTACGTGACAGGGTCCAGAATCGGATAGCCTGGGAAAAGAGGAAAGCACAGGAGGAACTTGTTTCGTTAGAGACCCAAATCCTTACCCTGAAAAAGCGACACCTTGCAGGCAGAGACCCGCAGGTGCAGCGACAGTTGATAGATGCACAGCATCAATTCAGAGCCCTAGCCACGCAGGAGGACAAAGCACAGGCACAGGCCACCATACATAGGTTGTATGGTGGGAGACAAGTCAGGAAAGTTATTGGCTTGGCTTAGTCGGAAGGAAGTGGAATCCCGATGCAGGGATGTGGGATTCCTATAGTCCGACAACAAGGACATATTGTATGGTGTCAGGGGCAACAAGTTTTCATGTGTGTTTTGTCCTTGAGACAAGGAGGCCCAACCCCCTACAGCACAAACCCTTTGGCTGCCAGTTTACAGTACCACATTATAGATAAGGGAAGGGCAATGTCTACAATTAAGGTAAAATGTGTTCCCATGTGTTAATGCTATTCAAACTTGTATTTATGGTTCAATAATGCAAAGCCTTCATTATTAGTGTGAGGGCCCTCGCTCTAAGTAAATGTTGTAAGATCGGACTTCACTACTGACAATTGTTCCAATATAAAAATGTGTACAGATGTTTTTAAAGTTTAGAAATGTGAAGCTTTGTATAATGCTCCCAAATGCAAATATCTGCAGAAGGTTGAAAGCAAGATGGATGGTTCTTTGCTTTCAAAATAAAATGTTCACTAAAACATGCAAGTAGGAAAAAACATTTAGCGAAACTACTGTATAATTTTCAGTACCATTTCTTTGCAGTATCATTTAGTAAAATGTGTTGGTGTATAGTAGTATTTCCCCAAAATATTCATAATGGAAAATCAGTGTGACCTGTTTCAATAAGATATTGTTAACAGAAATAAACAAGCATTGGCGAATCCAGTAGGTCAGCCTTTTGGTTTTGTCAATGAGTGACTAATTTTAGCATGGTTTTTGTAAAACCTTATTGGTATGGGAGCTGCCTGGCCCTCACCACTATAACAAACATTGGCAAAAGCAAAAATTGTTTTTGGTCTCAAAAAGCACACATTGCAACAGTAGTCCTTAACACTGTACAAAACTACTTTGTGTGCCGATATGCTCCTTGTGAAAAAGCAGAATGCTGTCACTCAGTCAAGCCAGCCGATAGAGAGAGAAATAATTTTCATAAACACATAACACATTGACGCCAGACCTAATTAGGGGCCCAATTAAAAAAAGAAAGTTTGAAAAGTGCACCATGGTACATGTCCTTGCATTACGTGCAGATATATGGCTTTTGTGAATTCACAAGAATTTACAGAAGTAGGCCAAGAAATAGTTTGAAAATCTGAGTGTTTGTAAGTTCACTTTCCCTCCAACCATTTTTTCCCCAACCCTGGAAGAAGTTTTACATCTACCGTTGTCAGGAAGGAGTAAGCTTTCTCAGTAAGGAAAAAAAAAATAGAGAAGAGTTGGTAAAAACCCTTAGGACATGCAAGATAGTAGATTTGCACAGACTCAAAGGGGCGTTCCAACTCTGGAACTGTTGCTTACTTCTAACTTCAGCCCCAGTATGTAGCTCTGCGAAAACATAGCAACATAAGAGAATTGCTATTATTCAAGCCCTACTATGGTATGAACCCTGGCATAATGAGAGAGGCTATATCAGAGCTCGTATATAATTAGATTGCTGCCCTTGTCGCCCCATTACGAGGCACAAAAGGGACAAGTGGATTTTGTTACAGGACAAGTAGATTTGTGAAACAACCTACCCCATGGACATGTAGATATTTTATTAAATTCCACATCCCAGAGAGAAAGAGAGAAAAAGCAAAACAGGGGGACAAGCACACAAGGGCAAGCACATCACAAAGGATGCAGGAGAGAAGCACACAGGCGGGAAAGAGAATCACACTAGGTAGGCAGCTGGAAAACATGCTTGTTTTGTTACATTCTAAAAAAAAGAAAACAAAAAGGTAGTTCCCTAAAAGTGAGCAATGGAAAGACACAAGTAAGATGGCAATGCTCTAGGGAAGGGACTGACAAGATGGATAGGGTAAGCCACTGAACAAGAAGCAAGAAAATGAGAGGAACGATAAAGCCAACCAATGGTAAGCAATGGACGGGCTGCAAGCCCTCTTCATAAGTCCACAATATGACTATCTGACTTTTGCAAACAGACCACTGTGCTGTCTGATAGCCCAAAACAAAAAAACACACACACACACACGGCAGCGTCCTTTTTACATCTTTGTACACCCAGGATTTGGAATGACATCGATGAATCCATCAAGGCCTCCCCAGAGCTGCTCCAATTTAGGTAAGAGTGAAGACACCGCAGTAAAAGACACGACCTCACAATGCATTAATAGTCAACAAACTAGCTCTCCTATCATTAGTTATCGTTATGCTTGCCTTTGACCTGTACAGCATTCCACTGCCTGTTGGCAAGGTTATTGCTACAGAAATAACACATACATAAAGTACTCGCCTGATGAGAGAAGCAATATTTAAAATACAAAATCACAATATGAATTTTGAAGGCAGTCTGAGAAAAATTTTAAAAAGTGCACCTTCTTTCATTAAAACTATATACAAAGTGTACATTTTTCTACCAAAATGTTGAAAACAAATATACTTCAGTAAAAGTGAATATTATTTTGTAACATAGATAAAAGTAAATATTTTTTTCTGCCATAGTGATTAAAATAAACAAATTTCATTGTGAAAAAAAATTATAAAACTATTTAGACAGTGTTAAAAGAACAGGCATTAACAATACATGTGCCCGTTTTCAGGGTAAGGTCATATATGTTGCGTTGCTGCGCGAGGAACTAAATGATGCACAGAAAAAGGGGGGGGGGGGGTGCATTTTAGGGAGACTTCGTAAACTCGCGCAATAGCGTTTCTGGGGTCAGAATTTAAACCATGCACGAAAGCTGAAAAGACTCCAGCCAAGTAAAAAGAATCGTTCCTTGCCTTTGCAGACAAATGATGATTCTAAAAGCGATTCTGACTTAAAGATGTTGACACACTTCAAGAGTAAACAAAGATAGTACATTACAATCGCGCGGGGCATTCTTCGCAGCTTTTGAGGAATACGCACACACAAGGAACAGTTGGAGTGAACATTTGTTAACACAAGTTGGACCCTTGCTTGTAGCTGCCATATAAGTCAGAGATGCTACTAAGAAAAATAAATCCTTTTACAGCTCCATCATACTTCTGAAAACATCTCATCCAACCTGAGGGCGAGCGTAGGGTGTAGGCGAGAGAAATCAGGAACTGATGTTTAGGTGGGGTATGTTACTAATAGGAGATATGACAATGTAATTTACTTTATGGGAAGTGGAGTATATTCAATCCACAGATGATTGCCCAATTAAAATCAAAGATTAAGTGGGGGTAGACGTAGTAAATGTCATCACCATTTTGCGTAGGAGTTTAGCTTCTAACAGAAGAGGCGAGATAGTTTTAAATCGTGAGGAACAGCAAGCTCCTTTTTTGAGGCGTAAGGGGTGGACTAGAGTATAATGTTATAATGGGAGAAAAGAATCTGGGGAGAGGGTACTTGAGCAGTATTTTGGAACATACAGCTTACAACATTAGCATTTCTTTTTTGGGAGATAAACATTACATTAGATAGTATTTGTCATTTTTATTTAAAGGATGTAGGGACGGTGGTGGGCTAACCTGAAGCCTAGATTTAACTAAGTTGTGGTAACGAAACCAGGAGTAAAGGCAGGGTGGGACATATACATTAGAACTTAAAGGATGCACAAAAGAGTCATGGTTGAAGCCGTTCACGTGATGAGAAGGAGCTCCAAGGTTAGTGGATCTCTGCTCGTACAACTGCGTGTGAAGTACGTGATCGCGGACCTATGTCTTCTGGGGGCAGGATAACGGTCAAGGGGCTGCGATTTAACGATGGGGAGGGATATGCATTCAAACTCTTAGTAGACTTATAAACCAAAGGTGTAAAAATGCGGTCCCATCTGCAGTGTTTATAAAGAGGGGGTGTTTCCACAAACTTGGGATACAATTTTTCAATGTGTGGGTTTTACTAAAAATGATCTCCAAAGTGGGGAGAAGGGTCTGCCCAGTTAAGTATGTCCGGGGGGGGAGGTGCACATTTAGGTTCATTCTATTTTTTAAGTGGGGTTGTGAAAGAACTGATGTCCTACCAAGCCTTGTTAAGGAGACCTGGATTCCTCCTCCCGCGCATGCCGGCAACTGTGCATGTAAACAGCCCCCCGCCCTGCTGCACGTCAGCCTGAACGGGGCCTGGGACTAGCCGTCTAGGCCTCCCACTCCCCCGCCGATAAGCGGCGGACTAGGGAGTCCCTGCGTCAGACCTCGCTTTCTCGCTGGACCGTTTGGCCTCACCCTTACCGCCTCAGAAGCCCCTGTCTTGCGCATCAAACTGAGCCCAGGACACAGGCAAGGAGCAGAGCAAGTCAGGGCTTACCTGTCATTACTTTCTACGCCATCTTGGATCCACTTGTCAACGTCCGCAAAGCATTGTGGGAAGAGCCTTTAAGTTGAGCTAGAGAAGCGGCAGCGGCCACAGAGGGAAGCTCAACGGAGTCGGGCTGCCTTGCAATAGATTGCGCACTTTCACACATCGCCTTGTTTACTAAACACTGCCCCTGTACATGCGTAACATGTCACAGTGTACAGGAAAGGAAAATGACCAGATTATCCCCGTAAAAATTACTACTACCAGTATCGTGAACAAACCACAGATATATTTCTCTCGTTAAACACTAAGTAACTACGACGACCTGAAAATACTGCTTCAATCAATACCAAGTGCTTTAAACCGTCAGATACTGTGAGGTACCGAGTACCAGCTGCACTTCTTTAATTTGAAAGCTAAAGTACCTGCATTTGTTAACACTCGTGCAATACATTTAATGGGGCAGTACCGGCACTTCTAAGTAGTGAGCAAGTACTCTGGGGTAGTGAGTGGCTAGCCTGCTTTATATCCGTTTCAGGCACTGTCAATACCTTTAAAGAAAACACGAATGCAGCTTGCCTGATCGAAAACTAACACAGCGATCTGGTTAAAAAAATAAATTCCAGCTTGCCCTACAAGTTACTGTGGTTTTAGGGCTGCTTCTCGTGATTCTTAGCTTCTGTTTAATAATTGTCATATTTCTAGATCTGTCTATCCAAAATAGTAATGCTGTCAGATGTCTAAACGAACACACTGAAAAACGAATTGCAGTTCAAATTAAAAGGACCAGCAAAAAGATGGGTAGTTAACAGACTCAAAACCAAAACACTGTGAGAAGCCGTCATAGACATAGAAGTAGGACTACAAGGGGGAACCCACTCTGTACACGGAAATGCTAGAATGACTGAACTCACCGACATAGAAGGTGGACTACAATGGCACATTTCACTGCCCTGCATGGCAGGCTATTGTAAGCATGGTTGTCACCCTTCTCAAATACCGGTAATTTGGTTTTATTTAGCGATTCTGGAAGGTCTTGAAGTTGGTATTTGCATACGAGTTTGTGTACAATCCTGTGTGTTATCTGAACAATTGGAACCTCACTGTTAACATTTCATTATAATGTAGGCGATCTACCATTCCAGAAGCAATGGACCACAACGCATCTCTTCCTTTCCATAAAGTCACATGAATAAATAAAGTGTAAAACAATAGAGATAAAACAAATCGTATAAAAACACATTAGAACGAGTATTAGACATCAACAATTAATTGCCATATGTGTATGTGATGGGACAGGCAAAAACCAGATACAAGACACAATATCAAGGTTACATCACCACACAGTCAGTGGATCTGATCAGTATCCTCCTGACTTTTGCAACAAGATATTCTGTTCTTCCCTGTCTCCCATATTCTGTCGCAAAGGTAACACCTTCGCAATTGATGGAGCAGGGTTTCCCAAAATTGAAACCTGCTAGAATCGAGTACCCCCATAATACGTACTAACAATAAGTAGACGCAGTAAACCTAATGTGCACCCACATAAACATGGGGGAAATTGCTTTGTGCATGCCTGAAATAACACGATATTGTAATAATTTTGTGTTTTGAAAATCAAAGAAGTTGCACGAGTAGGCCGCATGTATATCAGTGTTTTGCACATCGCATCCTGCTTTAAAGGGTTCGTTATTAATGCCGTTTCTGCACTAAGCTTATGCTAGGTAACATTAATGGGGAAGAAGTGCAAGGTGGGTGGAAAACAGTGAAGATTTCATTATCATATAATTAATAATTGTTAGTTTCAATCCACTGTAGTGTGCTGAACAAAACTTCCATTTTTAAAAGTTGACATAACTGGGAGGGGGAAGTTTCCTTGGAGCGAGTCTGCTCTGACATGCGACAAGCAAGATGTGCTGAGCATCACAGATGACATGAAGGAGTTAAGGCCAGGGCGTCAGATGACTGCCGATTGTTGTACCCGAGCGTGAGACCGGGGATGTGCTCTGCGGAAATATTGACTGATGAAAGAAGAATGTACTAAAATGTATCTTATATGGGGAACGCATGAATAAACTGAAATTTTGACCATGGGAACCATCTTACACAATAAAATTGTTGAATAAATGCGAAGTCACAGTGGCGTGACCATGCCACCCCTCAAAACCCACCAATCCCTGTGCGAGTTGAATGTAGAATGCAACATTAGTGGGTTGGTCACATCACTTTTACGTTATATCTGGGATGCCTTTAGGGGTGTGGCGTGGGCTTAGGCTGGCAGGAGAGAAGAGTGGAGATGCGTCGCTGTCTGTCGGTTTGCAGAGAGGCCTAGCTGTTTCTATCCTGTCCTATTCCTGACCGAAATTTACTATGTTTCCTGATTACCTTTTTGGGGAACCTCCATCATCTCCTGGGTCCGGGGGGTCGTTTTCCTACCGACCGATAGGTTGTATCTAGCCTATGTCGTTCTCAGCATTAATGTATTTGTCTTTGAAACTTTTGTCTCTCCACCTATCCGCTCCGTCAACAAAATATTGATATGTTTTATTTAGATGAACCTGTTGTCTCTTCATCTATCCTTTCGTTAGGTAATATATTGTTTGGCATCATTATTTGCTCAACCTTTTGTCTCTTACTCTATCCACTCCTCTATTGCATAATGTCATTGCATAGTGAGTCTGTTTGGATGTAAATTGTCTCCGATTATGATTTATAATTGTGACCTAATGCAGAGGAGCATTTACTTTGAATTTTGAGATAAAACTCACTTATTAACCTTACTGAGAGTCTGTGATTAATTTGACAAATGTTTAGTGATTTAGTGTCTTATCATTACCATCAACTTTTCAACTAATTGGTCCATCGACCAAGAAGAGGAAGAGTTGATATCAATGTCAGTTATGATAACAGATGTCCTAGGAGATTTATAAGTGATGAACGAAACAAATTGACCCCAGCGCATCAGGGATACTGGGTGAATGTGTATGGGCCATTGTAGTGATTTGTTGAGTATCGATCCCTTATCAATTATTGGTATTGGCGCTGGATCAGTTTCTTGGTAGCAGAGGACGGTTTAATTATTGATTAGTTTGGTAATGATTATTGATTATATGTCCTTAACACTAAGGGTTAGTGTCATGTTTTGTGTTGTCTAGCACTCCAGGTACAGAGATACCTGAGGAATCCTGGGAAGGAATCTGCTGGAAGTAGGCAGAAGAAGAGTGTGGTAAAGAAATCCCACTGCTGAAGTACTTTGTAGGAGAGTAGGGTCTGCAATCCTATGATCACCCAGATTTTTTGCTTTTGCTTCATTGGTTTACGACTTTCCCCGGCTGTGGGCCTGCCAATCAGACCCACAGCCTAGCTGTTCTCTCTCGAAATTATCACATGTACATTAGGTGCATCCACTAATTGGAACTGGGCCGCCTTGTCAGTCCCTGTCTCAGCATACCACAGGTATCCAGGGCATCGGTGTACCCAGGGCCTACCAGGGGCTGAAGCATGTATTATGCCACCCCTGGAATGGCCGCCCAAATCTGACACAACTGGCTGCACGACAGCTGGGGCCACGTGGTGTAATCACCCGTTGCTGTAGGTGTAGTATTCCTACACCTAAACCCTAAAATGGACACATGGATTCCTATCAGTCACTCCTATAGCAGGCCTTATCAATCCTGAAGACAGAGTGCAGGGAATCATGTGGGACGGTGCTCTGGCGCGAGCTGAGCCCGTCGACGGCTTGCGGAACCAAGTCCTATTAGCCGTTCCATGGTGACGCGGGCCAACTACTTTTAATGCATTATAATCCTGGCGGTTATTTGCTAACTTTGGCCTCACATCACCTACACATGTCGAGTAAGGTGTCATACGAATGGGAATACAAACCCCTCGCCAGTCCTGGTGACGGGGTTAGCATTCCCCCCTTTTAGAGGGACACGACATGGAAGTAACCTTGAACCCCGGTTAAAGTTGACTCAAGCCTCAGCATCACAAAATGGATGCTGCCACCAGACACAAGTCTGACCTCCTGCTGCTGGGGGACCTTCCAGCAAAGGGAGCTTGGACAAAGGGTTTCCTGTCGAGGGCGGTGTTAGCACCATCCCAGACAGGGTTTGTGTATCCCAGGTAGGCAGGGCTGAAAGGAAGGTGATTGCAAGTGGCACCCCGGTGCTCACTGTGCATAGCCCGGCTCAAACCAGTTTCGGGGGCACACCAGCCCCTGAGCTGGCGCGAAGCCGGACAAAGGATAGGGGTGTAACCACCCCCCTCCTGGCTCCACCCATAGGTAGAACCTAGTCACGGGCCAGCCCCTTTTTTTTTAGAATAAAGGTAGGAGCGAGTCCCCTTCCCAAATTGGATAATCAGATAATCGGATAACTCCGAATCACGAACCACTTTCCACGAAAGGAACTCTTGACTATTTCTGAAGACTCTCCCTTGTGGCTAAGGAGTAGCCACCCTGCACCAGCAGGCACCACCTAAGCGCTTGCGGTTTGCTGTAAGTCTCTCCTACGGATCAAGACTGCCCAGCTCGACGAGACCCGAGTCCCGGCCATCTCTGACCTTTTACCTGCCTCATCAGCCCAGCTGAGAGTCGTAGGTGTGACGAGACCTGCGGGACCGGCCATCTTCAGAACCTGCACGACGCTTATCTAGCACGCCCACCGAGGGACCCTCGAGTGAGTGCACCTAGGGTTTGAGAAGCCCTAACCCTGAGCAGCTCCAGCATCGAAGTCTGCCTCCCCAGCATCCCCGAGATCTGCGTGGGGGCCCTTCCGCTCCTTGCTGTTCACCGCGTTGTTCGACCACTTGCCGACCGGCTTGTGGCCCTCTTCACGACGCACCACGATTGTTTCATCACTAGTCTGGTTTCTCCAGACTGGCTCTTGCTCCCCTTCAACAGAGGAGTACCACGGACCCTCCTGGTCCACTCCCGACGCCATCTTGACTCCCCCGCTTGGGTTGCCACTGCCAAGATCCGCTGCCCCTGCCTGGGCCCAGCATCATCGACAGCAGACACCTTAGTGGGACAGCTCGCCCTCCATCCTGGTCGCCACCGCGCCTCCTGGTCCGAGGAACAGCCGAGTCCGACGTCATCCACTCACCTGGTCGAGGTGACTTCAACCGGTACCCTCCTGGTACCCACACGATCGCTGGCTAGCGGTTGAGAACTGAGTCCCCTCTGCTTTCAGGTTTTCTTTATCACCGATCCAGGCTTGGATCTCGCTGAATATCGACACTGGTCGCCTGCCAGCAACTCTTCTTTCAGGCTCCTGAGACTACAACGAGGACTTCCGACATCTTGCCGAACCTTCTACAGCCGCAGCCTCTGGGCTAGGTAACACGAGCATTTCGGTGCTCCATCGCAGGTTCGCTCTACAAGTGTCCAGTTCCTTTTTCGTTTAAGTCCCACTGATCGGATCACTCCGGAATCGGTAACTTTAGACTTTCTAACCTCTCCCCTTCCACTTGCAGTGTAATGGTTTCGTGCCCTCGGGCATTTGTGTAAATTGTGCAACTGAAGTATTTTCCTAAGAGTTTTGTAGTGTGCTTAGCTCCCTGACTCATAAAGAGCCAAGGTAGTCTTGTTATAAATAAATATCCTTTATTTTCATAACAACTTGTGTGGTGTCCTTTCGCTTGGTGTTCAAGGGGTATATGTGATGGTAAACAGCTGGCTTAACACGCCCTCTAGAGTTTAGCCTAAGACTGCTCGTATCCACGCTACTAGGATAGCTGGTCTAAAAGGTTGACTTACAACCAATCATCAATAAGGGTCGTTTGGAATGATACACAGTGATCACTAGAATAGTGAGCACTACATATCAGGCCAACTTCTCACATTGGTGAGCAGCGGTTGGGATTTGAGCTTGCTGTTGTTTTACCACACACGTATCCTAAGAATATCGCAGTGAAAGATCACATAAGTACCCAGGTACATATAACTTAACTTAGAATACTCCGAGTTCTACTGAACCGGCTGTTGTAGTGTAACAGGGCTTAGCACACCCTGACTACAACTCTTAGCAAGGGATCAGTAGGTAAACCCATAGTGTAGGTAGGTGCAACACTTACACCTCACTAGAAAAGCATGTCGATCCACGGAGAGTCTTCGCAGACTCCCTTAGTGGTCAGTGACCCTCCACAGGTCGTGTCACGATATGCAACTCTTAGCTTCAAGGAGATGAGACAACTGTGTGCCTCCAGGAAGCTAAACCAGGGTTCTAACCCTACCATCGCAACTCTGATAGGTCTCTTAGAGGCGTACGATGCTAGGAGGTCCTCTAACACAGGTCCCCCGGTGCAGATGGGAACATGCCGCCCTTAGAGGGAACCCTCGGTGACCCAGACCTCGACCTCCACACAGAGGAGGAGGACGAGGACGAGTTATCGGGAGACGAGGCAGACAAAGGTCCAGTGGTAGTCGGCAGGCTTACAAGGACCAACTTAAGCAGGCATGAGAACGGAACTGGGGGAGCCCCGGGCCCACGCTCAAGCAGGCTTAACCTTGGGAACGGACGAGCTAGGTCTCTCTCCAGAGGCTCTGGCAGATCGGTTCATACACATGTCTCTCAGGCACCTTCTCAGAGAGGAATGACTTCCCCTCAGAGGAGGGAGCATGAAGCGAAGATGCGGGAGGTCAATCTAAGGATCGAGCGGGAAGAACTTGCCCTCGCCAAAGAAAGACTTGCCTTAGCCCGAGAGCAGAAATTAAGTGGGTTAGATCCCACTGGTGGCAGCATTCTCAATAGAGAGAAAGACAGGGGTATAGACACTAGACACCTGAGTAAAATAGTGCCCCTCTTTAAACAAGGGGACGACATCCACAAGTGGATAACTGCCTTGGAGAGGGCCTGCACTGTCCAGTGCGTCCCCCAAGTCAGTGGGCAGCTATACTGTGGCTTTCCTTTGAAGGTAAAGGAAGGGACAAGCTCCTCACTACAAGAGCTGAGGATGCTAACAACTACCAAGTCCTGAAGAACACACTGATTGATGGGTTCGGCTTAACCACGGAACAGTACCGGGTGCTGTTCCGGGACACCCAGAAAATTCAGTCTCAGGATTGGGCTGACTTTGTCGATTGTGCCACTAAGGCTTTGGAAGGCTGGTTGCTGGGTAGCAAGGTTACTGATTACACAGGATTGTACAATCTTATCATGTGAGAACAGATTTTAAACAACTGTCAGAACCAGTTGTTGCATCAGCACCTTGTCGACTCGGATCTGACCTCTCCCCAAGAATTGGGAAAGAAGGCGGACAGATGGGTCAGAACAAGGGTCAAGCAGAACCAGAATCAGAACCAGGGTGGTCAGAAGAAAGCAGACCAAAAGGGTAACAAGAACGAACAAAATGACCAGAAGTCTTCGACAGGTCCCCAACAAACCAAAGAGGGTGGGGGTCAGGCTTCACAGAAGAAGAAGACTCAAGAAGGCCAGTCAAAAAGGTGGTGCCAATACTGTAAAAGTAAGACTCACTGGTTTAGTGAGTGCACCAAGAAAGGAGGGCAAACTCCTACCACTGCAGCCCCTAAGGCACCTGCGCCCCCTAGTACAGTCAGCAGTGGTAGTGCGCCTCCCAAGGCATTAGTTGGGTTAACCTTGGGAACCGAGGGGAGTGACGACTTAGTCGGCACGCTCACTCAGGCCGTCCTTGTCTGTACCGGGGATATGGATATGTCCCCTGATGCCAGTCCCAATACTTTGGGCAAATACAGACAGACACCTTTGATAAATGGAAAAGTGGCTCAGGCCTACAGGGACACGTGTGCCAGTGTCACCATGGTGACGCCGAACTTCGTGGACCCTGGACAGATCATGCTAGGTACCAGTTACCTAGTGACCAATGCCAGCAACGTCGCTACCAATTACAGTATGGCAGTTGTTGATTTCTCCTGGGGAGGGGTAAGTGGCCCGAAAAAGGTTGTGGTTAGTTCAGACCTCCCCGTAGAATGTCTGTTGGGCAATGATTTGGAAACGTCACAATGGTCAGAAGTGGAGCAGAGGACTCACATGGAAATGTTAGGTTTGCCAGCACATGTCCTTGCTGTGACCAGGTCACAGGCCAAAAGATGCCCCACTGAACAGGTGCTGGATCCTGGAAGAACGGACCAGACACCTTCCAAGAAAAGGAGCAGTAAGGGTAAGGCTTCGCCTTCCCCCTTGCCCCAGGTCGTGGATCAAGTCTCCGAGGAGGCTGACCTTAAAGAACTGAGGGAAACTGAGCCGCAAGAGCTTGAACCTGGTCAGGTTGAGTTTCTGGGCTCAGGGGGACCCTCCAGGGCAGACCTGGGGAAGGCACAGTTAGACTGCCCCTCACTTGAACCCCTCAGACAGCAGGCCGCTGCTGAGGCTGCAGGGAACGCCACAGGTACCCACAAAGTGTACTGGGACGATGGACTCCTGTACTCCGAGGCAAGAGACCCCAAACCTGGTGCGACCAGGAGGCTGGTCATCCCCTTGTCTCTGAGAGGTTTCCTTCTCACCTTGGCCCACGAGATTCCCCTTGCAGGTCACTTAGGCCAGAATAAGACTTGGGACAGAATTGTTCCACACTTTCACTGGCCCCACATGTCCGAAGATACGAAGGAGTTTTGCCGCTCCTGTGTCACTTGCCAAGCCAGTGGTAAGTCAGGTGGCACGACAAAGGCCCCCCTCATACCACTACCAGTGGTGGGGGTACCCTTTGAACGAGTGGGGATCGACATTGTCGGACCAATGGAACCCCAGACAGCATCAGGGCACAAGTTTATACTGGTGGTGGTGGACCACGCCACCAGGTATCCTGAAGCTATTCCCCTTAGGACCACTACAGCACCTGTGGTGGCACGGGCCCTACTTGGAGTGTTCTCCAGAGTGGGCTTCCCTAAGGAGGTCGTCTCAGACAGAGGTGCAAACTTCATGTCGGGATATCTGACTGCTATGTGGAAGGAATGTGGTGTCAACTACAAGTTCACCACACCCTATCACCCACAATGCAATGGGCTTGTTGAGAGATTCAACAGGACCCTAAAGGGGATGATTCACGGACTACCTGAAAAGCTTCGGCGGAGATGGGATGTCCTGATACCCTGCCTCTTGTTCGCCTACAGAGAGGTCCCGCAGAAGGGGGTTGGCTACAGCCCTTTTGAGCTTCTGTTCGGACATCCTGTAAGGGGACCCCTTTGTTTGGTAAAGGAAGGATGGGAGAGACCTCTCAGAAAGCCGGCATCAAACATTGTGGACTATGTGCTCGGTCTCCGCTCGCGGATGGCGGAGTACATGGAAAAGGCGTCTAAAAACCTGGAGGCGAGCCAAGAATTACAGAAAGCTTGGCACGACCAAAAGGCTGTCCTGACTGTGTACCAGCCTGGACAGAAGGTGTGGGTGCTGGAGCCAGTGGCCCCAGCAGCACTCAAAGACAAATGGTCTGGGCCCCACACGATCATTGAGCAAAAGGGAGAGGTCACCTACCTGGTAGACCTGGGAACTCCCCGGAGCCCCCACAGGGTGCTCCATGTAAACAGGCTCAAGGCATATGTCGACAGGGAGGGCATGGGCTTGCTCATGGCCACAGATGAGGGACAGGAGGAGGAGAGTGACCCTCTCCCAGACCTGCTCTCTCAGAACCCTGACGATGGATCAGTAGATGGTGTTGTCTTTTGTGGCAGCCTCTCTGGACATCAACAAGAGGATTGTAAACAGGTTCTTCAATCCTTTCGACATATGTTCTCTCTGACACCCAGTCAGACCAAGTGGTGTACCCATGAGGTCGACACTGGGGACAGTCTGCCCGTAAAGAGTAAAATCTATCGGCAACCTGATCATGTCAGAGACTGCATCAAGACAGAGGTGCAGAAAATGTTGGAGCTGGGAGTCATTGAACCCTCGGACAGCCCCTGGGCTAGTCCCGTAGTGCTCGTGCCGAAACCTCACACCCAGGGCGGTAAGAAAGAGATGAGGTTTTGCGTGGACTACAGAGGTCTCAATGCAGTCACTAAGACTGACGCCCACCCGATACCAAGAGCAGACGAACTTATCGACCGGTTGGCCTCGGCCAACTACTTAAGTACGTTTGACCTGACAGCTGGGTATTGGCAAATCAGGTTAGCTGAGGAGGCCAAGCCCAAAACCGCATTTTCTACCCCGGGTGGGCATTATCAGTTCGTGGTAATGCCCTTTGGTTTGAAAAATGCACCTGCCACCTTCCAAAGGCTGGTGAATCGAGTTCTCACTGGGTTGGACGACTTCTGTGCGGCGTATCTGGACGATATCGCTGTCTTTAGCTCCACCTGGGAGGATCACCTGGTCCACCTGAGGAAAGTGTTAGAGGCCCTGCAGAAGGCAGGCCTCACTATCAAGGCCACCAAGTGCCAGATAGGGCAGACACAGGTTGTATACCTGGGCCACCTTGTAGGTGGAGGCCAGGTTCAACCATTGGAGAGCAAAATACAGGCCATCCAGGACTGGGCTCCTCCAACCACCCAGACTCAGGTTCGAGCTTTCTTGGGCCTGACTGGTTATTACCGGAAATTTGTCAGAAATTATGGATCCATTGTGACCCCGCTAAACGACCTGACAAGTAAAAAGATGCAAAAAAAAGTTCAGTGGACAGCAAGCTGTCAGAAGGCATTCGATGACCTGAAGCAGGCCATGTGCACAGCACCTATCCTAAAGAGTCCAGACTACTCCAAACCATTCATTGTCCAAACAGACGCTTCGGAGCTGGGTGTGGGAGCTGTTCTATCGCAACTGAATTTTGATGGTCATGACCAGCCCATAGCTTTTATTAGCAGGAGGCTGACCCCCAGAGAGAAGAATTGGTCAGCTATTGAGAGGGAGGCCTTTGCTGTGGTTTGGGCCCTGAAGAAGTTGAGGCCATACTTGTTTGGCACTCACTTCAAGATTCAGACCGACCATAAGCCCCTCTTGTGGCTAAATCAAATGAAGGGTGAAAACCCCAAACTACTTAGGTGGTCCATTTCCCTACAGGGGATGGACTTCACAGTGGAGCATAGACCTGGCACTGATCATGGCAATGCAGATGGGCTCTCCAGGTATTTCCACTTAGAGCAAGAAGACTCACCTGGTCAAGGTTAGCTTATTGTCCCAAAGTTTGGGGGGGGGTCATGTAGGAGAGTAGGGTCTGCAATCCTATGATCACCCAGATTTTTTGCTTTTGCTTCATTGGTTTACAACTTTCGCCGGCTGTGGGCCTGCCAATCAGACCCACAGCCTAGCTGTTCTCTCTCGAAATTATCACATGTACATTAGGTGCATCCACTAATTGGAACTGGGCCGCCTTGTCAGTCCCTGTCTCAGCATACCACAGGTATCCAGGGCATCGGTGTACCCAGGGCCTACCAGGGGCTGAAGCATGTATTATGCCACCCCTGGAATGGCCGCCCAAATCTGACACAACTGGCTGCACGACAGCTGGGGCCACGTGGTGTAATCACCCGTTGCTGTAGGTGTAGTATTCCTACACCTAAACCCTAAAATGGACACATGGATTCCTATCAGTCACTCCTATAGCAGGCCTTATCAATCCTGAAGGCAGAGTGCAGGGAATCATGTGGGACGGTGCTCTGGCGCGAGCTGAGCCCGTCGACGGCTTGCGGAACCAAGTCCTAATAGCCGTTCCATGGTGACGCGGGCCAACTACTTTTAATGCATTATAATCCTGGCGGTTATTTGCTAACTTTGGCCTCACATCACCTACACATGTCGAGTAAGGTGTCATACGAATGGGAATACAAACCCCTCGCCAGTCCTGGTGACGGGGTTAGCATTCCCCCCTTTTAGAGGGACACGACATGGAAGTAACCTTGAACCCCGGTTAAAGTTGACTCAAGCCTCAGCATCACAAAATGGATGCTGCCACCAGACACAAGTCTGACCTCCTGCTGCTGGGGGACCTTCCAGCAAAGGGAGCTTGGACAAAGGGTTTCCTGTCGAGGGCGGTGTTAGCACCATCCCAGACAGGGTTTGTGTATCCCAGGTAGGCAGGGCTGAAAGGAAGGTGATTGCAAGTGGCACCCCGGTGCTCACTGTGCATAGCCCGGCTCAAACCAGTTTCGGGGGCACACCAGCCCCTGAGCTGGCGCGAAGCCGGACAAAGGATAGGGGTGTAACCACCCCCCTCCTGGCTCCACCCATAGGTGGAACCTAGTCACGGGCCAGCCCCTTTTTTTTTAGAATAAAGGTAGGAGCGAGTCCCCTTCCCAAATTGGATAATCAGATAATCGGATAACTCCGAATCACGAACCACTTTCCACGAAAGGAACTCTTGACTATTTCTGAAGACTCTCCCTTGTGGCTAAGGAGTAGCCACCCTGCACCAGCAGGCACCACCTAAGCGCTTGCGGTTTGCTGTAAGTCTCTCCTACGGATCAAGACTGCCCAGCTCGACGAGACCCGAGTCCCTGCCATCTCTGACCTTTTACCTGCCTCATCAGCCCAGCTGAGAGTCGTAGGTGTGACGAGACCTGCGGGACCGGCCATCTTCAGAACCTGCACGACGCTTATCTAGCACGCCCACCGAGGGACCCTCGAGTGAGTGCACCTAGGGTTTGAGAAGCCCTAACCCTGAGCAGCTCCAGCATCGAAGTCTGCCTCCCCAGCATCCCCGAGATCTGCGTGGGGGCCCTTCCGCTCCTTGCTGTTCACCGCGTTGTTCGACCACTTGCCGACCGGCTTGTGGCCCTCTTCACGACGCACCACGATTGTTTCATCACTAGTCTGGTTGCTCCAGACTGGCTCTTGCTCCCCTTCAACAGAGGAGTACCACGGACCCTCCTGGTCCACTCCCGACGCCATCTTGACTCCCCCGCTTGGGTTGCCACTGCCAAGATCCGCTGCCCCTGCCTGGGCCCAGCATCATCGACAGCAGACACCTTCGTGGGACAGCTCGCCCTCCATCCTGGTCGCCACCGCGCCTCCTGGTCTGAGGAACAGCCGAGTCCGACGTCATCCACTCACCTGGTCGAGGTGACTTCAACCGGTACCCTCCTGGTACCCACACGATCGCTGGCTAGCGGTTGAGAACTGAGTCCCCTCTGCTTTCAGGTTTTCTTTATCACCGATCCAGGCTTGGATCTCGCTGAATATCGACACTGGTCGCCTGCCAGCAACTCTTCTTTCAGGCTCCTGAGACTACAACGAGGACTTCCGACATCTTGCCGAACCTTCTACAGCCGCAGCCTCTGGGCTAGGTAACACGAGCATTTCGGTGCTCCATCGCAGGTTCGCTCTACAAGTGTCCAGTTCCTTTTTCGTTTAAGTCCCACTGATCGGATCACTCCGGAATCGGTAACTTTAGACTTTCTAACCTCTCCCCTTCCACTTGCAGTGTAATGGTTTCGTGCCCTCGGGCATTTGTGTAAATTGTGCAACTGAAGTATTTTCCTAAGAGTTTTGTAGTGTGCTTAGCTCCCTGACTCATAAAGAGCCAGGGTAGTCTTGTTATAAATAAATATCCTTTATTTTCATAACAACTTGTGTGGTGTCCTTTCGCTTGGTGTTCAAGGGGTATATGTGATGGTAAACAGCTGGCTTAACACGCCCTCTAGAGTTTAGCCTAAGACTGCTCGTATCCACGCTACTAGGATAGCTGGTCTAAAAGGTTGACTTACAACCAATCATCAATAAGGGTCGTTTGGAATGATACACAGTGATCACTAGAATAGTGAGCACTACATATCAGGCCAACTTCTCACATACTTTGTCTGTTGAAATAATGCCTAAAAGCTACGGAGGGCTGTAGGTGTTATACTTAGGGAAATTTTGTATGAGAGTAGGATGTCTGAATAGTGAAGGGTCCACTTCCGAAATTCTAGCCTTATTTCCAAGAAAATAGGAAGACTCCTATTCACACCAAAAAGTCCTCTTGTGAAATTTTAATTAACCAAAAGAATAAGTAGAATTACGGAAAGGTTGTTTTTGTTTGTACATTATTAGACCCATTAGTGGAAGAAGTCAGAAAATGAAGTTAATACAGAAAATAAAGAATTTCTTTAAGAAAGATAAACCAATTGTGACTAGAAAATAAATCCTGATTCCACCTCCAAAAAACGCCTCCTTCTTTCATGATGCTAGAGAAAGGATATCACACGTGTATGTGGTTGGAAAATTGGATTGAGTATACGAAAGGTGATGGTGTTTTAGCTTTCCTGCAACATGGTACTTTTAATGTGAGGATATTGCATAATTTGAGAAATCAAATGAATTCCTTAGTCCCAAATCCTAGATTGACTAAGTACGAAGCATTCGAAGAATGGGAAGTGGAAACATTTGAGAGAGAAAAATATAGAATTGGTAATAGAAGTTACAGGAGTATGATGTTCAGATACCCCTTTGAGAGCAGGGAAGAAAAACTGAAAAGATGGAGAAGAGCTGTAGTAACGGAAGGGTTATACCCAGTTTTAACGGTTGATGAGCAGACTGGAGGTAAATGTAAGGAAAAAAGAAACCATTTAGAGACTCCAAGTGTAAGAAGTGATATGAATGATTCTAACGATGATGAATTGATAGAAGTCATCATGAATAAAAAACCTTCATCATATGAGGAAAAATTAGGGGTCGTGACTCCAAGTGCCCGCATTTGGGAACCCCGTTGACTCCACAAGTTACAGATATAGCGAAAGTAATGAAAAGAAAATGAAGTGAAGATGTTGAATAAGGCCAGATTAGAACAGGTGCAAAAACTGAATCAATAGAATTTAAATGCAGAAGCATTGGCGGTACCGGTAACAATTGGTCCTGTAGTACCATTGTATGGAGATAGACAGAATGTATCAAAGGTACATGCATTAGCCGTGTCGGATAGCAGCATTAGGAACAGTGCGAGTGGGGATGGACAGGCAACGTGAATAACACTTTGTTAGATCTTCCGATTAATGAGCTGATAACTGAGACCCCACAGAGAAATGTTCAATTTGAACCCAGAAGAATAGGACCAAATGATACTCCAATAGCAGGGAGTTCCGCAGGTCCCTCACCAGAAGAGTTAAAAAAAATTGGATGAAAGAAATGACAAAGCCAAAACAACAACCTCAGAGTATAAATGTGAGTCAATTGGAAGTTGATCTGGAAGAAATGATTATTGGAACAATAAACCCAGATAGATTAAGGACATATTGTGAGGAGGAATTGTTGTTTCTGTGTAAGAGTATTACCTGGAGGACAAAGAATTTACATGAAAAGATATCTGAAGCTGCCAGTGAGTATGGAGTAGATATAGAAAAATTGAAGGTGTTGCAAAAATCATACAGATTGGCTTTGACTGACAAGGACTTAGAAAGTTTGAATGCTTCAGGAAAAAGGTTACAGATACAGGAGATAATGAATATTCTGAAGAAATGGGGAGATGTGGATCGATGGAAAGTTAGATGGTCTAAAAAAGAAGGAAGATGCTGCAAATAAAGGAGCGACTATGTTTCCCATGAAAGAAACCGAACAGGTTGAAAGGGCGTGTCCAATGAGAGAAGTACCAGGTGGTGGATATGTTTGTGTTCAAGACAGGATATATTGTCTTTTACAAATGATTTTCCCAGATTGAGAGAAATAACGGTTGAATAGTACAAGCCGGTAGATAGGTTTGTAAAGGTGTCAAAAGTTTTGTTAAAAGATCTAGATGGTCTGTTTGATATTGTTGTTCCAGCTAATTTATGGGCAGAGTGTAAGATTACTGTTGATTGGTCAAAAGAAGAATACCCAAGCAATCCTAAAACAGGAGCACCATCATAAGAAGTAATGAAAAAGTATAATCAGGTAATCCCTTTCTTAAAGGGAAAAATCTCTCCAAAAGAAACAGATTGGGTTAAGATTGACAGAACTACCCAGGAATGAAAGAGTCAGTTCATGTCTACTATGAACGACTGCTTCAGGTATTCAAACAGTATAGTGGTTTTGAAAACATTGGAGATAAAGTCATGGGACATTTTGTCTATCGTTTTGGGTTCAGATTGAGGCCTGAGATTAGCAACATGATACAACAGCATTTCATTTGCTGGCAGAGCAAGACAGTGGATCAGATTCTACTGTATGCAAAGTATTGTAGTGACGAAATTGATACTAAACATAAAAAGTTGAAGGAGAAAATGATGTGGGCGCAAGTGAAGGTAGCGGAACAGCAAGATAATAGTAATAATCAAGCAAGTAGACAGAGTCAGAATGGGCAGAATTACAGTGGAGGTAAAGGAAAGGGAAAAATGAATAAGGAAGAGGCTATGATGAAATGTATTTGTCATGTGTGCGGAAAGTTTGGACTTTGGAGGAATGAGTGAAGATTTGCTAAAAAACAATAACGGAGGAAATCACAATTCTATTCCACAGATGCAGAATGAGGTGGGTGTAAATCATCAGCAGAAGCAGATAGTTACGCAATAGTTACAGGTCCCACAAGCTCGCCTACAAAATAATGTGAATGCTCAGGTGCAAAGGTACAATGTGAACACCGGATATCAAGGAGGAGACCCGCTTGGTAAGAATCAAGGTGTGAGTCAGCAGTATTGGATGCAGTGTAATGGAAATGATTCAGACTCATCTCAATGACGGTGCCTGAAGGGGGAGGAAGAGTGCGTACTTGGCGCATTTTTGGCGGTAGATCAGTCAGGTGCATTTGTTGATGGAAAGGTGGAAGGTAATGATATTACATTTTTAGTGGACATTGGTGCTACCCTTTCTACTGTGAGAGCAGCAGAAATTCCGAACCTACCCCTCTCGGGAGAAACTATCCAAGTTGTAGGAGTCTCTAATAAGCATATTAGAACGCCAGTCACGAACCCAATAAGAGTTCATATTGGAAACTTTAAAGACATGCATCGGTTTGTGATATGTGACTCGAGCCAAGTAAATCTCTTGGGAAGAGATTTGCTGTGCAAAATGAATTGCATCATCTATTGTACCCCAAATGGAATTACATTTCAGACCCCAGATGAAGATGCAGAATTTAAGATGATGCTAGCCAAGCAAGGGACAGAAGTGAATGAATTGTTTTCGCTTCTCACTGAAGACAATTTGCCTGAAGAATTAAAAAATGTAGTGAATCCAGTTGTGTGGGGTTTTTCAGGAAAGGAGATCAGTCTAATTACAAAAGTAGATCCGATTCAGGTAATGGTAAAGAAGGGTGCTGTGTATCCAAATACACCTCAATATAGAATGAGTCCAGAAGTGATTGCAAGAGTTACTCCAGTAAATGACCAAATGATTGAACAGGGAATCCTAAAAGAGATAATGAGCAGTCCTTGTAATTCGCCTATCATAGGTATCAAGAAGCCCAGTGGGAAGTACCGGATAGTGCAGGATTTACACAAAATAAATAAAATTGTAGTGCCCTGTTGCCCAGTTGTGCCAAATCTAGCAGTGATTCTTTACCAAATTCCTTGTGATGCAGAATGGTACACAGTGATTGATTTGTGTCAAGCATTCTTTTTGATTCCTTTGCATCCAGAAAGCCAATATTTATTTGCCTTCCGGTTCGGAGACCGTGTTTTGGCATGGTGCCGAGTCCCTCAAGGGTACACAGAGAGTCCCTCAATCTTTAATCAGATCCTGCAAAAATGCCTGGAGACTTTAGTCATGCCAGGAAATTCAGTTTTGGTTCAATACATTGATGACCTACTGGTGGCATCAAAGACACGGGAGACATGTGTAACAGACACAATTGCCTTATTGAACCATCTGGCAGACGGAGGACACACGGTGTCCCCAGCATAGTTACAATTTTGCAAACACGAAGTACAGTACCTTGGACACAAAATAGAAAAGGGAGTTAGAAGACTAACCCCAGAAAGAATCCATGTGATCAAACAGATGAATCCACCCAAAACTCAGAAAGAGGTGCAAATGTTTTTGGGAATGGTTGGATATTGTCGCCATGGATATGTGGTTTCTCACTGATTGCAAAACCCCTACAGAGATTGACACGAAAAGATGTGAAGGATCCAATTGTTTTGAATGATGAAGCTATGAATGCTTACATAACATTGAGAATACAGTCTCAGTGGAGCACCTGCATTGGGAATGCCAGACTATACAAAAGAGTTTGCATTGTATTGTTGTGAGAGAGATGGCTGTGCACTATCAGTCCTAACTCAGAAACATGGAATGGCACGACGTCCAGTAGCATATTTTTCTGCTACCCTGGATAGAGTGTCTGCAGCATTGCCAGGATGTCTGAAAGCAGTAGCAGCTACTTGCATGAGTCTGGAACAGAGTGAACCAATTGTGATGGGTTACCCTGTGAAAGTATATGTGCTACATTCGGTTGAGATTCTTTTGACTTGCACTAGAACCCAGTATCTCACTTCTAGTCGGCTGACTAAGTATGAAAGAGTGATTCTGGGTGCAGAAAATGTGACTGTGGTCAGATGCACTACTGTGAACCCGGCAACTCTATTGCCCAATTCCCGCTGTGAGGAAGTGAAAGAGGAAGCGGATCATGATTGTCTGGATGTGACAGAGTTATGCACCAATCCTAGGCCAGGTATTGTGGACAGTCCTTTGGAAGATTCAGATTGTGAGTTATTTGTTGATGAGTCATGTCTGAGTAATGAAAGAGGTGAATTGCGCACTGCCTATGCTGTTTGCACCCTAGAAGGAGTTATTAAAGCATCCTGTCTAAAAGGGGTAAACTCCGCCCAGATAGCCAAGCTGATAGGTCTGACTAGAGCATGTAAAGTTGCCAAATGTCTGAAAGTAACCATATTCACAGACAGCCAGTATGGATTTGGAATTGTGCACTATTTCGGCCAGCTATGGATGCAAAGGGGATTTCTGACTACTTCAGGTTCCCCTATACGAAATGGTGGTGCAGTTCGGAACACAAAATCTCCCCTGCTTCCACGGACGGAATGATTTCACAGTCACACGCACATACACACATCGTACGCTGGTGGGGCCCATAACACCAACATTCATTCTCTCAAACTATCCGTGCCTACAGAGGGATCACAAAATCCCGAACTACAGTTCTTTACTTGGATAGAGGAAATACATCTATTGACTTTCCCTAACAATCCCTCCATCCGGAGGTCGAATACATCATTTAGTTGATTTGGAATTTGATGGAAAACACTTTAACTCTCATATTAATCAAATAAATATTACAAGAAATATTCACCCGACACAGTTCTTCAAATAATGATTTTTTCTTTATCTAATTAAATTGCAGGTTAAATCCTAACATTGCCATATTATCTTTTGTCATATTTACCTATTCTGGCTATTTGTCGTTTTCCTAAGTCAGAACCAGTCCTCAGAAAGATCATCAGTATTCTACCGTCCCGTCCTCTTCTGTCAGCATGGAGTGTCGCATAGAGTAGCATCGATCAGGGTGCGTCTCAAGGTCTTGGGATGGTAACAACAACTTTCTCTCTCTAGACTACTAATATTTATACTAAAATTTACATATAACAGTATCATTTTCTTTATTTCAAGGCCGCCGATTGGCTGAATTCAGCCACGTCCCAATACATTAAGAAACATTCTCCAAATTTCACATACGGATGATGAATAAACTAGGCGCATGGGAAAGGCAGTTCCAGGTCTGGAAAGTATCAGTCTATTGTGAATTGGTGGCTTTTGGTTCCCAGATGGCAACAATTCCTCCATGTTCAGGGACATTGGCATCTCGCCCAGAGTATTCTTCATGGACCTGGTTCGATAGTTCATGGAAAGGCCACGACGAAATCAGTGCAGGCCCTTTCTCCATTGCTCAAATTATGAAGTCATGTACTTTAGTGAGGATTCAGTCGGCAGCCATCTTTTAGTAGGCCGAAATAGTCAACTTAAGTAAAAGAAATACAAAATCGTAATTAATACATAAAAAATGATTAAAACAGTGTTATTCCCTTACTAATACCCTTATGTGTATGCATTTATCTAGCCATATGCAACATTTTAAGCCGTTAATGCTGGTTTATTTAAGCGCAAATCACGTTAACTCTGCTTAAGCAAAACATATGAATTTAATTTGCGTACAAACTTAGTTCACTTATTATTTTAGCCATGCAAATGCATTCCCACGTATATTCTCTTGGTTAATAAGGTTGATTAATTCAATACCACTCCACTCAATTATTCATTAGTATTAATATTATTCATGTTAATATGACATATATAAATGGACTGGGTATACAATTTTTTTTTTATTTTACCCGCTCCATCAATCCCCCCTTTGGTGATCTTATCACCACAAAAACCCACAAAAATTTCAATTTTTCCCCTTTTACAGAAATTTGAAAAGTCTTCTTACTTAAAATTCTGTTTCCCTTTCGTCTTCTCTTTTTGTTTTGTCATACATACTCTCCTTCCACTCTTCCAATTCTTTTTCATTGAGATCTTTTTCTGGTTTCTTTTCCCTCTTTTTGTAAATTTCTCGTTTAACCTTTTTATTTCTTCTATATCTACAACACATATATCCTAATCTAAGTATCAATAATGCGCGAAATCACACAGGTTAATGGAAATAATATTTTCCCTATTATAGTACTACCTAATTTACCCAAGAAAGCTTTAATAGCAGCCATTTTATTACTAATCCTAGTCCAGATACTTTCAACCTCCAGTGGTTTGATTTCATCATGCAATTCTGTAATATTCTTTATATATACTTTTAGATCTCTGCTTTCGTCAGGAATGTAAGTGCAACAATGTTGAACTTTCAGCATTCCACAGACTCCACCCTCTTTTGCCAATAAAATATCAAGGGCAAGTCGATTTTGCATAATCATAGCACGCATGGCAACCAGCTCAGTGTTTACCAAGAGAAATCCTCCAGCGGTGCTTGTTGACAAGCGATCCACTATGGTGGACAACTTCCGAATATTATTTGCATTCAAAGATATTCCCACTGCTGGTATCAAGGCTCCAAAAATATCACCTACAATTTCTAACCAAGTTTCTCTTCTGCTATGCATTAGTAGGTTATTTGGTCCACTATTTTCTACTCTATCCATGTGAAAAATCTTTGGAAAGACCAGGCCAACATAACATGTGCCATACCAATGGTCGGGCAACCTGTAGTAAGCCTTATTCCCACAAATATAGTACAGTCCAGGAAAAACTGGATCTTCTCCACCTCTAAATCCCCATCCGGATGCAATGAAATATGTATCATGACACTCACTTGTCCTATATATATATAATCATATTGGGATCTTTCTCTCATGATGCATAATTTGCCTTTCTGGGGTGAGTCTATAGCAAATGTCCGTTTAACTTCACCTGGTGTCTCTTTTTTCCCATCTATTTCCCAAATGATTTCCTCCTCCTTATGTCCCGCTGATTTCTTGTGTATTTTCAATCTTCTCTCTTCAACCATATCCAAAAATGTTTTCTCCTCTGTTTTCAGACTGCAAGTTAAATTGTTCTTAAAAATATATTCTAGAGTTAGTCCTTTAGTTTCTATAAAAATTTCCCCTAATACATTAGCATCTTTAGCTGGATTTAATTTTTTATTCATGGGCAATCGTCCAAGAATATTATCTATATTAGACAAATTATACTCTAATTTTCCTACTTGATAAAATATACTAGTTAAGACGCTACATGTTATTCCATAAGTTGCTGGGAGGTGATGATAAGTCACCCCTTCTGAAACAGATGCAGGTAATTGCATACATACGTAGCAATCCCTTACGTCCATTGTTTTTACATATTCATACAATAATTTTGAAAACACATTGCTAGAAAAATCAGTTATTGACCTATCTTGATGCATATGCTCAGTGCTTGTCCTAACTGGTATTACCTTTTGCGAGCTTTTCACTATGTTAGTCATATTCTCAGTATGTCCTGCAAGTGTATCTAAGGTTACTTTGAAAGAGATCAAAAGAGCGAGTACGCTCCAAAGAAGCATTAATAGTCCTGTACAACAATAACATGCCTTGCACCATCTTCTCATGAAGGTACATCTACTCTTGTTATCATCTATGTTACAACAACGAAAACAAAGCTGTTCCTAAAAGTGAAATAAGAAAAAGGGGGAGGGAAAACTGTGTTCACGGACACTTAAAATATTGGATATTGAGGCCCTCACACAAACTCAGGGCTATCGTAATTTACGTTACCCCTTCGAATGTATTGCATCATCATCGGGCTGCTCCTGCGTCGGGTCGGCTGGTGCAATACCCGACGGGCTCTTGTTTAAGGAGCACTTTTATGGAGATCTTTTAAATCCAATGAAGCCGGTGGATGCGTGCGTGTGTGGGGCTCTAAAGTGATGTAGATGAAAAAATGCGTTGGTATTTAAAAATAGGGGTCGAAGTACTTACTCAACTAATTTATTAGGAAGTCTTCTCCCCTAGTTAAAAGATTCTGAGGTTAAGTGTTATTAACTTAGAGTTATTAACTAAGTTATATACACTGCCTCAGTTAGGTCGACATGTTTCTCGCTCCATTTAGAGAAGTACTCTGGCGATTCTTCAGGACCAAAAAGATGTTTATCTATCTACATCTAAAATAATATCAAAATAAACAGTATGCAATCTCTGTCACAAATTTAGTGTTACCTGCAGCTCGGTCTACCTGTAGGGGGATAAAGGCCAAGGAGGTTACAGAAAGCATTGTATAGTCACTGTTTGTTTACATTAAATATCTCGTGAACCACTGAGTGCAAATGTGGTGAAAGTGCACTCTAAACGTGAAAGGTGAAAAGAAACTAAGTGAAGACTAAACCCTGTGAAGTGACTTCTATTATACTCGGTGTTGGTAAAATTCATGAATGGACTTACCCTAACAATTCATAAGGATATTCCACTGCAGTTCCTGGTAGATGAACGCAAGGAGTTCCTCGCGTTCTGTAATCATATATGAACACAGCTAGAGGAACAGGGGTTGTTAAAAATGACAAACTCCAGGGTCATGATGGCCCCTTCTCTTATTGTTGTGGATACATCCTAAATTCTGAAAAAAAATGCTTGAGACACTCAAATTATCTGATTTAAAAACATTCCTTCTTTTGTATAATTGAGATGGTAATGGCGGTTCATTATTTTGTAGGGAGTTGCATGCATAGAGAACTGTAGTAACGAACCTAATGTTTGGTCAAGGTACTATCCTTAGTCTCATACTTAAAGCATGTATTTGCTGAAATGGCTGCCCCAACCTTTATATCTGGGTCGCTGTTTGCTGTGATTACATTCATAGAACCCCAAGGTTAAAGCACTATGTAAACTATGTAAATTGAGTTGGCGTGTAGAGATCTTATTAGAGGCTAGCTCTTATAGTCAATACTAACTGTTTATTGTTGAGCTCACGGATAAATATCAATTTGGGTGTAGAATCTTAAAGCTTCGAAGTGGTAGTGATGAACGTTCCACTCGCGTCCTCATTAACGCTGATGTTTTGATTCTACAAGGTCTCGTAGTCAATGCTGACTGCCCAGAGATAAATATCACATTCAATGTAGGGTCATCGTGAGCGATCGGCTAGCGTCCTCATTAGAGTTTATCCCTCATTCTACAAGGTACCCGTTTGGTTGTTAACTAAATAGATCCCGTAGTGACGAGTAAAACCTCCAAAACCCCTGCTTCGTGTTTGAAAGTTAAAACAATAACGATCAGCAAATGGAAATGAAAAGGAAGTCTACTTACTGACACGCCGAGTCCGTGTCTCGTACACACCTACCCCGTTCTACCAGGACTGGGCGGCGGTGTGTAGATTCCCGTTGCTGTATTTAAACCGGCGTTTGACGTTGTCCCGGAAGTAATAGGAACACTAGTGATTGTATAGCTAACTAGCGGCCGGTGGCGAATGCGGTCGCCATCTTGGGTGAGGGTCATGGTACGTTGATTATTTGTCGTACACCGGCTCTTCAAGTGTTATTGCTCTGATTTTTTTAATCATTGGGGCATATTGCCATTGGGACCTGGTTGTTTTTTGCGAGACACCTTAATTGTATTAATGTCATAGATATCTACGGGGGAACATATTTTTAAAGTGTTATTGCTCTGATTTTTTTAATCATTGGGGCATATTGCCATTGGGACCTGGTTGTTTTTTGCGAGACACCTTAATTGTATTAATGTCATAGATATCTACGGGGGAACATATTTTTAAAGAGTGACTGATGTAAAAGTGTATTAGGAGGTCGCCATCCTCAGTTGCATATTCTGCGTTGTGGGTCGCTCTAAATCATTTCTACAGTCTTTCCAGAAGAGGTTCGCTATATGAGCCTCTATATCAGTATAGGAGAGTGCAGTGTATCAGGGAAATGGTGTTACTGGGTACATAATTCAAGGAGGTTTGATGGAAGCCCAAGGAATAGCGTCGTTCAATCCTGTCACATGAGTGCCCAACCTGTACACCCACCTCTGTTCTTTTGTAAGTAAAGCATCCTTTGTGATGCTTGAAAATGATTCCAATATGAGCCAGGTGAATGACTCAGGAAGATGTCCTTTTTCTAGAAAGTGGGTGCACATTCTAGTGGTGATTTTTTTGCAGCGAAAATTGCTGCGGTGTTCAGTCATGCGTATTTTGATGGGGCGAGTGGTCATGCCAATATATTGCAGTCTACAGGGGCAAGTGATGAGATATATGCAGTTTGCTGTGTTGCAATTTGTATGGCGACGTAGCTCCCATTTAAAATTATTCTTGAAGAGGACAGACTTGTGTGTTGTGGTCATGGGACACACTGAACATGAGCCACAAGGGTAGTGTCCAGTTACAGGTGGCAAATCCCATAATTGTCTCTGGATTGTTTGCCCCTGCGGACGTGGCCGAGTGTGAATCAAGGTGTCTTTTAAGTTTTTTGTACGTTTGAATGCAAATCTAGGGATTTCGAGTTGCATGGTACCTGTGTTCAGAATGCTCCAATGTTTTTTGATTGTTTTAGTGATCTGATTTGACAATGGAGTAAATGATGTGACACAGGTCAAGGTTTCGTTTGGAGTTGCCACTTTGGGTTCTAGAAGGGCTTCACGGTTGTTGTTTCGGGCTCTCTTCCTGGCCAGGGCTATCTGTTTAGTAGGGTAGCTGCGTGCCCGGAGATTATTGGCCAATTTCTTCGCTTCTACTCTATAGTCTGCCAAGTCACTACAATTTCGTCTTACCCTAAGGAACTGTCCGATGGGTAGATTATCCCTCAGACTGCGGGGATGATGACTTGTGTATAGTAATAGACTATTACGATCTGTTGGTCATCATCCCCGCAGTCTGAGGGATAATCTACCCATCGGACAGTTCCTTAGGGTAAGACGAAATTGTAGTGACTTGGCAGACTATAGAGTAGAAGCGAAGAAATTGGCCAATAATCTCCGGGCACGCAGCTACCCTACTAAACAGATAGCCCTGGCCAGGAAGAGAGCCCGAAACAACAACCGTGAAGCCCTTCTAGAACCCAAAGTGGCAACTCCAAACGAAACCTTGACCTGTGTCACATCATTTACTCCATTGTCAAATCAGATCACTAAAACAATCAAAAAACATTGGAGCATTCTGAACACAGGTACCATGCAACTCGAAATCCCTAGATTTGCATTCAAACGTACAAAAAACTTAAAAGACACCTTGATTCACACTTGGCCACGTCCGCAGGGGCAAACAATCCAGAGACAATTATGGGATTTGCCACCTGTAACTGGACACTACCCTTGTGGCTCATGTTCAGTGTGTCCCATGACCACAACACACAAGTCTGTCCTCTTCAAGAATAATTTTAAATGGGAGCTACGTCGCCATACAAATTGCAACACAGCAAACTGCATATATCTCATCACTTGCCCCTGTAGACTGCAATATATTGGCATGACCACTCGCCCCATCAAAATACGCATGACTGAACACCGCAGCAATTTTCGCTGCAAAAAAATCACCACTAGAATGTGCACCCACTTTCTAGAAAAAGGACATCTTCCTGAGTCATTCACCTGGCTCATATTGGAATCATTTTCAAGCATCACAAAGGATGCTTTACTTACAAAAGAACAGAGGTGGGTGTACAGGTTGGGCACTCATGTGACAGGATTGAACGACGCTATTCCTTGGGCTTCCATCAAACCTCCTTGAATTATGTACCCAGTAACACCATTTCCCTGATACACTGCACTCTCCTATACTGATATAGAGGCTCATATAGCGAACCTCTTCTGGAAAGACTGTAGAAATGATTTAGAGCGACCCACAACGCAGAATATGCAACTGAGGATGGCGACCTCCTAATACACTTTTACATCAGTCACTCTTTAAAAATATGTTCCCCCGTAGATATCTATGACATTAATACAATTAAGGTGTCTCGCAAAAAACAACCAGGTCCCAATGGCAATATGCCCCAATGATTAAAAAAATCAGAGCAATAACACTTTAAAAATATGTTCCCCCGTAGATATCTATGACATTAATACAATTAAGGTGTCTCGCAAAAAACAACCAGGTCCCAATGGCAATATGCCCCAATGATTAAAAAAATCAGAGCAATAACACTTGAAGAGCCGGTGTACGACAAATAATCAACGTACCATGACCCTCACCCAAGATGGCGACCGCATTCGCCACCGGCCGCTAGTTAGCTATACAATCACGAGTGTTCCTATTACTTCCGGGACAACGTCAAACGCCGGTTTAAATACAGCAACGGGAATCTACACACCGCCGCCCAGTCCTGGTAGAACGGGGTAGGTGTGTACGAGACACGGACTCGGCGTGTCAGTAAGTAGACTTCCTTTACATTTCCATTTGCTGATCGTTATTGTTTTAACTTTCAAACACGAAGCAGGGGTTTTGGAGGTTTTACTCGTCACTACGGGATCTATTTAGTTAACAACCAAACGGGTACCTTGTAGAATGAGGGATAAACTCTAATGAGGACGCTAGCCGATCGCTCACGATGACCCTACATTGAATGTGATATTTATCTCTGGGCAGTCAGCATTGACTACGAGACCTTGTAGAATCAAAACATCAGCGTTAATGAGGACGCGAGTGGAACGTTCATCACTACCACTTCGAAGCTTTAAGATTCTACACCCAAATTGATATTTATCCGTGAGCTCAACAATAAACAGTTAGTATTGACTATAAGAGCTAGCCTCTAATAAGATCTCTACACGCCAACTCAATTTACATAGTTTACATAGTGCTTTAACCTTGGGGTTCTATGAATGTAATCACAGCAAACAGCGACCCAGATATAAAGGTTGGGGCAGCCATTTCAGCAAATACATGCTTTAAGTATGAGACTAAGGATAGTACCTTGACCAAACATTAGGTTCGTTACTACAGTTCTCTATGCATGCAACTCCCTACAAAATAATGAACCGCCATTACCATCTCAATTATACAAAAGAAGGAATGTTTTTAAATCAGATAATTTGAGTGTCTCAAGCATTTTTTTTCAGAATTTAGGATGTATCCACAACAATAAGAGAAGGGGCCATCATGACCCTGGAGTTTGTCATTTTTAACAACCCCTGTTCCTCTAGCTGTGTTCATATATGATTACAGAACGCGAGGAACTCCTTGCGTTCATCTACCAGGAACTGCAGTGGAATATCCTTATGAATTGTTAGGGTAAGTCCATTCATGAATTTTACCAACACCGAGTATAATAGAAGTCACTTCACAGGGTTTAGTCTTCACTTAGTTTCTTTTCACCTTTCACGTTTAGAGTGCACTTTCACCACATTTGCACTCAGTGGTTCACGAGATATTTAATGTAAACAAACAGTGACTATACAATGCTTTCTGTAACCTCCTTGGCCTTTATCCCCCTACAGGTAGACCGAGCTGCAGGTAACACTAAATTTGTGACAGAGATTGCATACTGTTTATTTTGATATTATTTTAGATGTAGATAGATAAACATCTTTTTGGTCCTGAAGAATCGCCAGAGTACTTCTCTAAATGGAGCGAGAAACATGTCGACCTAACTGAGGCAGTGTATATAACTTAGTTAATAACTCTAAGTTAATAACACTTAACCTCAGAATCTTTTAACTAGGGGAGAAGACTTCCTAATAAATTAGTTGAGTAAGTACTTCGACCCCTATTTTTAAATACCAACGCATTTTTTCATCTACATCACTTTAGAGCCCCACACACGCACGCATCCACCGGCTTCATTGGATTTAAAAGATCTCCATAAAAGTGCTCCTTAAACAAGAGCCCGTCGGGTATTGCACCAGCCGACCCGACGCAGGAGCAGCCCGATGATGATGCAATACATTCGAAGGGGTAACGTAAATTACGATAGCCCTGAGTTTGTGTGAGGGCCTCAATATCCAATATTTTAAGTGTCCGTGAACACAGTTTTCCCTCCCCCTTTTTCTTATTTCACTTTTAGGAACAGCTTTGTTTTCGTTGTTGTATCTTCTGAGGGCACACATAGCTGGACCTCCTTCTAAAAGCGCCCTTACGCCCCCCCCTGTTCATTTTGTGGATATCATCTATGTTAGCCATCTTGTTAGATTTAACCGTGTCTTTTGACTTAGCCTCTTCTACTCTGCCTCTTGTAGCTTTCCTACAAGAGCTAAGACCTTATCAGGTGATCCAAATACTTCAATTTCTTATTCAATCCTGTGTATTCCTACATGGATCAATTTAAATTACTCAGCTCAGCCTTTCGTCGTTTTTCACTTCCTTCTCGTCATCCACGTGCAGGATTTCCTGATCTTCCGCTTCTTCTCCGATGTCGGATAAGATAACTGTCAGGATTTCCCCTGTTTCTTCTTCTTTTATCAATTTCAGCAAAGTCTCCTCTGGATTTCCTTGACTATCTGCCTCTTCTCTTTGTTCAGGCAGTGCCACGTACGTCCATTCAGGTGACTTATACTTCTGGTTTGGTTTTCTTGCTCGTTTGTTTGCTTCTGACACTTCTGTTTCTCCCTCTTTCTCTGGATGTTGACTGGTTACTTCATTCACTTGTTCAGCCTCTGAGGGTTTAACTCGTGTCAATCGATATCTCAGTTTTTTAATTTTGTTTGGCCACAGATCACCCTTAGCATTTCTTCTTGGTTTGCCGTTTCTTTCCTCAATCCAAGTTCTTTTTCTCAGAACTCGACCCTCTGGTATTTCAGTTTCACTGTCCTCAGATTCTGTCTCGTTTGACTTTTCTTTTTCAGTAATCTGCTTTTCCACCCCTTGGGTTGGCCCTACTTCTGTCCCTCCTCAGGTCTCCTGCACGCAATCTCCCTGCTGACTAATTGTCCCTTCACCTAGCTGTGTGTTGCAGTTCCCTACACCTCCTCGGGGTTCTTCCGCAATCTGTCCCTCTCTTTCTGTGACTGTCCCTTCTTCTTCTTCCAGTATTTTCTCAGGTGGAACTTCTTCTACTCTCTCATTTGGTGTGAATGTTACTTCTGACTGGACATTCTTTTCTTTTCTTTTCTTCTTTCCGTGTTCACCATTGGCGTTTTGCTCATCTCCAGAATCTGAACTATCTGAAATCTGCAATCTTTTCCTCAGAATTTCTTCTCTGGGGGTCTGAACTAGTCTTGGCTCCTTATCCCCCCTTTCAGGATTTTCTTTTGACTTTATATTCTCATTGCTTGACTCATCACTTGATTCTGATTCATCAAAGTATTCTTTTCCAGTGCCGTCTGCTGGAATTGGAACTCTCAAAGTGTGACTTGCATGTATCCAGTTTTTCAGTCCAGCACACTTTACAGCAGTTGTTGTGGTCAAAATGACCTGTCTTGGCCTTCCCCACCTTGGAACCAGGCAATTTCTTCTTCTGTGGACTTTTATCCTCACCCAGTCCCCTGGGCTCAAATCATGGGCTGGTTTCTTTTCAAGTGTGGTGGCATCCGCTCCAACCTGGTGAAACACAGAATGAACTGCGTCAGCCAGGCCTTTACAGTAATCCAAAATCATGTCATCAGTTATAGTCATCAGCTTGTTGACTGGTACAAACACGTGTCTCATGGCGCGTCCCATGATGATCTCGTGTGGACTCAAACCTGTAGTTCTGTCTGGAGTAGACCTAATGGTCATCAAAACCAGAGGCAAGACATCAGGCCATTTCAAACCTGTGGCTAAACACATTTTTCCTATTCTGTTTTTTGATAGTACCATTCATTTGCTCGACCACACCAGAAGCCTCTGGTCGGTAGGCACAATGCAGTCTTTGTTGTACACCCAATGCTTCACAAATCAATTTCATGATCTCATTGTAGAAATGTCCTCCTCTGTCTGATTCTATGGTTATTGGGAACCCGTACCTTGGGATGAATTCCCTCAACAATAGCTTGGCCACTGTGATTCCATTATTTCTTCTGGTTGGGTATGCCTCCACCCACCTAGAGAACAGACAAACTACCACCAAAACATACCTCAGTTTGTTATAAGGGGGCATTTCAATGAAATCTACTTGCATTCTGGTGAAAGGTCCTCCCTCCCGGCCTATGGTGCCTAGACTCACCACCGTTTTCCTTCCAGGGTTGTACTGCTGACATGTCAGGCATCTCTGACAGAGACTTTCTGCTATCAACCTGAATTTCGGATTGTACCAGGTCTGCTTAAAAGCCCTTATCATGGCATCCCTTCCCAGATGTCCTTGGCCATGATACATCCATGCCATGGTTGACATCATGCTATCAGGCATTACTGGTCTTCCATCCCGATAGACCCACACATGATCCTTTTCCCTGGGTGCACATCCTGCTTTTACCCACTGTCTCATTTCCTCATCCACTGCTTCATCCTTCCTGTAACTGCCTCACTTCATCCCATGTTCCCACAACGTTAGTAAACATTACGGAGCAAGAAGACATTTCCTTTTCTTTTGACCGATTGATAGAATATTTGTTTCGGGCACAATACTGAGCCATGTCGTTTGCAAAACGGTTTCCGGTAGTGATGTAATCACTACCTTGTCCATGAGCAGCACATTTTACCACAGCCAGTTCTTTGGGCATTTGTATTGCCTCAAGCAATTTCCCAACCACTTCTGCATTCCTTATGGGAGTTCCACTCGAGGTCAGGAAACCTCTTTGCAGCCATAGTTGGCCGAAGTCGTGGACAACTCTGAAGCCATACTGGCTATCAGTCATCACAGTTAATGCCACTATTTCTGCTACTTGAGCGGATTTAACTCCTTTCAAGGGCGATGCCTCTATAACTGCTGAAACTGTGCATACTGCATAGGCTGCGCTCAACACTCCTTCATCCGTTCTCAAACAGGATCCATCCACAAAAAACACATAATCACTTTCTGGCAGTGGTAGATCTCTTATATCAGGACGAGGTTTTGTGCAGTAGTCAAGCACATCCAGACAATCATGATCAACCTCTTCTCTTATCTCCACTCTCTCTGCATCAGGCAAAAGTGTAGCTGGATTCACATTCACACATCTTTCCAGACTCACATTGGTTGCACCTAGAATGACCTTTTCATACTTAGTCAGCCGACTATGTGACATGAACTGTGTTCGACTCCTTGTTAAAAGGATCGCCACACTATGGGGTACAAACACTCTTACTGGATACCCCATCACGATTCCCTCACTCTGCTCTAGACTTCGGCATGTAGCCGCTACTGCTTTCAGACATCCTGGCAGACCTATCGCCACTGGATCTAACATTGACGAGAAATATGCCACTGGTCTCCTTTGCCTTCCATGTTTCTGTATTAACACTGAAAGTGCGCATCCGTTTCGCTCACTACAGTATAGCTCAAACTCTTTTTCATAATCTGGCATACCCAGCGCAGGGGCTTCACAATGACTGTTCTTCAACTGTTTAAATGCTGCCAATTCTTCTTTGTTCAGTTCAAGGGGGTCTTTTACCTCACTTTTTGTCAATTTCACCAATGGTTTGGCAATCAGGGAAAAATTACTTATCCACTGACGACAGTAACCAACCATTCCTAGGAACATTCTCACCTCTCTTTGGGTCATTGGAGCTCTCATTCCTCTAATGATTCTGATCCTGTCTATGGTTACTTTTCTCAGGCCTTTTTCGATAGTATGACCCAAGTATGTCACTTCCTTCTTACAGTATTGCAATTTTGTTGGAGATACCTTCAGTCCTCCATCTGCCAAATGATTTAACAAAGCTATGGTGTCTGTTTCACAGGCCTCACGTGTCTTTGACGCCACCAATAGGTCGTCAATGTACTGGACTAAAACTGAACTCTCAGGCATAGTAAGACTTTCCAGGGATTTCTTTAACAACTGATTGAAAATGGAGGGGCTTTCTGTGTACCCCTGTGGGATTCGGCACCATGCCAAAATACGGTTTCCAAACCGAAATGCAAAAAGCGGCTGGCTGTCATGATGCAACGGAATAGAAAAGAAAGCATGACACAAATCGATTACTGTGTACCATTCTGCATCATGTGGGATCTGATACAAAATTACTGAGGGATTTGGAACAATTGGACAACATAAGATGACAATCTTGTTAATCTTTCTCAAATTTTGCACAATCCTGAATTTCCCACTTGGCTTTTTCAGTCCCATGATAGGCGAATTACATGGACTGCTCATTATCTCCCTCAGCACTCCTTGCTGGATCATTTTCTCAATCAAAGGGGTTACTCCTGCTATTATTTCAGGTGTCAGTCTGTATTGCGGAATGGTTGGGTAAACGGCTCCTTCCTTTACAGCAATTCTCACTGGGTCTACATTTCTCATCAGGCCTACATCTTCCCCAGTGAAATCCCAAACTGCTGCTTTCACTGTCTGTTTCAATTCCGGGGGCAATTCATCTGGATTGAATACTGCATAGGTTCCAGCAACCTCACACTCTCGGTTAGCTATGGTCATTTTATACAGAACATCCTCATCTGGTGTTTCAAAGGCTATTCCGTCTGGTGTACAGAATATGGTGCAATTCATCTTGCACAACAAATCCCTTCCTAGTAAATTCACAGGACTGGTGTCACACACCACAAATCGATGCATGTCTGAAAAGTTCCCTATTCTGACCTTTACAGGATCAGTAAGGTACGTTTAAATCTGGGTGTTAGACACACCAACTACTTGGATTGTTTCATCCGAAAGAGGAAGATTTTTAACATCTGCTGATCTGACAGTGGATCGTGTAGCTCCAGTGTCTACTAGAAAAGTAATGTTTTCATCATTAACTTTCCCATCCACAAATGGTCCTGTCTGATCTATTTCTAGAGATGGGCGAAGTACGCACCCTGCTTCCTCTTTTCGGCACCGTCAATAAATCTCTTCTGGCTCACTTTCGTCATTTTGCAGCCAATACTGTGACACAGCGCTCGCGCGTTGCGGTTTGTTTACCTGTTCTTCATTGTAGAAACCCGTCTCTTTGCTATACTTCTGTGTGCTCCGGCTCTGTGGTAAGGGCGGTTTTGGCACCTGATTCTGTAGATTAACAGCCTTCTGCTGTTGCGGCGGTGGGCCACTCCCCTCACACTGCACCTGTGGATTTAATGACGGATTTTCATCATTTGTACCTGGTGGATATTTACACTCGGATTTCCAGTGCCCTAATCTTCCGCAATTGTGACAGGGGAACTTCTTCTTGGCTTCTTCTATATTACCTTTTCCTTTTCCTAGGCCAAATTTTTATTTAATGCCTGGATTATTAGCTTGTTCTATCAGCTGAGCTTCCTGTCTCTCTGCAACCTTCACTTGAGCCCACATTGCCTTTTCTTTTAGTGTTCGCTGCTTGGCTTCAATCTCATCACTAAAGTATTTAGCATGCCTCAGGATCTCATCTATTTTCTTGCTTTGCCAGTCCACGGTGTGCTGCTTAATCATGTCCCCAATCTCGGGACGCAGACCATACACAAATCTGTACACAAAATGACTCAGGTCCTTCTCTCCCATACTGTCATCCCCACTAAACTGTTTGAAAGCCAAAATTAGCCTCTCATAGTATGCGTGGACTGACTCTTTCGCTTCCTGATGTGTTTGATCTATTTTAACCCAGTCTGTTTCTTTTGTAGGCACTTTGTTTTTCAAGAATGCCATGACCTGTTCATATTTCTTCATTACCTCTGGGTCTGGGGCTCCTGTTTTGGGATCTCTCGGGTATTCTTTGGTGGGCCAATCTATGACTATCTTACATTCTGCCCACAAGTCTGCTGGCACTATTATATCAAACAGACTATTCAGATCAATCCACAGCACTTTTGACAATTTCACAAATCTGTCTACCTGTCTGTACCACTCGACCGGCTTTTCCCGTAATCGAGGGAAGTCATTTGTAAATGACAAAATGTCCTGTCTGGTCCATGGGACCTGCACATATCCCCCTCCTGGAATCTCTCTCATAGGGAACTCCATCACCACCTTCTCCTTTTCTCTCACAGGGAACGCTGGAAATGTTCTGTCTGAGGTGTCATCCCGCTTCCTATACCACCTGCTCCTCCATTTTTCCACATCTCCCAATTTCCTTAATACCGTGATTATGTCCCTAATCTGCCCTATCCGCCCTGCAGCGTTCAGATTCTCTATATCTTTTTCTGTGAAATCTACTCGGTATGGCTTCTGTAAAGCTTTTACCTTGTCCATGTCAATTCCCATTTCACTCGCTATTTCTGCTAGTCTGTCATGTAAATTCTTCGCTCTCCAAGTGACACTTTTGCATAGGAATAGCAGTTCCTCATCTTGGTAATTTTTCAGCTTTTCTGTGGGGATGGTCCCTACAATCAACTCTTCTAACACCATCCGTAATTTCGCCACATCAACGGTATGAGATTCCTTTTCTTTATCCTGCAAACCTTTTAGCCATTCATTCAATTCTTCAGTAGTTATGCTCACTGACTTCTCTACATTCCCTGGTTCTGTCAATCTCTGTGGTTCTAATATTGATCCTCCTACCATTCTGCTTCTCTCGGCAGGATCAGGACAATAAAATGGATTCTTTGACACATGCAATTCCCCTTTACCCATAGTATGTCCCCAGGAATTCTCTTTTGCTCTCATCAGGGGCTGTTCTTCCTGTCTACTGTTCACATACGGGACTGTTAGTCCGTGCTCACTGTCTTTCTGCTTCTCAAAAATAGGCATAACAGGACCTATGGTCACAGGGACTGTAACTGCTTCTAGATTTTTTGTCAATTCTCTTATTTTCTCTGTCAGTTCTAATGTGGTTTTTGCTAGTTCTCTAGAATTTTCACTCTCGGCCTTATTTCCCTTCTCTTTTTGCTTCTCTTCCATTGGCTGGCTTCCTAAACGGAGGCCAGCCATTGGAGGAGAGAGCCGTCCCTCTAAATAGGCTCTGTCTTTTTCAGATTCGGGGGCGTGTTCCGTGCTGTTCTTTCCACTTTTTAGCCACGCCCTTTTTCGAACAGCAGGAACACGCCCCCGAATCCGAAAAAGTTTCGAAGCTTCCATCCGCCATTTTTTCGCTATCGTCTGGCCGTGAGGATCTTCTTGCTGTTGTGCGTCGAGTGCATGAATGCGACTGGCGTTTTCCAAGAAGCTGTTGCACCTTCCGTAGGTCGGTGCTGCTCGTTGCCGGGTGAAGGGCCTGGGGTGCTCAGGGCCCGGGGTGTTCCCGGAGTGCGAGGGCACAGCGGTTCCTCGCCCGCCCTCTTCTCTCGTCCCACCAGGAAGCACAGGGCTGTCTGGGCAGCGAGGCCCGCTCTGCGCACCGATGCCTGGTGCCCACCTCTGGAGAGGCCGGACGGGGGGCAGAGATGCGGGAGGGAGGGAGAGGCAGCGGACCCCTATCCCGGCCTAGACAGCTGCTACCCAACAACTGTACGGGTACTGCACGGAATGGAACGCAAGGAAAGCCCCCACCATGTACAGTCCAGTGGGGATTGAAACTCCGCAGGCCACGGATTATCCCCGCGCGCCTCCCCGCAGTCCTCTGGGCGCTATGCGAACGGCCAGGGAGGCCGAGTAGATTATTCCTCTTGTAAAGACAGCAGCAGTGCGTCCAGGCAGCTTGTAAAGGAGAAACGGGGTGAAATCCGGCAAGAGGGCCAGGGGAGTATGCCTCCCTGCCAGGCCCCCTCCGGCTGCTTACCATTGCTCCCTTCTGATCCTCTACAGCCGGGGTCCCGGGATGCTCGTTACCTCCAGGCTCCAAGCTGCCCCGTGCCCAGAGAAGGCCTCTCTTACCAAGCCTGCCCCGGTCCGTGGTTCTTGAAAACTTTTTTGCTCTCCCTTCTTTTTTTTCTGTGTCTTGGAGAGCAGCGCAAGGGACTGGGCAGCCAGAGGGAGGGAGGCGCATTCCAGAGCAGGAGAATTTGGAGTATGATCAGGGCGAGTCCTGCTCCGGCAGCAGCAGTCCCGCCCTTCACGCGGCACACAGGCGGGTCAGACCTCACTCTCTGGGTGGCTCAGTACTGGGGAGGACCCCAACACGCTCGTTCTCACCTGGATCAATGCACATTAGACAAAATGTACTCCTCCAGACCCCCTCCCCATAATAGTTATTTGACTCACTCAACCTCCTGAGCTTCCTCCCTCCCTCTCACTGTATGCCTAATTATAATGTTGTGCTGGTATCTTTATGCATCCTTATCTCCTGCTATGTAATGCAACTCTTTTTCCTTTGTGTATGCAAACCGCTCTGATACCCCCGTGTCTAGCTAGCGCTATATAAAACGTATAGAATTGAACATAACATCAGGCCACTTACCGTCCATACTCACGGGCAGGGGACCTTTCAACCTTTCTGTGCAGAACACACGTCCCGCATGTGCTAGATATGTAATGAGAGGCGTTCGGTGGTCCCACCCAAATCAGTGTCATCCCGGGGCACGCGGGCATCGGCCGCATGACTGACTTTTCTCTGCTGTGCCCAGCATCTGGAGACAGACTGACGCAGAGCACATAGCGCCTCACAATGGTGCATCTGTTGGCGCTGCAGGTACACAGACGCAGCCACTCTCACAGTGCGGACACAGAGTTGAGAGGACCGATATACATTTGCAGCTGGGCTGTAAAACTTGCAATGAGGCATCAGGAATACGTGCACTGCAGATGCAAGAGCGGCTATCCGAGGCGGAGAGGTGTGTATATATTAACAAAACGACATGCTTATAGGCAGGGGTCAAAATTAAATTAAACCCATGAAAACCTATGCTGCTCACTCTTCCAACATGCGACCATGTGTGTTCATTTCTAGGTTGGTGAAGTCTGCCACACTCTGTAAATTGTATGTGCACGTGAAACTGGTAGTATTTCTCGGGTAAAATTACAGGAGTATGTCACACAGCCCCCTGCTGCCACGCGCCATCTTCTGTCACAGAGAGCCGGCAGGATTATTGGGGAAGTAGTGGATCTCTCTGGTAAAATATGCAAAAAAAAGCTAATGCCAATAGAAATGACAATGCCATTTATTTAGGGATACAAAAATGATAAAAAAATAATGAGCAATACCAATAGCTCTACCTATAATATTGCCGAGACCATTGCATTGTAAATGCTTGTTACTTCTGGGGTCACAACTTCTGTTTTAATGATTCTCAGAGTCTCCCTCACTGGTGTGTCTGTAGTTGGCGTTTCTGGTTCCTGCCTGTACGGAGGTGGGCTTTTGTAAAACATATCGTCTAGGACATCATCGTCGGTCTCGTTAGCCCCATACCTCCGGGTTTCTACATGATTTTTCTTTTCTAGGCATTTCCTTCCTCCACTTTCTCCTTCTGTTCTAACGGGAAATAATCCTTCAGTCATACTAGCATCTCGCCACCTTCTCATTCGATCACTATGAGTTTCACGATCGTTTGGCCGTCCGAACATATACCGGTACCTACTGCCATTTCTCTGTTTCTCTCGCTCATGCATCTCATCTTCCCACTCTGTCAATGCCTCAAACTGCGTAGGCCTAGGTCACGGATCTAAGCTCATCATCCTCTCCCGTAAGTTCCTCAATATTGCCAAATTAAAGGACCCATCCTCTGGAAACGCTAGAACTCCGTCTTCCTTTGTATACTTTGCCCAATTGTCTAACCAGATACAAGTATGGTACCCATATTTCGCAACCATGAAGGATGCGGGGGTTTTCGCTGGGGGAAGTAACTTTCCTTCCCTAGTCACAATCTCTTTGTCTTTCACAAACCAATTCCGCTTTTTACTAAATAAAGATCTTTTCTTCTTTTCGGGTGAATGATAATACATTTTCCTTTCTTTCGTGAACCCTTTTGATCTTCCTTGCGACAGTACGATCTTTAGTCCAATAGCAACGCGACTCTTACTCACGCACCAATCCTGGCGCGTCTACGTCACTGTTACAATCTCCAATCCTTGCGCGACTCACACTAACACACCAATCCTGGCGCGTCTATGTTGCTGTCACAACCTCCAATCCCTGCGCGACTCTCACTAACGCACCAATCCTGGAGCGTTTACGTCATTGACTAGCTGTCCAATCCCAGCGCGGTCCTCCTGACGTCAGCAGTCACTGCAGCAGCTCCTGCTCCTGACTCCTGTCTACCCCTCCTTTACAAAACTACTCGGTAGAATTTGTTTCAATTCTACAATACTTATTAGTTACAACGTACAAACATCTCCATTGTCTGCTCCGCTAACCACAGAATAGCAAAAGACCTTTCCCACGAGAATCCTGTTGTCCCGAGAGCAGCGCTTACCTCTGCCCTACTACAGAATTATTACGTCCGTTGGCAAAGTAGCGCATCCCTCTACTTCACCCTTCTATCAAGCATCAATTAACTGTTCTCTCCGGAATTAAGACACATAGTTGGAAACGCAATGCTCCTGAGAAATAAAACCAGAGTTCCGCAATTAACCTGAATGCTATTTCATTCACGCACTTTCACGCAAGAAAAATATAGTTCATTCCTACAGAATCCTGCCTTTTCCGAGAACAGCGAACAGTCTGTCCTACTACAGAATTATAATATACGTCAACAAAGCAGCGCTTACCTCTACTTTGTCCTTCTAACAAGCTTAGAGAATACCTGCTACCTTTTCAGTGATAAGCGTTATCGGTATGCCAATTGGTTTCCTGGTACCTAAGACCAAAATTTCACAGGTAACCCTTCGCTATCATTCACGCTTTTCTCACACAGAAAACATCACTAATGGTAACACTTGGCAATGCTACTGAATCGAACCCAGACAATGCGCCGTGCAACTTCAATTGTCACACGTTTCTCCCGTGTACCTACGGGCCACCACAATTCCGTCTTTCCCGAGAGCAGCACTTACCTCTGCTCTACTACGGAACTGTCATCAATTCCTGACTTCCTACCTCCCGGAAGCCGTACAGACAACATAAATCTCAATACGACTTCAACATATAGTGTTAGTACATATATCAATACCAATCAATAATCGATAAGCTATATACATGCCAAAACCATCAAACCAAAACAATAAAAACCATCTCTAGCTACCAGAAATACTGGTGCAGTTCGGAACACAAAATCTCCCCTGCTTCCACGGACGGAATGATTTCACAGTCACACGCACATACACACATCATACGCTGGTGGGGCCCATAACACCAACATTCATTCTCTCAAACTATCCGTGCCTACAGAGGGATCACAAAATCCTGAACTACAGTTCTTTACTTGGATAGAGGAAATACATCTATTGACTTTCCCTAACAATCCCTCCATCCGGAAGTCGAATAGATCATTTAGTTGATTTGGAATTTGATGGAAAACACTTTAACTCTCATATTAATCAAATAAATATTACAACAAAAAATTACCCGCCAAAGTTCTTCAAATAATGATTTTTTCTTTATCTAATTAAATTGCAGGTTAAATCCTAACATTGCCATATTATCTTTTGTCATATTTACCTATTCTGGCTATTTGTCGTTTTCCTAAGTCAGAACCAGTCCTCAGAAAGATCATCAGTATTCTACCGTCCCGCCCTCTTCTGTCAGCATGGAGTGTCGCATAGAGTAGCATCGATCAGGGTGCGTCTCAAGCTCTTGGGATGGTAACAACAACTTTCTCTCTCTAGACTACTAATATTTATACTAAAATTTACATATAACAGTATCATTTTCTTTATTTCCAGGCCGCTGATTAGCTGAATTCAGCCACGTCCCAATACATTAAGAAACATTCTCCAAATTTCACATACGGATGATGAATAAACTAGGCGCATGGGAAAGGCTGTTCCCAGGTCAGGAAAGTATCAGTCTATTGTGAATTGGTGGCTTTTGGTTCCCAGATGGCAACAATTCCTCCATGTTCAGGGACATTGGCATCTCGCTCAGAGTATTCTTCATGGACCTGGTTCGATAGTTCATGGAAAGGCCACGACGAAATCAGTGCAGGCCCTTTCTCCATTGCTCAAATTATGAAGTCATGTACTTTAGTGAGGATTCAGTCGGCAGCCATCTTTTAGTAGGCCGAAATAGTCAACTTAAGTAAAAGAAACACAAAATCGTAATTAATACATAAAAAATGATTAAAACAGTGTTATTCCCTTACTAATACCCTTATGTGTATGCATTTATCTAGCCATATGCAACATTTTAAGCCGTTAATGCTGATTTATTTAAGCGCAAATCACGTTAACTCTGCTTAAGCAAAACATATGAATTTACTTTGCGTACAAACTTAGTTCACTTATTATTTTAGCCATGCAAATGCATTCCCACGTATATTCTCTTGGTTAATAAGGTTGATTAAGTCAATACCACTCCACTCAATTATTCATTAGTATTAATATTATTCATGTTAATATGACATATATAAATGGATTGGGTATACAATTTTTTTTTTATTTTACCCGCTCCATCAATGGTACATTTGTAAAAGAGCTATTGGATGCTTTACAATTGCTCAAAAGAATTGCAGTGGTCAAATGTGCCGCACATCAATCAGGAGACAATTACATGACACAAGGCAATAGATACGCAGACAAAATTGCACGCTATTGTGCCCAAAATACAATGGCTCTAAACAGATCAATTGAAAGAGGAAATATTGAATGCCATCTTATGCTTATAACTACAACAACATTAGAAACCTGGGATGAGGTGAGGCACATGCAGGAAGAGGCAAGTGATGAGGAAAAGGAAATCTGGAAACTTGCAGGCTTTAAAAAGAGAGCAGATGATGAACTATGGGTTTATCAGGATGAGAGACCAGTTTTACCAGACTCTTCTTTCTCACATGGCCAGGGTGTACCATGGACATGCACTTATTGGAAGAGACGCAATGATCAGGCTCTTCAAGCAGACATGGTATAATCCGAAGTTCAGGGTCATTGCAGAGAGCCTTTGCCAGAGGTGCATCATATGCCAGCAGCCACATCCAGGGAGAAAGACAGTTGTAAGTTGGGGACAAATTAAGAGAGCAGGAGGTCCATTTACCCGACTCCAGCTTGATTTTATCGAGCTTCCCCCTTGCAATGGGCTGAAATATGTCTTAGTCATTGTTTGCTTGTTCTCTCGCTGGGTGGAAGCCTACCCCACGAGAAGAAATGACAGCCTCACAGTGGCCAAACTACTGTTGAGAGAACTGATCCCTAGATTTGGAATTCCAGTCACTTTGGAGACAGATAGAGGAACTCATTTTAATAATGAGATCATTCAGCTGATTTGTGCAGCATTTGAAATTGAACAGAAGCTGCATTGTGCCTATCGACCTGAAGCATTTGGAGTGGTCGAGCAAATTAATGGCACTATAAAATCCAGGTTAGGGAAAGTGTGTGCATCCATATCACTGAAATGGCCTGACGTTTTACCCCTTATGCTGATGAGTCTGAGAAGCATTCCTGACAAAAAGACTGGATTGAGTCCCCATGAAATCCTCAGGGGAAGAGCAATGAGACAGGCATATGTACCAGCGAACAAATTGATGAGTATATCTGATGATCTGGTGCTTGACTATTGCAGAGGATTGGCTGAACTGGTACGTTCTGTGTCCCACCAGGTTGGAGAAGACTCCACAACCCTACATCGAAATCACGCTCATGACCTGAGTCCTGGTGAGTGGGTCTACGTCAAGAAACACATAAGAAAATCATGTTTAGACCCCAGGTGGCACGGACCTCATCAAATCATCCTGGTGACGACAACGGCAGTGAAGTGTGCTGGCTTGCTAAATTGGATTCACGCTATCCGCACTAAAGGAAACCTAGATCCACCTGAAAGACCGAAAGAGCCACAGCCGGTGAATCAAAAACAAGGGTCAGTGGCTGAAATGTGTGAAGCTGATGAATCTAGAGTGACAGATTCAAACAAACAAACGATGGTGAACAGCCAAGCACAAGTCGAGTAGAGTGGAGTGGACGAGAGATACTAGGGTTCCAAAGACTGTCGTAGAACAAGAAAGAAGTGAGTTCACTGATGATCCAGAAGAAAGTGAACTTCCAGTTGAACCTGAAACTGGTGAAACTGTATTTGATCCAGAAGAAAGTGAACTTCCAGCGGAACCTGAAACAGGTGAAACTGTATTTGAACCAGAAGAAAGTGAATTCACAATTGAAAGGGAAGTCATTGTAGGAACAGAAGGACAAGAAGAAAAAGAAAATCAAGAAGAGAACAAGCCAGAAGAAAGGGCAAGCAAAAGAACCTGTGAACCAGATGTAGAAGGTGAAACAGTAGTTAAAGCAAAGAAACCAAGAAAGGGTGATAATTGGCCAAGTGGAGTGAAAAGACTAAAGTACACTCTTGTGAAAAAATGGTTAAGAAAAAGACCAGAACAAAGTAATGAGATCTCCAGTCAAACAGATCAGGAAGAGTTAGAAAAAGAAATAGTACGATAAACATAAAGAGTAAGAATTCCAAGTAGAAAATACAGAGCACCCAAATGGACATACGTGAAACTGGAAAAAATTGAAAGTTCAGATCCAAGTGCAGAAAAAGACAAATCTGACGCTGAACAAGATGTTGAAGGCAAACTAAGACCTCCTTAAAGAACTGTGACAAAATAAGGTGAAACCTTGGTGGCTTAAATGAAACAAAGATTCAAAGCAGTAAAAAAAAAAAGAAAGGGGGTAAAGAAAAAGCCTTGAAGTGAAGGATTACTCTACTATTCTTTTCTTCATTCCTTTATTTTTAGAAATTTAGAAGCATAGATAGATTTTTACATTTTTATAGAAAGAAAATGGTTGAAGCAGAAGTGACTGAACTTCCAAAACCTAGTTTAAGACGTAGGTGTATTAAAGCTTGCTTATGCAGTGTCTTGTTATTAACATTTATGTGGATATTATTAACTGTTCTTATACCTATTCTAATGGTAACTGACAAAAGAAACAATACTAATGATGTAACAAGTGAAAGAATGAATGATGTCACTAACGAAACCCCAAACACTAAAATAGTACCTTTCAATGGAAGCATACTCCATCATGATAAATCAATTAGTGATTTCTCGTTAAACGTCTTTACCAAGTTACTCTATGAATATGTTGAAACAATGAATGTGAGTGACTGTTATGTGTGCATGCAACTGCCTTCGTCTGTTTCTGAAGGAGTGACATCACCACCTTCCATTAACCTATGGTGTGTCTTGTAGTATACTTACCAGCCTATTTTATATGTATCGGGGAAACTTGAGTATCATTACTCTAATATAGACTTAGTATTTTCTGAAATTCCTGTTATTAAATAATTGAATTAGGTGTTTAGTGCTAAGAATGCGTGCTAGGTGGGCGAATTTTTCCAAATTACTAAACTTTAGACATAACAGACATGCCTTAGTCACCTCGCATCTTGAATACGCCAACGGGCTGTACCCAGGCCTTCCTAGCAGCCTAATTCGAAGGCTTCAGATAGTTCAGAACGCAGCCGTATGGATGGTCTGTAAGGTCCCACTCCGCCAGCATATCTCTCCCCAACTCAGACAACTCCATTGTCTCCCTGTTGCCAAGAGAATTCAATTCAAAGCCCTTACGTTCGCATTTCAGGCCTACCAGGGCAGAGGACCTAGCTATCTGAGGAAGAGACTGCACCCTTAACAGCAGGGCAGATCCCTGAGGTCAAACCATAAATGCTTCCTCACCGTGCCCCGTTTTGTCAAAGCTAGGATCGGGGGCAGAACGTTTGAAGTGGGAGTTTCTGTCAAGAATTCCTGTCATACAAGGGAAACACGCCCTTATGTAAACAGGAGAGCTGTTACATAACTCAAGGGAAACACGCCCTTATGTAAACAGGAGAGCTGTTACATAACTCAAGGGAAACACGCCCTTATGTAAACAGGAGAGCTGTTACATAACTCAAGGGAAACACGCCCTTATGTAAACAGGAGAGCTGTTACATAACTCAAGGAAAACACGCCCTATAAAGGGAGGAACCGGGAGGTACAAGGCTGTCGGATATTGTGTTTACACCGACGTACCTGCTTCGTGAAGAGCAGTGTTCCGGAGTGGTGCTCCAGTAAGGCAAGAACGGAGGTAGGTCGAGTCGTTACTCCCTGGGCCGTGTCTTGCCCCATCGTCACCTGTGAAGGACCCGGAAGCTCTACCGGTCAACCATTGAGCTTCGCTTTTTGACTCGGCTGAGTCCAAGCGCAGTGGCGCTTTTGCTGGTTGGAGTCGTAACTCCCAGCCCGACCAGAGACACAGGGACTGCCAGCTGTAACGCACACCAGGAGGTGTTTGCCGCGTTACAGACTCGGAAGTCCACAGGATCGATCGAGCGGCTGCTCTCGGTCTAGTCTTCTTGCTTGTGATTGGGGTATCGGTGACGCATCACCAGGAGGGGACTCCGCGTCCCGGTGCAGTCTGAGGAAGAGGTTGAGCGGCTGCTCCCTTCAGGTAGAGACCCCGGCTGGGTGTTTCCCTGACTCCTCGATTCTCCCCAACACTCTTCGTGCCCCTCACAGCCTACCGATTGGCATTGTCGGCCATTTCATTTCTGCCCTCTGTTGGCATACGCCGGGATCGGCGTATATGCAGAGGACGGTTAGGACCATCCATGCTGTGGGCTGGTAACGTACTTAGCCTGGAGGATTCCAGTGACTATAACTTTTGTTTGTTCTTTGTATTTTATTTGCCTTCATTAAAAGAACTAACCCTTCACAAGTGGTTGCGTCCTCATTGTCGTGTCTGTTAAACGATCCTGAGACGTTCAGGGCGTTACAAAATATCCGACCTTAATAACACTAACTGTCTCCCGGTCGATAACAGACATGGCAACACTTGATGATGTGCTGGCTGCTTTAGCGGCCATGCAAGGTGAAGTGGCTGCCTCTAGGCAAGAAACAGCCGATGTAAAAGCCAGACTGGATGCTATCCAATTGGACCCGCTCACGCCCAGCACCTCCCTCACGAACCAGACCCCTGCGGTAGTAGTGGAAATGCCGGTAGCCATCCCCTTGGCAACACCAGAGAGGTACAGTGGGGATCCTAACACAGTGCAGGTATTCCTCACACAAGTGGCGCTACATTTATCGTGCAAACCAAAGGCGTTCCCCACGAGTCAGGCTCGTGTGGCTTTCCTTATATCCTATTTGGCTGGAAACGCGGCACAATGGGCCGTACCTCTGGTGAGCAGGGACGACCCCCTCTTATGTGATTGGGGTGCTTTTCGCGAGGAATTCCTGAAGGTATTCGACAGAAGGGCTGACTCGTACACGGCGGACCGTGAAATGCTTGAGTTGAGACAGGGATCCAACGACCTGGTGCAGTATCTCAACGCGTTCCGAAGGCTGGTTGCGGAAACCAAGTGGCCTGTTGCTAAACAGACGGCGCTCTTCCATCAAGGGCTGTGCGATGAGCTCAAGGACGCCGTGGCTCATATTGACCCTCAACCCAAGACATGTGAGGGCCTTATCAACCTGGTATTACGGCTGGAACATAGGCTAAGTGAAAGAAAGGGGTATCATGGGAGAAAAGGAAAATCCCTTCCATCCTATGTGACGGTGGGAAGTCCTGAAACTTCCACCGCATCCAAGGGAGAACCCATGGACATCAGCGCAATACGAGCGAGCCTCACAGCCACGGATAAAGAGTCACGCCGTAAACAAGGATTGTGCCTATATTGTGGCAAAAAAGGCCACTACGTACGTGAATGCCCTGCCAAACCGAAGACGTCACGTTATCGGGCCAACCGGTCGGTAACAGCCGTGGTGGACATACCGGCGGAAAACTAGAGGACTCCAAGACCAGAGAAGGGGCATCTCGGAGTCACTCATCCATCCCTTCACTTTCCAACTCGGTCACTAAGGGACAACGACACCTGTTTATCACGGTGCACGTGGGAGTGCATGACCAGTGGATACCCGTTGTGGCCATGGTGGATTCAGGGGCCACTGGCATGTTTATGGACCACAACGAGGCATGCAGGCTAGGGCTAGTGCTTCTTCCCAAAGCAGTACCCGAAGACGTCTATGCGGTAGACGGAAGGCGATTGGTGACGGGGCCCATCGGACAGCACACGGGGGTCCTTCCGATGAGATATGGGAGGAACCATTTGGAACAAATCGATTTTAACATCATCCGAGCGCCCCAAAATGGCGTCATATTGGGATTGCCGTGGCTACAGAAACACAACCCCTTTGTGGATTGGCCAACACATCGCATCGAAATGACGTCACCGTATTGCATCCTGCATTGTGGAATAAGAACGGACTCCCTTGACGCAGATGAGAGCGGGAGTAAGACGGTGGCTACAGCGGCAGAAAAAGATGTGGCTCTCCCCCAGGCTTATCACAGTTTTGAGGATGTATTTGATGAGGTGAAGGCGGAAGTGCTACCACCACATAGACAGTTTGACTGCCAGATCGACCTGGTGCCAGGGGCCAGCGTTCCCAGCGGCAGGCTGTATGCCCTGACGGAGCCTGAAAACGTGCATCTCCGGGGGTACCTGGATAAACTCCTCAGGCTAGGATTCATCCGCCCGTCCAAGTCTCCGGCCGCCTCGCCACTCTTCTTCATCCCGAAGGCTAATGGGGAGCTGAGAGCCTGTGTGGACTTTAGGGCATTGAATGCGATAACCATAAAAAATCGGTACCCCTTGCCTCTCATCAGTGTACTTCTGGAACAGGTCAAGAAAGCTCGTATCTACACCAAGTTGGATTTGAAAGGGGCATACCATCTGGTGCGCATGAGGGACGGAGACGAGTGGAAGACCGCCTTTAAGACCAGGTTCGGCCTTTTTGAGTACCTCGTCATGCCGTTCGGTCTGTGCAACGCCCCGGCAGCCTTTCAGTACTTTTTGAATGAGGTATTCAGAGAGGAGTTGGATATCTACGTGGTCGTATATATCGACGACATCCTCATCTATTCGTCCAGTGTGGAGGAGCACGTACACCACGTCAAAGCTGTGCTCCAAAAGCTGAGGGAAAACATGCTGTTTTGTAAACTCAGCAAGTGTGACTTCCACGTCACATCCGTGGAATTCCTCGGAGTGATGCTGAGTCCAGAGGGACAGGAGATGGCAGAACGAAAGATCAAGGCGGTGAAAGACTGGCCGGTGCCCCAAAGCGTGAAGGACGTCCAAAGTTTCATTGGCTTCGCCAACTTTTACAGGCGGTTTATAGATGGATTTTCAGGAGTGGTGGCCCCAATCACACAGCTACTGAGGAAGTCCAAGGAGTTTGTCTGGTCCCCTGAAGTGAACAAAGCCTTTAAGGCCCTGAAAAGCGCCTTTGGTAAGGCGCCGGTGTTGGCTCACCCCGATCCGGATCTCCCCTACGTGGTGGAAGCGGACGCGTCGGATGTGGCGCTGGGGGCTATCTTGTCCCAACGCAACCACGACACAGGGGTGCTTCATCCCGTTGCGTACATGTCCCGCAAACTCAACGACGCCGAACGCAACTACCATATTGCGGAGAAGGAGCTTCTCGCAATCAAGGACGCCTTCACCGAATGGAGGCATTGGTTGATGGGGGCAAGACATGTGGTATCGGTGTACACGGACCATCGGAACCTACAGTTCATGACGGCCACTAGACACCTTTCTCCCAGGCAGCTGCGGTGGATGATCTTCTTTGCGGGGTTCAACTTCCGCATCACATATCGGCCGGGGACGGAAAACCGGAAGGCGGACGCCCTGTCCCGTCAATCTGCAGTTAAGGAACCATTGCCTGCAACCGAGCGTTCCATCATTTCCCCGAGGATGGTATTGGGGGTTATCCAACCGGATACTTTCCTGAGGGGAATAAAGAGAGGGATCAGGTCATTCGCATGGCGGAGGTGGCTCCTCAGTCACAGAGAATGGCAGCTGAAGGACGGGATACCCCTGAAGGGCAGGTGCCTGTTGATACCCACGCCTAGGCTAAGGAAACAAGCATTCATCTGGTGCCATGACTCTCCATGCGCAGGTCATTTGGGCTTTGAAAAAACGGTGGCTAGCATGGGACGGCATTTCTGGTGGCCAACCATGAGAGTGGATGTCAGGAGGTGGGGACAGGAGTGTCCTACGTGTGCTACCATGAAGGCCGACCATGGCCGAACCCAAGGGCTCTTACATCCACTTCCGACCCCGGATAGACCATGGGATAGCATATCACTGGACTTCGTGGTGGGCCTACCGGTAGACCAGGGGATGACGGCAATACTGGTGGTGGTGGATTACTTGACGAAAATGGGGCACTTCATCCCCTGCAAGAGAGTCCCTACGGCCGGGGAATTGGCGTCACTACTCCTAAAGAATGTGGTACGACTGCATGGATTACCTGGGGTGATCGTGTCGGACCGGGGGTCGCAGTTTACTGCGCAATTCTGGAAGACTTGGTGCACTGCGCTGCATGTTAAGACCGCCCTGTCCACCAGCTACCACCCTCAAACGGACGGCCAAACCGAGCGCCTGAACCAAACGCTCAAACAGTATCTGCGATGTTTTGTGGACCAGGGCAGGGAAGAATGGGTCGACTTGCTATGGGTTGCAGAGATAGCCTATAACAACGCCACTCACAGCTCCACACAGTCATCTCCGTTCTATAGCAACTATGGCCAACATCCCAGGTTCTTGCCATTTCTACATCCGTTCAGAGAGGACAGGATTCCCGCCACAGCGGACAGGGTGGCACACATAAAAGACACGTTGATGCGCTCAAGGGCTGTCCTAATAGAGGCCAAGAGAAGATACAAGGCTGCGGCAGATAGGAAGAGAAGGCCCGGGCCACTGTACCGCACTGGAGACTACGTCTGGATATCCACAAGAAACATGAGGTTTCGAAAGAACAGTGTGTTCCATCCCAAGTACATGGGCCCCTATCGAATTACCAAGTGTATGGGTCCCGTGAACGTGAAGGTGTGCTTGCCCCAGTCATTGCGGATACACCCTGTCTTTCATGTATCATTGCTCAAACCAGCACCCTCCAAGCCGTCTGGGACACCTAGGCCGGTATGCGTGGAGTCGGAGGTGGAGTATGAAGTGTCGGGCATACGGGCGTCCAAATGGCGCAGGGGGAAGCTGTGGTACCTGGTTGCGTGGAAAGGCTATGGCCCGGAGGAGCATTCATGGGAACCGGCTGAAGGGGTTCATGCTCCGCGCTTGGTCTCCTTGTTCCATCGGCGTTTTCCTGCCAGCGCTGGACCCGTGGGGAGCCGCTGAGAGGGAGGATGTACTGTCAAGAATTCCTGTCATACAAGGGAAACACGCCCTTATGTAAACAGGAGAGCTGTTACATAACTCAAGGGAAACACGCCCTTATGTAAACAGGAGAGCTGTTACATAACTCAAGGGAAACACGCCCTTATGTAAACAGGAGAGCTGTTACATAACTCAAGGGAAACACGCCCTTATGTAAACAGGAGAGCTGTTACATAACTCAAGGAAAACACGCCCTATAAAGGGAGGAACCGGGAGGTACAAGGCTGTCGGATATTGTGTTTACACCGACGTACCTGCTTCGTGAAGAGCAGTGTTCCGGAGTGGTGCTCCAGTAAGGCAAGAACGGAGGTAGGTCGAGTCGTTACTCCCTGGGCCGTGTCTTGCCCCATCGTCACCTGTGAAGGACCCGGAAGCTCTACCGGTCAACCATTGAGCTTCGCTTTTTGACTCGGCTGAGTCCAAGCGCAGTGGCGCTTTTGCTGGTTGGAGTCGTAACTCCCAGCCCGACCAGAGACACAGGGACTGCCAGCTGTAACGCACACCAGGAGGTGTTTGCCGCGTTACAGACTCGGAAGTCCACAGGATCGATCGAGCGGCTGCTCTCGGTCTAGTCTTCTTGCTTGTGATTGGGGTATCGGTGACGCATCACCAGGAGGTGACTCCGCGTCCCGGTGCAGTCTGAGGAAGAGGTTGAGCGGCTGCTCCCTTCAGGTAGAGACCCCGGCTGGGTGTTTCCCTGACTCCTCGATTCTCCCCAACACTCTTCGTGCCCCTCACAGCCTACCGATTGGCATTGTCGGCCATTTCATTTCTGCCCTCTGTTGGCATACGCCGGGATCGGCGTATATGCAGAGGACGGTTAGGACCATCCATGCTGTGGGCTGGTAACGTACTTAGCCTGGAGGATTCCAGTGACTATAACTTTTGTTTGTTCTTTGTATTTTATTTGCCTTCATTAAAAGAACTAACCCTTCACAAGTGGTTGCGTCCTCATTGTCGTGTCTGTTAAACGATCCTGAGACGTTCAGGGCGTTACAGTTTCCAAGTGTTGGAATGGCTTGCCTCTTCAACTACGTGTATTGCACTCTGAACTAGACTTCAGAAAGGCCTTAAAGACCTGGCTGTTCAGGCACAGTAACTAGTACTTCGTCTTCTCTGCTCTGTTGTTTTCCGCTTAAGCGCCGGGACACTTCAGCCAAGGTAGCTGTGAGCTGTGCAAATGTCTTTATTATTATTATTATTTGATAACAGCTTCTCTACTTCTATTCCATCTCATGCCATTTGGCAACTTGACATGATTTCCCTTATAGCCTTAACTTTATAAGGACCCTTAAACTTCGAGAGACCTTAACTAACTCGTCCCGGTTTTATCTTTGTTCAATCTCCTTTATTTACTAATCTATAATCTTTGTTTGATGTTGAACAGATTACAGTTCCAGCATCAGTGTTAACAGTTTGCTTCTTCTACCAGAGAAGCATTGGTTTGACATTTTCCTACTCTCATTATATAAAAAGGCGTGGTCCCAATATTCACACACAATGGTATGTCCACAAAGCTTCACAAATAGTCCTTTTCCCCATTAAATCGTCTCTTTACAGCCATTTCTATCATCCCTTTGATGAGAAGGTTGGCTCTTTCTACCGTCCCATTCAACTGGAGGTTATAAACTATCATTTTGCATTGTTGAACATCATTTAATGCCAAAAATGAATTCACCTCTTCAGAGGTCAATAGTGGACTATTGTCTATAACCCAACAGACAGGAAAAACTTACCTAGCAAAAATCAGAGAACTCTAAAGGGCCTTGCAAGTGGTCAATTGAGTCATAAACGTAACTTTCAAGCGATTTACAAGGAGGCCTTAGACACAGTACCACACTTGTTATATTATTGGGAACTTGTTTATGTGGTGCAACGATCATGGGATAAAGACCTCCTATTTCCCAGATAGTGAATAAATTCACATATACAATTACAGCAAGGTGATCAGCACACACTCTATTTTAAGACACAAATCATTATTCTCATTGCAGTCAAATGCAAGAAATTTCATGGAGACATCTAATCAAATTTTCGATAATCCTTTATTCTTTTTTAATTCTTCACTGTGTAGCCAACATGTTTTTTCCCTTCACAGGACTTCTTCAGGGCTACAAAACATAGATAATATATATACATTTAAAATCACAATATAATACATAACTCCATAAACAACATATACACATCTACATATTACAATATACCCTACTACATATATACAATGCACTCTGGAAGAAAGAGCATTTCATCTCATAATGTCCAACAGAGCGGTTAAATTATAAATGTACAGAATTTAATTAAATACAGTGACATCATGCTTGTTCTAGATATACAGATCTGGAAGATTTTCTTTCTGAGGCATATATTGCACATATAAGTTCATGTTAAGCAAAAAACCTCCAGCCATAAAGTACAGCGTGACTGGCTGCATAATTGTGTGGGAGAATTTAATAACAAATGGTAAAAACGTCTTTGAGCTGTGTTCCGCACCACAAGGGGGTATATTGGGTTAATCTGCCTGACCAGCGGGTGTGGTGCAGGGCGGCTCGCCAGGCCAAAAACAACCCACGAGTAACTTCTGGCAGAGTGTGGGGTATAGCAGTTCCGTAGAGCATTCCTTGAATACCGGAGAAACCCAGGGCATGCAATTCCAGGCGGTAGGCCAGATCCACCCAGCCACCATTGAACCAATCATATACGGTAAGAAGCCTGGTCGTCAGATAATAGTGTAGGTTCGTCATTCCCAAGCCCCCGTCAAAGGGTGGATTCCTGCATTGATTGAGGGCTAATCTCGGCCACTGACACCCCCACAGGAATTTAGTGGCCAAGCCATCCATATCTCGGAACCAGGACCGCCAGAAGGCAAGGGGCGTGTTTTGGAGCATATAGAGAAAACGGGGCAGGACCATCATCTTGAAAAGAGCGATCCTGCCCATAAGGTTCAGTGGCAGCGTTTGCCATCGAAGGAGATCAGCACGAACCCGAGGGCTGACGTTGAGAGACCAGGCGTGATCAGGAAGGAGCGTCACCCAGATCCCCAAGTACTTGAATGACTGTCGCCGAAGAGGGATCGAGGACTGCCACTTGCAACACTCTCTCGGCAGATGAAGGGGAACCAGGACCGACTTGGCCGCGTTCAATCTGAGACCAGAGACACGCTCATAGAGGTGTAGGGCTCGGAGACATCAAGGCCCTGAGCGGGCTGGGTCCGACAGAAAGATCAAAACGTTGTCGGCGTAAAGAGCAATCTTGTCCTCCGCCAGACCACGCCATTGCCACCCCGTGAGTAGCTGGTCCGCGCGGATCAGAGAGGCAAAGGGCTCCATCTCTAACGCGAAAAGGAGGGGCGAGAGGGGGCAACCTTGCCTTGCCTCGTGCCTCTCCCAACGTGAAAGGGGCGTAAGAGGGCTCCGTTAACCATCACCTGGGTCCGTGGCTTGCAGTAAAGTATCTAGACCAGATTACGAAAAGGGGGCCCAAGCCCATCTCCGACAACACTGCCTCCAGATACCACCAGTCCACGGAATCAAATACTTTCTCGAAATCCACGAGGAGCAAAGAGAGATAGGGAGTCAGTTGTTGTTGGTGCGCCAGAGCAAGGTAGAGCCGTCTGAGGCAGTGCCTGGTACCCCGGGCGGCCATAAAGCCGCATTAGTCCATCTAGACCAATGTGCTCAGGTGAGGGCGTATGCGCTGGGCCAAAACTGAAGCAAATATTTTGAGTTCCGAGTTGATAACGGAAGGAGTCGTGGTCTGCCGCCTCATGGTAAAGTGCGAGGAGATGGGGATCAGCATGTCTCGGTAAGATGCGTAGAACTCCTGTGGGAGGCCATCTGGTCCCAGCGTCTTACCCGCCGCCATGTGGGAGATAGCGTCATTTATTTCTTCCGGGGTAATCGGGAGATCAATGCCTTCCACTTCAGCGTCAGTGAGCCGCAGGAGGGGGAATCTTTCACTCCGGAGGAGCTCCGATAGGACGAGGTCCGGAGGTCGGGCAGAGTACAAAGAAGCATAATATGAGGCAAAACATTGGGCCACCACCGTGGGGGTCTGATGGGTCTCCCCATGGGAATCCATCACCTCAGGAATAATACGGTTAGCCATTGGATAAGTGGCTAAGCGGTGGAGGAGCTTCCCATTTTTATCTCCCCACCTATACACTCGCGCCACGGAAGACCCCAACAACAGCTTAGCAGACTCCATGGAGGCCTGTCTAAGCTCATCCCTGAGAAATGCGAGCTTCCGATCCTGGGCCTCCGTTCGTTCTCCAGGCGGCTGGGCCTCCAGCCGGGCAGCTTGGGCCTCCAGGAGCTTGAGCCAGGCCTCCTGCTTCGTGCGTTGGATTTTAAGTTGGCCTTTGACAAAACCGCAAATAGTTGCCTTAGCGGCCTCCCATAAGGTACCAGGGGACGAAACCGAGTCTTGATTAGTGGCGAAGTAGTGACGCAGTTCGAGCCCTACGTGTTTCCAGTAGTCTTTGTCCTGGAGAAACCAGGTGTTAAGCCGCCAAATCGGGCGTGAAGAGGTCGGGAGGCTACCCAGGTGTACAGAAACTGGGGAGTGGTCCGATATGCCTCTGGGAAGGATAGTGATGTCCTGGATCAATCGACAGTCCAGGGCTGGAAGAAACAGATAGTCTAACCTGGCCTGTGTTTGGTGGGCGGCCAATGTGTGAGTGAACATACGAGTAGTCGGATGCCAGAGTCGCCAGGTGTCTCCCAGACCCAGAGTCACAGCCCAGTTCGAAAGGAGTGTGGAGTGGGAAACCCGAGAGACAGAAGGGACTGCAACAGAATCAAGGTTCGGGTCCATAACCGCATTGCAGTCCCTTTCAACTACAGGGGTCCCCGGGGGCAGGGCGGCTACCAGTGGAGCAAGGGGCCGGAGCGTGGAAGACAGCAGAAAAGGAGGAGAGTACACGGTTATCAGGTTCAAGCACTGGGTCCCAATGTTCCCTTCCAGAATAACAAAGCAGCCTCCCGGATCGTGTGTTACTTTACGCTCAACAAAAGGAAGGACGCGGCGCAGCAGGACCGCCACCCCGCGAGATCCCCGGGTAAAACCAGAGTGCCAAACCCCACAGTAACCATAGCGAGCCAGGAAGGGGCAACGGTAGCCTACCAGGTAGGTCTCCTGAAGCAGCAATATGTCTACATTGTGTCGCTGGGCATACCGCAGGGCGGCAGTGCGCTTAACTTTATCTAGGAGGCTGTTAACATTCCATGACATAATAGGAAGTGAGGTGAAACCGGTTCAGTCGTCAGACATGAAGAGGCTGGAGTGATGGTCGAGCACCCGGGACGCGCAGACAGCGTAGTGGTGCAAGCGCGTGGGGTGTAAGACATAGAAGGACAATGTCGGTCACTGTATGGATGTCGCAGAATGAGACAATAGTGCTGGCATAAGTACAACAAAAAACAAACAATAAAACCCAGGACAACGGTCACCCCACCCGAACCCAACCCCCACCCCCCACCCTATACTTCAGCAGCGGAAGCATCTGTCGCCCTAACTGTGGAAACTAGAAAAAAACAAACTAAAACGCTCGGGACTGGGAAACGTGGAGGACCCCTCCTCTCTGCAGGATGTGCATAGTTAAGTCCGTCTGGAGTTGGAGCAGTGATGAGCTGAGCCGCCGTCTCCGGCTGCGGAGCTCATTCAGCCTCGGCGCATTTCCTTGCAGCGCTTTGTCACTGTGTAGCTTCTGCTTATTTTAAAACTCCCGTTTTGTCGTCTAGGTTATTTTTGGTTAGCACTATTTTTCCCCTGTTTTTAACACTGCCGGCCACGCTTACCTGCATGCTGTCATCCTTACTTGCACGGTAATTTGGAAAAAGCACCGCATTTCGCGGGTCCCTCGCCATTGTCTCGTTGGCGGCCATATTAGGTGTGGGGTGAGCCACATCGCGGTCTAGTCCTCATTTAGGAGGCTCGACCAGCATAAATAGCAGCCATGCCTACGCGCAGCGTCATCGCGCAGCGGGATCGCCGGACTTCCGCCGGAGTTACGCCTGAGTTCAGCCCGTCTGCGCCCGTCCGCGCTGAGGACGTGCTGCAGGGCGGGCTGGACTCGGCTGGCACCCCCCCTCCACTCTATGAGGTGCCTAGGCAATACTCTATGTCGGAACTCATGGCTTGTAGACCATCAGTGCAGCGATGCTCTCACCGCTTCTCTCCTGAAGGCATCTTACATTCCCAGCGATGCATGACATGTAAGGTTTCCTTTCGCTGCCCCGCTCCCAGTACTATTAGATCCCATTCGCGCTCGGGATGCCTTTCTGTTTCGCTGCCTAAAACCGGTTTCCTAATTAATGCGCGATCGCTGATCAAGCACAATGTTGCCTTCCACGAATTTGTGGAAGAAAGACAGCCGGACTGGGTCTTTATCACGGAGACCTGGGCTTCGGATTCCTCCGGTCACGATCTACTCTTGGCCATTCCTGATGGCTATTCTCTCCATAGGCAGGATAGACCACTGCGTAGAGGTGGAGGAATTGCCGTTCTTTTTAAATCTTCTTTTTCTTGCACTGTTAAATCTCTATCAATGCCTGGAGATCGCTTTGAGGCACTCTATGTTTACATTTTGTGTGCTCCATCTGTCTCTTTCACTGGGATACTTATATACAGGCCACCCGGCCCTAGGGCTAGTTTTTCTTCAGATCTCCTCAGAATCCTAGAACCTTATTTTGGAAAATCCTATCTCTCCATCTTGGGTGATTTCAATTTCCATCTTGATGAAATCAACTCAAAGGATACCCTGACATTAATTGAGTCACTCGGAGCTTGTGACCTCGTTCAGTTGGTGAGCAGCCCAACACACAAGGCTGGCCATATTCTTGATGGCGTATTTTCTAGTGATTCTAGGCTATCTACTGGCCCGCCTCTGCCGTTGGTCTGGACAGATCATTTTGCAGTACCGCTTGAACTTGCTCTTCCTGCCCTGCCCTTAGCTAATCATGTCGCTACTTCATTTACTCTTAGGAGATACTTTAGAAATATTACCGATGACACTATTGTTTCTCACATTCGGATCTCGGAATCTTTCTCCTTGAAGGATGCGGATGAGGCAGCTCAAGAACTTATGGACTCTATTACCAATGCAGTGGAAAAGCTTGCCCCCGCCTCCCTTCGATATGTAGCTCGGCAGAAACCCACTGCACCCTGGTTCTCTGAACATCTGAGACTCCTAAGGCAGGGGTGTAGGAGCAGCGAGAGAAGCTGGAGGAAATCCTGGGATCCGAAAGATCGAGAGGTTCATAAGTCCGCTTTACGGGACTACAAACAGAGAGTTGTAGTGGAAAAGCAGGAGTACTTTTCCAATCTTACAGGTTCCCTAACCTCATCCAGGGAACTTTTTAAAATTGCTGATTCACTATGCTCTCTCCAACTCCCTGATCCTGTAGTTAGCTCTCAGGATCTTTGTAATAACATCTCTGACTTCTTTCATAGCAAAATCTTGGACATTCACATCGCCTTAGAAGCCCAATGCCACTCCTTGGATAAGGATATTCCTTCTGCTATAGCCAATCTGGACACTTTGGGTGAAGGCCCTTCCAAACTATTCAGGCAATTTCCCTTATTGTCTTTGGAAGGACTGAACCTCCTACTCGATAGGACTAAATCTTCCTCCCCAATGGATCCTTTACCGCTAAAAACACTGAAGGAGTGCAGAAACAGCATTCTTCCGCCCATGCTGGAAGTCATGAATAGGGCTATTGTCCAGGGTTCCTTTCCACCAGTGTGGAAGAAGGCTATTGTAAAGCCTCTCCTTAAGAAATCGTCTTTGGATCCTGGCCTTCTTAAAAACGTCAGGCCAATCTCCCTGCTCCCGGCCCCTGCAAAAATATTGGAGGCACACCTCAACTCCCACCTCTCCACTTTTCTTGAGACCAGTGAGTATCTTGATAACACACAGCACGGATTCAGAAAGTACCACAGTACCGAATCCGCACTTACTGTTGTAGTAGACAACATCCGACGTAAAGTGGATAGTGGCCAAACTACAATACTGGTCCTATTAGATCTCACAGCCGCGTTCGATACCCTGTCTCCCGCCATTTTAACATCTCGGCTTAGGGAGGCAGGGGTTACTGGGCCGGCCTTGAATCTTCTTAACTCCTTTCTCCTTGGTAGAGAACAGAGAGTAAAGCTTGGAAATTTCCTCTCCCCTGCCAAGTCATTGCAATGTGGGGTGCCACAGGGGTCGGCCCTTAGTCCGACCCTGTTTAACATCTATGTGGCCCCCCTTGCTAGACTAGTAAGATCGCAGGGGATGGAGGTGGTGTCCTACTCCGACGACACCCAGATCATGGTGTCACTGGCTCATTCCTCTGTCCATACATCCGCCATTAGCTTTAGGTCATGCATGCAGCATGTGGCAGATTGGATGATCATCAATTCCCTAAAGCTAAATGGCGACAAGACAGAGGTCTTGGTCTTTGGGAAAGACCAAGATGTTTGGTCGAGCGAGTGGTGGCCTTCATCTCTTGGCACCTGCCCCACTCCCTCCCAATCAGCCAGAAATCTCGGTGTGGTCTTTGACACCTCACTCTCTATGATGCTCCAAGTAAATAGGACCGTGGCCACATGCTGGGGTGTTATCAGGATTCTAAATAGGATCTGTAACTATCTTTCTCTCCAGGCTCGTAAGCAGATTGCAGTCGCTCTTGTTGGCTCCAGGCTCGATTATTGCAACTCCCTGTATGTGGAGTCCCGCAAGGGCCTTATCCATCGACTGCAAATCGTGCAGAATGCTGCAGCACGTTTTGTTCTGGCCCTTCCCTTGGCATCTTCAGCCACGACTGCTAGGAGAGATCTTCATTGGCTCCCTGTTCAGCATAGAGTCTTTTTTAAGATTCTATGTCTTACATACAGAGCTCTTGCGGCTGGCACGGACGATGCACTTGGGTCTCTGCTTACCCGCTATATCCCAACCAGATCTCTTCGATCTGCTGGGTTATTTCAATTGGTAGTGCCCCGCACAAGGCTAGCCAGATGGGGAGCGAGAGCTTTTTCTGTTGCCGCTCCTAAGCTCTGGAACTCTCTTCCAATTGAGGTCAAAACCCTTCCCTCAATTGATCTGTTCAAAAAGGCCCTTAAGACGTGGTACTTTACCAAAGCCTACTAATGAGATAATGCTGGTTTGATTCGCGAGCTGTATTATTTGAATTAGGCGCCTTGACGCCCATTGGGCAAAGTTTGCGCATGACAAAACTCATTTCATTCATTCATTCAGGCGCGGCAGGCAGAGATAGGCTCAAGCGGGATCCCTGAGGAGCATCGGGCTGCGCGACCAGGTCAGTGTCGGGCAGGACCAGCGGTGAAGGCCGGGGCGAGGTGTTCCCAGGATACAGGCGGCCCGAGGAGCCAGACCGCTGCACACCAGAAGGCTCTCCAGGAAGCAGAGCCGGTTGCAGAGAGGAACTCAGCGGAGAGTCTGATAGGGCCTGCCTCTGGCCACGGCGTCATCGTGAGCGGTTGCGTTGGGGCCGGGGGCCAGGTGCCTCCTGGGTGCCAGACACACCAAGCATGCCGCCGGATGATGGATGTCAGTCATCGGCCCGCAGGGGACTTTCCTCCGTGGCCCAAGTCCAAGCCTCCTCAGGGGTATCAAAGAACAGGGTCTTTTTGGAGAACACCACTCGCAGGCGTGCAGGAAAAAGGAGCCTGTACTGTATGTTAAGGGCATGCAGCTTTTGCTTAACTTCACCAAACGAGCGGCACTGACCCTGGACCTCCCGAGTATAATTAGGGAAAACCATGATGGTGTGATTCTCATAACAAAGACACTGCTGCTTACAGACCTCGGTCAAGATGAAGTCGCGGTCCTTGAAATTGAGAATTCGCATGATGATGGGCCTGGGGGCTGCTCCCGGAGGTGGTCTAGGGAGAAGTGAGTGGTGTGCTCACTCAATCACGAACCACGGGGAGAGGGAGCCCTCGGTGAAGCACGAGCGAAGCCACTTTTCCATGAAGTCTGCTGGGTGACCCTGCTCCACCCCCTCCGTAAACCCCACCAGGCGAAGGTTGTTGCGGCGAGACCTATTTTCAGTGTCTTCCGCCCTCCGATGCAGTTCTCGGGTGTGAGACTGAAGCCGGGTGACTTGCTCCCTAAGCTGTTGGACATCGTCCTCCACCGTGGAGATGCGTGACTCGGTCTCCATGATCCGGGCCACCACATTCCTCAGATCTTGCCAGATGAGGGTAATGTCCACCCGGACCTCGGCAATCTTGCCCTCCACAGAGGACTGCGAGGCATGTATAGCCTGGAGGATGGTAGTCAGGTCCGCGGCCGGTGGGGCATCTCTGTCCACGTTTCCCCCGACCGCCCCGGCGTCCGTGGTGGTAAAGCGGTCCATTTTGGTCTGAGTGGCCGGGGTCTTGGCCGCCCTGTCACGACCCATGGTCGTCATTCAATAATGTCTGAGCCCTACCGTTTCTTTAGACAGTCACCGCAGCAGGGCCCACCAACCAAGGTCAAAGGACGCACAGTAAAAATGTGGGTCAATTCGACAACCCCCGACGAGGCCCCAGAGCAGGTGCGAGGTCTCCGCGCCTGGGGCCCAGGACCGTGCCAGGCTCCCTCAGGGCAGAGCAAGACAGGGGGATGGCAGATGGAATGCAATAGTTGCAGCCAACCGGATCTCCTCTGGGTCACGGTAGCGGCAGGAGGCAGCACAATGGAGGACCAGCCCAGATCCGGCAGCTAGGGCCTCCAAGCGGAAGGATCTACAGACCCCAGCAAGTGCCCCAAGGCAGATCAGGAGTTGCTGAAGGGGGCCAGCCTACAGGGCCTCATACCGCTCGATTAGTGCGGTCGAACACCCACCTCATCCGTGCCGCAGACCCTCAGAGGCGGGGTAGTGATGGCTAGAGTGCAGGCCGGCAAGGGGAATCCAGAGTTCAACAGGCCCACGGACAGCACCAGGAAGGCAGGCCAAACCGTGGACAAGGGCAGAGGAGGGCCCGCTCCAGGAGCCCAGCAGCAGATGCAGGCGGCACCCCCTCACCAGGTCCCCGCCAGGCAGAAGTAGTGACGCAGCTCCAGCAAGACAGTGGGCAGAGTTCCAGGGCCCAGGAGGTCAGACTCGCAGCAGACGAGGCGGGGGTAGCAACAGGCTGAACCACGTGCAGCACCTCTCAGTGCCCAGAACGCACAAGCAATCCAGGCGCACGGGGGTCTCTCACAACAGTCCCAGGACCCCCCTCCCCCATCGCCAGGACTCACCGCTCTCCAATCACGCCAACTGCCGGGCCTCCACCTCCTCCAGGCCGCAACTTGGCGTCCAGGGTCTCTCTCCGCCACCAGCCCCGGCCCCCCGCCGCCCGATGTGGCGGCCGGTACCGCAGCAGTACCACAGGGGGGCCAGAGTGCAGCTGCAGGTGTCTCCGTCGCAGGTGACCGCAGGGACAGTGTCTCAATGCAGGTGTGCCAGTTTTGACGGCAGGGAGTCGATCCCCACCGCAGATGAAGCGGGCCCCCACCAGGCAAGGAAGGAGGAGGGGGCAGACAGTGTTGAGGCCCTCTCACAGGCCACTGCCCAATATCTAAGCCTCAAGCGCTGCCGCACTTCAACCCCCGGTCCAGGCTCCCTCCATCCGGGATGATGGCCGATACTATGGCAGCGCCGCAGGGGAGCCAGGAGCCTCGCTACGAATGTCCGAGCCGTGGGCAGAGGTCAGAAGGCAGCTTCGCGCCCGCGGCACCGATCACAGCAGTGGCGGGCCGGAGTCAGCTGGAGTCTGCGTGGGAGCACGGCCCGGGAAGGAAGAGGAGGAGGCAAGCGGCGTCAAAACCGCCGCAGCACCCCAGAGGTCGCTTGCTCTCCAGGGCCTCTCAGGCCGGTACGGACAGTTCAGCCAGAGCCCAGGCAGCTCAATCCCAGGCGGCAAGTAGCGAGTAGCATGAAGGGGCGGCCGCAATTTTAGAGGCGAGCGCCGACCGGACCGTCAGGCGATCACGAGAAAACGCCGGTGCCCAGAGTCCCCACTGCCAGGACCACCGTCAGGTATGTGGCAGGAGTGAGGGTGCCGGATTTCAGGGCCGGATGGCAACCAAGACGGGCATATTGCGGGTGGATAGCGGAGGGGTCCGGGAGCACACTCAAGGTGCGACCGTCATCTTAGCTCGCTAGGCCATGCCCCCCTGCTTAACATGACCTTATATGTGCAATATATGCCTACGAAAGAAAATCATCCTGACCTGTATATCTAGAACACACATGGTGTCATTGGATTTAATTAAATTCTTTACATTTATAATTTAACTGCTCTGTTGGACATTATGAAATGAAATGCTCTCTCTTACAGAGTGCATTGTATATATGTAGTATTGTATATTTTAATATGTAGATGTGTATATATTTTTTATGGAGTTATGTATTATATTGTGGTTTTAAATGTATATATATTATCTATGTTTTGTAGCCCTGAAAAAGTCCTGTGAAGGGAAAAAACGTGTTGGCTACACAGTGAAGAATTCAAAAAGAATAAAGGATTATCGAAAATTTGATTACATCTCTCCATGGAATTTCTTGCTTTTGACTGCAATGCGAATAATGATTTGTGTCTGAAAATAGAGTGTGTGATGATCATCCTGCTGTAATTATAAACGTAACTTTCAATCATCTTGAATAAACATCAACTATGACCATGGCAAATCATAACTTTTGTGGCAAGCCGTTCATGGATCCAATGAAATCTAAACACACAGTCACCCATGGTTTGCATGGAACAGGGATATGTAAAACTACACCACCATCTACTGTCAGTCTCTTTTCACCTTCCTTGCAAATTCCACAATGTAGGAAGGTGAAGTATTATGTGGTGATGCTGGTTAGGCTTCACCATGCAATACACTTGCAGACCCCAAAGATGGTCCTTGAATTCACAATAATAAATCCTTACCTCAGTCCTGGTAGTGTAGCAAAGAGCAGTCAGTCTTTACTAGAAGAATATGTGTTAAGCATTTCAGAGTACCAACATGGACAATAAGTAATTGACACAAATTGATAGAAATCTGACACCAATTTATAGTAATGAAGTGTATTTATATATTAATTTGGACACCAAAACAAACGTGACCAGATACATATCATCGGAATATGGATTTTAGAAGAAAACATAAATCACAGCAATTCAATAGTGCAGACCCTTTGTATTGCAGTCAATGGGAAAAAGTGGTAGTGACGTAGGGCCCTATTCACAGAACTAACTTAAGACAAAATCCTAAACTTACTACCAGTTTGGTATTCACAGAAGGCACTTAATCATTTTGGTATTCACAGAAGGCACTTACTCATTTCGGTATTCACAGAAGTTAGGAGTCCTAACTTTAGGACTCCTAAATGACTTCTGTGAATACCGAAAGTCATAAAGTTAGGATTTTTCTCAGTTTAGGAGTAGTAAAGTTAGGAGTCTAACTTTAAGACTCCTAAACTGAGAAAAATCCTAACTTTAAGACTTTCGGTATTCACAGAAGGCATTTAGGAGTCCTAAAGTTAGGAGTCCTAACTTTACTACTCCTAAACTGAGAAAAATCCTAACTTTATGACTTTCGGTATTCACAGAAGTTATTTAGGAGTCCTAAAGTTAGGACTCCTAACTTCTGTGAATACCGAAATGAGTAAGTGCCTTCTGTGAATACCAAAATGAGTAAGTGCCTTCTGTGAATACCAAAATGGTAGTAAGTTTAGGATTTTGTCTTAAGTTAGTTCTGTGAATCGGGCCCTATCAGTCACTTGCTGGTCGAGTTGCGTGGAACTCAAGGAGATTAAAGTGATGCAGGTCCCAGGACCAAGCCACGACAGTCAGTTCAGTTTTAACTGGCCCTTGGAGCCTGGGTGCAGAGTTGTCCTTGCAGCCCTGATGCTGAATGGGAGTCGTGGAAGAGATGCTTTTTTACTGCTTACACGGTGCTGCAGGGAACAAGATGCAAAAACACAAAAATAGGATAGTTGCTGATGTCGGTCAAAGGTCAGATGGAGTTCCCTCTAGGTGTAGCGTCGAATGCAGTGGTCAGTTGCCGGACTGGTGACCAATAAGGCTTGGCAGCAGTAGACTTTGGAAGAAGGTACTTCGATGTCTGGTGGTCCCAGGGAACACAGTAGCTGCCTGTAACTTCATGGAAGGAAGGAATATAGTTCCCACAATGCACTAGACCATCTGGATTTGGGTGATCCCTCAGAGGGTCAAGTGGCCTGCGATTCTTCAGATCCGGAGCGTTGTTTTTTAGTGCCACTAGCCCAGGTGTGCCTAAGGGTGCTTCAGGCTGTCACGGGGGTGACTCTGTCTGGGGAAATAAGAGTTAGCCTAGGACGAGTTTGATCAGGCAGTTCCAGGAGCATTGCCACGGGTGCAGAGTATCCTGTTGTCACAGACACGGGTCTCTTCTTTGTCCTCTTCGATGCAGGTTGTTCAGAACTGAGGTTCTGGTGTCAGGGGTAGCCCTTAAATCCTAGATTTAGGGGCTTAGGGTTGTGGATGCAAGTGGCCAATGGGCGACTTACCCCAGCTGCTAATTCGCCCCTGAGGTGACTACATCCGGGAGTGTAGGACACATTTTCTACCTAGAATCCACTATTTCTACCACTTTTTAAAATGGCAGAAGTCTTCCTTAGCTGTACAGACCAGGCAGACCACACTAGAGTGTGGCTAGCCTTCTGGGGGTGTACACCTCCTGCATACCTAATGTCCCACCATCCCGCATGCAAATGTGCCTGAGCCAGGGGAGGGCTGTTTCCTCCCCTGGAAGTCAGCCCTGATACATATCAGAGGTGGTGTAGCCTTTGAAGCTCACAGCCTTGATATGCCAATTCCCTTGCTTTCCTGGGACGGAGGAGGTGTGAGTTTCTTGCTGCCCAGGCCTTTTGATCAATCAACCAAAGTCATATGTACAGCAAGAGGTTACCTCAGCAGAGGCGTCCAAGTGCTCAAAAGCAAGACTAAAGAACAGGATTGGCCGCTAGTATCTCTAATTGAAGAGCCAGGTTTTTAAAATCTTTCTTGAAACAGTGTTCGGAATCAGCTATGCAAAGATAGATAGGCAAGGTGTTCCATAGTGTGGCCATCAGTACAGAGAAATACCCGACGCCTCAACAAACTTTGGCAAACTTCGGGATGCAGAAGAGTCGCAGGTGATTAGATTTCAAGGCTCTCTCCTGATGGTACAAACTAAGCCTATTTCTCAGATATCATGGACCTTTGCCACTAACGGCTCTGAATGCTAATGTCATAGTTTTGAACTCAACGCTCTTGGCAACCGGAAGCCAATGAAGCGGCTTCAAATGAGGGGAGATGTGATGAAGAAAGGGGACTGATAAATCAATCTGGCTGCCGCATTCTGTATCATTTGATTGTATCTATGAGTCAGGAAAGCTGGAAAACCCAGATATAAGCTATTAGTGTAATCCAAATGCGATGTTACCAGTGCATGGATTACGATGTTTTGGGTCTATTCTGGAAGAAGATGCAATAGCTTCCTGACTGATCTTGGCTTCAGAAAGCAGGATGATGAAATCTGCTGATTTTGGGTAGCGACAGAGAAGTCACAGTCAAACATAATCCTTACATTTCTAGCTCAAGTAGCCGGTGTCAGTGGAGGATTCAATTCAGAGGGCCACCAGAGACTAGATGGAAGGGGAGCCATCTGACTGAAGAACAGCCTTTGTTCCAGACTCCTGGGAGTGATCTCACTGCCTGCCAGGAGGTCAGGATCCTCTATTGGCGGCAGCAAGCACAGGCTGCCAGCAAGAGCCCAGAGATTTGGGGTAACCAGATGGGCAACCTCTAAGGTAGCCACCTGGTGCATGCCACATCACCCTCAAAACCAAATATGACACATTTTATGCGGTACCATAATGGAGCTGCCTACCTTGGGTTTGCCCGGATGCCAGCCCGTGTTAGCCTATAGACCGTTATTCACTTATAGTGTCCTTTTATGGTAAAGGCCATTATACGGACATATAAGCTTGCACTTACATGCCCAAACCTTTAATATAATACACCCTGCTTGCTGAGCTTAAGCAGGCCTTCCTTAGGGGTGTCTGACATATATTAAAAGCAGTGCATTGACTTTGCTACACATATAGTGAGGGTAAAGTCGATTTGGGGCAGTTTACACTGTTCCTGCAGTCTGCAATGGCAGGCCTGCTGTCAGTAGCTTACTTGGGTGACGCAGGGTGGCACAAACAGTGCTGCAAGCCCTGAAGACCCCTTAAACACCCATGCCCTGGGTATCACTAGTACCATAGACTAGGGATTTATTTATAGGGGTAAAGTCCTTGTCAACTGGGGATGTCAATTTACACATAACAGTTTTAGGGAGAGAGCACTGGCACTGTAGCCTGAGCAGCAGGCTCCAGTGCATTTTTCAGATTCATTGCCATCAGCACTGGAGAAAAATGTGGGGGGTTTGGGGAGGTGACCATACAAAATGGGCACTTTCCTACATACAATATCTCACAATTTGTGTTAACTCTTCATACATCCTTGGCCATCAAAACTGTTTTTCAATGTCTTGATTTTCATGGTTTGCCCTAGATGTCCCTCAAGAACAAGCTCATTGAGTCTTCTTCTTAAACAGGTTGGTGGATTAAATAGCTCATCCCACATTAATACACCTTCACTCTGGACCAACAACTCAAAATGTACTTGGACAAATGGCCTTGTACACACACTGACGCTCTTTCCCTGTGACCTCCACTCTTCAATAACAGCCACACCTCTTCTAAAATGTCATCCTTTGCTTAGGCAACCATCCACTCATCTTTGGATACTGAACCATTACATACTTCCAACACATCATGCACACAAGCTACAATCTCTTCTGAGATTAAACCCCCTCCCATCCATAACAGTAGGTAAAGGCAAGTGAGATAGACAATCTGCTTGTCTATTATTCCAGCCTAGAATGTATTCTAAATACTGTGTATAACCTTGGAGTCCAGCTCCCAACACATTTAGGCAGCTGTTATATGGCCCCTAGGGACATTGTCAACATTGCTAAGTTAGCATGAACTTTGCTGCCATGTTGCTGCTTTTGCGCATGTTACTACATGACTTTCTTTTTTGCAAGACTCTGTTTATGCCTTTCACATGAGAACTCTCTGCTTTCCACGTTCTCTGCTGAGTTCCTGGAGTTTTGTCTGAACACGTTGTGGAAGGTCGATAAACAATGCCCCTTGTTATTCTGTTCTGGTCAGTCCCTAGCACCTAGACATAACATGCTAAATACAGCTGCAATGTTGGAGACTCGTACTTTTGATATTGCGGGGATGCATGTTGTTTTAACATTCACTTGGAGAGAGCCTTTCCCTGGAGAAGAGCTATGCTATTACTATGTTGTAAACCTCACATCCAGGCTTTAAGGAATGGGGTCTGCTGTCAAAGCCCAGAGATATTCTTTTATATAAATAAACTTCTTCCAGTCAAGGGGAGGGTGGTTAGGCCTTATAGTCCTTTTTCCACTGTCTTCATATAATGGCTTCCCCCTTTGTACTCTATCGAATTGTAACAATGCTAATTGTTCTGAGTTTATGCATTTTGCTGCTGGTAGTGGCTCGTATACTGTATTGTAGAGCACGATAGTTAAAAGAAACATTTTGAACTATTACAGTGACTCTGCCAATTCTTATTGTGGACAAGTAAGAGTGAGCGAGCAAAAGGGTATATCTTGCTACTGCGATTCCTGAGAGAGTCGGGAGTGTTGTGTTCTGGGTTGTCTAATCATTTGTAGATTCGTGATTTTTGAAGGAGAACGAATGAGACACTATAGCTAGTCGGTTTTGGGTACTAAGGTGATAGGTTGGTACACTACTATACACCGAGGTCCTGTTTTCCTGTGCGTAGTTCTGTGTAGGTGCAGAATTCCCGCAACATGGCGCCACCAACGTTTGGTCTGGTTCTTATCTGCGAGACTCTTAAGTGGTAATTGTGCTTGTCCACAAAACCCTAACTTCTGTTTACGGAGACCGATGTGATGGTGTAACCTCCTATATTGATGTTTTATAGGTTCTTTCAAGCTTGGAGTTTTAAAAAGTTCCTTTTCTTTATGCTTAACCCGATATTGTGCTGCCACGCTTTAGGTTGTTGTTCTTTGTTATTTATTATTGCGGTTGATATTACAACATCTTACCGCGCGCCGCTCAGGGCATATTTGACTCAGTATGGAGTACCTGATGTGGGTGCTGCGCTTATATTTGTTGTGGAAGAGGATCCAGCTTTCCGCTTTGAGATGTTTTATTCTTGTGTCACCTTTCTGGCAGTTGATGGGACAGACAATTTGTTTCACAAGTAAACTGCCACAGCGACTCCGCGGGAATATCGCTGTACAGCACTCTTGAGGTTTCGCTCACAGCTTGGCAACACCAAATTTGGTTTAATGGTGCCCTTCCTCACCCAATAACGCCGGTCCATCTCTGCCCTTTGTCGATAGTGGCTGGGTATACCTCACACCCAAGTTATTGACTGCTGCAATTGTAGACCTCCGCATACTGCATACGTCTTTGATACGTGTGCATAGAGCTGTTATACAGATCATGTCGCGCAACTTCGATGTGGGACCACCTGGCGTTGTTGTGCAACCTGCGGGTCCTGGTGGTGTGACCATTAGTCCCCTTATGGTTAATTCAGTGATGGGCAAGCGTCCACAGAATAAGGATGAGTTCCCTTGTTGACTTGCTAGAGGCTGTTTTTCCAAATACCACTCCTGTGGAGAAACACAGGATCTTAACTATAAGTTTGCCTAAAGACTTAATTCCCGAATTAGCTGATGTTAACACCTGGGGCAAGGTGTTTGCGGTGGTATATTCGAAGTGTTTCAGCACTCCCGCCATGACTGTACTCCCTTCCGTGATAAAACGTGTTCAAGATGAACACGGAGCCGAAGCTGCTGTAGAGTTGAGAATGAGACTGGTGGGGGTGTTCGACGTGGTTGCTGACATGATCCTTGCTAATGGCAAGGGTGATGCCGTGAGCTATCAAGTGGCAAACCGCTTGGAGGCTGTCGCACATGCAGACAAGCCAACCGGATTACTAAAGATTATTGCAAAGGCTTATAAAACCATAGGCCGCAATAGACTGGGAGTTAAGCCTTTGCTCAGACGCAAACGCAATCTCTAACTCAACAAAAAGACCAGTCTGATAAAGACGGGCTTCCATTCTTTCCTAAAAAGAACTGGAAAAACAAAAAATAGGGGCAGCAACAGCAGAAGCAAGGTTCCCGTGCTGGTTCACCGCCACCTGAGTTTTCTGAGCGGACTTATGACTTGCGCGACCGCATGAAAATTAAGACTCCTGATAGATTTCAGGTCCCTGATCAGCACTCTCCTTGTTCTTTACAGGACACTTCAGACTCCCAAGTCGGTGGAGGGGAGCGCCAGGATCGTAGTAAAGGTCCGACCACACGTGGCGGAGCTTGCCTGGCCTGAAGATAGCCGCGGACTGAGAGAGCTCTGTAATCCACCATATCAATCCGGCAATGATTCACCTTACTAATGCCTGAACTCACTCGAGGAGCTGTGCCACCGACTACATACGTATGGAGAGCTGACCGCTGGAAGGAAGAACTGAATTCATCGGCCCAGGTGACTTCCAGACATGGAGCCTGCCCCCTCGCTACGCGGCACTGCTTGATGCTGTGGCCTGCGGAGGCGGGGATTCCTGGCGGGCCACTGCTGTGAGGCTTCCCCGCATTCCCGGTTCTTCGCCCCGGGGGACAGCGGAGCCCCCCTATTGAGCTATCCCTGTGCGGATAAAGGTGCGGGATCGGTGGCTGCCTCCTGGGGCCTGCTGAACCATATCCAGAGCCCAGAGGGCGCCATTGCCAGTTGCTGCGGTGGATCCGTTAGATGAGGCAGAATCGGGGCTTGAGGGTGGATCCCTTCACTCACCGTGCCTCTCCGTTCACTGTTCACTGCTGCCTCCCAGAGATGGTGGGTCCCCCCCCACGCTGGGCCTCTGACCTTGATCCTGTAGGCTGCATGCGGGGCTCCCCGTCTCAGAGCCAACTGAGGCATAACAGCCACCAACAGTAACTCCGGGGGTGTGAGGCCACATGATCAGATGCAGAGCCAGCTGGACATGGCCTGATTAATGCCCAAGGTTCCTATTTGAGACTGTGAGCCGGGCCACCAGGGGAAGGCTGAGATCCCGGGCAGGCGTGCTGTGGGGCCTCTGTAGCGCTGCTGGGCCCTACTGGTTACATCATCTTCAACACTACCTAGTAACACATAAAGCCCGGACATTCTCCCTGCGCGAGGAGGGGGATTAAAACAAAAGACTCAAGCAGTTGCCGCCTGTCTGGACGTGTCCAACGAAAACACTGATTCTGGGCTGTTTGCGGCTGTCCTGCGGGGAAGAAACATGGCGAAACCAGACAAAACTCAGCCTAAGCTAAATTTCGAACAGCGCAAAACCAGGGATAGGGAAGATGCTGCGGATGCTGCCACGTCGGAGTCTGACATATTGTATGATGACCCCATTGGAGACATCAACATGATTCTGTTGTCAATGCAGAATGGTTTGTCAGCGATAGATGGGAAAATAGATTCGCTATCCTGTAGAATGGACCGCATGTCCGAGAGGGTGGATAAGCACGCAGAGCGTCTCGACATGGCTGAACGCAGGATCACTGAAACCGAAGAAGCTCAAACTGACACCTGCAGTGCGCAGAAGCAGATGCAAAAGATCTTGGTCACCTCGCAGGACAGAGCTGAGGATTTGGAAGCCAGATCTAGGTGTAGCAACTTACGCATTGGCCATTATGAGTCTACCGCTACAGGCAACATGGAGGTCTTTGTGGGAAAAATGCTTACTACCTTGCTGGGTAGCGACACATTTTCCACCATGTTTGTCGTAGAGCAGGCACACTGCTCGCTGGGCCCTAAACCTCCCCCTGGTGCTCCTCCGAGACCCATTTAAAAAAAAAAAAAATGTTATTAAATATTTGTATTCGTTTTCCAAACAACTTCTGGCAAACAATACAGCAATATTAATACTCATTGTGTAACATCGCTCCCATACCTTTGATCAGTTGTTTCAGTTCCCTCTATCAGTACAAGCATGGGGTTTTATAGGTTAATAGTTTATAGTCTATCTCCCACCCGCCACATTGCGCTATAACGTTTGAAATCAGATAGAGGTCCACCTCCTGCTATTAATCATGAAACACTAATGTCATTTATCTGAGTAATATAATAGAGGATAAGCCAACCCATACCCAACTCCCTCCCCATACCCCCCTTCCTGACCACCGGTGTGCCCTGACTACTTGCAGCTTATAAATGTGAGAACAACAGATCCTTCTGCAATACTTATCACAATAATAGCGGGACAGTACAACCTAACCACCAATCATTCCGATTCAGCAGCTGCACTACAGAGTTATGTCCAGGATTTTCCTTCTGCTCCTTTGAGTCATGGCGAACCCGTCTGGACATCCAGGGCTGAGCTTACCTCTGAGTCTGCCTCGGGCACCTGCAACGCCACAACTATAGCCTCCCATGCCCTGGCTGCCTCCAGCGCCTTCTCATTATTAGTTCGCGTAGCATGTTGAAGACGAACTGTACTTTCACTCATTGCCCATTTAAGCAATTCTGTTTTCCATCTCCTAAAGTTGGGTCCTCGCCTTAATTTCCAGTGCGCAGTGATCTCTCTCTTAGCCAACAACAAACCTAGATCTAAAAACGTACTTGTTAATTTCGTTTTGGGAGTATGCGGCAACCAGTGTAGTAAACAGGTGCTCATGTCAGGTTCTATTTGTCGCTCCGTAACTCTGCAAAGCAGGTCGACCACCTCCTCCCAATACGTTCCTTGCTGCGGGCAACCCCACATCATGTGATGAAACTCCGCCCTCTCCAGATTGCAACATGGGCACTGGGCAGTATCTATTTTAAAATATCGATTAATCTTAGCAGGAGTTAAATATGCCCTGTGTAAGATAAAAAAGTGAACCAACTGAAATCTGGCGTTCCTAGTACTTTTCCAAGCTCTCCTAACTAGTTGAGCCCATATCTTCTCGGGTATCTCCTTACCTAGGTCCACCTTCACTTCCTTTGCAGTTGGCTCCATTCTCTCGTTCACCATGCGCCTGTAGAGACAAATAATGGCCTTGGAGGTCCCCGCTGCCATCACTACATACTGGCATGCCATGGACGTCTGCGGTTCCTTCAGTCCTTCCCTCCAGTGACGTTGTATTGCCGAAACTAGGGCTGAATGTAATAAATAATCCCCCTGAGGGAGGCCATATCTATCCTGCAGGGCCTGATACGGGAATAGAGCTCCATCTTCATACAAATCTCCCAACACTTGCACACCCATTGCCTACCACTCAGCCAACGCTGTCCAGTTCCCCCCATGTGGGAGGGCGGTACACATACCCAACAATATCTCCGGGGCGTAGGGACGGGCAATTCCAGCTCTGTGCTGGCTCCTATTCCAACACAGCCTCAGCGACCGCTCCACATTAGAAAGCGTCCCAAGGGCGCTGCCGCTGCTGTAGTACAATAAAGGACAGTATATGGCGTGGAACCCACCGTCCATCAGGACCATCCAGGCCCCCGAACTCTCGAGCCACCGCCTGAGAGGGCCACTGCAACTGAGCTGCCAAATAATATAGCTCGAAGTCTGGCACAGCCAGTCCCCTGTCGGCTCTCGGGCGCATCATTGTGGTCAGTGACACCCGCCGTCTACCATTCCCCCACAAAAATCCCCCGGTCACGGAGCGAAGCTGTCTGAAGATTGATGCCGGCACCCAAATCGGCAGTGTCCTAAAATAATACAACAGCCGGGGAGCGCTACCATCTTCAGGAGCGCCACCCGACCTGCCACCGAAAGTGGCAAAGTACCCCAAAATGTTAAACTACCCCTAAGGCCTCACATAGCTCTACCCACATTACCCTCTAACAGGTTTATGATAAATATTGGTTCCGAGATAGGGCAAGCATCTAGGCTCCCATTGAATTGCTGCAACCTGGGTGGGACCTGCCTCTGATGGAATCACCGGGAACAGACAGGTCTTCACCCAGTTCACCCCCAGCCCCGAGACCCTGCCAAACGTGCAAAGTAAATTCGTCGCTCCATCCAAAGCCTCCTCCATATTGGCCAGGAACATAAGTAAATCATCGGCATACAATGATATATACTGCATATCCCCGCGTAGGTTTAATCCAGGGTAGTGCCGTCTCAGTCTGGCATGTGCAGCCAAAGGCTCAATGGCCAATGCAAACAGCAACGGAGAAAGCGGGCACACCTGTCGCATTCCCCGCCCTTCTGAGCAGGAGGAGGAAACCGTCGACCCTGTCTGTACTCGAGCTGTTGCTGATATGTAAAGAATCTCTGTCCAACCCACAAAAGCCTCTCCAAGACCAAGCGCGCGCATAACATGGAACAGGTATGGCCACTCCAGGCTGTCAAACGCCTTTTCCACATCTACCGAGAGGACAGCTGCGGTGGGAACCATACTGTGATTCTCCCCTAATATGCAAAGTAGACGTCTCACATTAGTGGACGTATTTCGGGTCGAAATAAATCCCGCCTGATCACGGTGGACCAACTGCACAATATATGGGAGGAGCCGTGTTGCAAGGATCCTACTCAGTACTTTATAATCGGATGTGAGCATAGATAATGGGCGGTAAGCCGACCTATCTGAGAGGTCCTTTCCTGGCTTCAGCAGGGGGATAATGATAGCCTCTCGAGCGGAGGCTGGCAGCCGTCCCACCCTCCGTGCTTCCTTAAAAACAGCCAACAGCTTAGGGGCTAATAAATCGATATAAGTCGAGTAAAACTCTATAGGTAGCCTGTCTGTACCCAGCGTTTCATTACGCGCCATGTGTTTAACCGCACATCTTATTTCCCCCAATGTGATCTCCTGTCCTAGCAAGTCTGCTTGCACCTCTTCTAGTCGCGGCAACGCTATATCTGTCAAGAAATACCCTACGGCATCTCCAGTGACCCGAAACTTGATCCTGTATAACTCGGTATAATATTCTAAAAACAACCCATTGATCCCTCGCTGGGTATATACCGATGCTCCCGTTGAAGAGGTCAAAGCTAATATGGGCGTGCCCCTAGTGGCCGGGTTGGCCCTCCAGGCCAGCAGTGTGCTCGCTTTATCTATCTTGCCAGTACCGTCTGATTTTAGAAATTCTATGTATGGGTGCTTCACGCAATGGAGGGTGAGGCCTATCCATATGGATGTCGGTTATAGAATTGAAATCGCCTCCCAGTCAAATAGGGTGCCAACTTCCCTGACAGGTGGGCAAAAAGGGTCGCCTGATCCACATTAGGGGCATATACACTACATAACGTCACATCCATACCATTTAGGCGTCCCGCCACTACCACAAATGTCCCTTCTGGATCTACTAACTGCTGCGTCAGCTGGAATAGGACCCCGTCCTAATCCATATCAGTGTCCCCCTAGCGAAAGCTGAGTATGTTGTGTAAAAAAGTTGCCCTCTCCATCTACGCTGCAGCGCCGGACCTTCAGCTCAATTAATATGGGTTTCCTGGAAGAAAGCTATATGTGCACCCCTAAGTGCTAAATAAGCATGTAACTTACGCCATCTCAACATTGTATGTATCCCCTGTACATTCCATGAGATGCATTTTAACTCAGGTGGCATCCCCATACCGTTCTCTAAATCCCATAAGTTACTGCTCGCTTCCCGTGGACACACCGGTGGCCCTTACTTCCCCAAAAGAAACCCACAAAATCCCCAAACAACCCCACCCCAGAACAGGCTCTAAAATTCTAGTACCCATCCAAACTAACAAACCAACTGCTCCTCTGGTAGCTACCAGGGAACCACTCAAGTAACAAAAATAGGGGAGGTGTCCAAGAGCCGAGAGATCTGGTCCACATCGCCTCCCGTATCTGGCACCGTACCTCACTGATGATTAAGCCTCAATTTCTCGTGAGGCATACCAGTTTGAGGGTGCCGCATACTTCAAAAGCCCCCCAGCCCTTCCCATCACAACTGACCAATATCCCAACCACGCCCATGGGAGAGAAGGGGACTAGCAATAGACATTCCTCCCTAAAATTCCCATGGGAAGGTCTTACAGTATTATGCATCTGCGATCTCATCCGCTGTCCCAGGCGTAACATGTGGCATTGGAACACTTCCCGTGTCAGTCTCATCCGAGTCAGTCCCTGCTGAACCCTTCTCCGATTCTGTCGCCCCCATCAATACTGCCCCTCGTTCTTGGGATATTTCCGTCACAGCCTGCAACGCAGCCGATCTCTCCCTCTCCGTTTGTGTCATCGTGGGTCTCTGAGTGCCAGGACGACGCCGTCTAGCGCGCCGCAACCGGCGTGGGCGCGGTGCCTCCGCCGGAAGCCCCAAGCCGCGCCCTGCTTTGCCTGAACCTGCTCTATAGGACTCCAGCTTTGTCCACGCCTCCTGTGGGCTATCATGAAAATATGTTTTACCGTCCATGGTCACCCTCAATCGTGCAGGAAACATCAAAGAATACTGGATACCTTCATCACGGAGTGCTTTCTTGACCTCTAAGAACGAAGCTCGATGGCGCTTTACTTCGAACATGTAATCCGGGAACAGTGTCACGTTATTATTATCCACCCTGTAGGGGCCCGAGGAGCGAGCCTTGTTCATTAGCAGGTCCCTATCTTTATAATGGAGTAGGTGCGTCACCACCGGCCTGGGTGGCCTTCCGCGTGTCAACGGTCGGGCCGGCACCCTATGTGCTGTTTTCAAGGTATAGAAGGGGTCAAGACCTCCGGGGCAACCTCAGTCCGTAGCCAGTTTTCCAAATAGTCCACCATCTTGGCTCCTTTCACTCCTTCCGGCAACCCCACCACCTGTACATTATTCGTTCTATTCCGCCCTTCAGCGTCTTCAGCCCTCCGCTCCAGGGCTTGTAATCGACGAGTGACATCTCCCATCTGGGCTTCCAGCGCTTTCTGAGTGGGCTCCAGGACCTCCAATGTGGTTTCGGTCTGCTTCACACGGTCAGTCAGCAAAGCATGATCCCCTCGAAGGTGGCCCAGCCCTAGTGCCACCTGCGCAATGCGGTTCCACTGTATCCTGCTTCCGTTGTTCCGCCACCTCTTCCTCCGGCTCCCCCCTGCTTGCCTTGTGGTTTCTCCATAAGAGTCAGTGCCTCAGGCCTCCAACAGCTGCTTAACCTCCCGAAAGTTCCCTTGCCTCGTCCGTGCAGGTCACAAGCGCAAGGCAACACCCGCCCGCTTTAAGAGGGCTCCCACTCACCAGTGCCCTTAGCAGTCCGCACACTGTTCAATTGTCAGCTGTGCAAGGAGACCCCCCACCACTTCCTGGCAGCTCCCTGCTTGACTGCTCGCTCAGCAACCTAGTTGTACTTCCAGAGTCCGAGGTGCAGAGGCCCTCCCGTCCAGCCTTCCACTCCTCTTCCCCAGATACCTGGTATGGGAAGATCTTTGTCCAGAAGCTAGTGCTCCGTAACCAGGGCCTCGCGTGATAGCATCCCTCAGCTCTGGGTCTGAAATCGCCGTTCAATGTTTTCACCAGCCGCTCACTGTGTTCCCGCAGTCAGTGCCCCCCACGGGTGGCGGCCCTGGAGATCCGTCCCCGTTGCCGCTATGGAATAACTTTCTCTTGCCTCTAGGAGCTATGTCCATTAGTCGCAATGCAACCAAGACAGCAGCCAAGTCCCTCCACCGTGCTCCTAGCAAGGACAACAGTCCAAGTCCTCAGGGAGAGACGCTCCAGTCCCTACTCTGCGGTGCCGTCACATGCCGCTCCACCGCCCACACTTCTCCCCTCTGACCTTCATGTGTTCATGGGGCCCCTCCGCTGCCGGGCCATTCCTCACGGCTGCTCCATCGCTACCATCGTCACCCGGTTAGCCGTCCAGGGGCCCCTGATGCAGATGTTGTTGAGCACCTTCGGTGTGGCTCGACCACTCCAGTTGCCGTCAGGGCTCATGTAGCCTCCGAGTCGCGGGCCTGCCGCTCGGTGAAGCCCACAAAATGGCAGCCATGTCCACGGGGCACTCCCCCAGCGAATTACACAGTCATGGGCCGCGGGCAAGAGAGACTCCGTTCAGATCGCTATGGGTCTCCGCATCCCAGGACCGCCACCAGCCATATCTCCCCTTGCTCTCTTCTCAGCCGCCAGCCACTGCGCTATCGGGCGCTCCCGGGGCCAGAGTAGCGTCCACAGTTTCCGCAGCTCTGCGCACTCTGCTCCGTCAGCTCCTTGGGGCCCGCAACGGAACTGGCACCGAAGGCCTCTCGCCGCTCTTAGCAAGATCTCCTCGCACTCCGAATCCGTCGTCCGAGTCCTTCCTTCTGTTTCACTTCGGACTCTAGGCGGTCGCCATCGGCGCCATCTTGGGATCTCTCAGGCCGGGCTCGCCGCTTCTCTTAGCCCCCGAGTATCGGCGGGGATTCAACCTCGCCTGGCATCGATGTTTGCAGCTCCCAACACCTTCAGGTACGATCCCAGGTGGTCTGATGGATACCACAGGCTCCCAAAACAGGATAATCGGTGGGGTCGGTGCGGAGCTCCTAGCTCACGCGTCTATCTCATCGGCTCCTTAGCCACGCCCCCCGCTCCTCCGAGACCCATCATAGTTAAACTGCTTAACTATAGAGACAAGGACGCTGCGCTGAGAAGGGCGGGAGAACTGGGTGCCTTGAACTTTGAGGGATCGTCTATCACTTTGTTTCCTGACTTCACGATTAAGGGTCAGGAGGCCAGAAGGCAGTTTGCTCCCCTGAAACGCAAGCTGAGGGAGCAGAATGTGGAGTACGCGATGCTTTACCATGCACGACTAAGGGTGGTGGTTAAAGGAAAAGCTAACATTTTCTCCGACAGTCTCTCCAAAAAGCCCTTAAGGACTGGAACATGCTTGGGAGGAGTCAGACTGGAACGGCTGAGGAGGATCAACCCGAAGGCGCCAATGGCGGAATTAATGAGACTGATTAATGAGCATGCAGAGATTGCTGATCCTCCCCATGGACTATCTAAACAAGAGGTTATCGGGGATGAGAGTATGGGACTTGAGACTCTGGTGTAGAGCCCGCGACTATAGCTTACCCACAGGTGCTTGATTGGCCGTATTGCGTACGGCCGGATAACAAGGCTGACTTTTGCTTCTGTGGGTTTGGCCTTATGTGAGGGGTGGATGACACTGTCTCGATAATACACCAAAGGTTTGGTTCCTTTTTTTTTCTTCTTCTGGGTGATGCTTCTTGGGAGGAGGTCCCCTCCTATGGGAGTCTCTCATTTACCAGCTTGGTGGTGGAGTGGGATTGGCAAATGCTGGAGTGTTAGCCAGTACCATCCGCCCCAATGCGTTACGCACTCTATGGCACCATGCTAAGTGTTTTCTGTGTATAACGATTTTTGTATCCATTTACACACTGATTGTTGGTACGGGGTAGCAGATCGTCTATGCCCTGTTGGGGATGGCATGACATGGGTGGGGGGAGGGTTTCTAGTGTTTAATTCACAGTTCACCCTAGTATGTGTTATGAGAGACATAGCAGCAACACACCTCAAACAGCAGCCATGGTGGGTTCTTCTTGTAGTTGTGTTAAATGACACACAGCGAACCAGGACATAGGCATAAGAGTAAGTTAAGATTATTAACCTGGAACGTGGGGGGACTAAACAATCACAGAAAGTTGTGCAAAATATTGGACTATCTGAGGAGGCATGGGGTGGACATTGCTTTGCTCCAAGAAACACACCTCGCCCCCAATAGCCCTATGTTGACGAGGCGCAGGCTGTAAGGTCCATTTCATGCTCCTGGATTCACCTCGCACTCAAGAGGAGTGCTTACGTGGGTAAATCCACAATCGGGCATTACATTAGAGGAGCGAAAGGTAGATCCTTCTGGCAGATATGTAATCTCTAGATGCCACAGTAGGGGAGCTGACTTCCAAATTGTCAACATATATGGGCCCAACTATGACGACCTCCAATTTTATAATTCACTGTTGAAATTACGCAGGATAGTTCTTCACTGCCAAAAATTTGGGGAGGTGATCTCAATTGTGTGCTGGATCCTTTGCTCGGCCATTCAAAAGACCCTGCTAGGTGGCCATCTGCAGCCGCCAAGGCTGTTTGTGATATAGCAGCACAGTTGAACTTGGTAGATATTTGGAGGGTCAGATCTCCTGGACGAGGTGTTTGTCCACTTATTCTCTGATCATTCCCCTATACTACTGGAGGTTGAGATCCCTCCGTGCAGGGCCGCCCCTTTCATGTGGAGATTTCCACCCTATTCCCTGTTGGACACGGTGTTCAAGGCCGCGTTAGCTGCAGCTATCGTTGAATTCTATGATTTTAACGTTGGATCGGTTGAACACTTTGCTACTGTGTGGGAGGCATTTAAGGTTTTCATTAGGGGGGTTGCCATAAACAAACATTCGGGGGTGCTTTGTTCTATTAGAAATAGACTTGTGCTACTTGAGAATAGATTGGGTGTCTTGGAGCGGGAGGCAGAGAGCTGAAACGATCCCCAGATCACAGAAAAACTGAAAAAGCACTAGAAGAATATCATGAGGAAGCAGATAGTGAGATACAACACATGGGAAAATATGCTACAGCTAGAACCTATGGAGAGGGAGACAGACCTGGCTTGGTGCTTGCGCCACTGGCTCGCTGTCGGCGCAATTCTGGTACCTTGACTGAGCTGCACGAAGAGAGTGGTAATCTTCTCAAAGACCCGTCGGATATTGTAAACAGATTTGGCAGATATTACCAAGATTTGTATAGCTCCAAAGTAACCCCAGATGATGAGGCCATACTAAACTATCTGGAACACATACAACTGCCCTGGCTGACGGATGGCCACAGAGAATTTCTAATGAGGCCCCTGGGATCTAAGCTGATCCAAATGGCACTTATTGGATTTGGAGATTTGTATTTGTATTTATACTACATATTTGGAGTTATACTACAGTGTGACACAGGGCTCACACGCTCACAGCTGGATCCATGGTCCGCATAATCTACCCCACCTGCAAATAGAAAAGGTAGTGGTCAGCCCGGACCCTCTTCTGCGTCACCTGTCCCAAGTGCCGATTAGAAGATGCGGCGTGCTGGATTTTATTAATTCGACTGTGCACGCATGGCAAGATTTACTGAACAAGCACGAGCACACAGGCACATTGCTTTATTCCCCCCTTATGCCGGTAGAATGGTGTCACTGGCTTCGAATGGGCTCTGAAAGGGGCATGCTCCGTTCGCTGAGAACCCTGTGGATACACATGATGGGTGACTTTTTCAATATGGGCAAGATGTGCTCCTGGGAGGAGGTGGCAGAGGGCACAAACAGCTTCACTCCTCTTACACAATATCACTATTTTCGAATCCGCCATGCGCTGCGTGAGCTGCTTGAGGATGGGCTACAGGAGCCTCCAGAGCTACCCGCCTTCTCGCTATTACTGGGCACAGACTCCCCTAATAAGCTAATCTCGAAAGTTTATGCCAAATTGCAAGCTTTTAACCACACAAAATACACTAAGGCTCGGATAGAGTGGCAGACCAAACTTGGGGTGACACTGAGCAATGACATAGGGCGCTTCTGCTGTGAAGCAACGCAAAAGGTCTCACTCAACGGGAGGCATAGACTGATCCATTTCAAGCATGTCAAAAGGGTATACTACACCCCAAAGAGGTAATTTCCATATGGTCTCAGAGACACAGACTGCTGTGATCGTTGTGGGGTAGCTGACGCTGGCTTCCTGCACGTAGCATTGTTGTGCCCGCCAGTTGAGGAATTCTGGAAGCAATTTTTTTTACATTAACTGCAATTACTGAATTATCCATTTACCAGGACCCCCTGCTCACACTTCTGGGGTACACACAGCCTCTCAAGAAAGACATTAGGAAACTTCTTTCAATGGGGTTATTACTGGCTTAACGCAGGATTACGATGCATTGGTCGCAGGGAACGGGATATGCTTTACTGTAATAAGCAAACAGATGTCTATAATGAGCTACTACCTCCCCAAAGTAGCCCAAAACGTTTTTGGGCCCTATATATGCAATATCTAATGGCGAAACTGGCTGGGAATGCAGATAATGAACAACAGAATTGATAGGGAAGGGAAATCTCAGTACTCAGATAGCACGGCCCTTATATCATGCAGACCAAGTCAACTGTATACTGATGTTTGAAGTAAGTCCTTCTCAGGTTGCTATGCTCCATAGGCTTCAGCATTGGAATGTCATTACTCAAAATCCTGTGGTTTTTTTCCCTTTTCCTCTTTTCTCTTTTGTCTTTTCTCTCTTTCTCTACGAACAATGTGATACCACCATTGCAAACTGTGATAACAGATTTTCTCGGCAAATTGGCTGACTCATGTATGTTGTTAACCATGCACTGTGAGCTGCTGTAAACTGCTTTATAAAATGTAATAAAATAAATAAACAAACAAATAGGTCCGTCTACACAACAGGGACGAGATCAAACTCGACAGTATGACGTAAAGGCCAAGCAAGAGAACCTGTCTCGTTTTCGACCCCCGTATCAGAAGAAAAATGTTGCCGCTTTAACAGCGAGATATGCCTCAGACGGTGAGAACGCGACTCCAGGACTGGACGTGAGCAATGACTCTCCTCTACAGCGCGGTGGAGGTTACCATAGTGCCGGAGGCACTGCGTCCCTGTCTGGAGGCCACAGCAACTGATACATTCATTACAGTAGAAACAGCAGATAACCGGGTTGCTCCCCCCCGGATAGACTCTATGAGATTATTTTCCAAACTGAAGGTAATATATCACGTCCAATAAAGGCGGTGTTCTGGGAGAATCTATCCTCCTCGTATGACATTTTGTTAGTGGAGGCAGATTGGCCTTCACCCTTTGTGTTAGCTGCTGCTAGAGGGGAGGACTCGGGTTACGTCCCTGAGGAGCAAGCCAAGGCTCTCGCAGCTGAGTGGGCTTTGGCCCTTGCCCTGGCGGTATACCATAATCAGGTTGGCTGGGATATTGATTCACCGGCTCATGAGATACCTTTACGATCTATGCCACAACCGCAATATCCAATCAGACACAAAGCTAAGGCTCACGTTTGTGACATTCTAACACAGTTAGAGTATTAAGAAGTGATTTAATCATGTACATCACAGATTAATAATCCTCTCTTTACGGTATCAAAACCTGACGGTTCATATCGCATTGTGTGCGATTACCGAAATTTGAATAGTCATTGTCGCACTTTTGCAGTGCAAAACACACACAGCTCTGCGCTGGTGAACAATCTTGTTTGTAAAAAATACAAAACTACACTGGACATTTTCAATGGTTTCTACAGTCAATCTCGCTCCTGAGAGTCGAGACTTGACAGCATTTAACGCTGTTGGAAATCAGAAAAAAACTACGTATTTGCCTATGGGGTATAAGAATAGACCCGGGACATTTGCGGCACGTGTTATGTCTTTGTTGCACGACATAGATCCAGATGCGTTCTCGTATGTTGATGACATTTATCTGACGGACGATAAACTTATGCCGCATCTTGTCCAGGTCGACAGGATCATTTTATCATTTGCCGACTATAGATACAAGTTCAATTTTGTTAAATCGTACATCGCTCATTTGGCGGTACTCTTTTTGAGCTATGAGCTCAATAATGAAGGAGAAATGTGCACAATTGCAACCCCCTTCTACACTGAAGAAACTTCAGTCTTTGTTGGGATTTTTGAATTTTGGGAGGACATACATTCCCAATTATGCCCAGCGTATCAAACCGCTTTATGCGTCGATACAACCTACATATTCTTCTGCCAGCTGGCTTCTGGAACATAACTCTATCCTACATTCTTTGAAATCTGACATGCTTACAACAAACTACTTGTTGACGCGCAATAACACTACAAACCTGGTGATACGTATAGTTCCCGGGGCGGTGGGTTTCACTTACTTGACGTTCAATGAGGGTGATCCAGTACCAATTGCATACAAATCACATTTCTACACTGCAGCTGAAATGCTTTTTTCAAATGTTGAAAAAATATTAACGGCGGTAAAGATGAGGGTTCTGAAAGAATGCTCACTGGCGCAAGGTAAACGCATTTTTATGGTCACGGCCTTCCCCACTTTGGAAGCCGTGACTAAGGCAAGTGTATCTAACTCAAAGGCATTACATTCCCGTTGGATACAATGAGCTACATCTTTGACATCCTCTGATGTCACATTTATCTTTGACCCTGCACTTCAGACACAGGAGCTTTTACAGTATGAACATGTTCCTCCTCCGTTGTCGTTGCTTTCTCTATATGAGTACGAATGTATCATTTATACCGATGGCTCGGCTCAACCGGCCACAGGCTCCAAACACGCTTATTCGGCGGCTTGCGCTATTGTTGCTGGATCAATTGTCAATATAGAATAAGTCTTCCATAGTGCATACTCAGGCACTTGGAGACTGTAGGGCACAATTGGCGGAGCTTCGTGCTTTTGTTCTTGCTTTTGAGTTTGCTGACCCTAATGTGAATACTCTTATTGTGTGCGTTTCTTACTACTGTGTCTAGTCTTTTAATGACAACTTATTCTTTTAGTCTCAAAATGACCATCGAGACTCTAAAGGCAGCTCAATTAAGCATAAAACGCTTTGGGTTCGAGTGGCAGACCTTAAACAACGTCTGCCCCTCACACATGTTATACATACCCATGGCCGTCAGCGTGTGGGAGCCCTTGCTCCTGGTAATTATTTGGCTGACGAAGCGGCCAAATCTGCAGTAGCCACGTGTTCCGTAGCAGCAGTTACAAGGTCCACTACTAAAATAGATAATGATATTCTGGCAGCTGTAGCTGCTACAAGGGAGGGAGCTGCTTATTCTCAGGGTTTCCCTTCCAAATAGTCTTATCATATGTCTCCCAAACAAGTTCCTTTTGCTAAGATTCTGTCAGTTGGGGATTGGCTGATTCCCAACTCAGACTGTAGACTTGCTTTGATCAAAGCCGTACACAAAGGCATGGCTTCTGCACATGCCGGGGTGTCAGTGACAGTCTCTATTTTACAGCACCGTTACTGGTGGCGTGATTTATATAAACAGACCGATAATTATGTAGTTTCCTTTGACATTTGACAACAAATTACGCTGTCTACGGTCACACGCTCACCTCAAACACAGCTATGTATTTCTAATCAACTATTTGGCTGTGTATATCTTGATCACTGCGGTCCATTCTCTTCTGATACTGCGTATAAATATATATTTTTTTCAGTTGATTCGTGCACTAGATTCCTTTGGGTTTGCCCACAACGCAGTGCTGACGCTTGAAATGTCAGCAGGGATTTGCGTGTCTTTGTCGGGATGTTTGCCTGTGGTAGTGATGGATCAGGTAGTGCAAAATTTTGTATACCTCCTCTATTTTTGCATGAAAATACTAATTATATAATCTATTAATTATAATATTATTAAACGAGTGTTGCATGTATACTAATCAACATTATTAATACTTAACCCCTTCGCTGTTAGGCCTTTTCCCCTCCTGTGCTAAGCCTTTTTTGGGCTATTTGGGGTAGTGTGCGCTTAAGCCCCTGTAACTTTTTGACCACATTAGGTATCCACGCCAAATTTGCGTCCTTTTCTTCCAACATCATGCGGATTCTAAAGGTACCCAGGGTTTGTGGATTCTCCTAGAGGGTTCCCAGAAATTAGTCAAAATACAGCAACATTTTGTTTTTTTTGTGAAAAATGGGGAAAAGTGGCTGCAAATGAAAGCGTCTGGGTTTTTCTCTGGAAATGATATCAAACAAGGGTTTGTGGGGCTGAAATCACCATTTCTCCAGCTTTTAGGGAATGCCAGATGTTTGTCAGAAAACCAACTTTTTTTACACAGTTTTGACATTTTTCTGGGACATACCCTATTTTTGCAATTTTTTGTGCTTTCAACCTCCTTCCAGATAATGGTAGAAATGGGTAGAAAAGCAATAACGGTTCTTGGAAAGCTATACATTTTTGAAAAGTAGACAAAATTCTGAATTCAGCAAGGGGTCATTTGTGTAGATCCATCAAGGTTTCTTTATAGAAACTAACAGTTAAATATAGGAAAAATTAAAAATTAGTTGAAAAAAGCAGCCTTTTGTGTCAACGTTTTCACCTGTAACTTCTTCTAATTATGACATCTCTTAGAAAGCAATGTACCGTTACATCCGCTGGACCTTCCTGGTTGTGGGGATATATAGGACTTGTAGGTTCACCAAGAGCCCAACGAACCCAGAGTAAAAAACTGAGCAGCATTTTGTAATGTTTTTTTTTTTAGTTCCGGGTATATAGCAATTATAGTGTGAACATGTATACATGGAAAAATTGGTACGAAAGACACCTATGTATTTCTGAAATGGGAACAAATTACAGAGTTTAGAAACAGTGCATATTTGCACATTTTCGAAATTGGGAATACTCATACTTGCATGACACCTATTGGTCATTTTTCAAAATGACTTTTTTTTTACACAATGTCTTTCATTTGGAAGGGAGAAATGCATCAAAAATCAATAGGTAATAACAGTTGCTTTACAAATCTGAACTACCCTAAGTCTCCCGATAAAAATGGTACCTCACTTGTGTGGGTAGGCATAGTGCCCACGACAGGAAGTGGCTCAAAACCTAAGGTGAACACACCACATTTTCACACTGAAAATTTACAAATTTTTTGCGAAGAGTCTAGCTGTAGTTTTTGAACCCTAGCTCTGCCAGCACCTAGGGAAACCTAGCAAACCTATACATTTTTGAAAACTAGACACCCAGGGGAATCCAGGATGGGGTGACTTGAGTGCCTCCCACCATGGTCTGTTACCCAGAATCCCTTGCAAACGTAAAAAATTGACAAAAAAATCACATTTTCCCCACATTTCTGTGATGGAAAGTTCTGGAATCTGCATGGATCCACAAATTTCCACCCACCCCTCGTTCCCCAAAGTCCTACGAGAAAAATGGTACCTCACTTGTGTGGGTCGGCCTAGTGCCCGCGACAGGAAATGGCGCAAAACGCAACGTGGTCACACCTCAATTTTGCAGTGAAAAATTACCCTTTTTTGGCAAAGTGACTAGCTGTAGTTTTTGAACCCTAGCCCTGCCGGCACCTAGGGAAACCTAGCAAACCTATACATTTTTGAAAACTAGACACCCAGGGGAATCCAGGATGGGGTGTCTTGAGTGCCTCCCACCATGGTCTGTTACCCAGAATCCCTTGCAAACATAAAAAATTGACAAAAAAAACACATTTTCCCCACATTTCTGTGATGGAAAGTTCTGGAATCTGCGTGGATCCACAAATTTCCACCCACCCCGCGTTCCACAAAGTCCTACGAGAAAAATGGTACCTCACTTGTGCGGGTCGGCCTAGTGCCCGCGACAGGAAACGGCGCAAAACGCAACATGGTTACACCTCAATTTTGCAGTGAAAAATTACCCTCTTTTGGCAAAGTGACTAGCTGTAGTTTTTGAACCCTAGCCCTGCCGGCACCTAGGGAAACCTAGCAAACCTATACATTTTTGAAAACTAGACACCCAGGGGAATCCAGGATGGGGTGACTTAAGTGCCTCCCACCATGGTCTGTTACCCAGAATCCCTTGCAAACATAAAAAATTGACCAAAAAAAACACATTTTCCCCACATTTCTGTGATGGAAAGTTCTGGAATCTACATGGATCCACAAATTTCCACCCACCCCGCGTTCCCCAAAGTCCTACGAGAAAAACCAAGACCGAAGAATACATCGCAGCTGGGAATCAGTATGCAAACGATATGGCTCAATATTGTGCGCGAAACCAGAATTCGGTGAACAGGACAAAAGAGAAGGAAATGAATTCATATCCCTTGTTGTTTACTAACATTGTGAATACATGGGAAGAAGTGAGGCAGTTACAGAAAGAAGCAGGAGATGAGGAAATGAGACAATGGGTCAAGGCAGGATGTGCACCAAGGGAAACAGATCATGTGTGGGTCTATCGGGATGGAAGACCAGTTATGCCTGATAGATGGTGTCAGCCATGGCCCGGATGAATTATGGATAAGCACACGTAGGGAGAGATGCAATGCTTAGATTATTTAAGCAGACATGGTCCAATGCAAAATTCAGAATTGTAGCTGAGAGCCTTTGTCAAAGATTCCTTAAATGTCAGCAGTTCAATCCTGGAAGAAAAACAGTGGTAAATCTTGGAACGATAGGTCGAGAAGGAGGGCCTTTCACCAGAATGCAAATCGACTTCATTGAGATGCCTCCCTGTAACAGCTTGAGGTATGTTTTACTGATGGTCTGCCTGTTTTCTAGATGGGTAGAAGCATATCCCACAAGAAGAAGTGATCGAATAACTGTAGCAAAACTGCTTTTGAGGGAATTCATCCCAAGATTTGGGTTTCCAGTCACAATTGAGTCAGATAGAGGAAAACATTTCCTTAATGAAATCATGAAGCTAATTTGTGAAGCATTCAATGTACAACAAAAACTGCATTGTGCCTATCGGCCAGAGGCTTCTGGTGTGGTAGAACAGGTAAATGGCACTATTAAAAACAGATTAGGAAAGATGTGTTTAGCCACAGGAATGAAATGGCCTGATGTCTTGCCTCTGGTACTCATGACTATCAGATCAATTCCAGATAGGAACACAGGTTTGAGTCCCCACAAGATTGTGATGGGGAGAGCAATGAGGCATGTATTCATACCAGTCAACAAGTTATTGCCTATCCCTGATGACTTGGTGTTGGATTACTGTAAGGGGCTTGCTGACGCCGTACATTCTGTGTTTCATCAGGTTGGATCGGATGCCACCACCCTTGAAAAGAAGCCAGCTCATGATCTGAGCCCAGGTGACTGGGTGAGAATTAAAGTGAACAGAAGAAGGAACTGTTTGGTCCCACGTTGGGGAAAACCATGACAAGTGATTTTAACTACAACAACAGCTGTAAAGTGTGCACGAATAAAGAACTGGATCCATGCTAGTCATTTCTTGCGAATTCCAAACCCAGTGGATAACAAGGAAGGAGAGTATTTTGAAGAATCAGAAACTAGCTCTGAATCTGATACTGAAGACACTAGAACAGGACAAAATTCTGAAAGGGGGGGGAGTCAGAACCAAATTTGACCGTTGCCCCAGAGAACATTCCCTTGAGGAGCTCAGACTCAGAGACTGAACAAGCACAGGTATATACAGGATAAGAGAAAAACAGTGAAGAGATAATTAAAGAAGTTCTGGATAAAGAAATTCCTGATGGAAAGTTGAGAGAAATTCCGCCTGAAGTAACAAAAGCAGATGGTCAGGTGACAGATTCAGAAAGTGAGGGAAAGATTTTTGCGAAGACCCCCGAGGAGTTGTAGGGAATTCAAACATCCAGTTAGAGGAAGGGACATTTAGTCAGCAGGAAGATTGTGTGCAGGAAACACGAGGAGGGACAGAAGTAGGGAAAATAAAAGAAGTGGTGGAAAGAAAAACAGCTGAAAGTAAAAGTCAAGTTGAAACAGAATCAGAGGACAGTGATGAAGAAGCACCAGATGGTCGAGTCCTGAGAAAAAGACCATGGAGAGCTGAGTAAAAACGAAAAGGGAAATAAATTGAAAAGATCAGCAAGAGATAAAATCTGGCCAAACAAAATAAAGAGATTAAGATACCGACTGACACGAGTAAATTCATCCAGAGCTGAACAAGTGAATGAAGTATCTAGTCAAGAAAAATTGAAAGACGAGGGAAAAACGACAACAGAAGAAAATAAGAGAACAAGAAAACCTAACCAGAAGTATAAGTCGCCGGAATGGTCATATGTGACGCTGCCTGAAATAAAAGAAGAGGCGGATAGCCACGAAAATCCAGAGGTGACTGTACCAGAAGTGGTTGAGGAAGACGAAGAATCGGAAATCCTGAGAGTTATCTTGTCCGACATTGGAGAAGAAACGGATGTTCAGGAAGTTCTGTATCAAGATTGTGAAAGAAAAGTGAAAGACGATCAAATGCCAAACTGAAAAGACCAAAAGTGATACCAATGGAAAGACAATAAAATGACTGGAAAAGACATAACTGATAGAACCAAGTAGGTGCTTAGAGCCTTGGGTTAGACAAAACTAGTTGTGAAGTACAAGAGGCTAAGTCAAAAGACACTGATCATTTTTTCGAAATGGCAAACATAGAGAATAGAAAAACTAAATGTGTATTTCGTAGAAGGTGGTTAAAATGTGTTGTTGTTGTACAGGATTACTAATGCTTTTATGGAGTGCTTTGGCTTTAATGATCTCATTTAAAGTTACACTAGAAACAATAGAAGGACATAGTGAGAATACAACTAATGTAGAAAAGTTTCAGAAAGTATATCCGACTAATATAGATAGAAATTATTTACATAAAGACAGGTCTATAAATGATTTCTCTAACAATGTATTCTCAAAATTACTGTATGAATATGTAAAGACAATGGACATGAGGGACTGCTATGTCTGCATGCAGTTACCTGCATCTGTATCTGAGGGAGTGACCTCTCATCACCTCCCAGTAACGTATGGAATAACATGTAGTGTAATAGCAAGTTTGTTTTACAAAATAGGGAAATTAGAATATTACTTTTCAGATGTAGATAACATATTTTCACAAGTACCTGTAATTAACAAATTGAATAAAGTAAAACCTGCATCGGTATTAGGTGAATTTTTCTTAGAAACTAAAGAGTTAACATTAGAGTCCATATTTAGAAATAATCTTACTTGTAGTTTAAAGAAGAAGGAGAAAGTGTTCTTGGATATGGTTGAAGAAAGGAGATTGAAAATGCAAAAGAAAGTATCTGAGGGAAGAAAGGAAAGGACAGTCTGGGATGTTGAAAAGGAAAAACATTTGAAAGGAGAAGCTAGTCCAACAATGGCTTTAGATTGGCCTCAGAAAGGAAAGTTGTGTATTAGAAGGAATCAATCTGTATATGATAATTATTTTGTAGGTAACAGTGATTGCCATGATACATATCGAATCATGGGTGGATGGGGATTTAAAGGAGAAAATTATCCAGTTTTTCCTGGGTTATATTTTATCTGCGGGGAAAAAGCATATTATCGATTACCAGATCACTGGTTTGGCACATGTATGTGGGCCTGGTTTTCCCAAAGATATTCCATGTGGGAAGAGGAAGAGATGGTGTACATGAGTTAGGTAGACAACTAACACGTAGAAAGAGAGAATCTTGGTCAGAAATTGTGGGAGACATTTTTGGAGCATTGATACCAGCAGTGGGAATAACACTGAATGCACATAAAATTAGAAAATGATCAACAGTAGTGGATCGCTTGTCAACAAGCACTGCTGGAGAATTTTTATTGGTAAATACAGAGCTGGTTGCTATGCGTGCTATGGTAATGCAACATCGACTTGCCCTTGATATAATTTTGGCAAAAGAGGGTGGAGTCTGTGGAATGCTGAAAGTTCAACATTGTTGTACTTATATTTCGGACGAATGTCAAGATCTAAAGTCATATATTAAAAATATAACTGATTTGCATGAGGAAATTGCACCACTGGAGGTTGAAAGTGTTTGGGAAAAGATTGGAAAGAAATTATCTTCTATTTAAGATTTCCTATTAAAATTAGGTAGTACATTTATAGGTAAAATCCTATTTCCGCTAACCTGTGTAATTTTTCTAGTATTAGTTATAAGACTAGGATGTTTATGTTGTAAAAGAAAGAAAATACAGAAAAATATAACGAGAGAGACTTTGAAAAAGAAAGAAAATAAAAGACGAGAAAAAGAATTTGAAGAAGTAGAATTAGAAGAAATGAAAGATAGTATGTATAAAAAGGCAAGAGAAGAAGAAATTGGGGAAACAGAAATGTGAACTAAAATTCTATGAATTCATTTTCTTTTCTTAATAAATTTACAAAATTTTAGGTATTGTGGTGATAAAATCACCAAAGGGGGGATTGATGGAGCAGATAGTGCAACATTTTGTATACCTCCTCTATTTTTGCATGAAAATACTAATTATATAATCTATTAATTATAATATTATTAAATGAGTGTTGCATGTATACTAATCAACATTATTAATACTTAAACTACACATGGGATTTGCTAATTGCATGGCTAAATAACTCTTATAACTAAAATCTGTACGCATATTAACAATAGTATATGTGGTAATAGAATACTACATGATATATGTTGCTTTGTGATGTTGCACCCTCGAGGAGGATCGAAAATAATTGCTTTAAATGTCGCTATATGGTAGATAAATACAAGCACATAGAGAGATTAGCAAGGGGTTAACATTAGGATCACCATTTCTATGAATTAATTATTCTTTTGTGTTTGTTTCGCTTAAGTTGGCATCAGGGACTAAATCCAATATGGCTGCTGTCACCAAACGCAGAAGTGGCCACTGTCTCATGAGGCGCGGAGTGAGCTACGCATGTGCAAGAAATCTCCTAAACCTCGTAGCGACCTTTGCACAAAGTGTCCCCAGTCAAGGATACGAAATGGGACATTCGCCAAGACACGGGAACAATCAACCTTACAGTAAACCGGAACAAGCCGATACTTCGCTGACCAATGACCTCACCCCTCTAACTGTACTGAAAATCTGGGAATATAAGTCGTATGATCTCAACCAGCCAATCACTTCTGTTCTAAAGTTTAAAATTGGATCTTCTTTGACTTGATTTATTATAAAAAAGGGTAGTAGAATAGGGAGGGTTCAGATCTCTCTTTCTTTTCATTCATCATTTTTCCACGTTCGTTCGTTGTGACACCTTTTCTGAAGATCCAGATGCTGCCCGACCGCTTGATGACTGCAAAGTTTTTCTAAAAATCCACGGGCTATGATAGATGCTTGCACGATTTCTGGTCCTTTGATAAATTGGGACAGTAGCGTGCTCAGCAGAGGACTTTGAGCTTTGGCCTGCTTTTTCGGACAATTTACGACAAATTTTGGTTATGCAGAGCCAATGAATTAGAGGACTTCAAATAGCCAGATTAGGTAAATATGATGTTCTGCGATTTATTTGAATTGATCTAAAACCTCTAAACTTTGACGAGACAAAAGCAAATACTAATCATTATGAAAATTTAAATAAACAGACATTGATTAACAAGAAATATGAGTTTGTGGTTTTATTAAGGGAAATAAGGATTCTGAGTCTTAAAATGTGTTTTAGCTGGTTCTAAATCACCATCAACCAATCCAACTAACTTGGTCCGTTGACCAAGTGGGTGGAGTGCCTTGATGTTTGGGACTAGGGGATCTATAGGCGAAGGATGCTTATGTATATTTTGTAAAATTACTTTTCTCTCCCTATAGGTTATAAGGTATTTCCCCCCACTTGTCCAGCGCTTGAATTACTCATCCCTCCTGTGTGCAGACTCATGAGAGAGACGTATGAGTGTTGGTGTTATGGGCCCCACCAATGATTGTGTGTTTGAATGAGCTAGAGTGACGTCGGGTCTGTGCGCAGGGAGGATATCGGTAAATGTTGTTCCCCATCTTCCCAGTCTCGCGCTGGATCAGTACCTTCCATTCGGACCAAGGTTCAGCGTTCGCCTCTAAGGCATACATGGAAGAGATGAAGTCTATGGGGGTGCTGGTGCAGTTTTCGTCTCCATACAGGCCTGAGGGCAATTCATTTGTGGAGCGCATGAACCGTGACTTAAAGCAATCCTTGACAGCTAGAGTCTTAGGTACTGGCAGAAACTGGCTTGCCCATTTGCATGGTGTTCAACGTGCACTCAATAATCTCCCTAGAAAATCTCTGGGTGGGCAGACCTTATACGAAATGTTCTTTGGCATTAAAATGTTTGTGCCAGACCTTGATGGTCTAGATGTTGTGGCGGCTGCTGCAAACTTTGACGTAGATAATCATTCTACGGTGTTACAGGATCTACAAAAGACCTGTGACAGCTACACAACTGAACATTTACTGCTGATTCCGATTGCCAAACCAGATTGGTCGCACACTACTACACCTACCAGGCGTGTTCCCCCAATGAAAATGGTCCCTGAAGGTCAGCGTCGGCGGATACACCTATGCTCGAGTGTGAATGCAAGTATGCGTGGCGTGTGCCATCCCTGGACACGTGTTTCGAGGTAGTTGCCTCTCGTCAGCAGGGAGTAGGAAAATGTGTGGGGTTGCTGTGTAAGCTGCTAAAATCGTTATCAGGTCTAGTACCTCTCGTAGCGCGCAGGTGCGTAACCATGAGTCCGTCGACTCCACCGGCTCAAGGGAGCCTGAATATAAAGTTAAACCAGATTGGTCGCACACTACTACACCTAACAGGCGTGTTCCCCCAATGAAAATGGTCCCTGAAGGTCAGCGTCGGCGGATACACCTATGCTCGAGTGTGAATGCAAGTATGCGTGGCGTGTGCCAACCCTGGACACGTGTTTCGAGGTAGTTGCCTCTCGTCAGCAGGGAGTAGGAAAATGTGTGGGGTTGCTGTGTAAGCTGCTAAAATCGTTATCAGGTCTAGTACCTCTCGTAGCGCGCAGGTGCGTAACCATGAGTCCGTCGACTCCACCGGCTCAAGGGAGCCTGAATATAAAGTTAAACCAGATTGGTCGCACACTACTACACCTACCAGGCGTGTTCCCCCAATGAAAATGGTCCCTGAAGGTCAGCGTCGGCGGATACACCTATGCTCGAGTGTGAATGCAAGTATGCGTGGCGTGTGCCATCCCTGGACACGTGTTTCGAGGTAGTTGCCTCTCGTCAGCAGGGAGTAGGAAAATGTGTGGGGTTGCTGTGTAAGCTGCTAAAATCGTTATCAGGTCTAGTACCTCTCGTAGCGCGCAGGTGCGTAACCATGAGTCCGTCGACTCCACCGGCTCAAGGGAGCCTGAATATAAAGTTAAACCAGATTGGTCGCACACTACTACACCTACCAGGCGTGTTCCCCCAATGAAAATGGTCCCTGAAGGTCAGCGTCGGCGGATACACCTATGCTCGAGTGTGAATGCAAGTATGCGTGGCGTGTGCCATCCCTGGACACGTGTTTCGAGGTAGTTGCCTCTCGTCAGCAGGGAGTAGGAAAATGTGTGGGGTTGCTGTGTAAGCTGCTAAAATCGTTATCAGGTCTAGTACCTCTCGTAGCGCGCAGGTGCGTAACCATGAGTCCGTCGACTCCACCGGCTCAAGGGAGCCTGAATATAAAGTTAAACCAGATTGGTCGCACACTACTACACCTACCAGGCGTGTTCCCCCAATGAAAATGGTCCCTGAAGGTCAGCGTCGGCGGATACACCTATGCTCGAGTGTGAATGCAAGTATGCGTGGCGTGTGCCATCCCTGGACACGTGTTTCGAGGTAGTTGCCTCTCGTCAGCAGGGAGTAGGAAAATGTGTGGGGTTGCTGTGTAAGCTGCTAAAATCGTTATCAGGTCTAGTACCTCTCGTAGCGCGCAGGTGCGTAACCATGAGTCCGTCGACTCCACCGGCTCAAGGGAGCCTGAATATAAAGTTAAACCAGATTGGTCGCACACTACTACACCTACCAGGCGTGTTCCCCCAATGAAAATGGTCCCTGAAGGTCAGCGTCGGCGGATACACCTATGCTCGAGTGTGAATGCAAGTATGCGTGGCGTGTGCCATCCCTGGACACGTGTTTCGAGGTAGTTGCCTCTCGTCAGCAGGGAGTAGGAAAATGTGTGGGGTTGCTGTGTAAGCTGCTAAAATCGTTATCAGGTCTAGTACCTCTCGTAGCGCGCAGGTGCGTAACCATGAGTCCGTCGACTCCACCGGCTCAAGGGAGCCTGAATATAAAGTTAAACCAGATTGGTCGCACACTACTACACCTACCAGGCGTGTTCCCCCAATGAAAATGGTCCCTGAAGGTCAGCGTCGGCGGATACACCTATGCTCGAGTGTGAATGCAAGTATGCGTGGCGTGTGCCATCCCTGGACACGTGTTTCGAGGTAGTTGCCTCTCGTCAGCAGGGAGTAGGAAAATGTGTGGGGTTGCTGTGTAAGCTGCTAAAATCGCTATCAGGTCTAGTACCTCTCGTAGCGCGCAGGTGCGTAACCATGAGTCCGTCAACTCCACCGGCTCAAGGGAGCCTGAATATAAAGTTAAACCAGATTGGTCGCACACTACTACACCTACCAGGCGTGTTCCCCCAATGAAAATGGTCCCTGAAGGTCAGCGTCGGCGGATACACCTATGCTCGAGTGTGAATGCAAGTATGCGTGGCGTGTGCCATCCCTGGACACGTGTTTCGAGGTAGTTGCCTCTCGTCAGCAGGGAGTAGGAAAATGTGTGGGGTTGCTGTGTAAGCTGCTAAAATCGTTATCAGGTCTAGTACCTCTCGTAGCGCGCAGGTGCGTAACCATGAGTCCGTCGACTCCACCGGCTCAAGGGAGCCTGAATATAAAGTTAAACCAGATTGGTCGCACACTACTACACCTACCAGGCGTGTTCCCCCAATGAAAATGGTCCCTGAAGGTCAGCGTCGGCGGATACACCTATGCTCGAGTGTGAATGCAAGTATGCGTGGCGTGTGCCATCCCTGGACACGTGTTTCGAGGTAGTTGCCTCTCGTCAGCAGGGAGTAGGAAAATGTGTGGGGTTGCTGTGTAAGCTGCTAAAATCGTTATCAGGTCTAGTACCTCTCGTAGCGCGCAGGTGCGTAACCATGAGTCCGTCGACTCCACCGGCTCAAGGGAGCCTGAATATAAAGTTAAACCAGATTGGTCGCACACTACTACACCTACCAGGCGTGTTCCCCCAATGAAAATGGTCCCTGAAGGTCAGCGTCGGCGGATACACCTATGCTCGAGTGTGAATGCAAGTATGCGTGGCGTGTGCCATCCCTGGACACGTGTTTCGAGGTAGTTGCCTCTCGTCAGCAGGGAGTAGGAAAATGTGTGGGGTTGCTGTGTAAGCTGCTAAAATCGTTATCAGGTCTAGTACCTCTCGTAGCGCGCAGGTGCGTAACCATGAGTCCGTCGACTCCACCGGCTCAAGGGAGCCTGAATATAAAGTTAAACCAGATTGGTCGCACACTACTACACCTACCAGGCGTGTTCCCCCAATGAAAATGGTCCCTGAAGGTCAGCGTCGGCGGATACACCTATGCTCGAGTGTGAATGCAAGTATGCGTGGCGTGTGCCATCCCTGGACACGTGTTTCGAGGTAGTTGCCTCTCGTCAGCAGGGAGTAGGAAAATGTGTGGGGTTGCTGTGTAAGCTGCTAAAATCGTTATCAGGTCTAGTACCTCTCGTAGCGCGCAGGTGCGTAACCATGAGTCCGTCGACTCCACCGGCTCAAGGGAGCCTGAATATAAAGTTAAACCAGATTGGTCGCACACTACTACACCTACCAGGCGTGTTCCCCCAATGAAAATGGTCCCTGAAGGTCAGCGTCGGCGGATACACCTATGCTCGAGTGTGAATGCAAGTATGCGTGGCGTGTGCCATCCCTGGACACGTGTTTCGAGGTAGTTGCCTCTCGTCAGCAGGGAGTAGGAAAATGTGTGGGGTTGCTGTGTAAGCTGCTAAAATCGTTATCAGGTCTAGTACCTCTCGTAGCGCGCAGGTGCGTAACCATGAGTCCGTCAACTCCACCGGCTCAAGGGAGCCTGAATATAAAGTTAAACCAGATTGGTCGCACACTACTACACCTACCAGGCGTGTTCCCCCAATGAAAATGGTCCCTGAAGGTCAGCGTCGGCGGATACACCTATGCTCGAGTGTGAATGCAAGTATGTGTGGCGTGTGCCATCCCTGGACACGTGTTTCGAGGTAGTTGCCTCTCGTCAGCAGGGAGTAGGAAAATGTGTGGGGTTGCTGTGTAAGCTGCTAAAATCGTTATCAGGTCTAGTACCTCTCGTAGCGCGCAGGTGCGTAACCAGGAGTCCGTCGACTCCACCGGCTCAAGGGAGCCTGAATATAAAGTTAAACCAGATTGGTCGCACACTACTACACCTACCAGGCGTGTTCCCCCAATGAAAATGGTCCCTGAAGGTCAGCGTCGGCGGATACACCTATGCTCGAGTGTGAATGCAAGTATGCGTGGCGTGTGCCATCCCTGGACACGTGTTTCGAGGTAGTTGCCTCTCGTCAGCAGGGAGTAGGAAAATGTGTGGGGTTGCTGTGTAAGCTGCTAAAATCGTTATCAGGTCTAGTACCTCTCGTAGCGTGGGGCTATTTGCTAGTATGACGAGCGGTGTGCGACCCACTTCGCATTTTGTATTTAAAGCTCCCTGAGCTATGGGTTGACGAGCCCGGATCCCGCACCCGCGTGCCGTGAGAGGTACTATACCTGATAATTTTTGGCAGTCTACAGCACCCCGCATACGTACCTGCTCCCTGCTGACGAGAGGCAATTACCTCGAAACACGTGTCCAGGGATGGCATTTTAAACTTTTTACTCGTGGCATAGGTGTACCCGCCGCTGTCACTACATCCTCCAGAATCCTATGGGGCTATTTGCTAGTATGACGAGCGGTGTGCGACCCACTTCGCATTTTGATTCCGATTGCCAGTTGGCTTCCCAAGATTGAAAACCAGGTATGAGAAAAGTTAGAGAACAAAAAAGAATTTGGTCCCACATATTGTGCACCAGTTCCAGTACTTGGATTGAAGGGTACACATACAGTCATTTTACCACCTTTATCTGGTCGCAAAGACAACAGATACATCACAGTGGACAATGTCAAGTTACACCGTGTGGCCGAGTCTAAATGGTGTAACACCAGCTGTTTACAGCAACTATGTTTCTTTGAATCAGGTAATCACAACGACCACGACTGAAGCCCTTACCGGTGTGAGTGAGATGAAAACTGCTGTTGACCTTTCGTCTGTTCTGCCTCCATCCTCTTCCACCGCTCATGTCGAGTATATGTATCCTCCAGATGAGTCTCAGAGGGAAGTGCCGAGCAATCCTGGACAACATCACGCTGATAAATCCCACCCACCTTTGATGCCGAGGGATGCAAACTGTCACTTTGGGGACCACGCTAGCTTCTCTTATGACTCATCATCCTCGACTTCCAGTTTGGCAGTCCCACCAACTAAGTGTTTTCTTCTCTTGGTTCAAAAAGACTTACCTGGTTCCTCCATGGACCTATATTTGGTTGATACTTATCCTGATTTTCCTCTTCATGTCGATTGGATTTGTGACAGTGTTCTTTTTACTCATAAATGGTTATTATTTGCCAGAACGCTCTGCTGTGAGCTTGGTTGATGGAATTCTGGCCCCTCACACATTGTCCCATATAATGAAACTTGATCAGACACTTGTGAACATTTTGGCATTCCTGGTTGCAGATGGCATCGTTTGGGACAAAGTAGCTTTCAAAATTCACGGTCTGATCGAGGTGCTCAGTGAGCCATACGTGTTTTGCGTCTCATTAGGAGATGTGGTAACACGGGACATACATTCTGACGATTGGGATGTGCAAGCAGTACATTCCTTGTTTTCGGATTTAAAATATTATGCTGCATTTCATGCTGAAGATTTGTAGTTAAATTCTGCTGATCTCTTCTGTTATCAACATTATGGGCATAATTTTTTGCACAAAACAAACGCTTTAAGACCTGTTCTTAATTACACTCAATGGGAACATTGTCCTACTCCCGTACAAGGGAGTTCTAAAACTCTTACAGATAAGTTCACTTATTTTACAGACTATGACACGTCTAATCTGGAATACTATCTTTTTAAACTGCAGTTGTCAACTCAATTCAAATTTCTATTGACCCACACTAAATTGATTTACGCCAACTCATTTAGGACTAAATTAGCTACACAGGGTTATGATCACTGGAAAGAGACCATTGGTTTAAAATCAATCTGGGGCACGAAGCCTTGGCAGGTTCAGGGAACTGAGGCTTTGCATCGTGCCTGTCTGATCCCAACTCAAATTTTATTTTTGAATAATACAGTGTACCAAGCCATTTGTTTCTGCTTGGGCACTGTAAAAAATTTAAATATCCCACCCATTCAGTCATTAACGGAATATGACAACGTGTGTGCTCAAATTAATTATACTATTGATACATTACAGGCTTTATTTTGAAATGACACTTTCAATGTCTCTGAAATTGATTTATCCGGGTGGTTAGTGTGGCAAACAAATTCAAATGCATGTCAATTGCGTTTTTATAATGTAACACCTGGTTTCACACAAAGTAGACCGGATCCTCGTTATCCACTTACACATTCGGTCACCACATACTCGGTGGGTAAATTGTGCCAACAGTGGTTGGAACATTCCACCTTATCGTCAGTGAAACAACATCTTACACTCTTCTCGAGTGACATCAATGTGGCTGATTTCATCCTAGGATTCCTAGATCTAAGAGATTTATTTATACCGCTTACAATGAGATTTGGAAACTTTCGCAGATTGAGGCAGCTCTTCGTCTGCGCCAAATTGATCAAGCAAATTTAGAAAAAGTCCTTGCCGTAGTCGACAATAGCATTAATACACTTTCATCACGCATTTATACCTTGGATAATATTGTTGAGTCTGTTATTGATATTGTTCAAAGTGATGTATCTGTGTTGTATCATGGTCAGAATCAATTAACATCTGTTATGCAGTTCGCATGGACGTTACAGACTCTCAAAATGGGGAAGGTCTCTTGGAATTATTTGAATGCTTCTGCTTTGTTTTTACCGTTTAATCTAACTGATAAACAGAGATTTATGTCCATGAAAGATGCTGCATATACACTTTTGCATATTGAACAATTGGAGCCCCTGCCGTTCTCGGACTCTGCTGTTTGGTTAATTCATGAGGTCATCTCTCTCCCTTTTTCGCTGTTTCAATTTAAATTATGCATGCAACATTTTCCAATTGACCGTTTTGAAACACTGGGTAGTGCATTTCTCCATGAATTATGGTCCCTACCTTTCACTTACAGATGTCAGCGGGAGGATAAGGAAGTTTTTCTAACAGGGGTGGACTGCGATTCCACAGTAGGACATTCCCTGGTTTGTAAACACGTTAAATTGCATGGCGCATGTAATGTATCAGCGCCTAATCTCGCTTGTTTTTTTTAAAGGAACCCCAGTGCTGTCAATAATTCCCGCTTTTACCTTGCTCACTAACGGCAGTTATCTTATTTTAAACAACCAAGACTGCTGTGGTTTACGGGCAGGAATTCCGTATTAAAGTACGTTTCACAGCTTGTAACTTGTTGTAGCAATGTGCTATTTCTGCCCCCGCATGGGAGTGTAGATAGTTCCATTTGTCCTTCCATTCCCACTTTGAAAAGAGATTTCAACAAATTGAGCAAGCTCAAAGCGCTATTATTCCAACAAGAAATGGTTCTCACTTCTGCTCGAGAGACCTTCGAGTTACAGGTGGCTAGGACATCTAGCGAGATTCAGTCCCTTCTGAACACTAACCTCCCACTTCACTTTGGGGAGCTTATACGTCAATTATTTAATGCGCCTGACACTAAAGGCCTTGCACATTTTTTTAAACGTGTGGGATCCGGCCTTGTGACTTCCTGTCAGACGATATTTGGAGTAATACTGGTTTTATTAATTCTATTTTTTCCAGCGTCTTCGGAGGATTCCCTTTATTACTAACGTTAGGTGGTGGAATCCTGCTTCATCTGTTCCTGCTGTGCAATGGCTGCTTATCTTGTGGTAATGCACAGACCAGGTCAATAGCAGCTGTACCGTGATCGAATGCAACAAGTTTTTTGATGCTTGCATTAGCAAAGCTTGGCGTGAGTTATGGATTAACTTTTCGTTTTGCTTACTTTACTTGCGTGTAACCAGTGTTCTACTGTCAACGGTGCCCCTTCTATTGGGCTATGCATTTATGTCTCTCCAATACATCATGTCCAGTCCCAGATTTTAACCAGTTGATGGGTACATTAGAGACTCATGACCAGGCTTGTTCTGGGGATGGTGGTATGGCGCGTGCTGTAGCACTTGGATTATTATCTGTGCGGCTGCACAGAACTTCCTGCATCAGTGTTTCATCGAATATCAAGCAAATTGTCCGGTTATACTTTTCAAAGCGTCAGATTATGATGAGCACGTTTGCTCCTTTGACTCCCTTGATTGGATGGCATCCCTTTTTTCTACTAATGATAGGGATGATCTTTTGGAGGGAATTGCATTCTTAAGTCACGTACTTTGTATGGATTTACCACCTCCTTCATAATATCATTATCACGTTGATAACACTTTGTTGGATTTTTTTTTTTCCTCTTTCAAACGCTCTAAACTCTGCTTGGTTTTTGAACTCTGCTTGGTTTTTTAACTCTGCTTGGTTTTTTAACTCTGTTTTGGTCTTTTGTCTATGTCCTATGACCTTACCAAGGGGAGGGTGTCATATGGCCCTTAGGGACATTGTCAACATTGCTAAGTTAGCATGAGCTTTTCTGCCATGATGCTGCTTTTGCGCACGTTACTATATGACTTTCTTTTTGCAAGACTCTTTTTATGCCTTTCACATGAGAACTCTCTGCTTTTCACGTTCTCTGCTGAGTTCCTGGAGTTTTGTTTGAACATGTTGTGTAAGGTAGATAAACAATGCTTACTTGTTATTCTGTTCTGGTCAGTCCCTAGCACCTAGACATAACATGCTAAACACAGCTGCATGTTGTTTTAACATTCACTTGGAGAGAGACTTTCCATGGAGAAGAGCTATGCTGTTCCTATGATGTAAACCTCACATCCAGGCTTTAAGGAATGGGGTCTGCTGTCAAAGCCCAGAGATCTTCTTTTATATAAATAAACTTCTTCCAGTCAAGGGGTGGGTTGTTAGGCCTTATAGTCCTTTTTCTACTGTCTTTATATAATGACTTCCCCCTTTGTACTCTATGGAATTGTAACAATGCTGATATTTCTGAGTTTATCCATTTTGCAGCTGGTAGTGGCTCGTATACTCTATTGTAGAGCACGATAGTTAAAATAAACATTTTGAACTATTACAGTGACTCTGCCAATTCTTATTGTGGACAAGTACATGTGAGCGAGCGAAAGGGTATGTCTTGCTACCGCGATTCCTGAGAGAGTCGGGAGTGTTGTGTTCTGGGTTGTCTAATCATTTGTAGCTTTCTGATTTTTGGAGGAGAACAAATGAGACACTATAGCTAGTCGGTTTTGGGATTTTGGGCACTACGGTGATAGGTTGGGACACCCCTATACACCGAGGTCCTGTTTTCCTGCGCATAGTTCTGTGTAGGTGCAGAATCCCCGCAACACAGCATAAACCTTATTCACTCCTCAACTTCAACACTTTGAGAAGTAGCTTGTGATGTACCATCACATTCAAACCTCACACATAATTTCTGAAATACTCCATGACCTATGCAGTCATAAATGCTTCCCTCTTGAAGACTGAGGCCCTGATTAGGAGTCTGGAGGTCCGAGGACCACCAGACTTGCGGAGGCGCGGCAGAGGTGGTCCAGCCACCGCCGCTCCGATCACCGGTCGGACCGCCATTGCAGCGCAGATGTTGACAGGGAACCGCCATTTCCTGGTGGTGGCGGGGATGTAGAGGCAGCAATATGCTTGGCGGGACCTCTTCGGTCCCACCAAGCTTATTACGAGTTTCCTCTCCATCACGGTTTTCATGGCGGTTCCTCCTCCATGAAAACCATGTGCCTCTGGGACCTGGGGTGCATGCAGGGGAAGCAACATGGGCCCCCCAATGTGCACGTACCACAGTTCCTGCACTTTACAGTCCATGCCATGCAGGAACTGTTTTTGGTATTCCCATTGAGGTATCCATTTTCAGAGGCACAGCTGTGGGAACGCCAAAAACAGCCCGACGGACAAGAAAAAACTTGTAATCTGGTGGGTGGCTCGACCACCAGATAGAGGTGCTGGATCGGGCAGCCGGCATGGTGATCCGTTCCTGCACCGCCAAACTCGTAATCGGGCCTTGAGTAATTTCTTTCTAAAATTGTCATGGAACATAAGGCAAAAGATACTGCTCTTTCTGTGCCATTTTGTACCTACTTGTGTACTTGTGCTACTACTACTGCACTTGCATTAACAGTGGTAATGCTTTTTGGTTTATATCAAAAGGTGATAGAATTTTCGCACCAACTATTTCTTTTGTTACATTTTCAAATGCTTTTCTCTGTTCTTTTGACCAGCCAATGAACTCCCCTCCTACAGCAATACCCTCACAGGTTCATTTTGTTCAGCAAAATGTTTTACAAATTTGCCACAATATTCCACCAAACCCATGAATGTCTGAAATTCTTCTTTATCCTGGGGCTCAGGAGCATCTTTTATTGCTTTTGCAAAATCACCTTTATGTTAAACCCATCAGTACAAATGATGTAGCCCAAATATTCAATCTCCTATTAAAGGAAACTGCATATCATCTGGGATACACACAACTTGATTTTTTCCCTTAATAACACCCTGAATCATAAGATGAAAAATGTTTACCACCCAAACAAGCCCAAACAGCAGACTATTAAACTGATAAACCCCTCTGTTGTAATGAAGGGTGTTGGGAGATGTTGACTGAGGATGCAACTTGATTTGGTGGTATGTGCTCCTAAGATCTAATTTTGAAAAGTATAGCATATCCTTCAGGATGAGTACAAGCTTCCTACTATTGGGTAGTGGAAAACTGTCTACCACAATACATTGGCTTTAGGACAGTCGCAAATTGCCATCAGCTTTCTTAATGATAAGTACAGGTGAAACCAACTGGGCAGACACCACAGGCTTTATCACACCTTCTTGAAGCATGTCTTGCAACATATCCTGCGCTTCCTTCCTAAAGGCCAGAGGTAATCTCCTTCTTGTGCCTCACAGGGTGTTATCTTTCATTTAGTACTATTTCGACCACATATTGTTTAAGAGTACCTAAATTACCTGAAACACCTTCTTAGCATACCTCACTTTCTCTTCCACATTTGGCTAGTCTACTACCATGACCCTCACACTTGAATTAATAATAATGTGGCAGCCATACTGGTGCATGCAACCAATTATAGATGGTCCCGACTTTGCTATGTAGATATTTCCTTTGATTTTTATCCCCCTCTCTTTAGGTTCTAACACACTCCTTCCCCATATTTTAACCCATAAGTTTTTTGGTACAATTGTAAACATGGAAGCGGAATCCACCATCAGCGCCATACAATTATTATTGATTACAAATTATATCTTAGGTCTACACTCCCAATTCTGTAGACTTTTTAATATCTTTTAATTCCATCTCCTTCATGCAGGCTATTGACCCCTCAACAACTTTAGCATTGTCTATCACTTATTTCAACTCTATATTTTGTGCCACCCACATCCTCTACTGCATTTTCTTGCTATGACACTGCACTATAGGTTGGTCTTGAATTCTTTGGTCATTTCACAAAATTGACATATTATTGCCAAATCTCTATGTCTTGCTTTAAACTCTTTGACAGACTCATTTGGTTTTTGAGGTTGAGTGTAGAAGTTATGGTGCATCGCTGTGGTAATAACAGCTCAGGTGAAACTTTGCCTCCTCATACACATCAGTAATACTATTTTCATGTGGACCAAGAACTACAGGTAGATACTTAAAAATGTCCTAACCTTCCTTTCCTAAAGTACTTTTTAGCAATGCCTTCTTCTTATTTGGGTTGAAATTCTATCTATCCGCTGCTATCAAATAGTTCTCAAAAAGTTCAATCCAATCCTCCTATTCTGTTAGTGGCGTTCCTGGTTTGGTTAAAAAAAGCAAGGTAGTTTAAATATTTCTTGATGATATTCCTTAATGAAAATAAGCTTTTTTTTGCTCTCAAGAACTGGGAGGGAGGAGGGGTCACAGAGTGCATGGTTCTCCAGAGCTGTTAGCACCTTATCATGGAAAGGAAGGACTGAGTGATTTCTGGGAGTTTTTGAAGTAGGCTGGATCTTGACAATTCTATATTTTTAATATGCAAAACAGAAATATTGTGATTAAGTAAATTATATAGCTTTGGTAAGGACTTTGATAAGATAATTCATATTATTGTGTTATGAGCCCCAATGTACCCCAATATAGGGCTAGGTAGCTGAACAACCTTTTACCTACCTCCTACTGCGATGAGCTCAACAAAAAAAAAATCGAAATCCTTCCCTTCTATCCTTCCACCATCCTTTTCAATCCACAAAATAGACTAACATGTCCACCACTCAAAATAATTTCATATTTCACTATACAAATTCACCACTAATCCTTTATGGGTTCCAGAGTAGCCTGCTACTTGCCGAAAAAGCACTTCAACACCTCATCAGGGGTAGCAAGTGCTATACAAATGCAAACCTTTTTACCTCTTCTACCCTTTCCCTATCCTTCTCAATCCAAATAACTGACTAACATATCCACCACTCAAATTACTTACATATTTCACTATACTAATTTACCACTAACACTGTACGGGTTCGAGAGTAGCGTGCTACTTGCTGAAAAAAAGTACTTTAACCACCCATCAGGGCTAGCAAGCACTATATAAATGCAAACCCTTTTCCGTTTTTTATCCCTCCACTATCCTTCTCAATCCAAATAACCGACTAACATATCCACCACTCAAATTACTTTCATATTTTCACTATACTAATTCACCACTAATCCTTTATGGGTTCCAGAGTAGCCTGCTGCTTGCCGAAAAAGCACTTCAACACCTTATCAGGGGTAGCAAGTGCTATACAAATGCAAACCTTTTTCCCTTTTCTATCCCTCCACTATCCTTCTCAATCCAAATAACTGACTAACATAACCACCACTCAAATTACTTTCCTATTTTCAATATACTAATTCACCACTAATCCTTTATGGGTTCCGGAGTAGTGTGCTACTCGCCAAGGGGTAGTAAGCGCTATATAAATGCAATTACAATACAATACATCTGTCCTACCTTGCTCTCCATAATGGCTCTGGAGCTGACCTTTTACTTAGTTAGGTGCCAAATAAATGTTGTGTGGTTTTCTTTGAAAACTAGCCTCATTTATTATGCATGAGGATTCTTAGTATCACAGCAGGATTACCATCTTCTGCATAATAACTCTGTACAAAAGTCACCCCTATCGTCATCCTTGGATGACAGGCCCGCAGCACCATGTCACATTTAAGTAGAACCCCTGAGGGTACCTTTCGGGTATATAAGTACCACATCTTCCCTTGGCACACCAGAGGAGAAGCATCCATACGGACACGGGACGCTGAAGTCCCTGTACGCAGACACTCCTGCACGCAGTGGTCTGACATCCCTCGTGGGGTGTCCAACTCGAGACGAAGATGGGGTCCTTTGTTCTTTCCCATCAGGTAATGGGGTTGGCTCTTTCCTAGGGGCATTCTTGGCTTCACACCTACATACATGCTAGGTATACTTAGGTTCACTTAGCTAGGGTTTGCATCTTAGGAGTACGCTTGATTATTACTATGTATCTATATGCCTGCATATATTCATTGTTTTACCTTTTATTTACTCTGTTGGTGCTTATCATCGTATACCTCTGTTTCTGTCTAGTAATTGTTGCAGCACACGTATTTTATACTAGAATGACGCAAGTTCAATGAATCATTATTGAAAACGTCCCTATCTTTTATTCTGTGTATCTCTCTGAGACTAAGTGAACACGAGTGACTTAACGAAAAGTACTGTACTGTTTCCACGATCCCTGAAGGATCAAGGGTTGTACTTTTTGATAGTTGTCAGAAACTATTCACTCCTTAGCAGACTATGGAGTACCAGCATTAGGTGAGACTGTTATCTTTGTGATTCAAGCACACAAAGCATTCAGAACAGAGGTGTTCTCTTCTTAGGTTAAGTTCCCCACCTGTAGATGCACACACACATACGTTTCATACCTATTCACCAGATGAACCACCTGAAGAATATTTTCCATACAAGGACATAGAAGTCCTGTTAACTTACCAAGACCTTGATCTGCGTCTCTATAAATCCCTAAAGGCGGATCGCACCATTGAGCTTTCTCAAACTAAGGAGAAATGGGAAGGAGATTTGCCTGTCCCGCTTACGGAGGGTGAGTGGGCGAGAGCATTTGCACAGGTTCGCGAAATGGCTAGTAATGCGAGATTTAAACGGACTCAATTTTATTTTCTGCATCGCGCATACCTGACGCCTCAGTGAACGGCACTTTTTATTCCTGGCAGATCAGCAGCTTGCCCTAGGTGCGGCTCAGATCCAGCCACGTTCCTCCATATGCTCTGGAGTTGCAACCACCACCGGGCCTACTGGCAGCAAGTGAGACTGGTGATAGGTACAGCCACAGCGCTACATATTGAGGCCACCCTAAAACATTGTCTACTGGGAGTATTTCCAGTCCCCAATAAAGGGACGAGCATGAGACACAAATTTGTGCTCTTGGGCCTGATTGTGGCGAAGCGCAGAATCGCAATACACTGGATTCATAGCACTCCCCAAGACATAGATAAAAGGAGGGCAGACATGCAGGAGTGGGGTGTGGCTGAGGAAATTTGTTTAAAACTGGTGCGTACAGATGAGAATGCAGAGAGAGATCTGAATGAGTGGAAGCATACGTTAGAAACCATCCATTAAGGAGCTTACCAATTTTTAGAAGGGGAGGATACAGCTGGGATGTCTGATAGTCCGACACATATAGAAAGTTTAGACGATACAGATGCCCATCACTCATCTCCTACACATACATAGGCAAACTGCAGATTCAACTGAAATAAGTCTGCTATCATATAAGGGATCTGCTATGAGTACCTGAAGCCCAAGCCAGGGCCGGACTGGCCGTAGCGGGCACCGGGCAATCCCCGGTGTACCGCACGGGTGGGGGATGTTTTGGGCCCCTGGGGCCGTTTTTGTTACAGGGCAGTTTTTGCAGCATAGCTGCAAAATCGGCCCTGTAACAAAATCTGCCGAAAACCGGCCCTGGCAAAGAGCTCGGCTGCACCCCCAACCCCTGGGGGAGTGGGGGGGCCGGCTGAGCACTTTGTTAGGGCCGGTTTTGGTTTCCATTCCGGCCCTGGCCCAAGCCCAGGAATGATATCTGTTATCTGCATAGCAGGATGCCGGATCCGACCGCTGCCGCCGCCCTTCCCGTCTTTCTGTTCTTCACCCGTACCCGTCTTCCTTTTTTTGTTGTTTTACCACCTCTTATATAAGAAATTGTAGTCTTGTTACTGTTTAGTATACTAGATAAAAAAGGATTGCATGCAAAATCTGAGTTGAATTGCTTCCCAAATACTGGTACTAGTTCTCTCAGCATCTAGGTGAAAGTAACTGAAAACTGTATGCCACATAAATGTAAAATTGAGATCTATTGTGCTCATATATAGATAGCTCAGAGCTGAGATGTATGACGAAGGATGGGATGTAACTTTTTTTTCTTTTAATGTGCTTATTGATAAGTAACGATTGGCGTACATCACTCAGCATAAAATACATTACGAAATAGTCAGAGGCACACATTAATGAGAATGAAGGTCCATAACAAAGCATTATTCACAGTAATAGTTGTTATATTCAGCCCAGTACCTCCCTTAGTCTCAGTATCGTGTGTTCGGTCCTTTCTTACCAGTCTGTACTGATTAGTCACTATCGTCCGACATCTGCTCAGGCGGGGTGGGGGGCTCACAAATATCGCCCCATATTCGTGTCCATTTCTTGGGGCAGCCTCTCTTGATGTAGACAGCTTTCTCGGTCACCATTGGATGAGATGTAACATTGATGTAAACTTTCATACGCAATTTTGTTAATAAAAATACGTTAAAAAAAAAAAACTTACCAAGAGCATATACATTGATTTAAAAGCGCTCTCCCACATACCACAGAAAAAGTGAGACTTGGTCCACTCAGCAGAGACAGAGCGACTTAGCCAGTCCTAGCTGATTACACACCACTTACCGGGATTGATACATTATCAGCAGCAGACTTGCATCCACTTCACAAAGAAATAATAGAGCCATGCAGAAAACGTACACAGTTTGTTATGCGAACACTCACACTTCAACCTACAAGGGTCACTCCAGCAGGTCAACTACAAGGAACCACAACTAAAATTACCACAAACACTAAACGTGATTATGGGAAGAATGCCCACTAAACATGAGCAAATGCCATTTTGGATATCACAGAAAATAACACAGCTTGAGGCAGTGTTTCCACACACAGGCCCGCAAGAAAAACAGAATACTGACAATCTGTTTTCCAATGGGGATAGCTCCCCGATAGAGAATTGTACCACTTGGGGTACAGTTTTCACTGCCGTTTATACCAGAACGCATGGTATGTCCTCAATAGCAGTCATACCAAAAGTATTGACACAAATACAGAACGAGTATGAGGCAGAACCTGCCCTGGACTTAGGGATGAAATTGATAGGCAATTTTGCCCAGGTATCAACAATTATGTTAGCCAATATAAAAGGGAGAGGCAGCAGCGGTGGCTAAACGCCAACGCCTGAGGGAATGCATGCCTGCACATCAGGAGCGAGAATTACCAAAATTTATGGAAGATACCTATGCTTCACTGGGTAGAGATAACTTGGGAGCCAGACCTGTGAAACCACAATTATTGGGTAATCCTGAAAAGGAAAACTCAAATAAAGCTCCCGATTCTTCTAAAAAGAAATGGGATAATAAACTATCAAAAAACAAGCAGAATGCATCACAATCACGGGGTGGGTCTCCTCAACAGGAGCCCTCTGACAGGAAATATAACCGTAGAAATTGTGACAATATTAAAAAACCTGACAGGTATCAGGAAACTGATACACATTCCTCTCGTTCTTTTCAAGGCTCATCCAGAAACTCAGGGAGGGAAGGACGGTCAGAACGCAGATCAGAAGAGCGAGGCAAGCCAAGAGACACACATCACACTTCAGACTATATTATCAAAAAAGAAGATAATCCAAAAAATAAACCTCAATTTAAAAAGAAGAAAGTAGCTGGCCTTAAAATAAGAAATTCCCAGGTTACTGAGGACTCAACTAATGAATGGGCTCTGACAATGCTAGACAGCGCAGCAGAAGTAACAATAGCTCGCCAGAACCTGATGGAATTTCTTGCGACAGCAGAGCTGACTGAACATATCATGGTGGAAACACCTGATACTAGGGTAAGTGACCCACATCAGTTATATGAAATTATGCTCCAGATGGAGTGGGCATTTCCAGGAAAGTGAAAGGTCTCTTGTGGGAGAACCTGACTTTTGGATACGATATCCTCTTGGCTGAAAAAGATTGGCCACCTGAGTTTGTTATGGACTGCCCAAAAAAAAGAAGCCGTAATATTACCAGCCTTCTCCAACCTCGTTCCAGAATCACTTAAACATTCATACGGGCAGGTGTGGGCAGTAGCACTAGCTCCTGCATTATACCACAATCATGAAGGGTGGGATGCTGAGTCACCTCCTCATGAAATCCCAATAAAAACTACTCCAACTCCACAAAGGCAGTACCCTATAAAACATGACACAAAGAAACAAGTCAGGGAGATCTTAGATCAACTCGAATACCAAGGTGTGATTGGGAATTGCAACTCTTCTATGAATAATCCTCTGTTTCCCGTAATGAAACCCTTCAATTCATACCATCTAGTTTTAGACTACAGGCATTTGAACACATGCCTGAAGAGATTTGCACTACAAAATGCACACAGTGATGCATTAATGAATAACATTGTGCTGAAGAAGAAAATCAAAAAAACACTAGATATCTCAAATGGATCCTTTTGCCAAAATATAGCGCCTGAAAACAGATAATTGACAGCATTTTCGACCCTAAGCTCGCAATGCCAATTTTGTAGACTGTCCCAAGGGTATAAGAATAGCCCCGGGTTGTTCTCAGCAAGAGTATCAGAGCTACTTAAAAGTTTTGATGAGGAGGTATTGTCCTATGTAGATGATATTTATCTGACGCGCAATGAATTATTGGATCATTTGAACAGGGTGAACAACATAATTTAGTGATTCGCCTTTGAGGGCTACAAATGTACATTTAAAAAATCAAAAATTGCCCACCTCAATGTCCTATTTTTAGGATATGAGCTCTCAATTGAAGGAAAAACCCTAGCAGCAATTTTTTAGAAAAATGTGCGCTGCTCCAACCTCCAAAGACTCACAAAAATTATTTGTTTCTTATAAGCTGACTTGATAGCTTCCAGATACTTACTCACACGTGCAAACACCACAAATTTGGTGATCTGTGTAATCGCGTGACAATCCTGGTACACTTATCTCACCTTCAATGAAGGTGAAACTGTACCCATTGCATACAAATATTATTTGTACACAAACGCTGAAATGCATTTTGCATCAACTGAAAAAATACTGACAGCAGTACAGACTGCTTTAGTGAGAGAAAGAGCACTAACTCAGGGGAAACAAATAATTGTTGTGACTCCAGTACTGACCTTAGGGGCTGTTACTAAAGCAAGCGTTCCAAATGTAAAAGCACTGCATCCACGATGTATACAATGGGCTAATTCTCTCACTGCAACAGATGTAGACTACAAATTTGATTCTACACTAAAGACACAAGCGTTCCTGCAGTATGAACAAAAATATCCTCTACCGAATGAAATAATGCCATTAGATCTGTTACACACTCAGCTAAGACACATAGACAAAGTACAACTAATGTGCTTGCAAAGGAAAGAGCGACATCAGAACCGCCTGTAGTAAAAATAGCGTTCTTGTGATTTGGCACCCTATGATGACCCACAACTACCACCATTTTAACTGACTTTAGTGTGTTATTTTACCTTAGTCTGGATATATGAGAGAGTCAGGCATATGCCTGCTTCTCTTCTGTCTTGTAATCTTGCTGTCTTTTAGTGAGAGCTGTCACGGAGTAGAACAGTACATTTATATTACAAGTGCTTACTATTGGCTTTGACCAGACTTTGCATTGCTTGCTAATTATGAGTTCTGACTATTGGCTCTGACATGGCCTCATGTCTTCTTGTTCTCTGATTTTACCTTGCTTCTGCGTGCAAAGGAGTGCCTGTGATTCACATTCATAGTCTTTCTGCTCCTCACTTGTTTTTTGCACCTCACTGAGTGAACTGGATATTATCTGTAGAATGTACAACTCTGTCTCGGAGTCAAAATACAGGGGCTTGGTCAGCCACTGTCTTGGCCTTGACACAAACAGGTACCAGCCAGCTCAGTTTTTTCTAATGAGAAAGGGGCAGGGTTTTCTAGATGCTTCGTCCCACGTTGAATAATGGGATTAAAGCTGGGAGCTTTCGTAGGTCGGTGGAAGTTCACCACAGAATAGATGTATTGCTGTGGAGGTGACGGAACTTGAGTCCTGACTGAAACTCCTACCTGGGCTTTTGACGGACTTCCCAAAGCTTGAGCTGGCTAGGATGATGCTACTTCAGTCGATGAGGTGTTCCTAACCATTCTTTGTATATATTTTCTACTCTTCGCTACCTGTACATACTGCATTTTATTTTACTTGTTCATTTAGAAGTGTTTGATACCTGAGAATCTGCATTCATTGATATTTTTGGCCTACCATTTTAAACATTGATGTTTTGGTTATTGCCATTGTGATGTTTAGCCAGTGGCTTTGATCATTTCAGGCGTTTTCTTTGTGGTGTGGAAGGTGCTGTATATATATTTATCTTTCTGATCTTTTGCAGGACGTCTAGTGTGTCTTATCTTATATCAATTGCTACTTGTTTATTAATCAGTAATATTCATGCATTTAGAATATAGTTTGCTACATATATTTGAATCTTGTGCATTTGGCATCTGAGACAGCCTTTGTTTAGAGAGCATTGTGTAATAAACCCCGAGCATTATTCTAAAAGAGAGAGAGTCCCTGCATTTTATTTTACTTGTTCATTTAAAAGTGTTTGATACCAATTAATCTGCACTTACTGATATATTTGGCCTACCATTCATTAATAAACGTGTGTGTGATTTAAAGGTGCGGGGGCAAATTAGCCTCCCAAAGTGGGAGTGCAGGGTTTGGGTGTGTCCTTTTTGTGAAAAGCAGATTCATTACAACTTGGCGTCATTCTCACAGGATTCAAACGTTGATTTAAAAAGGGGAAGAAAGATGTTTTCTAGAAATTGAAGGCAGATTCACAGATACCAATTGATATATTCGGATGGGAGGTAGTCCCATTTGGTGCGCTAGCCCATGAGTGGGCTAATTGTGCTGGATTAAGTGAGAATTGGAGTATGTGTTTAGCTGACGCTGAGGCAGCATAATTGGTTGCGTGTTTACAAAAAGTGCCTGTAAATAAACAAAAGGAGCTTGCTACATTAGGCAGAAGGGGCTGGATCCCCTTAAGTGTTTATTATAAAATGCATACAAAATATGTTCAGCTGCAGCGTGGATTTGAAACATTAGAGAAATAGTTTGTTGAAGCCAAAAATACTATCTCTGCAAGAAAAGTTGGAAACCTCCAGACTGTGGCAGAAAAGGCTGCAGTTCATATTGTGAGAAAAGTGCGTTTAGCTATTGCAAAGGTAGGAATTGACTGGGATCCTGAAACGTGGGATGGGAATATTTGGGATTCCTCTGAGTTTTCAGACTCCGGAGAAAAGTATGTTCAAGCTGGCAGACAGGGGGTTGCGATGGACAGTATGGAGGATTTTACTCAGCAGGAGATTAATGACATTTCAGACAGAGACAGTGGTGTCATTTTGAATGCTTTGTTTAGCATGTATCAAAAATGTGAACATTTAGAACAGGAATGTAGTGAGCTGAAAAGAGAGTTGGCTGATGTTCAATTTGAAAATACGTCTTTGAAAACAGAACTAAGCATGTGCCAGGCTAACAAGCCGTTTGCTTTGACCAGCGATGAGTCATATGTGAAAAATGTGAACTTAGAGAATGTGCCAGTTAATCTGTAGACTTCACAGACGGTCTTAATTAATTCTTTTGAGGATGTTACTCAGCCAGAAAGGAATGTGCAGGGAGATAAACAGACCAGTTTTTTCGACTTAACGATCGCTGGTTGCAAGTACAATTCGGACATGTCAGTGAACGATGAATTTTGCTCTACATGGAAAAAAGCTATTTTGGAAAAAGAAATGGTTTTAAAAGCATGGTCAATTCAGAAATGTGACAGTGTTTCTTGTGTGCCAGTTCAGGAGCAGTGTAATATTTTTAGTAACTGATAAAGAACAGGGAAAGAAAAGTATGCTTTTAAAGTTGTGGACTGTAACATTTCTTAACACTGAACAAATACAGATGCTTTTGTATTTTTGCGCATTGAAAGACACTGGGCAGAGGGCAATAGAACACAATGTGATTTATCAGTGGGAGAAAGCCAACATAATAAAATGGTGTATACAAACAGAGACTTTAGTTTTGCGTAAACAGTTTGCGCAGATCTCAATAGAAGGTCCAGGGGTGGAGTTTGAGACACAGAATTCCCCAGTGTAGTGGCAGACTGTACTGCAAAGCGCAGCTACTATGCATGACAGAACATTTAATTTCCTTACAGATGAAAAGGCTAAAATCTTGGGGATAGAGGTGGTGACACACGATTCAGATTTGGTGTACATGATTAAATTCGAGCACCTAGGAGATAAAGACCATACTAGCAGGTGGACAAAGAATAGAGGGATACACATTCCCTTAGATTTGATTAAAACTGTGACTTTGCAGTGTCCTGTTTGTCAGAATGCACAAGCCAGACCAGTCTCACAGAAGGTGAAGGGCGAGTTGAAGAAAGCAGACAGAGCAGATGGAGTGCCTTAGCCTTCTGCCAATTGATAAAGGGAGCACGTATCTAGCAGTGAGTGGAGAAATAGTAAGGAAGGAGACTGCCCCAGCCCTTCTTACTGTGCAGGGAAAGAAAGAGTTTCACGCCAATAACAAGAATTCAGAGGCTAAAGCGTGGGTAGAATTCTCAGACAATTCCCCAGAGCCAGCAGTGAACCGTGCAGACAGGAATTATAATATTGCACCTTCAGAAATGCAAAACAGGGACAGAAAAAACGTGCGCTTTTTGAAAAATGTTTCTTGCAAGAGGAGTGATGCTTGTTTCTTTTCCAGTGTTACAGCAAACAAATGATGGACGGAATGCTGACAATGCAAACATTCTCCCCCAGTCAAAAGATCTGGGTTAAATCCATCGTTCTTTTGCCCACTACGCCACCCCAGTTTTGACCCAGCCATACGCAAATCAGTCTTGACCCTGTGCCTCATGGGAACAGTCCAAACCGAACTGCCTGGCCGGGTACCCCCTGGACCGGAAACAAGAATCCTGGGACCGGTTTTAGGGTATGTCACTCTTCTTCAGCCAGGCTAACTTGAATCCAGTGGCACAGTGGCACAGTGAGTAAGGGACCCACGTCCGGGCATACCCATCCAACTTAGGGCGAAAAGTGTTACAGCAAACAAATGATGGACAGAATGCTGACAATGCAAACATTCTCCCCCAGTCAAAAGATCTGGGTTAAATCCATAGATCTTTTGCCCACTACGCCACCCCAGTTTGGACCCAGCCATATGCAAATCAGTCTTGACCCTGTGCCTCATGGGAACAGTCCAGACCAAGACTGATTTGCATATGGCCAGGTCTAAACTGGGGTTGCATGGTGAGCAAAAGAATGATGGAATTAACACAGATCTCTTGACTGGGGGTGAATGTTTTGATTTGTTCTGCATTCCGTCCATCAATTGTGTGTCTTTTGCTTTCTCGCCCTAAGAGCGCCCAGACGTGGGTCCCGGGCTCACTGTGCCACTGGAATCAAGCTATCCTGTTTGAAGAGGGGTGAAACCCCAAAACCGGTCCTAGGATGCTTGTTTCCGGTCAAGGGAGCACCTGACTTGGCAGTTCGGGCTGGACTGTTCCCATGAGGCTGTCAGGCTGTTAGTAGCAGAGGACCAAGAAAGCCACTAAACTCAAAAGTCTGCCAGCAGGGATGAAGGTGCGTAGAGAGCCCCCCTCCTCCCCTGGGTGCAACCCCACATAGAGGGCTACAAACACCACTGCGTAGGGGAGCACTCCGGGGAAAAAAGGGAAGAGGAGAAAACAATAAACACTGTGATGTCAGAGGGGTATTCTGACTACGTCTGGTAGTGGAGAGCATCTCTGCAGTATACCAAATCCCTCGTGGGCAAACTGCATATAAGAGAACAACAAGAAAAACAGGTATTAGGCAAAAGGAAACAGTTGACTCATTTACACTGCACACCCCCTGGGAGCCCAAGAATCCATTACATACAAAAAAAAAAAAATACCACTGCTCCGAAAGGCGTAGGATCAATGGCAGGATTTCTTAAAGGCTACTATGCAAAAGTCACGCACACTGGAGGGGCGCATCCGCGCAGCCCTCCCGCAAACCTAAATACCTGATAGGATGTCAATGCCCAAAAGCCAGCTCGGGACCCCGGGCCGACTCCTCGATAGATTCGCCGTCCTCCTCGACATCACGATAGAAACTGCACGCGGGCCGGAGTATGCAGTGCTCCTGCCTGATCTTAGCTCTGCACTCGGGGGAAAAAACAGTGATAGCAGGCGCTCGTCCTCCGGTGGGGAACACCATCCGCCTAGCGCTGCTTGCTCGGAGGTCTAGGTAGCTTGTCAAGACCCGCCCCTAAGAACGGGAGGGGCTTTATAGCCGTTGGTTCATGGAAGAAGGTACAAGACCCGGTTAGTGGGTCTGTGTCCCATGACCTTCTGGGATTTGTAGTCTTTTCTGTGTTTCCTTCCCCTCGGTGGTGCCCTGGTCCCTGCTAAATCCACCAGGCATACACAACCAGGGAAGGAGGAAGTAGATGACCCACATTCCCCACTCCCCCATGTCCGGTCCAGGATCATGACAGAACCCCCTCTTGAGGACCGTCGTCTCGGTGGTTGCCTTGGCTTGCCCGGGTATTTGGAATGAAATCTTTCCATCAATTTCGAGCAGTGTAGGTTGGATGCTGGTTCCCAGGTTCTGTCATCAACGCCATACCACTTCCAGTCTACCAAATACTGCAATCTTCCCCATACCAGCTGAGAATCCAACAATTCCCGAACCTCGTACTCGTCCTGCCCGTCTATGTCTAACAGTAAGCATGTAGGGGGTAACCTCATACTTGCGGGACAGGGTCAGAGTAGGGATACATGGAAAATGGGGTGAATGTTCCAGGACTGGGGCAAGGACAATCGCACGGCAACAGGGTTAAGAACTTGCTCGATACCATAAGGCCCTAAGTATTTAGGAGCTAATTTACCCCCCCTTTTTAGGTGTACATTCTTAGTAGCCAACCATACCTTGTCTCCCACCTGATAATCTGGTTCTTGGGCCCTACTTTTGTCTGCGTGTTGTTTTTGTGTTGTCTATGCCACCTCTAACTGATGCTTTGCCTCGATAAGCACTGCTCTGAGATGGGTATGGTGTTCCTGTATGGTGGGATGTTTGGAGACCACAGGCCATTGGAAAGGGAGCATGTTCGGATGGAAACCATAAAGACAAAAGAAGGGGAAACACCCCAACGTGGTACGTTCCGCATTGTTGTAGGCGAACTCCGCCATCCAGATCAGGGGGTACCAGTCCATGGTGTTCTGGAGGGTAAAGCACCGCAGGTATTGCTCAACAGTCTGGTTGAGCCGTCCTGTCTATCCGTCCGTCTGAGGGTGGTAACTTGTGGACATACGGGCCTCCACTTTCATGGTATCGCATAACGCCCTCCAGAAGCGAGAGGTGATCTGAGTTCCCCGGTCCGTGATTAGCACTCTGGGTAGTCCGTGAGCCCTAACCACATGCTGAAGAAAGACAAGAGCTAATTAAACGGAGGTAGGTAGCTGTTTTAGTGGGATGAAATTTCCCATTTTTGTCAGATGGTCGACTACCACTGGGATAGTGGTGTATTCATCACAGGGCAGCATTTCAACGATAAAGTCCATGGACACGGTGTGCCATGGAAACGTAGGTATGGGCATTGGACGTAACAGCCCCACAGGTTTGGAATGACTGGCTTTGCCTTGCGCACACACCGCACAGTTCCTCAGGTACTCCTTAGTGTCTTTTTGTAATGAGGGCCACCAGAAGGATCTCTCGATGCCGGCTATGGTCTTATATCCCCCTAGGTGTCCTCCTAACATGGAGTCATGAACCCAAGCCAACACTTGTAACTGCAGAGCCATTTGGGGAACATACAGGGCATGGTAATGGTACACCAGGTTCTCCTTCGCTGTTTTTTATGTGTCGGGTCTCCGGTTCGGTTAGGGCATATACCCTGCTGCAAGCGATATCGGCTCCAGGCTGGAGGTCGATGCGACAGTCATATTTTCAGTGGGGTGGCAGTTGTGTCGCTTCCTGTTTGTCAAAGACAGACCTGTAGTCCCTGTAGACGTCTGGTAGGGTGGTGGAACAGCAATACTTGTTTTCTTCACGTCCCTCGGCTAGGAGTCCTGCTTGCGTGCTAGAGACATTATCCGGGCATAGGGTTTGTGTGGTACACTGGTTCTTGCAATACTCAGAGGTCAAGGAAACGGTGCGGTCTGCCCACCGGATGACAGGGTCGTGTAGGGTCAACCAAGGCATGCCCAGGATCACACGGAAGTGCGGTGCGTCTATAAGGTCGAACTGAATGGTTTCGTAGGGGTTCTCCCCCACTCTCATTGTAAGGGGGATGGTATGGTACCTGACCGGTCCAGAAGTCAACCTCTTTCCGTCTACTGCTTTAACTATTTCAGGTGTTTTCTTACTTTAGTACAGCACCCCAATATTCCAGGTGTATTGTTGGTCGATGAAGTTTCCTGTGGCACCAGAGTCCAGAAGTGCAGACACGCCTAGGGGGGTGTTGTCGTTGACCCATAGCATGACGTACACGTTCATATGAGCCACGGAAGGCTGAATGGTGTTTGCAAGAGCTAAGGAGATCGTTTCTGGTCCAGAACCCAAGGCAGAGATCCCATCCTGGCTTGGGTTCTTTAGTTTTCCGCCTCTTGCTGAGATGTAGCGGCTTGCATCTTTAGGGTGTTTGACCGTTCTGTTAGCTTTGCTCTTGCTCGACACTCCCTGATAAAGTGTCCACTTTTCCCGCAATAAAGACAAAGCTTTTGCTGCCCCCTTTTCTCTCTTTCTTCGGTGGTGAGTGGGCTGCAGACTCAACCTATGTGCATCGGTTCTGGTCCTTCTACTTGTTTAGGCCTTTCTTCTGGTGTGGGTTTATATCGCGGGAGGAGAAAACGGATGTCACCTCTACTCCTGTCCCCTTTCCGTTCCTGAAGACGGTGATCCAGCTGGACGGTAAGATCAATTAGCTCCTCACAGGTTTGTGGTAACTGTACCACCTGGCACAGGACATCCTTTAATTCACCTCGCAGTCCCTGATAGAACAGTATAGTGCGTTTCTCTTGGGGCCAGTCGGTTTCCACCAGGAGACGATTAAAGGTGGTGATGTAGGACAACAGGTCCTGTGAACCCTGCCGTAGGGTGATCAGTTCTCTGTCCAGAGACATCATGTGAGACTTACGATCAAAGAGCTTCCTCATTTCCGTACAGAAATCCTGGAAGTTGTGCAGCACTGGATCGTTTCGTTCCATCAATGGGATTGTCCAGCTAGCGGTGTTCCCTCCCATGTATGACATCATGAAGGATGTTTTAGTGGCGTTTTCCTGAAACACCGAAGGTTTAGAGAGAAAGTGTAGCCTACATTGGTTAAGGAAGGTTTCAAACTTTTTGGGGTCCCCATAAAAACGTTCAGGTGGTGCCAGGGGTATGCCTTGGTTCTTTATGACATGGACTGTGGGTGCAGACCCATTAGAAGGAAGGGATGCTGCTGGTGCTGAAAAGAACCCGGTACCCGATGACCCCTCCCCTGAGACTGGTGGCGCGGTTGATACCGGCGGGGGAAGAGTCCAGTCCTTGATGTATGAGCCCTTCCCTATGCCTTTCCTAGATATGCCAGCTACCTCTCTGTGCAAGGTACCCATTTCCTTTTTCGGTTCCTGGTTCTCTAGGCGAGAGGTATGAATCTCCTGCTGCAAAAGCGAGGTTAAAACCACATTAATGTCCATCGTCCAGGCTGGGCAACTAACGTGGGCTTGCCTATCGGTCAGGCAGTTAGTAGCGGAGGACCAAGAAAGCCACTAACCTCAAACGTCTGCCAGCAGGCACGAAGGCGCGAAGAGAGCCCCCCTCCTCCCCTGGGTGCAACCCCACACAGAGGGCTACAAACACCACTGCGTAGGGGAGCACTCCGGGGAAAAAAGGGACGAGGAGAAAACAATAAACACTGTGATGTCAGAGGGGTATCCTGACTACGTCTGGTAGTGGAGAGCAGCTCTGCAGTATACCAAATCCCTCGTGGGCAAACTGCCTATAAGAGAACAACAAGAAAAACAGGTATTAGGCAAAAAGGAACAGTTGACTCATTCACACTGCACACCCCCTGGGAGCCCAAGAACCCATTACTTACAAAACAAAAATACCACTGCTCCGAAAGGCGTAGGATCAATGGCAGGATTTCTTAAAGGCTACTATGCAAAAGTCACGCACACTGGAGGGGCGCATCCGCGCAGCCCTCCCGCAAACCTAAATACCTGATAGGATGTCAATGCCCAAAAGCCAGCTCGGGACCCCGGGCCGACTCCTCGATAGATTCGCCGTCCTCCTCGACATCACGATAGAAACTGCACGCGGGCCGGAGTATGCAGTGCTCCTGCCTGATCTTAGCTCTGCACTCGGGGGAAAAAACAGTGATAGCAGGCGCTCGTCCTCCGGTGGGGAACACCATCCGCCTAGCGCTGCTTGCTCGGAGGTCTAGGTAGCTTGTCAAGACCCGCCCCTAAGAACGGGAGGGGCTTTATAGCCGTTGGTTCATGGAAGAAGGTACAAGACCCGGTTAGTGGGTCTGTGTCCCATGACCTTCTGGGATTTGTAGTCTTTTCTGTGTTTCCTTCCCCTCGGTGGTGCCCTGGTCCCTGCTAAATCCACCAGGCATACACAACCAGGGAAGGAGGAAGTAGATGACCCACATTCCCCACTCCCCCATGTCCGGTCCAGGATCATGACAGAACCCCCTCTCGAGGACCGTCGTCTCGGTGGTTGCCTTGGCTTGCCCGGGTATTTGGAATGAAATCTTTCCATCAATTTCGAGCAGTGTAGGTTGGATGCTGGTTCCCAGGTTCTGTCATCAACGCCATACCACTTCCAGTCTACCAAATACTGCAATCTTCCCCATACCAGCTGAGAATCCAACAATTCCCGAACCTCGTACTCGTCCTGCCCGTCTACGTCTAACAGTAAGCATGTAGGGGGTAACCTCATACTTGCGGGACAGGGTCAGAGTAGGGATACATGGAAAATGGGGTGAATGTTCCAGGACTGGGGCAAGGACAATTGCACGGCAACAGGGTTAAGAACTTGCTCGATACCATAAGGCCCTAAGTATTTAGGAGCTAATTTACCCCCCCTTTTTAGGTGTACATTCTTAGTAGCCAACCATACCTTGTCTCCCACCTGATAATCTGGTTCTTGGGCCCTACTTTTGTCTGCGTGTTGTTTTTGTGTTGTCTATGCCACCTCTAACTGATGCTTTGCCTCGATAAGCACTGCTCTGAGATGGGTATGGTGTTCCTGTATGGTGGGATGTTTGGAGACCACAGGCCATTGGAAAGGGAGCATGTTCGGATGGAAACCATAAAGACAAAAGAAGGGGAAACACCCCAACGTGGTACGTTCCGCATTGTTGTAGGCGAACTCCGCCATCCAGATCAGGGGGTACCAGTCCATGGTGTTCTGGAGGGTAAAGCACTGCAGGTATTGCTCAACAGTCTGGTTGAGCCGTCCTGTCTATCCGTCCATCTGAGGGTGGTAACTTGTGGACATACGGGCCTCCACTTTCATGGTATCGCATAACGCCCTCCAGAAGCGAGAGGTGATCTGAGTTCCCTGGTCCGTGATTAGCACTCTGGGTAGTCCGTGAGCCCTAACCACATGCTGAAGAAAGACAAGAGCTAATTAAACGGAGGTAGGTAGCCGTTTTAGTGGGATGAAATTTCCCATTTTTGTCAGATGGTCGACTACCACTGGGATAGTGGTGTATTCATCACAGGGCAGCATTTCAACGATAAAGTCCATGGACACGGTGTGCCATGGAAACGTAGGTATGGGCATTGGACGTAACAGCCCCACAGGTTTGGAATGACTGGCTTTGCCTTGCGCACACACCGCACAGTTCCTCAGGTACTCCTTAGTGTCTTTTTGTAATGAGGGCCACCAGAAGGATCTCTCGATGCCGGCTATGGTCTTATATCCCCCTAGGTGTCCTCCTAACATGGAGTCATGAACCCAAGCCAACACTTGTAACTGCAGAGCCATTTGGGGAACATACAGGGCATGGTAATGGTACACCAGGTTCTCCTTCGCTGTTTTTTATGTGTCGGGTCTCCGGTTCGGTTAGGGCATATACCCTGCTGCAAGCGATATCGGCTCCAGGCTGGAGGTCGATGCGACAGTCATATTTTCAGTGGGGTGGCAGTTGTGTCGCTTCCTGTTTGTCAAAGACAGACCTGTAGTCCCTGTAGACGTCTGGTAGGGTGGTGGAACAGCAATACTTGTTTTCTTCACGTCCCTCGGCTAGGAGTCCTGCTTGCGTGCTAGAGACATTATCCGGACATAGGGTTTGTGTGGTACACTGGTTCTTGCAATACTCAGAGGTCAAGGAAACGGTGCGGTCTGCCCACCGGATGACAGGGTCGTGTAGGGTCAACCAAGGCATGCCCAGGATCACACGGAAGTGCGGTGCGTCTATAAGGTCGAACTGAATGGTTTCGTAGGGGTTCTCCCCCACTCTCATTGTAAGGGGGATGGTATGGTACCTGACCGGTCCAGAAGTCAACCTCTTTCCGTCTACTGCTTTAACTATTTCAGGTGTTTTCTTACTTTAGTACAGCACCCCAATATTCCAGGTGTATTGTTGGTCGATGAAGTTTCCTGTGGCACCAGAGTCCAGAAGTGCAGACACGCCTAGGGGGGTGTTGTCGTTGACCCATAGCATGACGTACACGTTCATATGAGCCACGGAAGGCTGAATGGTGTTTGCAAGAGCTAAGGAGATCGTTTCTGGTCCAGAACCCAAGGCAGAGATCCCATCCTGGCTTGGGTTCTTTAGTTTTCCGCCTCTTGCTGAGATGTAGCGGCTTGCATCTTTAGGGTGTTTGACCGTTCTGTTAGCTTTGCTCTTGCTCGACACTCCCTGATAAAGTGTCCACTTTTCCCGCAATAAAGACAAAGCTTTTGCTGCCCCCTTTTCTCTCTTTCTTCGGTGGTGAGTGGGCTGCAGACTCAACCTATGTGCATCGGTTCTGGTCCTTCTACTTGTTTAGGCCTTTCTTCTGGTGTGGGTTTATATCGCGGGAGGAGAAAACGGATGTCACCTCTACTCCTGTCCCCTTTCCGTTCCTGAAGACGGTGATCCAGCTGGACGGTAAGATCAATTAGCTCCTCACAGGTTTGTGGTAACTGTACCACCTGGCACAGGACATCCTTTAATTCACCTCGCAGTCCCTGATAGAACAGTATAGTGCGTTTCTCTTGGGGCCAGTCGGTTTCCACCAGGAGACGATTAAAGGTGGTGATGTAGGACAACAGGTCCTGTGAACCCTGCCGTAGGGTGATCAGTTCTCTGTCCAGAGACATCATGTGAGACTTACGATCAAAGAGCTTCCTCATTTCCGTACAGAAATCCTGGAAGTTGTGCAGCACTGGATCGTTTCGTTCCATCAATGGGATTGTCCAGCTAGCGGTGTTCCCTCCCATGTATGACATCATGAAGGATGTTTTAGTGGCGTTTTCCTGAAACACCGAAGGTTTAGAGAGAAAGTGTAGCCTACATTGGTTAAGGAAGGTTTCAAACTTTTTGGGGTCCCCATAAAAACGTTCAGGTGGTGCCAGGGGTATGCCTTGGTTCTTTATGACATGGACTGTGGGTGCAGACCCATTAGAAGGAAGGGATGCTGCTGGTGCTGAAAAGAACCCGGTACCCGATGACCCCTCCCCTGAGACTGGTGGCGCGGTTGATACCGGCGGGGGAAGAGTCCAGTCCTTGATGTATGAGCCCTTCCCTATGCCTTTCCTAGATATGCCAGCTACCTCTCTGTGCAAGGTACCCATTTCCTTTTTCCGTTCCTGGTTCTCTAGGCGAGAGGTATGAATCTTCTGCTGCAAAAGCGAGGTTAAAACCACATTAATGTCCATCGTCCAGGCTGGGCAACTAACGTGGGCTTGCCTATCTGTCAGGCAGTTAGTAGCGGAGGACCAAGAAAGCCACTAACCTCAAACGTCTGCCAGCAGGCACGAAAGCGCGAAGAGAGCCCCCCTCCTCCCCTGGGTGCAACCCCACGCAGAGGGCTACAAACACCACTGCGTAGGGGAGCACTCCGGGGAAAAAAGGGACGAGGAGAAAACAATAAACACTGTGATGTCAGAGGGGTATCCTGACTACGTCTGGTAGTGGAGAGCAGCTCTGCAGTATACCAAATCCCTCGTGGGCAAACTGCCTATAAGAGAACAACAAGAAAAACAGGTATTAGGCAAAAAGGAACAGTTGACTCATTCACACTGCACACCCCCTGGGAGCCCAAGAACCCATTACTTACAAAACAAAAATACCACTGCTCCGGAAGGCGTAGGATCGATGGCAGGATTCCTTAAAGGGAACACCCAGTTTTGTAGAGAAAAGAAAATGTTTTTACATATAGTTTCTGTAAGGGGACACGGCATTGCTTAATTCACTGAGCGTCCGTGGTGGAGTGTGAGATCTAGGATCGCTGTTCTAGACACAGCATGGTCCTTCCCAAACGACACACAACTCTCTGAACACGCTGTTAGATACACAGCGATTTAATTCCCAACCGGATGCAAAGTAAAAGAGAGTAGCCGAAAATCAGGAAGGTTACTATGCAAATGTCACGCACACGGGAGGGGGCGCGTCCGCGCAGCACTCCCGCATGCCTAAATACCTGATAGGGCGTCAATGCCCAAAAGCCAACCCGGGTCCCCGGGCCGACTCCTCGATGGATTCGCTGTCCTCCTAGACGTCACGATAGAAACTGCATGCGGGCCGGAGTATGCTGTGCTCCTGCCTGATCTCAGCTCCGCACTTAGGGGGAAAAATGGTGATAGCAGGCGCTCGTCCTCCGGTGGGGAACACCATCTGCCTAGCGCTGCTTGTTCGGAGGTCTAGGAAATTTGTCAATACCCGCCCCCAGGAAGGGGAGGGGCTTTATTGCTGTTGGTTCGTGGAAGACGGTGCAAGACCCGGTTAGTGGGTCTATGTCCCATGGCCTTCTGGGACTTGTAGTCTTTCCTGTGTTTCCTGCCCCTCGGTGGTGCCCTGGTCCCTGCTAAATCCACCAGGCATACACAACCAGGGGAGGAGGGAGTAGACGACCCACATTCCCCACTCCCCCATGTCCGGTCCAGGATCATGACAGAGGCACAGGGTCAAGACTGATATGCATATGGCCAGGTCTAAACTGAGATGGCATGGTGAGCAAATGAATGATGGATTTAACCCAGATCTCTTGACTGGGGGTGAATGTTTTGATTTGTTCTGCATTTCGTCCATCAATTGTGTGTCTTTTGCTTTCTCGCCCTAAGTGCGCCGGGTATGCCCAGACGTGGGTCCCGGGCTCACTGTGCCACTGAAATCAAGCTATCCTGGCTGAAGAGGCGTGAAACCGGTATAGGTAATGGTTAAGAGTTTCTGGTGCAGCTTTCCGAACTTTGTCCCAGGTGATTATATACGCTCCTTGTCTTGCAAGGGTCTGTTTTTGGAGTCCAAATTCTAGCCTAATCTGTGCTAGTGAGGTGTGTTTGCAAAAAGAACAATTGATGGACAGAATGCAGAACAATGTCATACATTCACCCCAGTACAGAGATCTGGGCCTAAATCCATCGTTTTTTTGCTCACCATGCCATTCCAGTTTGGAGCCAGCCATATGCAAATCAGTCTTAACCCTGCGCACAATGGGAACAGTCCAGCCCAAACTGCATATGGCCAGGTCTAAACTGGGGTGGCATGGTGAGCAAAAGAATGATGGATTTAACCCAGATCTCTTGACAGGGAGTGAATGTTTTGATTTGTTCTGCATTTCGTCCATCAATTGTGTGTCTTTTGCTTTCTCTCCCTAAGTGCACCAGGTATGCCCAGACGTGGGTCCTGGGCTCACTGTGCCACTGGAATCAAGCTATCCTGGCTGAAGAGGGGTGAAACCCCGAAACCGGTCCTAGGATGCTTGTTTCCGGTCCAGGGAGGACCTGGCTTGGCAGCTCGGGCTGGACTGTTCCCATGAGGCACAGGGTCAAGACTGATTGGCATATGACCAGGTCTAAACTGGGATGGCATGGTGAGCAAACGAATGATGGATTTAACCCAGATCTCTTGACTGGGGGTGAATGTTTTGATTTGTTCTGCATTCCGACCATCAATTGTGTGTCTTTTGCTGTGTTTCTTTTCCAGGTCATCATACTGCGACGCGTTGATGTGCCTGATGTCTCTGCCCGTGTGTGTGAGTGACCCGTATGGATGGGACTCCCCCCCTCAAGCCTGGAGGGATCACCGAACAGTGCAAGCTGACGTCCTGTGGCTGAACGAACTAGATGGGGACCTACTTTGCCAAAACCAGACAGACCAATGAACTGTTTAGTGGAGATGAAGTTAAAATGCTAGACGGCTGTGTATCTTTCACACAGAAGGACTGTTTGTTTAACAAGAAGGAGAACGGCGAAAATGTGTTGCTATTGAAGAAGATGTTTTCTGAGTTAGAGACAAAAAAAAGAGAAACTGTTGCTTTTATTTTTTAGCACAAAATATATAAGTTTGGCTGCTTCAGCAGTAGAAGTTTCAGTATTAGCCATTTGAGACGTTAGGAGCATTCCGAGTTCCAAAGCTTGATTCATTTATTTTGTGTATCCACCAAACATTTATTCTTGCTGAGTAATGATTTTTACATGCTTTCATGAATGCAGTGCTTTAATCTTAGTTGTGTTTTTCAGTTATGAAATGCAGTCTTTCAGTCATGGCTATGTTTTCAGTTAAGACTTGCTATCACATGCGTTTAATTATTCATTTTTATATTTGTGTCTTTCAGTTATGAAATGAGGTTTTTGATTTGTAGTTGTGTTTTCAATTAAGAAATACAGTTTTTGTGTCTTTCAATTAAGAAATGTAGGTTTTGAACAGTTTTCGTGTCTTTCAATTAAGAAATGTAGGGCCATATTCACGAGGAGACAACTCCGATTTATCTCCACCTTAACGCAACAAAAGTGGAGATAGATTTAACACCCCATTCACAAGCAGGTGCAAACTGCATACAACGCCTGTATTCCCGCGATAACTGCCCCAAAATCTAACACCACGGTGGACACCACCAACTAACTCTAATGAGATGCAGAGTAGGCCGTTCCTGTGCAAAAACACATGAAAAAACAACAACACCACTTTCACAACGAACTGACAGAACTGCGAAGCGAACCAAAAACAGGCGATAAGCCGCGGTGGCCGCAGGTATTTAACACCTGCCTCAAGCAGGTGTAAAGACGGATGACTCCCTGCAGTAGGCACCGGAGCGCCACACACAGTCACACCCGAAGAACAAACTATGCCATGGAGCTTCTCATCATGCAGCTCGGAGCCCCAACAGGGCCACAACACCCACCGCCACCACCCCCAGGACTTCCACCACCCCCAGGACCCAGACCCGCCCCCCCCCCCTCCACAGAGGCAGCGTAGAGTAAAACAGCGGATCTACCGAAAACGCACCACTCTCACAGACCTAACGCCCGCGGAAGTCATTGCCCACTACAGGCTCAAAAGGACAACCATTCTCCGCATCATGACTCACATCGCCCACAGGCTGACGGTCCCAACACAGCGGAGAAACAAGATCCCACCTCAGACAAAGCTGCTGCCTGTGCTGCACCTGTTGGCCTCTGGGACATTCCAACCAACAACTGCCAGAGTCGGAGGAGTCTCACAGCCAGCCCTATCAAAGTTCATCACATCTGTCCTGGATGCCATCCTCAACTTCATACCTCAGTACCTTCACTTCCCCAACACTGCGCAGGAACAACTGGCGACAAAGCAAGGCTTTTACGCCATAGCCGGATTCCCGGCCATGTTGGGGGCAATTGACTGCACACATGTTCCACTTGTGCCCCCTGTGGATACTGCACACCACTACCGCAACAGAAAGCACACACATTCCATCAATGTGCAGGCAATAGTGGACCACCGGGGAATGTTCACCAATGTCGTCGACAACTACCCAGGCAGTGTACACGATTCCTTCATCTTCCAACAGTCCATCATCAACCAGCGCTTCCAGGATGGCACATATGGGACGGGACTGCTCATTGGTAAATACCAAATCAACACACCACACATACCACAGCCACCAACGCACACAGCACATCTGTGGGGATGCACACGTGACCAAGCCACATTCGACAAGTCAGACTACACGACCACCTACCAGACATGATTACACCTCTCCATGGTCATGTTGGGCTACCCCTGCACCCAATACAGACATTTCATGGCACCACAGCCACACAACGGCTGGACGTGTGGAGATGCGGAATGCAGCCATGACACATGTAAGGCACTGCTCTGCCCTATTCTCCTGCAGGTCAGCGTCCCGTGGCGGTGGGCCCATGTCAGCCACTGTGCATCCGGGGCCACTGGCCCTGTGTCGGCCGCTGTGCATCCGGGGCCACTGGCCCTGTGCGACTCGAGTCATCCCTCCTTGTGGTTCTGACATTGCACGTCGGAGTGCCTGATGACTGTTGGTGTAGTTGCCAGCACCAGCTACTCCCTGAGGGCTGGCTTACACTCACCCCACACACAGCCAGCACAGGCGTTACTGAATTGGTGGGCCTGCAATCACATCCTGCCGAACGAAGTATTGACTCTGTTCTCCCTGCACTGTCACAGGTGATCAAGGATATGCACTCCACCCTTGGATGATGACACCCCTCTGGGACCCAAACACACCTGCCCAGAGGCAGTTCAATGCGGCCCACATACGCACCAGGGGCATCATTGAACGCACATTTGGCGTGTTGAAGTCACATTTCAGGTGCCTGGATGGCACAGGTGGAGAGCTACTGTACAGCCCGGACATCGTGTGCAAGATGATCGTTGCATGTTGTGTGTTGCACAACATCTGTGTTCGCACCAGGGCCCCATGGATCTCAGTTCCAGAGGTACCGGATGATGATGATGGTGATGGGGCTGGTGGCCCACATCCCACTGCAGCTGCGGCAGGAATGGCCCGTAGAAACTACATCATTGACACCTACTTCTCATGAGCACGTCACATTCTGTCCGTCCGTGGCAATCATGGGACAGTAGTAGATGTCCAATTGCACTGCATGTGTGAATAAAACATATTTGCAGGTTACAGGTTGGAATTGTGCATTGTCATGTTACATATCCCTGGGGTTACAGATGGGATTTGCCTGGTTGTGCACATTTGCCGATCCAGTTGTGTCCTGTGTTCAGTTGTGGAGGGGTTGCTGTTTGTACCAGGATGTTGCCAATGTCGAGGTGCACTTCTGCTTATGTGCGTATGCTGCATGGTGGGTGTGTCACTCCTGCGGCTCTGATTTGTCTGCCACTGGTCTCTTTCATGCGGTGTGCCTGGCGGTTCTGTCCTTCCACGGTGCTTGGATGTTATGGGGTGCATGTTGTCCTCTGCAGTTGGCCAGGGTGCATCCGTGGTACTCCGCTGTTGCTGTATTTTGTCCAGTGGCATTTTCGGTATGCTGTTCTTGTGCTTGTTCATGCATTGTGCGTGAGTATTGCTGCCCTCGCACTGCTTATCCCTGCTTTCCTCATCGCAGAAGGGGTCATCGCAGGTTTTCTGTTGTTGTGGTTTATGTTTTTATCTCAGTCGGGGTAGTTGTAATGCAGACATTGTACGCGTTTTCGGCAGACTATCACATGGTACTGCCGTGTTGTGAATTTCACGTTGACACAGGGCTATTTTCCCGCGATAGGCTGCGATATTGAAAGTAGCGTTACGCTACTCTTGCGGTAGTTGTCACACGTTCTTGTGAATATACCCCGTAATTTTTGTGCTTTCAATTAAGAAATGCAGTTTTTCACTAGTAGTGGTGTCTTTAGTTAAGAGGTTCAGTTTTTGATATATGTGAATGGTGATAGTCGAGGGTCATGGGGTGGAATGTAGTAAAAGAGGCGCTCTTGTGATTTGGCACCCTATGATGACCCTCAACTACCACCATTTTAACTGACTTTAGTGTGTTATTTTACCTTAGCTTGGATATATGAGACGGTCCTGCATATTCCTGCTACTCTTCTGTCTTGTAATCTTGCTGTCTTTTAGTGAGAACTGTCACAGAGTAGAACAGTACATTTATATTATAAGTGCTTACTATTGGCTTTGACCTGACTTTGCCTTGCTTGCTAATTATGAGTTCTGACTATTTGCTTTGACATGGTCTCATGTCATCTTGTTTTCTGACTCTGCCTTGCTTCAGTTCTTCTGCGTGCACAGTGGTGCTTGCAAGTTGTTTGGGTTATGAGAATTATGAGTGCTTACTATTGGCTTTGACATGGCCTCATGTCATCTTGCTTTCTGACTTTGCCTTGCTTCTTGCAAGTTGTGTGGATGAGAATGGTAGGTGCTTACTATTGGCTTTGACATGGCCTCATGTCTTCTTGTTCTCTGACTTTATCTTGCTTCTGCTTGCAAAGCAGTGCCTGCGATTCACATTCAAGGTCTTTCTGCTCCTCACTTGTTTTCCGCACCTCACTGACCAGAGTGAACTGGATATTATCTGTAGAGTGTACAACTCTGTCTCAGAGTCAAAATACAGGGGCTTGGCCAGCCACCGTCTTGGCCTTGACGCAGATGGGAACCTGTCAGCTCAGTTTTTTCTAATGAGAATGGGGTAGGGTTTTCTAGAAGCTTCGTCCCACGTTGAATAATGGTATTAATGCTGGGAGCTTTCGTAGGCCATGTGGAAGTTCACCACAGAATAGACGTATTGCTGTGGAGGTGATGGAACTTGAGTCCTGACTGAAACTCCTACCTGGGCTTTTGACGGACTTCCCAAAGCTTGAGCCGGCTAGGATGATGCTATTTCAGTCGGCGAGGTGTTCCTAACCATTCTTTGTATATGTTTTCTACTCTTTGCTACCTGTACATACTGCATTTTATTTAACTTGTTCATTCAGAAGTTTTTGATACCTGAGAATCTGCATTCATTGATATATTTGGCCTACCTTTTTAAACACTGAAGTTTTGGTTATTGCCATTGTGATGTTTAGCCAGCGGCTTTGATCATTTGAGGTGTTTTCTTTGTGGTGTGGGAGGTGCACATCCAGAGTAATCCTCTGCTGTATATATATATATATATATATTATCTACTGGCGGTCGCCAGTAGATAGTTATAGTTAGGACCGTGTTTCCATAGGAAATCCTCAACATTCTATTTGGAATAGCTTTGGCGCCGGTTGACGAATCCTCGCGAAATTTTCAAAATAGGTGGGGCACTCCGCTCTGCTCTTACCCTGAAAGTCTCGGGGGGATTCGTCAAACGGGGGCTGAGAAAAAAGGGGGGTCCCAAAACACGTTTTCCCCATGCAATTTTCCATAGGGACCTTTAGTCCAAGGTACAGCCCGAATGGCTGAACAGAATCACTTGAAATTTGGCAAAGAGGTAGTCCTCAGGTCAGGCATGTGCCTTTTCCATATATGGTGTCAATCTGTTCAGTAGTTCCTGAGAAAATCAAAAGTAAAATCACATACATATCTGGGCGGAGCCTAACCACACATCTCATCGTGAGATCTGATTGGCTGTCAGTACTTCATCCAAGAAGTGTTGGCAGCCATCTTGGGACCAATATACATGATAGCACCTCATTAAAAAGCATTGCAGTTAATAGAAGGTTTTAAGACTTTAGTTACATTATAAATCATTTGTTGATGGTACCATACTCATTTTAGGAATTGTGGTGTGTTCTAAGGTGATTTTACCATGTGAAAAAGCCTTCTGCTGTGATATCACGAACCACGTTTGAGAGAAAACTATTTTCTCATACTTTTCCCACAGAGGTTTGGAAGGGGATCTATAAGCTAAACTGAGAGCATATTTTCTGTAAATTCACATTATCTTTCTCAGTCATGTAAGAATGAAGTCTGACATTCTCAGTAAAACATGTACATCCAACAAGGGCAGAGACCGTCAGTTGATTCCTTTGTGTTCTACTGCAGCTTCCCAGAGTGCTCTAAAGAACAACTAGAGCGCTAACAGTCTTACTTATGACAAAAGTATGGCACACCTGAAGCCATCTTGATTGGAATAAAGTGGTAACACTTAAAACATTTAGTTTACAAAGGAACAAAATGAGGGGGTTCATGTTGCCATACAAATTATGATTAGTGCTGCAGAAAGAAAAACTAGGGCACATTTTGACTTCTGAAATCCTCTTTTATTTCATAAATACATTCTGACATGCAGACTGAAACATGCACTCTGAATACCAGCAGCAGACTTGCCTGGTGAACAGTAGCTTTACTACAGTGATCTAATGAGCAACTAGAGTGCTAACATTCAGAATTTATGGAAAATGTGTGACACACCTGAATGCCTTCTTGATGGAATCAAAGTAAAAAACTGAAAGTATTTCCTACTGAGGAGACTGCAGTAAATGAGGAAATTAGGAAACTTCATAACAAATAAATCTCCCAAGATGGCCACCAGAGACAAAAGAGCCCAAATGTAGCCCAAATATCACCCAGATGTAGCCCAAGTATAGCCCAATGACAGAATGTCCCAGAGTGTTCTTAAAAACAACTAGAGCGCTTACTGTCTAACTTATGACAAAAGTATGGCACACCTGAAGCCATCTTGATTGGAATAAACTGGTAACACTTAAAACATTTAATTTAAAAAGGAACACAATGAGGGGGTTCATTTTGCCATAGAAATTATGATTAGTGCTGAAGAAAGAAAAATTAGGGCAGATTTTGAGTGACTTCTCAAATCCTCTTCTATTTCATTAAAAAATTCTGATATGCAGACTGAAACATGCACTTCTAATACTAGCAGCAGACTTCTGTGGTGAGCAGTAGCTTTACTACAGTGATCTAATGAGCAACCAGAGTGCTAGTATTCAGAATTTATGGCAAATGTGTGACATATCTGAATACCTTCTTGATGGAATCAAAGTAAAAAACTGAAAGCATTTCCTACTGAGGACACTGCAGTAAATGAGGAAATTGGGAAACTTCATAACAAATAAATCTCCTAAAATGGCCACCAGAGACAAAAGAGCCCAAATGTAGCCCAAATATCACCCAGATGTAGCCCAAATGTAGCCCAATGACAGAAGTGTGCAAAACACTTATTTATTGTGTATTTGCAGTTTTATATAGTACAGACTTGTCAGGTATTGGAGTGCTTTACATGAACATTGGTTACATCACACAAGATCAAATTCATTTTGGTTGTAGACATGGGGAGATTAAGTGATTTGACCAGAATCACAGAATGTTGAGCTGAAGCAGAAACTCCAACCTGGTTCCCCAGTTGCAAAGTCTGCAGCTCTGGAAGAAACACCACACCCTCTCCCCTTGGATGCAAGTCAACTGGATAAAAAAACTAAGATTACAAATAATTTAAAAGTTCTTTGTCGCTATTTGAAAACTCAGAAAATATGTCCTCATTTTAGTTTTTTAGAGCACTAACCATAATTTTGATGCAAATAAGACCCTCTCATATATGTAATTTCTAAAGGAAATTCTCTAGGCATTACAGTTTTGATTACATCAAGATGACGTCAGGCATTCCACACTTTTGTAATAAATATAGAATGTTAGCAATCTAGTTGTTCATTGGGATACTGTTGAGAGGCAGAGGCCAGGGGCACGGACTCTGAAAAAGGCAGGTAGGAGAGTGCAGAGGCAACAATTTGACCACACTAGGCAGGCAGGACGGGCAGTGGCAGCACAACAGACTATGGAGGGCAGTGGAAAGGGGGGCAGGGGCAACAAACCAACAATACAGGACTGGCAAGAGAGGCTGTGGCAATATAATAGACCATTGTGGGCAGAAGGAAGAGGCAGTGGTCATACAACCATACATGCCAACAGACCCGTTTCAGCCTGGAAACGTCCAATGTTTTTAAGCTTAAATGGGCTTTACTTGATCTGTTTCCTGTCTACAATCTTCTCTTTTTCAATGTGACTCAAAGGGGAAAATCAATACCCCAGTTTTATTTCAAAATCTCCCTCTTACCAAGTTCAAAATGTTCGCAAGTATGGTACATTGGATCATGGTAGGCAGGAGGAATTGGGGTAGGGACATGGACTCGGATAACAGAGGACAGGAAGGACATTGAGAGGTGCACCAAACTGACCCTACAGGGCAGGCATCAGGGTTTGCAGCAGCACAATACACCACACAGGGCATGCGGGACGGGAGTGCAGCACAACAATCCATAGAAAGCAATAGGGAGGGGACAGGACATGCACATGGACAACAGACAACAGAGGGGAAAGAGGCAATGGTAGCTAGCTGAGCATAATGGACAGACAGGAGAGAAAGCTGCAGCATAACAGACCATAAAGGGCAGGAGGGACGGATCAGGGGCATTACAATGGAACCGAAAAGCCAGGAGGGAGGGAATAGAGGTCTGCACATGGAAACAGAGGGCTGGGGGCAAGGGGGCAGGGCAGGAGCAGCAAGGTGACCATGGAGGTCAGGCAGGATGGGCACTAGAAACAAGACACACCATGGAGAGCAACAGTGAGACTATGATGGCATACACACAGACCACACAGGGAAGGTGGGAGGGGCCATGGCAGCACAGAAGACCATGCATGGCAAGCGGGAGGGTTAGTGGCAGCAAAATGGCTATGATGGGCAAGAAGGAGGGTGCAGGGGCATGCACAAAGGACCATGGAGGATAGAAGGGAGGGTCAGGACCTGGGCACAGACAAGAGAGATCAGGGGAAGGGGCCTCACAACATTCCGCGCGGGGCAGGCAGGAGGAGCAGTTGCAGCACAACAGACCAGGGAGGGCAGAAGGGTGTGGCAGTAAAATGGACCATGGAGGACAGGAGGAAGGGGATAGGGGCATAGCATGAGGACAGGCAGGATGGAGGTGGCAGGGACAGGTTACAGTCATCTGACAATGCTAGGCAGGTGGTAGGGGAGTGGCAGCTCAACAGAACACTCAGAGCAGATAGGAGTGGCAGGTCCATGGAACATGGTGGTCAAAAAGGATGGAGCAGGGGCATGCACAAAGACATCGGAGGGCAGGGGGGAGGAGAATAGGGGCAGCAAGCAAAGCACAGAGGCTAAGCAGGAGGTCAATGATGGGCCATAGAATTGGGCAATGGAGGGCAGGATGAGTGGACTGGTACATCATGCTAAATGCAGGGCAGTGGCAGCACATCAGACCATACATGGCAGGAGGGAGGAGGCTAGTCCATGGATTCAGACAACAGAGGATAGGGAGGAGGTGGATGGGGCAGCAAGCTAACTGTTCATAGAAGGTGGGTATTAGGAACTTTATTGTCTTTAAAATGTGTGTCTGTGCGAACTACTTAAAATATGAACAAGTTTGCAGCATAATCTCACTTTTATTCAGGAAGAAGAGGACTTTTGGGACTGTGACTCCGGGCTCACTTGGCAGAAACATCCCCTGACCCTCCACCCCCCATCGCAAAATGTAATGCCCGTGAAAAGGGTAGGTGGACGCAGTGTTATATAGAACATAGTCCTGAGAGCACGATTGAAAATGAAAACTAGATATAGTATATAGTATAAACTATGCACCAAAAAGTGTGATATAAGATGAACCGGGGCGTGAAATATAATATGCAATACATTGTGCGCAATGACAGATTCATTGGAGAGCGCGAGATAGCACAGGCACTAGCGCTTGCTATGTGATATGCGCCTTGGAGTGTAATATGCACAGGGCAGTGTTGTGTAACCTAAGTAGTCTCTAAAGTTGTAATATAAAATATGTGCTGGGTAGTGTAACATTGCATATGCACTGTGACAAAGATATGGATCCCAGATTGTAATATGTATGGCATAGCGCTGTGCTTTATAACATAGGTATAGAGGAAGGCACGTTAGATGGGGCAATAAAACCAGTGCGAAGGCAAGTGTGGCATGACATATTCACGGGGTGGTGTTACAGTGCACATGGGCTAGAGAGTGTCATAGCATACGCACTAGCTGGTGGAATACAACACAGAGGTGTGTGGCACTCGGCGGGCACTGGTGGGTGTAACACAGCATTGGGCTCAGCCAGGAGCACGCTGTGACTCTCAAGTGAGGTTTGTCTCCTTTCCAGAGAGTAAAATAAAAAGTATTACACATCCGGCGGTGGATGTGTGTTTTATTAACCGTGAGGGGGTTTCTTGCATAGTTTGGTCAAATTTTTGTCGAATCCCCTTTGAATGGCTTGGTGTGCATGTGTATTAAATGTGCCCGTCAATAGCTATCCATTTTTGTATAAATAAACGACAAGGGTGTCTACTTGGAGAGTACCCACCAGCGGGGGCGCCGGGATTAGGCACGGTAGGGTGTCAGACATGTCAGAGCTTCACTAGCGGTGTGAATACATTCTACGTGGATTCATTGTATGCATAGTCGCCTTTTAATGAATATCACGCAAATCGTCATGGTGATAGGTACATACGGTTTGTCCAGCATGTCCTAGATGTTTCTATAAATATATATATATATTTTTTTAAATAAAAAACAAAGGCCGGCCCGGGGGGATGGGGTCCCCGGGGCCATAAGTGCCCTGAGGAGGGGGGCAACACAGCCCCCCTCCTAAAGAATAAAAATATAAAAAAAAGGCCATGACCTGGGGGTTGGGGTCCCCGGGGCCGATTAAGGGCTTGGGAGGGCCAAATTAATTTTTTTCAACAAAAAAACATTAGGGTGCAGGCCCTGGGGGATGGAGTCCCCAGGGCTAATAAATTAGAAAAAGAAAGGGGGCCACACAGCCCTCCTTCTTAAAAATAAATAAATAAAAGACCAGCATCGCGCCGGAGGCCACGCCCCCTCCTTGCAGCATTCTGCAAACGCGCCCCCTGGCCAGTTGTAAGTTGAGGAATTAATTCCCATTCAATACTGAGGGTCCCTGAGGGCCAACTTGCCCAATAGGTATCTCCAGTATGCGCCAGGGAGCTGCGTTGCCGACAGGTGTTCTGAGGCCACGCTCCTTTTTACACCTCCATGCAACGCAGCTCTGTGGCGCTTACTGGAGGTACCTAGTGGGCTAGTTTGACCCTAGGGACCCTTAGGATTCAATGGGACTTAATCTGTCAACTCAGAACGCCCACAGGCCTTGTGGCGCGTTTTTAAGTTGGGTAAATAATTCCCTTTCAATCCTGAGCGACCCTGGGGTCCAACTAGCCCACCAGGTGCTTCCAGTAAGCACCACTGCTCTGCGTTGCAGAGAGGTGGTGCAGGCCGTGCCACTTTTTACACCTCTCTGCAACGCAGCTCTGTGGCGCTTACTGGACGTACCTAGTGATCTAGTTGGACCCTAGGGACCCTCAGGATTCAAGGGGACTTAATCTCCCAACTTAAAACGGCTACAGGGCGTGTTTACACAGTGGGGAAGGGAGGGGACGGGGCATGAGGTGACGTGTTCAAACACGCCCTGTGGTGCGTTTTAAGAGGTAGTTTTAATCCCCTGCCCTATTATATACTAGGGGCTTACAGAGGAGGTCATGCTAATCACAGGGGGACCCCAACACATAGTGTGCCCTAGTGTATGTAGGTGTTTTCACTGTATTCTGAGTGTCTTTTAACATAGCACTGGCTCTAGGACTGGTTAGTCAGACTCAGTTACCACCAGTATCCGTCTGAAAAAGTTGAGGGTACAGGATGATTTTGCAACAAGGCTTGTTTCTGCTCTTCTGTTTGTTCTTTCTGCACGTTATACTTCTTCCTTCACTTTTCTTCGTCTTTGAGGACTTCTGTTGCTTCTTTCTGCATTTCTTTTTTTTCTTTCTGTGCGTTTTTCCTTCTTTCTTCACATGTCCTATCTCTGTAGGCATAGCTAGAAATTAGCATTTAAAAAACCTTTGAAATTCACTGAAAAAAACATAGGTTTCAGGCAGGTTATAGCTAGGAATTAGCATTTAAAAAACCTTAGAAATTCACTGAAAAAACCATAGGTTTCAGGGGCGTTATAGTTAGCTGGACTTTTCACTTGTACAAAACCATAGAAATTCCCCCGTTATAGTTAGTTCAGCTAACTATAACTCGCGCGCCCGCAATGCACTGCTGATGACGTCACATATTACATCACTCATGAAATGGTCAGTGACATCACTCATGACATCACTCATGACATCACTCATGACATCATCCTTGTGATAGAGTGGCAGACCTCCTCGCCCCCTAATATAACCTTTGATACACACATTCAAAAATAGAAATTAAAATTTTCAAAACAATGGACATACCAATACCAGTTACAACAACCTATTCAGTAATTGTAAGATCCACATCCACATCCACTCATTCACCAACAGTCCTATACAGTCACTTATACATGTACTCACTCATCATATGTACTCATACACCTAAACATCCTGTTACACAAAGCCACTCATCCATAAAGTTACTCACACACATAGTCACTCATGCTAATAAAGAATCAAACATCCGTTTACCTGCATATACAGTTATACACACGCCACCACACTTACTTCTACAGAAACTTACACATACATAGTCTATTTAACAATCACTTATAGAAACACATACTTATTCATACAGGAACTCTTTCAATCTCTCACTCTCACATATACTCACTTATATACACCAATAGTCACATATACTAGTTTAAAACATATGTAGTTACTCATAGAGACACTATTGAGACAGTCATTCACCCACTAACACACCCATGCACACACTCATCCACCCATACAGTCCTGAACACATGCTGTCTTCAACACATACAAACAGTGAGTCACTCATTCATGCACCTATGCACTACGTAATACCCCCCACCGAACCATACAGACATCAGACACTTATACTGATACTCAAAAAACCAACTAATAACCTATATAGACACTCATGTAGCTACTCACCAACCCATGCAGCCACTTATACACAAAGTGAGAGACTGATACAGATATTTACATATTTAAACACTACTCACTAAGCCATGTATTCACTAAGATACACTTAATCAGTCAGTTATACAATCAATTTTTCAAAAACAAATCATCCATTTAGACACTTATATACCCATTTATTCTTCCATCGACCTTGAGATATACATATATAAAACATATGTAATTTTCAGAAAAACACACCTTCACTGGATGATGTCATCAGTGATGTCATCAGTGATGTCATTTGAGATGTCATCAGTGATGTCATGAGTGATGTCACTGACCATGTCATGAGTGATGTAATATGTGACGTCAACAGCAGTGCATTGCGGGCGCGCGAGTTATAGTTAGCTGAACTAACTATAACGGGGGAATTTCTATGGTTTTGTCCGAGTGAAAAGTCCACCTAACTATAACGCCCCTAAAACCTATGGTTTTTTTCAGTGAGAATATATATATATATAAATATATATATATATATATATATATATATATATATATATATTTTCAAAACAAGATACCAGATTTTGGAGAGGCACACACCTTGTTTCGTCCTTTATTTCTGCAAGGCAGTTCCGCTTACACCCAGCAAACACAAGAATTATTTTGCCAATATTAGTATCCTTACGCGTTTCGGGCGTCATACGCCCTTGATCACAGGTGTTTGGCAAAATGCGGGAAGGCAGCATGCCGCCACTCTTAAATAGCAGTTCGTTAGAGCCCACTGGGCGTGTCCGCAAAGTGCATCCTGGTATTTAGAGTACATAATCACTGCGGCTGCCAATCCCACATTACTATTATTCAATACCTTGGTAGGTTTCCGTGTTGGTAACTGGTTACGGCAGGACTGTTTTGCTCCTTTAAATGCAGAAACAACAAAGCTCCATACTGCAGTGTTCGATAACATGCTGGACACCACTTCATGCGTGGGGGACCTCTCCGCGACCCTGGTCGGGCCACAATTCAATTCAAAACAAGATACCAGATTTTGGAGAGGCACACACCTTGCTAAGTCCTTTATTTCTGCAAGGCAGTTCCGCTTACACCCATCAAACACAAGAATTATTTTGCCAATATTAGTATCCTTACGCGTTTCAGGCGTCATACGCCCTTGATCACAGGTGTTTGGCAAAATGCGGGAAGGCAGCATGCCGCCACTCTTAAATAGCAGTTCGTTAGAGCCCACTGGGCGTGTCCGCAAAGTGCATCCTGGTATTTAGAGTACATAATCACTGCGGCTGCCAATCCCACATTACTATTATTCAATACCTTGGTAGGTTTCCGTGTTGGTATCTGGTTACGGCAGGACTGTTTTGCTCCTTTAAATGCAGAAACAACAAAGCTCCATATTGCAGTGTTCGATAACATGCTGGACACCACTTCATGCGTGGGGGACCTCTCCGCGACCCTGGTCGGGCCACAATCCAATTCAAAACAAGATACCAGATTTTGGAGAGGCACACACCTTGTTTTGTCCTTTATTTCTGCAAGGCAGTTCCACTTACACCCAGCAAACACAAGAATTATTTTGCCAATATTAGTATCCTTACGCGTTTCGGGCGTCATACACCCTTGATCACAGGTGTTTGGCAAAATGCAGGAAGGCAGCATGCCGCCACTCTTAAATAGCAGTTCGTTAGAGCCCACTGGGCGTGTCCGCAAAGTGCATCCTGGTATTTATAGTACATAATCACTGCGGCTGCCAATCCCACATTACTATTATTCAATACCTTGGTAGGTTTCCGTGTTGGTAACTGGTTACGGCAGGACTGTTTTGCTCCTTTAAATGCAGAAACAACAAAGCTCCATACTGCAGTGTTCGATAACATGCTGGACACCACGTCATGCGTGGGGGACCTCTCCGCGACCCTGGTCGAGCCACAATCCAATTCAAAACAAGATACCATATACGGAGAAGAACTAATAAAGCCAATTTCTTTTGACTGAGCCTGAGTGCGTCGCACGTTTTTTCCAGAGACGTGGTGTTTGGGAATATATATATATATATATATATATATATATATATATATATATATATATATATATATATATATATGTACGCTCCCAAAGTTGCACCGGCAGCCAGGTCACTCGCAGGCGGGTGCTGTAGCGTGGCGGTGCCCCACGTGAATATGTAGCTCCCAAAACTCCCGTATTTTTCAAACAGAGTTAAGCACTCACTGGAGGGGTTGAGTATCGGATTTTCTTTATTTTAGCAGAAACATCGGACAGCAAGACAGACGCGTTTCGAAATAATCTTCATCAGTGTCTCATAAGCAAAACCGCGCGCAAACATTAAATAGAATTACGTCATGTATTGCGCGACAGCGTGATCAAAAACAGATGATGGCAGTAATCCCACGCTTTCTCATTGCGCGTGGGGCGGCCATCTTTGAGTGATGTATTTTAAGCACAGCAGAATAACAATAAGACGTATATCTTGACCCTCGAGGAGCCATTACACAGAGAATAATCGCATTTTCAATAATTCATTCCGTATATCTCTTATGTACAATCTAGATGTGTCACAGTCAGAGCAATTCATCAAAATATATATATAACAATGATGACCTCCAAATCTGGGGATACTAAATGTATAGTTCTATTGCTATGTGACACACAACTGACATAACGCCATGTATTGGCTATTCCTCAGCATATATGTGTTTAAAACTCATTTACTGACATGGCTCCATGTTCCAAAAAGTCAATATCACAGTGCCATCTATGATATAGGGGAACAGAGGGTGGATAATCAGTGGGGGAGAGAAAAGAGGAAAGAGGGTGCGAGAGAAACAACAAATAGAGAAGTGAAAAAAGATAGCCCTAAAGGAAGGGCTTAGATAGGGTGTATGAGAAGGTAATAGAACATGTTGAGAATTTCACGAATTTTCAGAGTTCCAAATTCAACAGTGTCACAGAAACAACAAAATTCAAAGAGTTTCTGATACTTTAACCAACCATGTGATGGCCCGACAGCCATAATCACTTGTATCTTCCAAGTTTCAACATTGTTTATATTGATAATAAGGATGCTATCGGATGCATCCATATAACCTTAGTGGCATCACCAAGATGGTCTGCAGCATATTTATCTACCCAGGTGTACATTCAATTCTTTCCCACTGTTAAGGCCGTGGGGTGCCTTCGTATGCAGGTCTATAATGTAGCGGGACTCTAGTCTTCGCAATCTTTGGACCCTATCACCCCCCCTGATATTAACGGGCACATGGTCCAAACCAAAATACTGTAAAAGCTCCCTATTGCTGTGATGATTGAGAGCAAAGTGCCTGGCTACAGGGTAATTGGTGTCTTTCTTATTAATTGCGCGCTGATGTTCTAAAATCCGCATTTTGACGCTGTTGATTGTGCTGCCAATGTATTTAAGCCCACATGGGCATATTAGGCAATATACTACATGGGTGGTGGAGCAGGTGATAAATTTGTCTATGTGTCTTGGTTGACCCACCCCTGGAATGTTGTACGTGAATATTCTTTTACAGTTTTTACAGGCCCTGCACTTTCCACATGGGAAAAATCCATGCAGTGCCTTAAGTGTGCCTGTAGGTTGTGTCAATGGTGATAAATGACTCTGCACTAATTTATCTCGGAGTGATCTAGATTTCCGAAAAGTGATCATTGGGACTTTCGGGATGTCCTTACCGATAACTGTGTCGGTTTGGAGGATGTGCCAGCTTTTTCTAAATATCCTCCTCAATCTGTTGGCATCATCCGAGAAAGTGGTTATTAAACGGAATTTGCCTTCTTGATCATCTGAGTATCTGTTGACTGACTTTTTGTATACCAGTAATTCCTTTCTGGGTATTTTTCTGACTTTATTGAGTGTTGAGACCAATTCTTCATGATTGTAGCCCCTAACCTGGAATCTTTTTATGCTCTGAATTGCTGCTTTTTCAAAATCAGCTTCTCTGGAACAGTTACGTTTAAGGCGGAGAAGCTCGCCGTACGGCATACTATGGATAAGTTTAGGTGGGTGATTACTTTGGGCGTGCAAAATGGAGTTGCCCGCAGTGGGCTTCCTGTACAGCTCGGTCTCAAGGACTCCGTCCCTGACAAACACCTTAAGATCCAGATAATTGACTGTTAGGGGACTCATTTCATATGTGAACCTGAGATTTAATTCGTTGTTATTAAGGTCGGATATGAAATCCTGGGCCTGTTCCGGCGACCCTGCCCATACCAGGAAAAGGTCGTCGATGTACCTGTACCACGCTATCACAAAGTTGGTCCATTTACACATCTGATTGCTTAGGGCGACCTGCTCCTCCCACCAGCCTACGAAAAGATTTGCATAGCTGGGGGCGAAGCAGGTCCCCATGGCAGTCCCTGATAGCTGTCTATAAAGTTGTTCTTGAAACAGAAAAATGTTGTTTGACAGGCAAAATTGAATAAATTCCATTAACATTATATTATGCTCCGAAAATTTCAGTGGCCTTTTTCCAAGGAAATGGGCTACCGCCTCTAGCCCTTTACCGTGTTCAATGCATGTATACAGGCTGGTTATATCCAGGGCAATTAATTGATAGGTGGGTTCCCACTTGATCTTAATGGTCTGCATGATAAAATCCGTAGTGTCCTTAACATACGACTTTAGCTGTAATACCAATGGAAAGAGAAAGGAATCAATGTACACGGACATGTTCTCGGTAAGGCTTCCTTTGGAGGAGACGATGGGCCTCCCAGGTGGATCATTAGTGTTTTTATGGATTTTTGGCAATTGGTAAAATGTTGGTATTGTAGGGTCAGGGTTGCGCAAAAAAAGAAATTTGTTTGTTCCCAACATGCCTCTGTTACGCCATTTCTCTAATAGATTGTAATATTGTGAAATGCTTGAGTTGTATTGCTCAATATTAGTTGCCTCATACAGTCTTTCATCATTCAATTGACGGTAGGCTTCACGACAGTATTGGTCTCTCGTTAATAATACGATGTTGCCTCCTTTGTCGGAGGGTTTACATACTATTTGTTCATCCTTAGATAAGTCTTTCAAGATGGACCTTTGTTCTTCAGTGAGGTTGGTCCCTCGATTTATTTTACTGGCAACCTTAGTTCTGAATTCAAGGTGGTCCTGTAAGACAGCATCCGAGAATGCGTCAATCGCATCATATGGCATTTGTGGGATGAAGACGGAGGGGGGCTTAAAGATGGTAGCCGGTGTCTCTTGTTCTATACCCACCCGAATGGCTCTTGCCGCCAGATCATCAGTATGGGTGGTGGCGATTTCTTCTTCATTCCGTAGGGCCTCCAACATCTCAAGCATGTCGAGATCACCAGTTGTGAGCAAATCAGTTGCTTGAAGTTGTCCTTGTTGTTTGAGTCGTCTAGCTTCCGTCATTGTTGGTTTTAATTTGAAGAATTTATGAAGCTTCATTTTGCGTGTGAATTTGAATAGGTCAATACGCGTTTGCGTATACTCCATGTGATTGTTAGGGCAGAATGATAATCCCAATTTCAGAGCAGACTCTTCGGCAGTTGTCAACACTCTGGGTGTCAAATTGACGATAGTAAGGTCGTCGACGTCATTTACCATCTCCTGCCTCTGTTGTTCCGAGATCCTCGTGTCATGGATTTGCCCTTTCCTCTTCCTCTTGCCCTTCCAGCCGCTCCTTCTGGTCGGTCTTCGTTTTCGGGTGGTTTGCTCTTGCCACCTCTGAGCCAGGATTGGCGTATGAGGTTGAACTCCTGATGAAAAGGAGTCTTTACGGGATTGCTGACAGGGGCCAATACTTCATCTCCAGAGAGTTCACTTTCTGTGATCTCTGATTCCGAGGTCTCGATTCTAGTTACTGGTTCTGGAGGTTGCTTCCTATTCAATGCTCTTCGGGGTTCGTCGAATTTTTTCGCGAAGGTGAGAATCCTCCCCTGTAGGTAGTCTCGTTCATCACGAGCAAACTTCTCTTGTTTGCGTTGTCTGATTACTAGTTCATATTTCTTTAGTCGTTTTTTCATTTCCTCCCTTAGGGCTTCTTGTGTACTAACGTCAGCGTCTTTGGAGAGGTCCTTCTCAAGGATGGCTATCTCAGCCAGAGCTTTGTTTCTGTCACTCCACGCAAATTTAACCAAAATGGCCAACATTCCTTTGCACGACGCTGCCATGTACTCTGCCCATTCCTCCAGAAGTTGTGGATCCGGATTTTCGTAGGCAGGTACGGTATATATCCGTAATCCTCTTGGTACCCTGTCTACATCCATATAGTTCAGGAGTGAGGTGGCCTCCCACCATTTCCTGATCTCTCTCTCACACAGTCTTTCAAGTTTGTTATACTGTGTGCGTAGGGTGATTCGAGTACTGGACCCACTCGGTGTTTCATCGGGTCCAGTAGTACTTCTATCCGCCGTTTTTTTGAAAATGTCACGTGCTGCTTCGTGGCGGTCTGCTTCATCGAACATGTTCGTTACATCTGCCTTGGGCAAAGCGTTCGCTTCCCCTACCGATACAACCCCTCCAAACGCCTTATCCCGTATCAATGTTATTTGTAAGGATCTCAACAGTTGTGCAATATATGTAGATAGACGTCACGGCTTACCGGGTTCGTTGTTGTCCAAACGATCCTCGGATAATGCACAGGCTGCGATCTCGGTTGAGTCTCCAATAATATTCAATGGAATAGCATTGCGGGGATGGTGCCCTGGATAATATGTACGCTCCCAAAGTTGCACCGGCAGCCAGGTCACTCGCAGGCGGGTGCTGTAGCGTGGCGGTGCCCCACGTGAATATGTAGCTCCCAAAACTCCCGTATTTTTCAAACAGAGTTAAGCACTCACTGGAGGGGTTGAGTATCGGATTTTCTTTATTTTAGCAGAAACATCGGACAGCAAGACAGACGCGTTTCGAAATAATCTTCATCAGTGTCTCATAAGCAAAACAGCGCGCAAACATTAAATAGAATTACGTGCCCCACGCGCAATGAGAAAGCGTGGGATTACTGCCATCATCTGTTTTTGATCACGCTGTCGCGCAATACATGACGTAATTCTATTTAATGTTTGCGCGCGGTTTTGCTTATGAGACACCGATGAAGATTATTTCGAAACGCGTCTGTCTTGCTGTCCGATGTTTCTGCTAAAATAAAGAAAATCCGATACTCAACCCCTCCAGTGAGTGCTTAACTCTGTTTGAAAAATACGGGAGTTTTGGGAGCTACATATTCACGTGGGGCACCGCCACGCTACAGCACCCGCCTGCGAGTGACCTGGCTGCCGGTGCAACTTTGGGAGCGTACATATTATCCAGGGCACCATCCCCGCAATGCTATTCCATTGAATATTATTGGAGACTCAACCGAGATCGCAGCCTGTCCATTATCCGAGGATCGTTTGGACAACAACGAACCCGGTAAGCCGTGACGTCTATCTACATGTATTGCACAACTGTTGAGATCCTTACAAATAACATTGATACGGGATAAGGCGTTTGGAGGGGTTGTATCGATAGGGGAAGCGAACGCTTTGCCCAAGGCAGATGTAACGAACATGTTCGATGAAGCAGACCGCCACGAAGCAGCACGTGACATTTTCAAAAAAACTGCGGATAGAAGTACTACTGGACCCGATGAAACACCGAGTGGGTCCAGTACTCGAATCACCCTACGCACACAGTATAACAAACTTGAAAGACTGTGTGAGAGAGAGATCAGGAAATGGTGGGAGGCCACCTCACTCCAGAACTATATGGATGTAGACAGGGTACCAAGAGGATTACGGATATATACCGTACCTGCCTACGAAAATCCGGATCCACAACTTCTGGAGGAATGGGCAGAGTACACGGCAGCGTCGTGCAAAGGAATGTTGGCCATTTTGGTTAAATTTGCGTGGAGTGACAGAAACAAAGCTCTGGCTGAGATAGCCATCCTTGAGAAGGACCTCTCCAAAGACGCTGACGTTAGTACACAAGAAGCCCTAAGGGAGGAAATGAAAAAACGACTAAAGAAATATGAACTAGTAATCAGACAACGCAAACAAGAGAAGTTTGCTCATGATGAACGAGACTACCTACAGGGGAGGATTCTCACCTTCGCGAAAAAATTCGACGAACCCCGAAGAGCATTGAATAGGAAGCAACCTCCAGAACCAGCATCTAGAATCGAGACCTCGGAATCAGAGATCACAGAAAGTGAACTCTCTGGAGATGAAGTATTGGCCCCTGTCAGCAATCCCGTAAAGACTCCTTTTCATCAGGAGTTCAACCTCATACGCCAATCCTGGCTCAGAGGTGGCAAGAGCAAACCACCCGAAAACGAAGACCGACCAGAAGGAGCGGCTGGAAGGGCAAGAGGAAGAGGAAGGGGCAAATCCATGACACGAGGATCTCGGAACAACAGAGGCAGGAGATGGTAAATGACGTTGACGACCTTACTATCGTCAATTTGACACCCAGAGTGTTGACAACTGCCGAAGAGTCCGCTCTGAAATTGGGATTATCATTCTGCCCTAACAATCACATGGAGTATACGCAAACGCGTATTGACCTATTCAAGTTCACACGCAAAATGAAGCTTCATAAATTCTTCAAATTAAAACCAACAATGACGGAAGCTAGACGACTCAAACAACAAGGACAACTTCAAGCAACTGATTTGCTCACAACTGGTGATCTCGACATGCTTGAGATGTTGGAGGCCCTACGGAATGAAGAAGAAATCGCCACCACCCATACTGATGATCTGGCGGCAAGAGCCATTCGGGTGGGTATAGAACAAGAGACACCGGCTACCATCTTTAAGCCCCCCTCCGTCTTCATCCCACAAATGCCATATGATGCGATTGACGCATTCTCGGATGCTGTCTTACAGGACCTCCTTGAATTCAGAACTAAGGTTGCCAGTAAAATAAATCGAGGGACCAACCTCACTGAAGAACAAAGGTCCATCTTGAAAGACTTATCTAAGGATGAACAAATAGTATGTAAACCCTCCGACAAAGGAGGCAACATCGTATTATTAACGAGAGACCAATACTGTCGTGAAGCCTACCATCTATTGAATGATGAAAGACTGTATGAGGCAACTAATATTGAGCAATACAACTCAAGCATTTCACAATATTACAATCTATTAGAGAAATGGCGTAACAGAGGCATGTTGGGAACAAACGAATTTCTTTTTTTGCGCAACCCTGACCCTACAATACCAACATTTTACCAATTGCCAAAAATCCATAAAAACACTAATGATCCACCTGGGAGGCCCATCGTCTCCTCCAAAGGAAGCCTTACCGAGAACATGTCCGTGTACATTGATTCCTTTCTCTTTCCATTGGTATTACAGCTAAAGTCGTATGTTAAGGACACTACGGATTTTATCATGCAGACCATTAAGATCAAGTGGGAACCCACCTATCAATTAATTGCCCTGGATATAACCAGCCTGTATACATGCATTGAACACGGTAAAGGGCTAGAGGCGGTAGCCCATTTCCTTGGAAAAAGGCCACTGAAATTTTCGGAGCATAATATAATGTTAATGGAATTTATTCAATTTTGCCTGTCAAACAACATTTTTCTGTTTCAAGAACAACTTTATAGACAGCTATCAGGGACTGCCATGGGGACCTGCTTCGCCCCCAGCTATGCGAATCTTTTCGTAGGCTGGTGGGAGGAGCAGGTCGCCCTAAGCAATCAGATGTGTAAATGGACCAACTTTGTGATAGCGTGGTACAGGTACATCGACGACCTTTTCCTGGTATGGGGAGGGTCGCCGGAACAGGCCCAGGATTTCATATCCGACCTTAATAACAACGAATTAAATCTCAGGTTCACATATGAAATGAGTCCCCTAACAGTCAGATATCTGGATCTTAAGGTGTTTGTCAGGGACGGAGTCCTTGAGACCGAGCTGTACAGGAAGCCCACTGCGGGCAACTCCATTTTGCACGCCCAAAGTAATCACCCACCTAAACTTATCCATAGTATCCCGTACGGCGAGCTTCTCCGCCTTAAACGTAACTGTTCCAGAGAAGCTGATTTTGAAAAAGCAGCAATTCAGAGCATAAAAAGATTCCAGGTTAGGGGCTACAATCATGAAGAATTGGTCTCAACACTCAATAAAGTCAGAAAAATACCCAGAAAGGAATTACTGGTATACAAAAAGTCAGTCAACAGATACTCAGATGATCAAGAAGGCAAATTCCGTTTAATAACCACTTTCTCGGATGATGCCAACAGATTGAGGAGGATATTTAGAAAAAGCTGGCACATCCTCCAAACCGACACAGTTATCGGTAAGGACATCCCGAAAGTCCCAATGATCACTTTTCGGAAATCTAGATCACTCCGAGATAAATTAGTGCAGAGTCATTTATCACCATTGACACAACCTACAGGCACACTTAAGGCACTGCATGGATTTTTCCCATGTGGAAAGTGCAGGGCCTGTAAAAACTGTAAAAGAATATTCACGTACAACATTCCAGGGGTGGGTCAACCAAGACACATAGACAAATTTATCACCTGCTCCACCACCCATGTAGTATATTGCCTAATATGCCCATGTGGGCTTAAATACATTGGCAGCACAATCAACAGCGTCAAAATGCGGATTTTAGAACATCAGCGCGCAATTAATAAGAAAGACACCAATTACCCTGTAGCCAGGCACTTTGCTCTCAATCATCACAGCAATAGGGAGCTTTTACAGTATTTTGGTTTGGACCATGTGCCCGTTAATATCAGGGGGGGTGATAGGGTCCAAAGATTGCGAAGACTAGAGTCCCGCTACATTATAGACCTGCATACGAAGGCACCCCACGGCCTTAACAGTGGGAAAGAATTGAATGTACACCTGGGTAGATAAATATGCTGCAGACCATCTTGGTGATGCCACTAAGGTTATATGGATGCATCCGATAGCATCCTTATTATCAATATAAACAATGTTGAAACTTGGAAGATACAAGTGATTATGGCTGTCGGGCCATCACATGGTTGGTTAAAGTATCAGAAACTCTTTGAATTTTGTTGTTTCTGTGACACTGTTGAATTTGGAACTCTGAAAATTCGTGAAATTCTCAACATGTTCTATTACCTTCTCATACACCCTATCTAAGCCCTTCCTTTAGGGCTATCTTTTTTCACTTCTCTATTTGTTGTTTCTCTCGCACCCTCTTTCCTCCTTTCTCTCCCCCACTGATTATCCACCCTCTGTTCCCCTATATCATAGATGGCACTGTGATATTGACTTTTTGGAACATGGAGCCATGTCAGTAAATGAGTTTTAAACACATATATGCTGAGGAATAGCCAATACATGGCGTTATGTCGGTTGTGTGTCACATAGCAATAGAACTATACATTTAGTATCCCCAGATTTGGAGGTCATCATTGTTATATATATATTTTGATGAATTGCTCTGACTGTGACACATCTAGATTGTACATAAGAGATATACGGAATGAATTATTGAAAATGCGATTATTCTCTGTGTAATGGCTCCTCGAGGGTCAAGATATACGTCTTATTGTTATTCTGCTGTGCTTAAAATACATCACTCAAAGATGGCCGCCCCACGCGCAATGAGAAAGCGTGGGATTACTGCCATCATCTGTTTTTGATCACGCTGTCGCGCAATACATGACGTAATTCTATTTAATGTTTGCGCGCGGTTTTGCTTATGAGACACTGATGAAGATTATTTCGAAACGCGTCTGTCTTGCTGTCCGATGTTTCTGCTAAAATAAAGAAAATCCGATACTCAACCCCTCCAGTGAGTGCTTAACTCTGTTTGAAAAATACGGGAGTTTTGGGAGCTACATATATATATATATATATATATATACATATATATATATATATACATATATATATATATATATATATATATATATATATATATATATATATATATATATATATATATATTATCTACTGGCGGTCGCCAGTAGACAGTTATAGTTACAACCTAGTTTCCATAGGAAATCTCAAAATTCTATTTTGAATAACTTTGGCGCCGGTTGACGAATCTTTGCGAAATTTTCAAAACTAATGGGGCGCTCCGTTCAGCTCCTACCCTGAAAGTCTCGGGGTGATTCGTCAAGTGGGGGCTGAGAAAAAAGGGGGGTCCCAAAACGTGTTTTCCCCATGCATTTTTCCATAGGACCTTTAGTCGCAGCTATAGCCCGAACGGCTGAACAGAATTACGTGAAATTTGGCAGAGAGGTAGCCATGAGGTCAAGGAAGTGCCTTTTGCAGGTCTGGTGTAAATCTGTTCAGTATTTCCTGAGAAAATAGCATTTAAAAGCATATGAATATCTATACGCGCACACCGTGCGCGCACCCTGCCGTGCGCGAGCGCAATTCTGATTGGTTGTTAGATGTCGGTAAACATTCGAATCGGTCGAAACCAGGAAGTGTCGGCCGCCATTTTGTCTCTCGCAGTCTGAGGGGGTGAAAAAAACAGGTGGAGAACGTGAAAAGGGGGCAGAGTGGACAGTTCCTGACCCCCTAGCCTTGGTCAGGGGGTCACAGAAGGACCCCCAAGGGAGAAAAAAACTTTTTTTTTTTGTTAAAAATTGCGGGGTGCGCGCACGTTGCGCGCACGGCAAACCGTGGGTGCACGGTGCGCGCACGGTGAAAAACCTGAAAAAATAAATAAATACATAACTTAGCATTTAAAAAACCGTACAAATTCACTGAAAAAAACATAGGTTTCATACACGTTATAGTTACGAATTACCATTTAAAAAACCTTGCAAATTCACTTAAAAAACCATAGGTTTCACACATGTTATAGTTAGCTGGACATTTCACTCGTAAAAAACCAATGAAATTCCCCCGTTATAGTTAGTGCAGGCAACTATAACTCACGCGACCGAAATCCTCTGCTGATGACGTCAGATATTACATCACTGATGACATATGTGTCTTTATGAAAAATAAATATTTGTAATATATGTATAGCTAAAGATTAATGGAAGACGACATGGGTAAATAAGTGTCTAAATACAGTGATGTAATATCTGACGTCATCAGCAGAGGATTGCGGTCGCGTGAGTTATAGTTGCCTGCACTAACTATAACGGGGGAATTTCATTGGTTTTTTACGAGTGAAATGTCCAGCTAACTATAACATGTGTGAAACCTATGGTTTTTAAAGTGAATATATATATATATTACCTACTGGCGGTCGCCAGTAGGTAGTTATAGTTAGGACCACGTTTCCATAGGAAATCCGCAACATTCTATTTTGAATAACTTTGGCGCCGGTCGATGAATCCTCGCATATTTTTCTAAATAGGTGGGGCGCTACGCTCCGCTCCTACCCTGAAAGTCTCGGGTGGATTCGTCAAGCGGGGGCTGAGATAAAAGGGGGGTCCCAAAACGCGTTTTTCCCATGCATTTTTCCATAGGACCTTTAGACAGGGCTACAGCCCGAACGGCTGAACAGAATTACTTGAAATTTGGCAGAGAGGTAGTCCCTAGGTCAAGGAAGTGCCTTTGTAGGTTTGGTGTAAATCTGTTCAGTAGAATCTGAGAAAATAGCCTTTTAATCAATATATATATCTGTGGCAGCTTACCGTGCGCTTACGGTGCGCTTACCGTACGCGTACGGTGGCGTGCGCGAGCACGATTCTGATTGGCTGTTAGATCTTAGTAAACATTCGAATCGGTCGAAACCAGGAAGCGGCGGCCGCCATTTCGTGTGTTTCACTCAGAAAAAAAAGAGTGATATCTTGAAAAGGGGGCAAGGTGGAGAGTTACAGACCCCCTAACATTTGTAAGGGGGTCAAAGAAGGACAGAAAAGTTCAAAGAAAACATTTATTATTTTTTAAAAAAAATCGCGGGGTACGCGTACGGTAAGCTTACGGTAAGCTTACCGTACGCGTACGGTAGAAAAAAAAATAAAAAGAGAAATAAAATTCAGATTTAAGTGTTTAGATATTAGGGGGCTCTAAAAAGAGCCGTTGTGTTTATGAAGTGATTTTTTAGTGGTACCTACAAGTAAGTACCGATGCAGAGTCTAAGGTTCAAGAGGAAGACTCTGTTCCCTTCATCATTGAAGTGCACACCATCTCCTCTATAAATGTCTTGCATGTCGTAACGCAAGTTGTTGTGGTAAATGGAACCCATACCATAGTCACGGAGGAAAGCAGAAACAGATTTGTTGACGTGCTTTCTTGCTTTGTCAATCTGCGGACAGAAATGATTGGACCAGTTCCATTTTTGCCTTTGGCATATGTTAGAAAACACAAAGGCAGTTTTAGGGAAAAGTGAAAACAGTTGTGCAAAGGTGTCCTTCATAAGCATTTCCAGACCTACCCCAGTCAAAGTGCCTAGGTCATTGCCACCACAGTGCACTATTATGAGGTCAGGGTGTTGGATTTGCATGAAGGATTTCACCAATGGCATCAATTGGTGCCACTTTAACCCTCTCTGACCAATCCATTTAATGTCTACATTTGGCAAAGCAAGGTCTCTCACCATACCTGTTTTCTCTGCAAACTTTTCACTCCAGAAAACATAGCTGTGCCCTACAATCCACACTGTGAACATCTTCCAAGGAGATCTGGATGCACTCAGGAGGTGTAATTCAGTAGAATGGGAAAATTAAATGAAAGACAGTTTGGAAATGGAGGAATACATATTTTTTTCATAAAAAAAAGAACTGATTGGCTGTTTCATACCATTCTAGAATAAAAACTAGGCTGCATGTGTAAATTAATAGAAGCATGTTTTGTATTGGTACAGAAAAATGTGTTACCAAAGAACAGTACTTTGGATTTGCTGTTAGGTTTGAAAAGTCAAGCACTCTTGCTCTGTGGAATTGAAACATTGTTTGGCGAACTTCTGACCTAACTCCACACAGCAGTGTTCCATGAGCTGTTGCTATGGTAGCAGGCAGAAGTCAAGTTGGGGGAAGGGTACTAGGCAGAAGTCAAGTTGGGGGAAGGGTACTTTTGGAAAAGGGTTGGTTTTCAACCAATAGAAATGTGTGATTCCATTTGAAAAAAAGGGGGAAGCACTGAGATTTGAAATTAACATGTATATGTGTGGAAAAAGAGAGGGAAAGTTTGCCATTATCTGGTTCTGCTGAGAGGAGAGAGGTGTAAAGAAAAGAGATCCTGGCTCTGATAATCTGCTGTTTGAGTGCCACATTTCTTTCACAGCTAACTAATTTTAAAGGTGAGTTTAGAGTTTGAGAGGGGATGTATATGGTAAATTAAGAAATGAATAATAGAAATGGAATTCCTTTTGTTGAAGTTGTGTTTATCATTTTCTGTTTTGGGAGAAATTTAAATGTGAGGAACATGTAAAATAATATGGACTATGTTTTCACGATAAATTAAGGTGTACTGGTATAAAAAAAGAATAGTTTAAGGGTTTGAGGTTGGACTCAGTAATGCAAATACATTCAGCATCACTAAGGCTGGTTGCCCTTGCTGGAATGTAGGCAGTCACCCAGGTTACACATGGTGGTGGTCTGAAAAAGCAGTTTGGACATGTGCTTTTAAAAAAATCTGAAAAGTGGATTCATAATGTGTCAGTCTGTAAAAGTGATTATCACTTGTCAAAAAAAAGAGCAGTAAGTGTGCTTTCAAATTGGCAAAGAAATTTCGTTTTGTGACTAATGTGAAAACATGACTCTGTGTGCAAAGAGGAATTATAGGCAGAGATTTATTGCGTATTGCTCTGGTGATTTCACAGTTGCATTAGATGGAAAGGGGGAGCCATTTTTTGGTGCAGAAGCAGACTCTTAGCACACACCCAGCTGCTTACCATGTTGAATCATGCACAGTATTTACAAGCGAGTGGGGTTTGAGGTTTCAGTCAGTAATGCAAAAACATTCAGCATCACTAAGGCTGGTTGCCCTTGCTGGAATGTAGGCAGTCACCCAGGTTACACATGGTGGTGGTCTGAAAAAGCAGTTTGGACATGTGCTTTTAAAAAAATCTGAAAAGTGGATTCATAATGTGTCAGTCTGTAAAAGTGATACAATTACATTTTAATTATAAATTAAATTGTTGGGTGGGACAGGTAAGTGAGAAATTAGAAGGTCTCTTTCTTCCACTTTATCTCAAAAAGATTTTTAAAAATTAGTTATTAATTTCTCAAGGATCTTGAGATGTGGTAATTGATTTTTAGTGTTTTAAAAAAAAAAAAAAATACGCTTACGGTAAAAAAAAAAAAAAAAAAAAAGTTTCAAAGAAAAAATAAAAAAAAGTTGAGAGGTAAGGTTGGCTCTTATAAGAGCCGTTGGGTTCATACAGGGATGGAGGAAAGAAAGAATGGGAGTATTATGAGCGTCTACAAACATGCTGGTCTATCTTATTGTTAATAAGGGTAAGACTGATCTCCCCAAAAACAATAAGACCACCACATCTTGTACACCTCATTTCAACCCTCCCAAATCGAGGGTTGGTGTCCACAGGAAAAGAAGAAGGTGATGCTCCAACATCAGAGGAAGGGCTCAGCTGAGCTGCCGATGATGTACTCGGCTGAGCATCTGAGGCTGGGCTCTGGTGACTTACTGAAGAGTTTTCTCCAGTATGTCGAGCAAAGGTCCTTGGGTGTCTGTCCTGGAGGTGTCTCTTCATAGAGTGATTTCCAAAGGAATATTTCTTCCTTGGATTTCCTCTTGATAAAACATGACCACAAAGTATGCAAGTGACCAATTGAGCATTCACCTTTTTCTCCCCCTCTGGAAAAGTGAAATACTCCCATACAAAAGAAGTCTTTTGTTTCCTCCTTCTCTGGATCATGGTGGTGCTGCTAGCCTCACTCTCAGAAGAGGTCTGCTGTTCTGCCATTGTATCCCAATGTCAATCCAGCTCCTGCTCCTAGAGAATCACAAGCAGAAATGAGGGGAATGGGTGTGGTGTGGGAAGAATCTGGAACTGAAAGTAGTTTCAACCAATGAAAAGTGTTCTTTCAAGCAGTAATGAGGGGAATGGGTGTGGTGTGGGAAGTTTCTGGAAGTGAAAGTAATTTCAACCAATAAAAAGTGTTCTTTGTAAGTCACATGACCTGCCGTGCGCGCACGTGACGCTTACGGTGCGCTTACGAAGCGCGTACATCACACTCGCGCATGCGCATTACACGCCCCTGCGTAACCGCGACGTTGCTTCCGGGTGTACGCGTACGTCACGCACGTATTGCGTATCGCGCATGCGCATTACACGCCCCTGCGTACCCGCGACGTTGCTTCCGGGTGTACGCGTACGTCACGCACGTATTGCGTATCGCGCATGCGCATTACACGCCCCTGCGTACCCGCGACGTTGCTTCCGGGTGTACGCGTACATCACGCACGTATCACGTACGCGCACCGTACTTATGACGTACGAAGCGCGTACCGTCAGCTTACCGTACGCGCACGGAAAAAAATGCATAAAAAAAAAAAAACCTTTCCATAATGCAGGATATAGTACATATATTATTTTATACAAAGGCTTACAAAAAATGACAAAAAAAAATTTGCATTTAAAAATCCGTACAAATTCACTGAAAAAACCATGGGTTTCACACACGTTATAGTTAGAAATTAGCATTTTAAAAACCTTGCAAATTCACTGAAAAAACAATAGGTTTCAAACATGTTATAGTTAGGGATTAGCATTTAAAAAACCTTACAAATTCACTGAAAAAACCATAGGTTTCACACACGTTATAGTTAGGAATTAGCATTTAAAAAACCTTAGAAATTCAATGAAAAAACCAAAGGTTTCACACATGTTATAGTTAGCTGGACATTTCACTCGTAAAAAACCAATGAAATTTCCCCGTTCTAGTTAGTTCAGCTAACTATAACTCGCGCGCCCGCAATGCACTACTGATGACGTCACATATTACATCACTCATGACATGGTCACTGACATCACTCATGACATCACTGATGACATCTCAAATGACATCACTGATGACATCACTGATGACATCATCCTTGTGAAAGAGTAGCAGACCTCTTCTTCCCCTAATATAACCTTTAATACACACATTCAAAAATAGAAACTAAAATGTACAAAATAATGAACATATCAATATCAGTTACAACAACCTATTCAGTAATTCGAAGAACCACATACACATCCACTCATTCACCAACAGTCCTCTACAGTCACTCATACATGTACTCACTCATCATATGTATTCATACACCTATACATCCTGTTACACAACGCCACTCATCCATAGAGTTACTCACACACATAGTTACTCATTCTAATAAAGAATCAAACATCCATTCACTTGCATATACAGTTATACACACACCACCACACCTACTTCTACAGAAACTTACACATACTTAGTCTTTTAAACAATCACTTATAGAAACACATACTTATTCATACAGGAACTCTTTCAATCTCTCACTCTCACATATACTCACTTATATACACCAATAGTCACATATACTAGTTAAAAACATATGTAGTTACTCATGGAGACACTATTGAGACAGTCATTCACTCACTAACACACCCATGCACACACTCATCCACCCATACAGTCCTGCACACATGCTGTCTTCAACACATACAAACAGTGAGTCACTCATTCATGCACCTATGCACTACGTAATACCCCCCACCGAACCATACAGACACTCAGACACTCATACTGACAAAAAACCAACTAATAACCTATATAGACACTCATGTAGCTACTCACCAACCCATGCAGCCACTTATACACAAAGTAAGAAACTGATACAGATATTTTCATATTTAAAGATTACTCAGTAAGCCATTTATTCACTATGATACACTTAATCAGTCAGTTACACTAAAAATACCAATTTATTCTTCCATTGACCTTGAGATATACATAAATATAAAACATATTTAATTTTCAGAAAAACACACAATCACAAGGATGATGTCATCAGTGATGTCATCAGTGATGTCATTTGAGATGTCATCAGTGATGTCATGAGTGATGTCAGTGACCATGTCATGAGTGATGTAATATGTGACGTCATCAGTAGTGCATTGCGGGCGCGCAAGTTATAGTTAGCTGAACTAACTATAACGGGGAAATTTCATTGGTTTTTTACGAGTGAAATGTCCAGCTAACTATAACATGTGTGAAACCTTTGGTTTTTTCATTGAATATATATATATATATAGATATATATTACCTACTGGAAATCCGCAACATTCTATTTTGAATAAGTTTGGCTCCAGTTGACGAATCGTCGCAAAATTTTCAAAACTTTTGGCCAGCTCCGGTCCGCTCCTATTCTGAAAGTCTCGGGATGATTCGTGTAGCGGGGGCTGAGAAGAAAGGGGGGTCCCAAAACATGTTTTCCCCATGCTATTTCCCATAGGACCTTTAGCCGCAGCTACAGCCTGAACTGCTGAACGGAATTACACCAAATTTGGCAGAAAGGTAGACCTTGGTTCAGAGTCGTGCCTTTTGCTTAAATGGTGTAAATCCGTTCAGTAGTTCCTGAGAAAATCAAGATCACATATATATCTGGGCGGAGCCTAACCACACATCTCATCGTGAGATCTGATTGGCTATCTGTACTTCATCCAAGAAGTGTTGGCAGCCATCTTGGGACCCATATACATGATAGCACCTCATTAAAAAGCATTGCAGTTAATAGAAGGTTTTAAGACTTTAGTTACATTATAAATCATTTGATGATGGTACCATACTCATTTTAGGAATTGTGGTGTGTTCTAAGGTGATTTTACCATGTGAAAAAGCCTTCTGCTGTGATATCATGAATCATGTTTGAGAGAAAACTATTTTCTCATGCTTTTCCCACAGAGGTTTGGAAGGTGATCTATAAGCTAAACTGAGAGCATATTTTCTGTAAATTCACATTATCTTTCTCAGTCATGTGAGAATGAAGTCTGACATTCTCAGTAAAACATGTACATCCAACAAGGGCAGAGACTATCAGTTGATTCCTTTGTGTTCTACTGCAGCTTCCCAGAGTGTTCTAAAGAACAACTAGAGTGCTAACAGTCATACTTATGACAAACGTATTGTACACCAGAAGCCATCTTGATTGGAATAAAGTGGTAACTCTTAAAACATTTAATTTAAAAAGGAACATAATGAGGGGGTTCATTTTGCCATAGAAAGTATGATTAGTGCTGCAGAAAGAAAAATGAGGGCACATTTTGAGTGACTTCTCAAATCCTCTTCTATTTCATTAAAAAATTCTGACATGCAGACTGAAACATGCACTTTCAATACCAGCAGCAGACTTCCCTGGTGAGCAGTAGCTTTATTACAGTGATCTAATGAGCAACTAGCGTGCTAACATTCTGAATTCATGGCAAATGTGTGACACATCTGAATGCCTTCTTGATGGAATCAAAGTAAAAAACAAAGTATCTCCTACTGAGGAGACTGTAGTAAATGAGGAAATTAGGAAACTTCATAACAAATAAGTCTCCCAAGATGGCCACCAGAGACAAAAGAGCCCAAATGTAGCCCAAATATCACCCAGATGTAGCCCAAGTATAGCCCAATGACAGAATGTCCCAGAGTGTTCTTAAGAAAAACTAGAGCGCTTACTGTTTCACTTATGATAAAAGTATGGCACACCTGAAGCCATCTTGATTGGAATAAACTGGTAACACTTAAAACATTTAATTTAAAAAGGAACACAATGAGGGGGTTCATTTTGCCATAGAAATTATGATTAGTGCTGAAGAAAGAAAAATTAGGGCAGATTTTGAGTGACTTCTCAAATCCTCTTCTATTTCATTAAAACAATTCTGACATGCAGACTGAAACATGCACTTTCAATACCAGCAGCAGATTTCCGTGGTGAGCATTAGCTTTACTACAGTGATCTAATGAGCAACTAGAGTGCTAACATTCAGAATTTATGGCAAATGTGTGAAATATCTGAATACCTTCTTGATGGAACCAAAGTAAAAAACTGAAAGTATTTCCTACTGAGGAGACTGCAGTAAATGAGGAAATTAGGAAACTCCATAACAAATAAGTCTCCCAAGATGGCCACCAGAGACAAAAGAGCCCAAATGTAGCCCAAATATCACCCAGATGTAGCCCAAGTATAGCCCAATGACAGAATGTCCCAGAGTGTTCTTAAGAACAACTAGGGCGCTTACTGTCTTACTTATGACAAAAGTATGGCACACCTGAAGCCATCTTGAGTGGAATAAACTGGTAACACTTAAAACATTTAATTTAAAAGGGAACACAATGAGGGGGTTAATTTTACCATAGAAATTATGATTAGTGCTGAAGAAAGAAAAATTAGGGCACATTTTGAGTGACTACTCAAATCCTCTTCTATTTCATTAAAAAATTCTGACATGCAGACTGAAACATGCACATTTAATACCAGCAGCAGACTTCCGTGGTGAGCAGTAGCTTTACTACAGTGATCTAATGAGCAACTAGAGTGATAACATTCATAATTTATGGCAAATCTGTGACATATCTGAATACCTTCTTGATGGAATCAAAGTAAAAAACTGAAAGCATTTCCTACTGAGGAGACTGCAGTAAATGAGGAAACTAGGAAACTTCATAACAAATAAATCTCCTAAGATGGCCACCAGAGACAAAAGAGCCCAAATGCAGCACAAATATCACCCAGATGTAGCCCAGATGTAGCCTAATGACAGAAGTGTGCAAAACACTTATTTTTTGTGTTTTTGCAGTTTTATATAGTGCAGACTTGTCAGGTATTGGAGTGCTTTACATGAGCATTGGCTACATCACACAAGATCAAATTCATTTTTGTTGTAGACATGGGGAGATTAAGTGATTTGACCAGAATCACAGAATGTTGAGCTGAAGCAGAAACTCCAACCTGGTTCCCCAGTTGCAATGTCTGCAGCTCTGGAAGTAACACCACATCCTCTCCCCTAAGTGCAACATTTAATCAAGTGGTCAACTGGATAAAAAAACATAAAGATAACAAATAATTTAAAAGAGCTTTGTTGCTATTTTAAAACTCAGAAAATATGTCCTCATTTTAGTTTTTTAGAGCACTAAACATAATTTTGATGCAAATAAGACCCTCTTATATATGTAATTTCTAAAGGAAATGCTCTAGGTATTACAGTTTTGATTACATCAAGATGACGTCAGGCATTCCACACTTTTGTAATAAATATAGAATGTTAGCAATCTAGTTGTTCATTAGGATACTGTTGAGAGGCAGAGGCCAGGGGCACGGACTCTGAAAATTGAAGGCAGGTAGGAGGGTGCAGAGGCAACAATTTGACCACACTGGGCAGGCAGGAAGGGCAGTGGCAGCACAACAGACTATGGAGGGCAGTGGAAAGGGGGGAAGGGGCAACGAACCAACAATATAGTACTGGCAAGAGAGGCTGTGGCAATATAATAGACCATTGTGGGCAGAAGGAAGAGGCAGTGGTAGTACAACCATACATGCCAACTGACCCGATTCAGCCAGGAAACATCCAATGTTTTTAAGCTCAAATGGGCTTTATTTGATCTGTCTCCTGTCTACAATCTCCTCTTTTTCAATGTAACTCAAAGGGGAAAATCAAAACCCCAGTTTTTTATTTTTAAATCTCCCTCTTACCAAGTTCAAAATGTTCGCAAGTATGGTACTTTGAATCATGGAAGGCAGGAGGAATTGGGGTAGGGACATGGACTCGGATAACAGAGGACAGGAGGGACACGGAGAGGTGCACCAAACTGACCCTACAGGGCAGGCATCAGGGTTTGCAGCAGCACAATACACCACACAGGGCATGCGGGACGAGAGTGCAGCACAGCAATCCATAGAAAGCAATAGGGAGGGGACAGGACCATGCACATGGACAACAGAGAACAGAGGGGAAATAGGTAATGGTAGCTAGCTGACTATAATGGACAGACAGGAGAGAAAGCTGCAGCATAACAGACCATAAAGGGCAGGAGGGTCGGATCAGGGGCATTACAATGGAACAGACGAGCCAGGAGGAAGGGAATAGGGGTCTGCACATGGAAACAGAGGGCTGGGGGCAAGGGGGAAGGGCAGGAGCAGCAGGATTACCATGGAGGTCAGGCAGGATGGCACTAGAAACAAGGTACACCATGGAGAGCAACAGTGAGACTATGATGGTGATGCAGCGCGGAATTCTAGGCAACGGAGATCAGGACAAACCCCAAACCATATATCCTCCCTTCGTCACAGACCAAAAATCACATTAACACATTCACTCATACAATCATTGGTGGGGCCCATATCACCAACATTCAGGCTTCACTTCTCACTGGTCTGCACTTACAGGAGAGATGAATGTTCCAAGCGCTGACATGAAAGGAATATCTTATAACCTATAGGAAAAATATTATTTTACATAACTATGCATGAATTTCCTCACACCTACAGACCTTAATCCTAAACATCTAGATACTCCTCCCACGTGATCAATGGATCATTTAGTTGGATCAGTATGGTGATTTAGACCAGCTAAAACCACATTTAGGATTTGATCTATCCTCCCTCAATAAACGACAAAACACATTTTCTCGTTAATCAATAGTTGTTTATCTAATTATTGCAAGAATTTTGTTCCATCTCGTAAGTTTTAAACCTTTCGTAAATCACAGAACACCATATTTACCTAATCTGGCTATCGGTCGTCTTCTAAGTTATCAAATTTAGTCGTCAATCAGTTGGAATTCGAAAGTTCTTCATGCAGCATGTGCAAGCATCTATCAGTGCCCATCAGTTCGTCAAAGAAATGGGCAGCATTCAGTTTGTCAAAGATTCAGGAACGCAGCAATCACGTAGCGTCACTGTCGTCTCCGTCAGCAAAATGGAAAGCACGTATATCCTCTCTATTCTATCGTCAATTTTATAATAAAAGTTAAGTCAAGATGTTACATTTTGCAAAATTTGGGCTTCTCCCATTGGTCGGTTGGAATCGTCCGGTGAGGTTTCACACAGTTCAAGAGGTTGTGTCACTGTTCATGATCTTTCCGGTTCCTTGTATCTGTCCTTTGTTAGAGTACTTGGCGGGCTTCGAACCCTCGTGACCTTGCTTGGGCACAGTACGATAAGGGTCAGGACGAGGCCACAGGAACATATTGTAGCGCAAGCGCACTTTGCCCAAAACCTCATGGAATGGTGGCCATCACGTCGTGTTATGTCAGCGACCATCTTTGCTTAAGGCCCAAAGGACAACTTAAGCGAAACAAACACAAAAGAGTAATAATGCATAGAAATAATGAATAAAATGTTAACCCCTCACTAATCCCTCTATGTGCTTGCAATTATCTAGCATTTAGCGACATTTAACGCGTTCATATTCACCCATTTGATGTCATCTGGTGCGACATTACGAAAACATCACAAAAGCCACATTTATCATGTAGTATTCTATTTACTACATATACTACTGTTAGTATGCGTACGTATTTTAGTAATAACAATTATTCAGCCATGCAAAATGCAAATCCCACGTATATTTCGTATATTAATAAGGTTGATTAAATATCATGCAAACACATTAATAGAATTATAATAAATAGATTATTCTAATTAGTATAGGTATGCAGACTAGGGGGGATATACAAAATGTTGTACTACCCGCTCCATCAATCCCCCCTTTGGTGATTTTATCACCACACCATTAAAATTTTGTATTACTTTTCATGGAGTTGAAATGAGTTCTTGCTTTTGTTTACATCTCAGTCTCCCCAATCTCTTCTCTTCTGGCTGTTTTATACATATTTTCTTTTACTTCTTCTAATTCTATTTCTTCAAATTCCCTCTCTTGTCTCTTATCCTGCCTCCTTAAATTTTCTCTTTTTAACTTTTTCAGAATTTTTTTCTTTTTATGACAGAGGCATCCTAATCTTAATATTAATACTAAGAAAATCACACATGTTAAGGGAAATAAGATTTAACCTAAGAAGGTACTACCTAAGTTTACTAAGAAATGTTTAATAGAAGAAATGTTCTTTCCAATCCTTTCCCAAACACCTTCAACCTCCAGTGGTGCAATTTCATCATGCAAATCAGTTATTTTTTAATATACATTTTTAAATCTTTACTTTCGTCTGGAATGTAAGTACAACAATGTTAAACTTTCATCATTCCACAGACTCCACCCTCTTTTTCCAATCATATATCACGGGCAATTCGATTTTG